>NC_142573.1:20268750-20894062 GCF_041283825.1 Pyrus communis | reverse complement strand
CATTCCTTCCAGAACCTTCTTTCTTTCCCCGCTTCTGGAATTATCCATTTTATTAACCTCCTCCCTTTGAATCCGCATAATTTAATGCTAATTGGAATTGAAATTGGAAATTGGAATTTTCACAGAAATTTTGAGTTTTTGGGCTTTTTTTTTTTGAATTGAGTGTGTTCATTTCAAATGTTAAAAGAGTTTCATGATGCTTGTTGTTGGATTGAGTGTGCTCGTTCCAAAATCTTTTCTAATGTTTTTCAATATTATTTTTGTCTATTTTTTTTGAAGTTTTTATATTAGGACCATTAAATGCTAAAATTCTACATCTGTCACTGTCTATGCTAGCAAATTAAGCTAAGGCAATATCTACCTTTTTTTTATCCTATTTTCTACACATTCTGTGTCTTTTTCTTCTTTAGGCTGAGTTGGTGTCTTTGTAATATAATTTGAGGTTTCTTCATAGTGTGGTTCAGATCTCTCTTGGTTATTTCTGTCTACATTTAGTAAATGGGTAAAAAAGAGAGAGTAAATTGGTAAGAAAAGGATAAATGGATAAAAATGGGTAAAAGGGTTAGGGTAAATGGGTAAACGTGTATACGGTTATGGTTAAATGAGTACGCGATCATGAGTATGGTTAATCGCTTATAAATAGTTATGGGTATGTTTAGGCAATTACCCAAATGATAAATTGTTATGCGGGTAAGAGCATAAATGGTTATGGATAAATAACCGCGGTTTCATGCTCACTATTATTGTTGACCATCCCAAAGTAGGATCCATGAAATTAAGATTGATGTCTAATTAAATTCTTAAATTTTGGCACAAAATTTCAAAAATTCGCAGCCTTGTTTGATAGAAAACTACTGGAAATTTTTATTATTTTTTTGTCAAAGATAAATAATATTAGCAAGCACAGACAAATATATAGACGGAGGGCCAATTACATTGAAAGCACAAAATAAAGAAATAGACCTCCATAGTAACACAAAAAAGAGCCCAGCCAATACTTGGGAGTCCAAAGCAGAAAAGCACAAAACCAAAAACCCTAGTAGCCAGTTTCCTCTTCTGCCGACTGAGCACTAGCCATCGACCACGGACCAACATCCCTTGTAGATGCCAAAGATCCAACAAGGAAATGCCGCAAAAACAAAAAGAAGAAGACTCCATCTACTTGCAACAAGAACCACAAATTTCCAATGCTTAAGTGTTAGGCGGCAGGTCATCACCACGATTAATTCCGAGGCTTTTGAAAATTAAGAAAGGGTGCCTATATCTACTTAGGCGCCCGTCTAGACCCACCTAGGCACCCGCTAAGGTTGCAGCTCTCAGTAGACATAAAACAAATAACTTTCATTTTGCATTTTATTTTTTGAATAAAATGTAAGAGACTTGTTGAATACTTGGATGAACACTCATTATTTATTTGTTCACTATGTTTTCAATATATTCTAATACTTTATAAATCTATGTCATTCTATAAAAAATTATGTATTTTTCAAATATAAGTACACATTTATTTATATATTATATAATTATTTATATATTATATAATAAAATTTAATTAAAAATTAAAAAAAATCACCTAGACACCTGTCTAGACGCCTATAAGCCCGTGCTTGCCGCCCTGCGCAGCTGCGCTTTGCGCATTTTTTAAAACTTTGGATAAATACAAAAGTAATAGACTTTTGAATTCATTGGAAAGGACTTGAAATGGTGAGGAAGAGAGAGAACTATTTTTTTATTTGGCCCAAAAAGCAATATTCATTGTTGAAGTAAAATGAACACACGTCGACAAGTTATTGCAGCATCGCTTTTAGCGTGAGTCCTGCTTGCAAACCCCAATTTCAAATTGAATATACACCTTCAAAACATTTGAAAATCAATAAAAATTTAACCAAACTCCAAAAATTTGTAAATCTATTAAAATCTCCCAAAATTCAAATTAAATACATAAATGAGACAAAATTTGAGTGAAGTTGTACCAACTACAATTATATCAAGCGGATTTACAAGGATGAGAATCCTCTTCGAAAAGCAAGGATCCTAGAGATCAATTCATCTTAATCATTTATCGTGCATTGTGTTGCTAATTTTCGTTAGGTACTATTTGTCACATCCCGGCCCGTGGCGGATCACTTCCCGGGCCCGCTCCACCATCGTAGCACGATATTGTCCGCTTTGGGCTTACCATTCCCTCACGGTTTTATTTTTGGGAACTCACGAGCAACTTCCCAGTGGGTCACCCATCATGGGATTGCTCAAGCCCCCTTCTCGCTTAACTTCGGAGTTCCTAAGGAACCCGAAGCCAGTGAGCTCCCAAAAGGCCTCGTGCTAGGTAAGGATGGGAATATACATTTAAGGATCACTCCCCTGGGCGATGTGAGATGTCACACTATTTGTGTTCAATTTTAAATAAAACATTCAAAATGATTTCTTGCCGTAGAATGATATGGACAAACATATAGTATAAATTGATCCCTAAGGCCATCTCCAACCGAAGGGTCCAGAGGGCCAAAGGCCCGAAAATTGTCTCCAACTGAGGGTTAGGCCAGATGACTCGTGGAATCTGAGAGGGCCCCACAGAATCTAAAAGGGCCAAAGGGCTGGAGGGTTGGCTGCAGCCTAAGGCTGGCCAGAAAAAACACTAATCCTGTCCGTTATAACCTACAGGAATGCTTAAACTAAAACACTAATCCTGTCGGTTACCATTGGATTCAAATTTTTTTTTTTAATAGGTTTTTTGGGCCTTTTTTTTTTTTTTTTTTTAAATTCTTAAAAATTCTAATTTTTTTTTTTTTTTTTTTTTTTTTTTCTATAAATACCTAGACCATTCCTTCACCATTCTTTTAAATTTAATTTGTAGTTTTTAAATTTAATTCGTTGTTTTTAAATATAAGTTGTAGTTTTTAAATTTAAGTTGTTGTTGGATTTGAATTTAAGTTGTTGTTGGATTTGAATTTAAGTTGTTATAATTTTTAAATTTAAATAATTAATTAGGTTTGGCCATTTGTCCCTCGGTTGGAGACGATTTTTTGTGACAAGGCTAAAAAGAGCCCTATGGCCCTTTGGCCCTCGGTTGGAGACGAAGACAAATACCTTGTATTGTTCATTAAAATATTAATATCTTGAAGGACCAGAAAGTTAAAACGAACTCTCTTACCAGCCCTCGGTTGGAAATGGCCTAAAATCCTCATCCAAATAAGATCCTGTTCCGATTCACAGCCCATGCAACAAAACAAACACGTGAGACAAAGAGGAGAAATAGTTTGCATGTCCCTAACCCAATCAGCATCTAATTCAAAGAACATGTTATTAGGACTCATTAAACATTGCTCAAAACTAGACAGATTGATCTCCTTCCCGAATCCCCAGTTCCAGAAAACAATCACCCCAAAAACCCACGACTAAATAATCCAATGGCGCAAGATAATCCCACCCAACTCCCTCAAGTCCTGCAGCTCCTGCTTCTTCTCCCAAACCCATGCGTCACAGTTCTGGAGTCCGAAACTTCCCATAAGTTCCACTTCCTCAAAGCCTGGGACTCCCCCGCACCTTAGCCCCAGTTCCTCCACTCCCACGCTACCTCCGTCCAAGTCCTCCTCTCCACCGCCTTCGAAATTCCCATCACCGCCCAGCTCCTCCAGTTACTTCCCTCCTTGAAGCTCCTAATCGCCCTCAGCGCAGGCCTCAAGCATGTTGACTTGGCCGCGTGTCGAGCACGTGGAGTGCGCATTGCCAATTCCTCTTCAATCTTCGCTGCCGATGTCGCTGACATGGCTGTGGGGTTGTTTCTGGACGTCATGGGGAAGATTTCGGCCGCGAATCGGTTTGTACGAGATGGGTTTTGGGTTAGCAGAGGAGATTTTGTTCTCGGTTCTAAGATGATCACTTCTTAGCTTACTTGTAATTGTTTTGTATATGTGAAGTTTAATCGATGTAGTCATATTCTTTATTAGTTTGTTGGTGATGTGATGTGAAAATTAAGATTGTCAAAATAAAGATTTTGATCGATTGGTTTTTATTTGCTTTTAATTCTTCTAAATTACTTAAAAGTGTATGTAATGCTCCAGTTTTATAAACGGCTAGAGCCGCTAAACTGAAATATTTAGATTAGAGCACGCAAACTCCAGTTTCTATTGAAGCAGTGAATCCCATACACTGGTGCATTTAGAAATTTTTTTGGTGGAGAGCTTGAAATTAAGTTTGGTTCTCCTTTCGTTATCATGTCAAATCATTAGCGGGGGCTATTATAACTGTGTAGAGTCTTGAATTAAGGTCAAGGATTGCTACAGTGTACAGATCCCCGAAAACAAATGAACAGAGTTTGGAGGATGAGGAATTCCCGCACAACTGGGAGCTGTTCTTTAGAACTTTATAATTATGTTATGTATTGAAATTTGCATATAGATTCTTGAACTATGAATCTACTTCTCTTTTTCTTTGTGAAGTGGTTTTGATGATTGGAATTTTAGATAGGAGGGAAGCGAGTATCGTTGGATTGGGACGTATTGGCTTAGAAGTTGCTAAAAGACTTGGGGCATTTGACTGCAAAATCTTGTACAACTCAAGGAAGGAAAAACCATCTGTTTCATACCCTTTCTATTCGGATGTTTGCGAACTTGCGGCTAAAAGCGATGTGCTTGTCATTTGTTGCGTGTTGACTGCTCAAACCCGCCACATGATTAACAAGAAAATCTTGTTGGCATTGGGAAGAGAGGGAGTGATTGTTAATGTAGGGCGTGGAGCTATTATCGATGAGAAGGAAATGGTACAGTGTTTGGTGCAAGGAGAGATCAAAGGTGCAGACTTGGATGTGTTTGAGAATGAGCCTGAAGTTCGAAAAGAGCTCTTTGGACTAGATAATGTTGTTTTGTCGCCACATAAAGCTGCCTTGACAGCAGACTGTTTCACAAATTTGACTGATCTAGCAATGGCAAATTTGGAGGCATTCTTCTCAAATAAACCATAGCTTTCGGAGGTGATGAATGATTGAATAGATTTCTATTTGCAGGTCAGTGCCTTCGTAATTTTATGTACCAACTTGCTTTCAATCCTTAATATTTTTTCTGCTATTAAGTTGGTACGAACACTTTTCTGAGTGGATGCAGGGTACAAATAGTTGATACAATGAATAAGACAACGAGGGAAGAGAAGGATGAAAAGTGTCATACCGCTATTGGTATTTGTTTGCAAAGTTATATCATTTACAATGAATAGGGGGATGAGATAATAACGACGGATTGATTGTTATATTCTCAATCTGATTTTATGCCTTGTGAAATCAGTGTAGGACCTTATATACCCTTGTAATTATTGATCAGTGAATCAACTTAAATGTTTGTAGGTTACCACTCAAAAGATATTTGGATCTGTAAATTAATTTTCATTTTGTCTAAATTACTTGTATGTTTTGTAAATTCACACTTCACTGGTTGCAAATTGAAACGAAGAACTAGAACCAGAACTATTGGTCGATCCCCTTTTCAATGATTCTATCGTTCCAACTTCTAAGGCAATCATGACAATCTTCTTTTACTTGTTTCTTTCTACCTTGTGTCCTTAAATTGTTGAGAAACAGCTAAAAAATATGGTGCTCACTGTAACAAATGTGTGTATTGATACATCTAAGGAGGAGGCGGAGGTGGAGGTGGAGTCTTGTGTTTGAATCTCCTCTTACCCAATATTCCAGATTCATCACAACCAATCATCACACTCATCACACTCAATCATCATGCTCATCACGCATCCAAGAAGAAAACCCTACATGTGATGATGGTCACCGAGCTCTCCCGCCAACAGCCAATAAATAATCGAATGCAACATATAATCTTTTCTGTTTGCATGATGAATTGAATTATATATGAGAATGGTTACAGGATTCACTATTACTTCTTGGAACTTGGAAGAAATGCTAAATGCATGGTTCATGTGTGTGTTGCAGGACAAAACCTTTGGAAAAGTCATCCACAGAAATAGTGGTGGACTTGTATTATGCAGAGCAGGAACTATAACCCCAAGAAGAGGCCCGTGATTCTATTAACGTTGTGGAAACCACATGAGCCTGTATACCCCAAGCTGATCAAAACTACAATTGATGGCCTAAGCATTGCAGAAACAAACGAAATGAGAAAGAGGGGATTAGCTGTCCTTGCTTTAACAAAACTTGGTACGCACTTTTTCTGTTTATGGTCTCGATGACTTGAGAATTGAGATACGATTATACTATCATTTACGATCTTGTTGAAACTGCAGCCAAGAATGGTTATTATGGTAGTTTGGTATAAATGGTCTGATTCGGATAGATTGCCAGGGATTTAAGAAGAGTGATTCCAAGAAAATAGGCTGCAAAATTCGGGTAATTTGTCAGGCCTGTGTTTTTCTTCTCTGCTTAAGCTCACTTCCGTGTGCAGTTGAAAATGCATTTAAATGGCTAGTCATGGAGATTTCCTACTGCATTTCTTCCTGTATATGACATGTCTAAAGATGGTAACAGTTGCTTAAATATCCTCGGAAGACCATAATAGTTTTTTGCTTTCACAACTTTCGAGGGGTTTCTTATGTCAACTGCATACGAAACCGAAATGTGTATTTGCATGCATGATTGCTTCTGTTTATTAAGTTCTCTCATTTCTACTTTACTGTTGATGCAGGATCTTGTTCTTGTATCCCGCTGACATTTGAGAAGGAACAGATTGTGGTTTGGAGAGGGAAGGTCTATAAGCCTCCCGAGGATGGATACTTCCTTCCAGATCGAGAACTGTTTGATAGTCCAGAAGGTGATTTGGGTTCTGGTGCCGAGGCGTGTGACAAGTCAGAATCAGATGGCAACAGTAGCCTAAAGGAATTATCGTCTGGAGAAGATGAGTAGTCACTTCTGTTGCTTTTCAAAGATTGAGTTGTATATTCATATTGAATTACAAGAGAGTGAGAACACTCTTATAAAGAAACACAAAGAGAAGCTACAAGAGAGGAGCAAACACAATCCCTAAGAACCTGCCCTAGACCCGTAAGAAGCAAAAGAAAAATAAAATAAAATAAGGAAAGAAGCACCTACAAGTAAGTAAGAAGAACAAAGAGGTAAGGGACAAGACATAAGAGTAGGGTTAAGACCATCACTTTAGCCCATAACTTAGCTAAAGTGAGGATGACAACCCATCCTTGAGATCCTTACAAAATACTTTGGAAAGCTAAATGTCCACTCCATGAATTAAGGAGTTGACAACAAGTCACTAAGAAATCAAACTCAGCCATGCATGTAACCCGAACCCTAAAGAACATTAGACAACTTCCAATACTCCCCCTCAAGCTGGAGCCAGAAGGTTGATGGATCCAAGCTTGGACAGAAGGCGCTGAAACTGATGAAAAGGCAAGGGCTTTGTGAGAATATCAGCCAGTTGATCAGAGCTTCTGGTATAGTGTGTCTGAATTACTTGTGATTGCACCTGCTCACGAATGTAATGACAGTCAACTTCAATGTGCTTCGTGCGTTCGTGAAACACTGGATTGGAAGCTATGTGCATGGCAGCTTGGTTGTCACAGAATAGAGACATAGGAAGAGTTGCAGAAAACCCTAAATCGCTTAGAAGACCCTTGAGCCAGATTAATTCACAAGCTGTTGAAGCCATTGCACGATACTCAGCTTCGGCACTGGATCTGGCGATGACAGTTTGCTTTTTACTCTTCCAGGTGACCAGGTTTCCACCAACAAAGGTGCAGTAACCACTAGTGGATTCGCGATCAAGAGCATTGCCTGCCCAATCTGCGTCACAGTACCCCATGATGTGAGTGTGATCATTCTTTGTCATGAGAATACCGCGTCCCACAGACCCTTTCAAGTAACGTAAGATCCTCTTTACAAGATTCAAATGATCGACAGAAGGAGTGTGCATGAATTGACTGACAATGCTCACTGCATATGAGATATCAGGTCTGGTGATAGTTAGGTAGATTAGCTTACCAACAAGCCTCTGGTATGAACTGATATTTGAGAGTGGAGTTCCGCCCATTTTAAGTTTGAGCTTGCTATCGAGAGGAGTGGTGGCAGGCTTTGACTCACTCATGTTAGCATCCTTGAGAAGATCCATGACATATTTTCGTTGATTGAGAAATAAACCCTTGTGAGAAGATGCCATTTCAATCCCAAGAAAATATTTTAACACCCCAAGATCTTTAATCGCAAACTTTTGTTGTAGTGACTGTTTGAGTTTGAAGATCTCGGACGCATTATCACCAGTGATTATTAAATCGTCCACATAAATCAGCACCGCTAATTTTCCACCAGCTCCAGTACGTAAGAACAATGATGAATCAACACCACTTCTTTTGAAACCAGTACTATGAAGAACTGAGCTTAGTTTAGCATACCAAGCACGAGGCGATTGCTTCAGTCCATAAATGGACTTATGTAACTTACACACAAGATCAGGGACCTGACTTTGAGGATGTCCAGGGGGCAATCGCATGTAAACTTCTTCTTCGAGATCACCGTGAAGAAAGGCGTTCTTCACGTCCATTTGATACATAGACCAACCTTTATTGACAGCAACAGACAATAACACCCTTACTGAGTTCATCTTTGCAACTGGCGCGAATGTTTCTTTATAGTCCACTTCAAATGTTTGAGTGAACCCTCGAGCCACTAGCCTAGCTTTATGCCTTTCGATTGAACCATCTGCATTAAACTTGATCTTATAGATCCACTTGCAACCCACTGCCCTTTTTCCTTTTGGAAGTTTGGTGATGCTCTAGGTGTTGTGCTGGTCTAGAGCTTTGAGTTCATCTCGCATTGCTTCTTGCCACACAGCCTGATTATTAGCCTCATGGAAACTTTGAGGCTCCCTGTAACTAGAAATGTTGGTAAGAAAGGCAGCATGCGAAGGAGTCACCTTTTGATATGACACATAACTTGACATTGGATGCTTAGGTTTATATATATCAAAATCTTGAAACCTGGTAGAAGGCTGCCTATCACGCCGGGGATTGCGTCTGGGAGAGAAGGCTCATTCTCGTGTAACCCTTCAGCAACATTTTGAGGGTTTTCTTGGTTCTCACTGCCTTCATCTTGTATGAACTCATCTGGCTGAGAGTTTTGGAGATCAGGATCAGTGTTGTCATGACTGAGGCTGAGCTCTTGGTGGTGTAGATCCTCAGGTCCGATTCTTGGTAATGGGAACAGGTCCAGTATGCCATCCCCTTGGTCTATGTTTTCACTTGTTTTAAAAAAAGAGTTAGTCTCATGGAATCTAACATCTTTGGACACAATCACTTTCCTTAGTTGGGGATTATAGCACTTATATCCCTTTTGAGTGGATGAATAACCAAGAAAGATACATTTAATAGCTCTGGGATCCAATTTATCTCGGTATTGAGATTGAACATGCACAAAACAGATGGAACCAAACACTTTAAGATGTGAGACATCAATGTTTCTTCCTTTCAGGACCTCTAGGGGAGACTTGAGTTCCAAGACTCGACTAGGTAACCTATTGATGATGTATGCAGCTGTCATAACACCTTGTGACCAAAATCTCTTTGGTACATGCATTTGCAACATCAGTGCTCTTGTTTTCTCAAGAAGATCTCGGTTTTTACGTTCGGCTACCCCATTTTGTTGAGGGGTTCCAACGCAACTCGTTTGATGCATGATGCCATGAGCACTCAAATAATGTTTCATGATATCGGACATGTATTCGGTGCCATTGTCAGATCGTAAGGTTTGTATTTGAGATGAAAAATGGTTTTTTACAAGGTTATGGAAATCTTTAAATACTTCTATAACTTCACTCTTAGACTTTAGCAGATACAACCAAGTGACTCGAGAGAAGTCATCCACAAAAATCACAAAATACTTGTAACCATCAAAAGATTCACTAGTTGGTCCCCATACATCGGAATGAACTAATTCAAAACACTTACTTGTTCTAGAAAGAGAAGATTTAGAGGATAATCTAGTGTCTTTAGACAAGTGACAGGTTTCACAAATCATATCATCCTTTCCTAAGTTTGGGAACAAAGTTGACAAAATGGGAGAGGAAGGATGTGCCAAACGTTGATGCCACAACCAAGTATCACGAGTGGAGTCGAACTTGGCTTGAAAGCCTCTGGGATTGCTCTTTGATAGGTAATAGAGACCATCTAAGTAAAACCCTTCACCAATCGTCCTTTTGGTGACACAGTCCTGAAAAATCACATTGTGAGGAGAAAAAATGGCTAAACAATTCAAGGTATTTGTGATCCTTCCTACAGATAGAAGTTTGAATGGGAAGGAAGGAACATACAAAGCTACGGACTCGAGTTCATCAGACATCAACTTGATTTTTTCTCTCCCTAAAACCTTTACTTGGTTTCCATCTGCTATTGAGACTTGAGAAGGTTTTGTCAATCTTTCAAATTTTTGAGAATTAGACACAAGGTTGGTCATATGATCTATGGCACCTGAATCTATAACCCAAAAATCATGCAACATATTTAATTTGAGTGCAGTTTTAAAGGCTTTCATAATACCTGGCATGTCTTCTTGGGGCACCGGATTTGTGTCTGTCAAGAATCCTGTGAACTTGCCAAGCATTGCTGTTGATGTTCCTTCTTCCATGCCATTAGTACTGTCTCTTCGATCACCTCCTTTCTTGCCTTGAAGAAATGACATGAACTCATTCATGAGTTCTGTTGGATTTGCTGTGAAGTTCTTGAATGAATCTGACTTATTGGAGATGGAGGTGGATGCAGAATTTGCTCGATGTGGAGTACGATTCACCCTTGGTACATTCCTCATGAAGTCTGGCTTTAATTCTGGATGTAAAATCCAGCATGTGTCCCTAACATGACCTATGTTATTGCAGTGTTGACACTTTAGGTGAGGGTACTTTCCTTTGTACCTTCTTTCGTTAGTTACATATGCCCTAGACTCCGGTATGTTTGGCATTGTACTCATGTTCATGACTTTCCTCCTTACTTCCTCACGTTGAATCGTTGCACATACGCTTGGAAAGGAAGGTAGTTCTGTGTTCATGAGCATGTGGCATCGCAAATCTTCATATGTTGAGTCAAGACTGGACAAGAGTTGAAATATCTTGTCTTCTTCTGCCCTCTTTCGTAGCAACGCTGCATCTGTCGTATGAGGTCGATAGGTTTCCAACTCGTTCCACATGGTCTTCATGCTTCCCAGGAGTTGCACGAATGGCTTACCATTTTGTTGCAAATCGGAGATGTCCTTCTTTAATTGGAAGACCCGAGCAACATTATTTTGGCTGCCATACATTTCCTTGACTGCTTCCCATAGTTGATAAGAAGATTCTGAGTAGCTGAAAATTTCAGCTAACTTTCGCTTCATGGAATTCAAGAGCCATGACATCACAAGCTGATCTTTGCTCAGCCAGGAATCATAGTTTGACGAGGAAGCATCAGGAACTTTGATGCTTCCATTTATGAACCCTAATTTGGACCTACCACCCAACGCCAACGATACAGCTCTCGACCATGACAAGTAATTGAACTCATTCAATACGACTGAGCTTAACCTTTGATTTGGGTTGACATCCACTTCATGCACATTTACGGAGGAAATTTCCGGGGAGCTATCAGCCGTTGAAGCTGCCGGATTTTCTTGCGACATTTTTGAGATTGAAAACTTTGGGAAAGCAGTATAGCAGGAGCAGGTTAAAGTTCATGCTCTGATACCATGTTGCTTTTCAAAGATTGAGTTGTATATTTATATTGAATTACAAGAGAGTGAGAACACTCTTATAAAGAAACACAAAGAGAAGCTACAAGAGAGGAGCAAACACAATCCCTAAGAACCTGCCCTAGACCCGTGAGAAGCAAAAGAAAAATAAAATAAAATAAGGAAAGAAGCTCCTACAAGTAAGTAAGAAGAACAAAGAGGTAAGGGACAAGACATAAGAGTAGGGTTAAGACCATCACTTTAGCCCATAACTTAGCTAAAGTGAGGATGACAACCCATCCTTGAGATCCTTGAGATCCTTACAAAATACTTTGGAAAGCTAAATGTCCACTCCATGAATTAAGGAGTTGACAACAAGTCACTAAGAAATCAAACTCAGCCATGCATGTAACCCGAACCCTAAAGAACATTAGACAACTTCCAATAACTTCATTGCTGCAAATTACAGGCGCCACCTGGGGTGTTGTTGGTTGGAGACTCAGATTTGATCAAGCTTTCCTTCTCCCAATTGCAAATTTGGAATTCATGTAGAGCCAAATGGAGGCAGGCTAGAGTATCCTGGAAATAGTATTTGGGTGAATTTGTGGGTTGTGCTGTGAGGAAACTGCTGATTGAAACCAGATGGAAAGATCTAACATGTTCCGTCGCCGCATCACAAAATGGAAAAAGAAAGCCAAGTGTCCACTGTAATATTAAGATAAGGTGACAAGACAGGATAAGAATTGTGTTAGATTCTTTGGATCCGATTCTCACCATTTGTAAGCTGCCCTCCTTGTAAGACAGTGATTCGATGACTCCGAATCTCATTTGGGGGAGATACCAACCCCAATTGCGCAAGACTTGGATCAGCTCAAGTCTAATTCTGCAATCGTTCGCTATATTAGTTCTAGCTTTTCTATTGAGGCATTGATCATGTTTAAAATTGTAATTAGGATTTGTACGAAAGCGATTCTGCAACATTCCAACTGCCTCCAAATTTGTACGATGATGATAATTGGATGAGGATTGCTAAACTGCAACAATCCTTCTCAAAAAAAAAAAAAAAAAAAAAGAGATTGTTAAAGCCGGATGGTGCTGTCATTATATGCTCCCATTCTAATCCAATTTTGTATAAATCTTTAAACTTGTAATCTTCTTTGCCGTAAGTAGGGACTAGTAACCTTCCACCCCTTCAATAGCCACCCAACCACATATCCCTTCTTCTTCATCACCTTCTCCAGTCCCTAGATGGACGTACGATGTCTTCTTCAGTTTCAGAGGCGGACCTTTTATATGTTGGTTCAGAAAGGAGTATTCACATTTAGAGATGATGAACTTGAGAGGGGAAAACCCATCTCGCCAAACCTCTTGAAAGCAATCGAAGAATCAAGATATGTAATTGTTATTTTTCAAGATACGTAATTGTGCTTGGATGATCTTGCAAAAGCTGTTGAGTGCATGAAAGTAATGGGACATAAAATTCTTGTTGAGGAAAAAAATAGAGTACACAACTCTAACACAAGTGTTGGAGAGACAAACAAGTAAACAAATTACTTGTATTACACTCACAAAATATTACAACATGCAAACTCTCAAGAATACTCTTTAGAAGCTATGACATTCACTCTTTCTAGAGACACATTCTAGACCACTCACACTCTTCACAAAACTACTCACTTACAAGGCTTCTCACTCTCTTGCTTAGCTCTCTTCTTGGCTACTTGCTTGATTACTTGGTTTCTTGATTCTAACAAATCAATTCACCTTGTATTTATAGGTGAGCTAAACCGACTTAAGCATTACTAAAGCTTTCTAGCTAGTTCATTTACTATGCACTCCACCAACATAAGCTATGCATAATAGCCTCACATTTTGATGGCTTCTAGTACATTCTAATTACAAACAAACATACTTAATCATGGCTAGAAACAACTAGCATATTTGCATGCACCGACCACCTTTAATTAATATTACATGCTAGAATCTTCTAGAACAATTCCATACTCTTCTAGAACAATTCCATGCATGTTTGAACTAGAACAATCTAGTTCCTTTATAGTGACTGATCTTAATAGGCTGGTGTTGATTTTTAACACTCCCCCTCAACACCAGCTCATTATTTCATTCTCACTGAGTCGACGCTTTATCTTGAACACTCATTTGCATGATTGGGTTTCACATCTCTTGACCTTGCCACTGGATCTCAAGTTTGATATTTCTTTAACACAACGACCTCTTCTCCTAGCTTTACACCATTCAAAATTTTGTGATGCTTCTTTACACATCTCAACTTCAACTGCTTCTTCTACTATGGATGCATTGGCATATTTGGGATTTGGCTTTGGTATTCTCGTTAACCTCCTTAGTTGTGATCGTGGAGTTGATACTTCCATTTGACTAGGTCTAACTTCTCTTGGTGGTTAATACACACCAGTTTGCCAAGGACTCTTAGGTACTTCTTGCTCGACATCATCTCTAGCAAGCAAATCTTCAAGCTCATATGGACTCGATTGGACTTGGGCAGCTTGGTCTCCCATTTTCTCCTGCAATGTATCTTTAATCTTTCTCGAGTCAGGCAACACCCTATTCTTTGAGCACCATCAAGAAGATGCTTTAGCGTCCTATTCTTCCTCCATAGCTAGTTATGCTACGGTGTCCCAATCATCTTCACTTTTCTCTTTTGAGTTGGTGACATTACTTTTTGCGGGCTTTTTGAACCAACAGTTCTTCTCTATGTGGCCCTTCTTTCCACAATTGTAACATTTTCCTTCAAACCTTTTATTGTTCTGGAATTGACCACGGTTGCCATGATACTTCAGAGCTCCCCCCTGGCCGAGAACTCCCTCCTCCTTGATGACCTTTCGCCTTGTCACCATTTGTTTTAGATCCTCCACAAGCACGCTGCTTAAACCTGCCTTTACTTTCGGTGTAGAGCGCTTGCTCCTTACCTCTTGACGTGACCCTTCTCATTTGCTTTGCCAAAGCTTTTTGATCGGCAAGAAAATTCTCAAACTCAACAAGTGATGGTTGGGTCGGCCATCCTTGTACAGCGGCAACAATGCCTCGATATTCGAGTCTCAATCCATGGATAATTATTCTAACTTAGAAATTTCATGGTAAATAAACTTTACCTTGTGAAAATATTCGGCAATCGTCATGTCTCCTTGGGCCACTGATAACAGCTCGTTCTCGAGAAGCTACAGTCTTGTATCATTCCTCTTTGAAAAGAGTGTGGCGAAGGTTTCTCACGCTTCTTTCAGTGTTTTGGCTTTCCTTATGTGTTCTAACATGTCCTCTTCAACTGTGGTTTTCATGGCAAACATTGCCTTACCTGCCTTGATCTTCTATTTCCGCAAAGTGCTGTGTCTTCATCCGACTGCATAACTTCATTACCATTGATGACATCCCAAAGATCTTAGCCTGGTAGGTAAGATTCCATACACATCGCCCATGTGTTGTAATTTTTGTTGTTCAACTTCTTGATCTCCAACAACTTGAAGATCTCACATCGTATCGGCAAAACTTCAATAAGCTGAATAAGATTAATCAACAATCTTGCGAAATACTAAACTTCTCACAATTCTTGAAAGCTTCACTAGAGACGGTCCCTAATCGTACCGCTCTGATACCAATTGTTGAGGAAAAAATTAGATTACACAACTCTAACACAAGTGTTGGAGAGACAAACAAGTAAACAAATTACTTGTATTACACTCATAAAATATTACAACACACAAATTCTCAAGGACACTCTTTAGAAGCTATAACCCCTCTTCATGAGACTACTCACTTATAGGGCTTCTTACTCTCTAACTTAGCTCTCTCTTCTTGACTACTTTCTTGATTACTTGGTTTCTTGATTCTAACACAAAGCAATTCACCTTGTACATTTATAGGTGAGCTAAACCGACTTAAGTATTACTAGAGCTTTCTAGCTAGTTCATTTATTACGCACTCCACCGACATAAGCTATGCATAATAGCCTCACATTTTGCTGGCGTCTAGTACATTCTAATTACAAGCAAACATACTTAATCATGGCTAGAAACGACTAGCATATTGGCATGCACCGACCACCTTTAATATTACATGCTAGAATCTTCTTCCATGCATGTTTGAACTAGAACATCTAGTTCCCTTCTAATGACTGATCTTAATAGGCTGGTGTTGATCTTTAACAGTTCTCCCAGTTTTCTACGATATGGATTCATCTGAGGTACGAAAACAAACAGGGAATTTCGGGATAGTCTTCTCCAACTCCAGGCATGAAGAAACCTTTAAACACAATACTAAGAGAGTGCAAAACTGGAGAGCTGCTCTTACTGAAGTTGCCCATCTTTCTGGATAGCATATCCAAGATCAGTAATGTTACTGAACTCTTCTTTGTTTCTTTTCTCTTATCTTTTTAATACAAACCATAGGTAATGTACTATACATACCTTTTATTAAGAATTAGCAACCTTCCAATCATCTCCAGATCATCTCTTTCGTTTGTTTGAATTTTAATCTTAACCATTATTATAAATCTAAGGTGTGTGCGTAATCAACATAAAATGATCATAAAATTAAAGAAGCACTTCATGAAGCCTCCTCGAATTTGATTAATTAATTAATTTTTTTTGTACATGCAGAAAGAAGAAAACTTACATTTAGAAAATAATCAACACAAAGGGACTTTACCCATCTTTACTTATCATGATAGATTAGCTAAACAAAGAAAAAAATAAAAAAGAAATCGCATTGAAATATATTTTATTGACCAATCAGAATTGCTCCCTATGGTCTATAATTGCCTCAAAAGGTCCAATATACATACATTATTGGACATTTTGAATAACAGTCAAGAAGATCTTATGAAAATTAAACATTTTCGCATAGAAGATGTCAAACATATATTGAACATTCTAGAAATATAAAAACATTTCGAATAAATTTTTATGAGTTATTTACTCCCCCCCTTCGTTTTGAATCTTGAATCTTTAGCACAATCCATATATTCCAAATAGGTCCAAAATTTAATTGAATAGATGTATATATCTAGAGAAAATTCACTTTGAAGCGACTATTCCCTAGATACACATGTCATAGTATACTTTATTCATTTATTTCGCAGTTGAATCAATTTAAAAAGGATCAGTAAGGACTTATCAATAGGTAGTGCTTGCTCCAATACCTAACCAAAGGGCTATTATGAGAATGAGGATCCTCTTTGTGAGAATCTTGAGGATCCTCCAATCACATTTGTTCAAAGTACATCGAGCGGTCAGTTTTTGTCAGGTATTGTTTATATTTACTTTTAAATGAAAAGATTTACAGCGATTTCTGGTCGCATGATATATGATTAATGGATATGATTGGAGGATCTCCGGGATCCTCACAAAGAGGATCCGGAGAGAATCCTCATTCTTATTATGGTATCAATTATAAAGAACACCCAATAACTTATTTGGCGCTGTACGAAGTATTTGAAATACAGGAATATCGGTACATATTTGGGTGTGCATGGGATCATGTATTCACGAATTTGTAGCCATAACATTTTTAATATGTAAGGGCGAAAGTATTATGGATAACAAAAACCCAGCAGTTCCATGATTATTACTAAAGAAATTTTTGGCACAATATGCTGAATTGCTGGTCAAAACTAGTGAATAAAAACTCGTAGGTTGTTGCTCGAAGCAGTAGTTTTGTTCTACCAACTATATGCACTGACATCACCATGAATAAACCGACCCTAAGAAGTACGAAAACACAATAATTTAGGTCTTCTGTTGAATTGAAGAAGCCATCTCAATGCTAAAAGTTCTGTATCCAATAACACAAAGTCCTTGTATGATTGTATCTATAGCATACTATCGGTCTAGTAATATGAGATTGTTGCTTATACAGAAGATGGTTATCTATTTCTTTGCAGGTATGAATCCAAGGTTATTCAAGATATTTGTAAGCAAGGTTTTCATTAGGCTTAATCAAATACTCCCCAGCATATTTAAGGATTTAGTTGGAATGGATTCTCCTGTGAACAAATTGCTTTCGTATTTAGACACAAGATTTCCTGATGTTCGTATGATAGCGATTTGGGGGATGGGAGGTATCCGGAAACCAAAACAACTTGCACAAGTAGTTTCTAAAAGGTACAAGCTCACTTGGAAGGGTACAATTTTCTTGCACATGTTAGAGAGATGATTGATAAGCAAGGTGCAATTCATTTACAAGAGCAACTTCTTTCAAACATACCGAAAGGTAATGTATGTGTACGGAACGTTTATGAGGGGATCAAAATAATAAGCTAGAGACTACATAGCAAACCAGTCCTTATTGTTCTTGATGACGTGGATGAGTTAGAATAATTGGAATCATTGTGTCATCGTGATTGGTTTGGTTCCGAAGTAGAAGTATCATAACATCAAGAGATGAACACTTGCTTTGAACATTTGGAGTGGATAAAGTATGTAAGGTTAGGGCATTAATTATTGATATGCTTAAAGTAAGTTTTGATGGATTACAAAAGATAGAAAAGAAATTGGTTTTGAACATTGTATGTTTCTGTAAAGGAGAGAAGAAAAATCGTGCAACATGAATACTAGAAAGTAGTTATGGCGACCGCTCCGGCATTGATATAATACAAGATTGGGAAATTGTTTGTTGAGAATGTCCGAACCTGGGAAACGTAGCAAGCTATGGCTTCCCAATGATATCATCCATGTACTCGTAAATAATAAGGTAAGAATAGTGCAAGCATCTGATTAAAGATTGTTAAAACTCTTATGTCTTGGTATTTTTCTGAATTGTTCTATAGAGGGACGACTGCGGTGGAAGGTATATCCTTAAATTTGGCCCGAGTAGAGAAGTATGACTTGAATGTTGATCCCTTCTCAAAGATGTGCAAGCTAGTACAACTTGAACGTCGGATGTCTTTGGAACAAGTTGCACATTCTGGAATAGCATGCTTATCATTTCATTTCTTTACCACCAAGCTTTCAATCAGATAAGCTTGTTGAACTCATCATTCATTGAACTATATACAACAATTGTGTAGGGGAAGTGAAGTAAGAATATATTCTTATGCCTGTTATGTATTACTCAATATCAGCCAATTATTTATTCGTGTTTATTTTAAAATTATCACAGCGCTAGATCATGTTAGTTTATGGATCTCAGAGATTCCCAAGACTTGATTGTGACCCCAACCTTCTTTGACAGACCAAGACTTAAGTTATTTCAATCTGATGGATGAAGCAAAATGATATTGGCAACTGTTGATGCACAAAATCGGTGAGGACTTTGGTACAACAGAAAGTGTCAAGTTTGTCACCTTCGCTAGGTTGCTCTGGTCATTAGTGTGGATAAGTATGTAAATGAATAGAAACAGGGAAGTAAATAACACAAGATGTACGTGGTTCACCCAGATTGGCTACGTCTGCGGAGTAGAGGAGTTCTCATTAGTTGTGAAGGGTTTACACAAATACATAGGTTCAAGCTCTCTTTTAGTGAGTTCTAATGAATAGTTTAGTACAAATGACATTAGGGATTATTGTGGGAGAATGATCCCCTTTTATAGAAGAGAGTTTCTAGCTTTGTTCTGACATTAACACGTGTCGTGTTGTGATTGGCCTCTGATATCGACACGTGTTGCGCTGTGATTGGCCTCTGATACCGACATGTGTCGTGTTGTGATTAGCCTCCTGATTGGAGGAAAAGTCTTGTGGGTCCTTGACGGTATGCTGTTGACCGTTGCTTAGTAGTTTCGGGACTGGTCAAGTATGGTACAAACAGTGCTCCCCTAAGTTCCTGAGTGAGAGAAGCTCCTCGGTTGGGGACTTGCAAGATCCAAGCCATTGAGTAATCACGAAACTTCCACGTACCGAAGTGTGGTGTCGTCTTCACTTGCCTTCTCTGTCCTGTAAGTAGATGTGGCATCTTCTCTTGGAAGTACTTTTCCTTCATCCAGGAGTGGTATCTTTGGTTGGCGTTGACGCACAAGGTAATGTATCATTTTCATTTGAAGCTTACTTGTAGTTTCGGGTTTGGTTAAGTGCGATACAAACCATATAGTAGGAGTCCCCCAAGTCTCTAAGTGAGGAGATCTGCTGAAGGAGGTGACAGACAAGGTAAGCAATCAAGGTTCCAAGCAATCAGTCTCAGATCGGTAGGTTGATTTTGGGTTCCGGCTGATTGCACTCATTCTCCCTGTCTCTCATTCAGCAATAAGGATAAAGAGAAGAAACAGGGAGAAGAGATGATATGAGGTACTCTTGTTTTTGGAGAAGACGGATGAATCGGCACGTGCTTTGTTGTACTTGACTTTCCACAGGTGTATTCTTGAACTAGGCTGGAGGGTTTTCTGGTTTCCTCCAAAGGAGCGAGCCGACTCCAGAATTTGAGGGTCAAAACAAATCCGTCAGACCTGGAGTATGTTCGATCCTGATGATATGGGATACTTTTGTTGTTTGACAAAGTAGTAAATGTGGTATGGCGAAGCTTTGTTCTTCGACAATGGTGTTAGCAAAAGGCTATTGAGGCTTCTCGATCTCTTCAATTAAAGCAATGATGCTGAGCTTGGATTTGACTTAGACTCTTCCGTCTGGATTGTGCTGTTCCATAAGAAAGGGCGTCGTGCTACAGTGATCTGTTCTAGCTCTCAGTTGAACCTTCTGCTTAAATATTTTGTATAGCAGAAATGGTGCGCAACCTTTGCATTTAAATGGTCATTCAGAGCAGTACTTCTCAGTGACTCATCCATGCTTGGCAGCTTCAGTGTAAAGAGCCAATATCGTACCAATTGTTCTGAGGTATTTACCGAAGGAATTCATAACCTTGACAATAGTTGAGGATGAGTACTCGAGAGCAATGCTAGGCAAGCGACCAGGCAAAGGTTCCAGACAATTAGTTCTAGATCGGAAGTTTGATTTCAGGTTCTGACTGATTGCATTCTTTCTCCTTGTCCTGCAGGTAAGAGCAAGGGCAAAGGAAAAGACAGGGAAAAAGCATGATATGGGATACTCTTGCTTTCAACCTTGATGATATGAGATATTCTTGCTTTGATGCACAAAATCATGCTTATTGGATGAACCATATAAATTGAATTTTCTTTGAACAGTCTTGATCAAGAGTGTGTGAAGCTTTCTATGAGTTGTAGTGTTTGCATTGTTACAGAGGAGAAATGTCTGAAGCAGATGTAAGAGGGCTGAAGAGCTTGATCTTCGTATACCATGCATTGAAGCCGTTGTTGGCTTGCAATAAGACTTTGTTGGTGACTATAACTCTTGTTAGGCATAAGTACTCCCCTAGTTGAGTTGTAAAGCTTGAGGGTTTTTGATTATTTGTGAATACTAGGAGTTCACATGTACAAGTTGTACCACTCGTCTTCTGGTTGGTGTAATGAATGGTGAGTTGCTTTCATCACTTGGTTAGTGGTACGAATGTGAGTTCCTTTATCACCTTTCATCACATTTCATCACCTGGTTGGTGGCACGAAGATGAGTTCCTTCTTCACTTGGTTGGTGGCATGAGTGGCAAGTTGCCAAATGATATTAGAGTACAGGTTGTACATTTTATCACCTGGTTGGTGGCATGAAGGAGAGTACAAGTTGTACATTTCATCACCTCGTTGGTGGCATGAAGATGAGTTCTTTCTTCACATTTCATCACTTGGTTGGTGAGAATAAGGGCAAGGTGTCAAGGCACATTGTAGCAAGTGTCGAATGACACAAAGTGTGTTGAACCCTTTCGAAGCATAGTTGGCTTATGTATGGATGTGTTGGAATGTATGATGTTTATGTATGAATGTGTTGGAATGTATGATGTTTATGTTGATTGACATGAGTGATGCTTATGAATGTTTTGCTATGCATGAAGGGATCCCTTGTTTGGATATAAGTCATGTTGACATATACTTAAACTTTATTTGATGTTGTAAGCATTCGTGTTGAAGCTTTGAACCTGAGCGTTTCAGTGATAGGGATGTAAAGGAGTTAGGACCAAGTTGTCTAAATCACCTCTTTATTGAATTGATGCCCAATGGCCTTCATTACATAGGATGCCAAATGGCCGTAGGTTGTTTGTCATTTTCACTTTGCATCTAGTTCTGGACTTGGAACGTTGCTTGCTCAAGCTCAACTGGGACAACAACCTCTGTACCAAAGGCAAGTGAGAATGAAGTTTCTCCTGTTGAAGTTCGATATGAAGTGCGATATGACCAAAGAACTTGGGGTACAAATTTTGGCCAACAACCTTTAACCTTGTCCAAGCTGGTTTTCAAAGTGCGCTTGATTATTTTGTTAATGGTTTCAACATGTCGGTTAGACTGGGGATGAGCTGGGGAGGCAAAACATAAGTTGATGTTGAACTTAGAACAGAACATCCTAAACTTCTTGTTGTCGAACTGTCACCCATTGTCTGTGATTATCACATTAGGAATGCCAAATCTGCAAAGGATGTTCTTCCATACGAAGTCTTCTATCTTTGCCTCAGTAATGGTTGCCAAGGGTTCTACTTCGGCCCACTTTGTGAAGTAGTCAACTGCAACGATTGCATAGCGGACCTTGCCTTTTCCTGCAGGCATTGGGCAGATCAAATCAAGTCCCCATTGAGCGAATGGCCAAGGGCTGATCATAGGAGTAAGAGGCTCGGGATGAGAGTGATGAATAGTTATGTAGCGTTGACACTTATCACATGAGCGGGATATTCTGATGGCATCTTGGTGGAGTGTTGGCCAGTAATATGATAGGAGCATATTCATGCGACTTAAATAGCTTGTTCTCGTGCATTTACGTTATGTTTCTTTAGTTATTTTAGTACTTTAAGCTATTTTCGTGTGTTTGTAGGTCCAAAGGGCTAAAGGAGCAAAAAGATGCATTTTGGAGACTTTTGGGCTAAGGATGGATAGCTTATGCTTGGAGCCAAAGTGTTGGACGAAATTGAACACCTAATTGAAGACCAAAGTGTTGGAACCTTGTCCCTTTAGTTCTAGGACATTTAAACCTTTTCTTTATCCATTGCACATGCATCTCCATAAACCATCAACACATTTTCACCAACAATCTGCCCAAAAGCCGTGCATCACACATGCATTTCCAGCTCCCCCCTCTTGCATTCCCATCCTTTAATTCACCCACATGCACTCACAATCATTCACCTTTCTCCCAAAACCGTGCATATCATTCCCCTCACTCTTTGTTTATTTCAGCCACATATCCAACTCACATATTAATTCAACCTAGCTTTAATCCACATGCACTCCCATCCACCACTCATTGCCGTGCACATGCCATCAGATTGCATTTCATTCATTTCACATGCATTCACTCACCTTTAATCTACATGCATCTTTCATAAATCAAATCACACCATCACATAACCTTGCCATGAGTTCCCATCAGATTTCTAGCATATTCACATGCATTCCATCCTTTAAAACATTGCACATGCACTCATCATCATAACCTAGCTGTCATGTTTCCCCTTTCATCATTCTCTCACATTCTTTAAATCAGCCAACACATGCATCCACCTTTCTCCCATCAGATTTCCAACATTGCACATGCATTCCCCTTACAATTTCAGCCATCCTAGCTGTTTTGCACATGCATTCATTTAACCTAGCTGTCATGTTCCCTCTCCCATCCATTCATCTCCCTATAAAAACCATACACACTTCACACAACATTCATTCATTCTCATTCACTCTTCCATATTCCAGAAATTCGTCAAAACCTCTCCACACCCTTGCAGCAGCCACCAAAACACTTTTCTTTTCCCTATTAATCCAAACACCACTCCCCAAACCATTCACACCACCAAACCTCACCTTAGACCTTGTGCTACAACAACGAGGAAGAGAAGAGTGCCTAAACGTTCATACAATTCAAGTTTGAGTTGTTGGAATGTTTAGGTGTTTCTTTGATTTCAAAGTTATGAGGAAATAAACCCCCCTTGGTTAGGGGGTGATTCGAAATATATGTTTATGCTTGCATTTTGATTTGATTACTTCTAATTGCGTTTCATAAGTTGTGGATTCAATTTGTTTAACCGTTTGATTGATAACTTATTTGTGTATGTTTATTGAGAGTGCACGCTTAATTTTCATGCATGAATATGACGCTAGAATATAAGTGAGTTTCACCTAATAGTTATGAACTTATATTCACAAGTAGTGGAGGTTGCTTATAAACAATCGCGTTAAACGAATTCTTGGCATAAGTTTCATGCAATCATAGTAACGAATGCATCGTCAACACTTATAATTTTCATAGAGCGTAATGATTCTTGCTTGTATCTCTATTATGCAATCATGTAGGGGACTTGTGGGGAATGTTTTGGGTTGTCGTATGCAATCATCCAATTCAATAACGTTAGGAAGATTTGAAGGTTAATTAGTGCATCACGGTTAACTTGGGGTGTTGAGAATTAATGATTTATTGAAACGCAATTGGAAATCATTTTATTATGCAAGTATAACATGTATGGAGATGAACCCCTTAGCTAGGTTCCCATCCATTCAATTCCATCAATTTCATCTTTACTTTCTGTTTTTACTTACAATCTGTGCATTTATTTAATTTCGTCAAAACTCAATCCCCCTTTACTTTATTGTCTAATTTAGTTAGAAAGTATCTTAGTTTGTGTTTCTAAGTGTTTTGATTCAATTTGTTACATAAATTCGTCCAGATTCACCAAAGTGCTCAAAACTGCCCAGAAAGTGATTTTAAGGCAGTTTTGAGTGTTTTGGGTGTTGTTTGAGTCTTTTGGTTTGTTTTAGTGTTTTAAAGTTTAGTTTTACATTCTTTGAGTTAGTTTAGTGTTTTATATTGTGTTTTTACGTTCTTGAGTCAAGTTATTACTTAATTTCGTCCAAATTTGTGTTTGTGCTCAAATCTGCCCAGAAAGTGGTTTTTAGGCAGATTTGAGTGTTTGTGTTGTTTTGAGTCTTTTGGTTTGTCTTAGTGTTTTAAAGTTTAGTTTTGCATTCTTTGAGTCTAGTTTAGTGTTTTATATTGTGTTTTTACATTTGAATCAAGCCATAATCTTAAATTCGTCCAACATTGGATTTAAGGTCAGAAACTGCCTAGTTAGTGTTTTTAGGCAGTTTTGAGTCTTTTGAACTTGTTTTGAGTCCTTTGAGTCTTTGTGAACGTTTTTAACTTTGTTTTTACGTTTTTGAGTCAAATCCAAGTGATTAACAATCCCTCCTAATCCCCGGTCCAGAACGATCCCTACTTACATATATACTACAATTTGACAAAAAGAGGGTTTAATTTATGCGCGTATAATTCGCGCATCAAATTTTGGCGCCGTTGCCGGGGATTAGCAACTTTGCTAATCCTTTGGATTGTTATTTTCGTTTTCTTATTAGTTTTAGTTTTAGTTTCCGTTATATATTTTAGTTTTAGTTTGTGATTTGTGTTTTGTTTATTGAATTCAAGTACTAGAGAAGCATAACATGGCACTTGATAATGCTTCTCTTTTGTCACAGCTCATGGAAAGGTCCCAAATGCAAAGCGTTGGTACATTTGATCTTCAATCAAGGAATAACGTGTTTTCCAATACTTACAATTCGGATTGGAGTGATCATTCAAACTCTATGTGGTGGGAACCTCAACATGTTCAACAAGAAGGATATTGGCCGCCATATGAGGAGTTCTATTCAACGCCTATGCAGCCACCACAACCTGCCCAAAGTAATGTAGGTAATTCAAATGATAATGATACGATTTTTCAATTACTTACTACTTTGACGCAGGGAGTCCAAACTCAAAACAAAGAGAGGGAAAATCAAGACAAAAGGTTGGACTACTTGGAAAAGCAAATTGGGCAGATCGCGGAGTTCGTAGGACAGTTTCGAGACCAAGGCGAACTCCCTAGTTCAACCATTGCAAATCCGAAGGGAGAATTTGAAACCGCCAATGCTTTCATGTTGAGAAGTGAAAAGGAGGTTGGAACGGACCCTCAACCATCAAAATCAAATCACAAGGAAGAGGAATACACCCAACCCACGGAAAGGGTGGAAACACCTTTGTCGGAGGCACCTATTGCTCCTACGCCATCTAATTCAAGTAAGGTTGTTCCAAATTTAATTAGTTCTAACCCCATTCCACCTAATATCCCTATTCCTTGCAGGTTCATGAATTCCAAGGAAGAAGAAAGTGAAAAAGACATCTTGGAAGCACTTCCAAAGGTGCAAAGTAGGGAATATCATGAATTCATCAAAGAGGACGGTCTTGAGGCAAACAACCCCAAAGAAGTTGAATTTTATGACACAAGACAAGGACCAATCCTCACATCAAATCTGTCCAAGGGCAAAGTTCCTGAAATGTTCAAAGAAGATGTGTTTATCCTTGAGTTCATGTCGGAGCACATAAGTAAGCCACCTCCTCCAATTTCAATTTTCTTTTATACTAACATGTTATTAATGATTCAGGCATCCAATCTTGAATTTAAACCATTACCGGATCATTTCAAGTATCACCGCCCATTCAAAGATAAATTCCATGCCGATTGATTCAGAAAAAAAAAAAAAAAAAAAAAAAAAAAAAAAAAAAAGGAAAAAGAAAAAAAAAATAAAGCAGATGTAGCCTTCACAGAGGTTGTTTGCTTGAAGCCCCACTACGTGGCAATACTCTTGAAGCGGAAGGCATAGAAGCAGAAGGCATCGAAGTGGAAGGCATCGGAGCAGAAGGCGTCGGAGCTGGAGGCATCGGAGCTAGAGCATTCCAAGCCTCAATACTTGGCCAAGCGCTGGATGACCCAGGAAAAATGTGCCTCTGGAAGAAAGCTGCAAGCCTTTGACGGTCACTTTGACAGTCACTTTGCATTCGACCATTGGATTCTTGCAGCTCATCAAGCTTCCTCTTCATGCCCGATGAATAGTTATTTGCAAGCACATGCAAACTTCTATTCTCGTACTTAAGCAGTTTGATCTCTTGCTTAAGACTTTCCACCTCCGCCATCAATGATTCCACCTGACGGGAGCGGGCAAGCAGGCGTTGGCCCATGTTGGACACAGAACTCGCACACTGAACACTAAGTGCGAGGGACTCTTGAACGGCCAACTCATCGGACCGTCCTGACAGCAGCCTACTATCTTTTGGAGTGAGGAGGTTCCTAGCTACTATTGTAGCTGTTGTGGCGTCCTGCATCACGGAGTCTTCACCTGTGAGAGGACCATTAGAAGATAAGAAAGAAGGGCACCATACATTACCTTGACGCAGCACGCCCGTATCACTGCTGAGACTCAATTCTAAGCTAAGGTTCGATGGGTTTGCCATTTTTTCAAAAGTGTTCAAAGAGATGGGGTGGATGGAGTTAATTCTCAAAGGGCCGGAGTCGATTTTCAAGAATGGGCAATCTTCAGAGTGTGTTTGTTGTGGTGATCGATAGCTCTATAAAAAGCCAAGGCGACGCGTCCACCGATTCAAAAAGCCGGAATTTCCGGCGTAAGTTAAGCGACGCGTTCTCGGCTTTTCAGAAAACGCGTTCAACTTTGTCAAAAGTTCACATGGAGGTCATCATCGCAACTACACTTTTGCCGACAAGCGTAAATTTAGCGACGCTTTCTCTGCTTTTCAGAAAACGTGTGCGACTTTGTCAAAAGAGCTCAGACAGAGCCGCGTACGCACTACTACATGTCGTTCAGAAATCGAAGGGGCGTCGTACAGAAATTGAAGAGGCGTCCGTTCAGAAATCGAAGAGACGTTTGTCGACACGGGTAAAAGAACAATACCACCACTTGATATTATCTCTATATATGTCGACCTTCGTCTTTTATGGCAAGGCAAACCTGAAGAAAATGCCCAACTCTCCCACACCTCTGAGGGTGCACTCCCAGCAAAGCTTTTCGAAATACTCAATTCTTTCTTCTTCCCCAAAGATGATACCAGATGCCTGGAGTACAGATGACCCAGGAGGAAATGGCGGATTGAAGTGTGCTGATTCGTTCACCGCTTGTTCAAAAGCAAAGGTATCTCATATCATCAAGGTCAAAAGCAAAAGTATCTCATATCATGCTCTTTCCCTTTCTTTTTCTTTGTCCTTGTTCTTACTCGCATGGCAAAGTGAAAGAAGAAATCAGCCGGCACTTGGAGTCAGTCTTCCGATCTGGATCCGACTGCCTGGAATTTATTCTTGATTGCTTACCTAGCGTTGCTCTCGAGTAGTCATCTTCAACGGTTGATACACTTCCAGAGAAGGGACCACTCCTGCAAAGATTGAACAAAGAAACAGATAAAAGGGGAAAGCTCAGACCTCCGGGGGAAACCAAAAGAATCCTGCTGCCCAGTTCAAGAGTAGCACAAAGGAAAATCAACGATGGGAGGAAACCAGTTCAAGAATGAGCCTGTGGAACCACAAAGATCAAAGCCTGAATGCAATCACCAAGGAGAAGAGGGAATTTACACTCCATAACCAGATTTGCGTCCCTAAACTCTTCTCTTTGTTAATTACATTCTGCCATGTTTAATATGTTTAAGTGCTTTTTGTGTGTTTACTTATGCTTTGTGTGAATCTATGCTTAAAACATTGAGGACAATGTTTGATTTAAGTGTGGGGGGGTAACTAATGTTGTTAATGCAAATTCGTGGGATTTTATCACCCATAACTTTAAATGTTGTTCCTTGCTGTTTTAAGGTGTTTTTAAGATGTTTTAGAGTGTTTTATTATGTTTTGTTTTTATAACTCCGAAAATCACATAAAAATTTGAAAAATATGTTTTGAAAAGCCTAAAAAGAGTGTTTTGAGTCGTTTTTTTGTGGTTGTGTCTTAGGGTACCTTCCAACACAATGATAAGGATTTGGTTTGTAAATTGCATGACTGTTAAAAAGAGTTATAAACATAGAGAAAAAGTTTGATTTACTCTTGGTATATGCTTGGTTATGGTTATAATATATGACTTCACATGCAATCATAAAAGAAAAATTCGTTTTTGTAACATGCTTGAAGGAAGGAACTCAAACAAACGCTACAACCCTGTGAGACTCGAGCCATTACCTTCTTTGGAGAGTTATTTTCTGTGATTTCTTGTTTTCTAAAGTCGTTGCATGATCTCATTATTCTTGCTTGGTTGCTAATTAGAAGGCGTTTCATCACTTAGTTCCAAATGCTAGAACTTGCATCCATTCCATTCAAAGCATGATTGCATAATATATATCAAGATGAAGTGTGTAGTGAAGCCATCAACCAAATAGCCAACCCATGCACTATATATTGTAGGTCATAATCCCCATTGAGCCATTGTTAGCCTTTGTTATTTGTTTATCCATATCATCCCTACCTAGCCTAGATTAGGACCACCCATACCCTTGTTCTTGAAGCATAGTAAGCATGATTTAGAGGGAATCCTTTCGATTATGCAAAACAACAAGTGTGGGGGAATTTGTGTGTGTGTGTTGATATGCCACAAAAAAAAAAAAACAAAAAAAAAAAAAAAAAAAAAAAGAAATAAGGCATGAGTGAGAATAAAAAGAAAAAAAAAATTTCGTGGAAAAAGAAAAAGAAAAGAAAAAGTTGTGAAAAGAAAGAAAAAGAGTATGAAATAAGTGAAAATAAGCTCACATGTTTGTGGTAGTTGAAGAAAGGGTCCAAAACGTTGAATATGGCCCTAAGAGTTGTGTGAATTTTCCCCTTGTGTGTCTAAGTGAGTTTCTGCAATCACGAGTGATTCTAAGTGTCAAATTTCATTACTTTGCTTGTTATTGCCTAAAAAACGTTTGTTATCCTTACCTTTCATTGTTAGCCAATCACCCTTAACCCGTTACAACCCTTATGCTTCAATCTTGATCATTATGTTTTCAATAATGTGGAGTTTGGAATTGATGTAAGCATATGGTGTCCCTGGTTCTCGCATCTAATTAGTAGCATTCCTTTCATGAGATCATATTCATATACATTCCAGAAAATGCTTTCTTTGATATAACATATGTGAGTGTTAGAATTCATATTTACATCAATCTTCTCACATATAACTAGTGTAGGGTGTGTAGTCAGAAAATCTGTGTGAAAAACGAGTGCATATCTTGTAAGGATTTGAGCAAATTTTCTAAGGCATGTTACTTCATTCAAAACATGGTTTTAAATGCTTAATTGTGAAATAGTATGTGGGTTTGAGTAAGAATGTACGTAAGTGTAAAGATGGCTAAAATCTGTGGGAATAATGATTTTTAACTTGTCATGTGCATTAGAAATCCGTGAGACGATTGTTGGAAGGTGTAGGTTGTGTTTTGTTCGTTTTGTCTAGTTTCGTGTTCTTTTGTTGTTTTGTTTTGCTCGAGGACTAGCAAAAGATAAGTGTGGGGGTATTTGATAGGAGCATATTCATGCGACTTAAATAGCTTGTTCTCGTGCATTTACGTTATGTTTCTTTAGTTATTTTAGTACTTTAAGCTATTTTCGTGTGTTTGTAGGTCCAAAGGGCTAAAGGAGCAAAAAGATGCATTTTGGAGACTTTTGGAGCACTTTTGGGCTAAGGATGGATAGCTTATGCTTGGAGCCAAAGTGTTGGACGAAATTGAACACCTAATTGAAGACCAAAGTGTTGGAACCTTGTCCCTTTAGTTCTAGGACATTTAAACCTTTTCTTTATCCATTGCACATGCATCTCCATAAACCATCAACACATTTTCACCAACAATCTGCCCAAAAGCCGTGCATCACACATGCATTTCCAGCTCCCCCCTCTTGCATTCCCATCCTTTAATTCACCCACATGCACTCACAATCATTCACCTTTCTCCCAAAACCGTGCATATCATTCCCCTCACTCTTTGTTTATTTCAGCCACATATCCAACTCACATATTAATTCAACCTAGCTTTAATCCACATGCACTCCCATCCACCACTCATTGCCGTGCACATGCCATCAGATTGCATTTCATTCATTTCACATGCATTCACTCACCTTTAATCTACATGCATCTTTCATAAATCAAATCACACCATCACATAACCTTGCCATGAGTTCCCATCAGATTTCTAGCATATTCACATGCATTCCATCCTTTAAAACATTGCACATGCACTCATCATCATAACCTAGCTGTCATGTTTCCCCTTTCATCATTCTCTCACATTCTTTAAATCAGCCAACACATGCATCCACCTTTCTCCCATCAGATTTCCAACATTGCACATGCATTCCCCTTACAATTTCAGCCATCCTAGCTGTTTTGCACATGCATTCATTTAACCTAGCTGTCATGTTCCCTCTCCCATCCATTCATCTCCCTATAAAAACCATACACACTTCACACAACATTCATTCATTCTCATTCACTCTTCCATATTCCAGAAATTCGTCAAAACCTCTCCACACCCTTGCAGCAGCCACCAAAACACTTTTCTTTTCCCTATTAATCCAAACACCACTCCCCAAACCATTCACACCACCAAACCTCACCTTAGACCTTGTGCTACAACAACGAGGAAGAGAAGAGTGCCTAAACGTTCATACAATTCAAGTTTGAGTTGTTGGAATGTTTAGGTGTTTCTTTGATTTCAAAGTTATGAGGAAATAAACCCCCCTTGGTTAGGGGGTGATTCGAAATATATGTTTATGCTTGCATTTTGATTTGATTACTTCTAATTGCGTTTCATAAGTTGTGGATTCAATTTGTTTAACCGTTTGATTGATAACTTATTTGTGTATGTTTATTGAGAGTGCACGCTTAATTTTCATGCATGAATATGACGCTAGAATATAAGTGAGTTTCACCTAATAGTTATGAACTTATATTCACAAGTAGTGGAGGTTGCTTATAAACAATCGCGTTAAACGAATTCTTGGCATAAGTTTCATGCAATCATAGTAACGAATGCATCGTCAACACTTATAATTTTCATAGAGCGTAATGATTCTTGCTTGTATCTCTATTATGCAATCATGTAGGGGACTTGTGGGGAATGTTTTGGGTTGTCGTATGCAATCATCCAATTCAATAACGTTAGGAAGATTTGAAGGTTAATTAGTGCATCACGGTTAACTTGGGGTGTTGAGAATTAATGATTTATTGAAACGCAATTGGAAATCATTTTATTATGCAAGTATAACATGTATGGAGATGAACCCCTTAGCTAGGTTCCCATCCATTCAATTCCATCAATTTCATCTTTACTTTCTGTTTTTACTTACAATCTGTGCATTTATTTAATTTCGTCAAAACTCAATCCCCCTTTACTTTATTGTCTAATTTAGTTAGAAAGTATCTTAGTTTGTGTTTCTAAGTGTTTTGATTCAATTTGTTACATAAATTCGTCCAGATTCACCAAAGTGCTCAAAACTGCCCAGAAAGTGATTTTAAGGCAGTTTTGAGTGTTTTGGGTGTTGTTTGAGTCTTTTGGTTTGTTTTAGTGTTTTAAAGTTTAGTTTTACATTCTTTGAGTTAGTTTAGTGTTTTATATTGTGTTTTTACGTTCTTGAGTCAAGTTATTACTTAATTTCGTCCAAATTTGTGTTTGTGCTCAAATCTGCCCAGAAAGTGGTTTTTAGGCAGATTTGAGTGTTTGTGTTGTTTTGAGTCTTTTGGTTTGTCTTAGTGTTTTAAAGTTTAGTTTTGCATTCTTTGAGTCTAGTTTAGTGTTTTATATTGTGTTTTTACATTTGAATCAAGCCATAATCTTAAATTCGTCCAACATTGGATTTAAGGTCAGAAACTGCCTAGTTAGTGTTTTTAGGCAGTTTTGAGTCTTTTGAACTTGTTTTGAGTCCTTTGAGTCTTTGTGAACGTTTTTAACTTTGTTTTTACGTTTTTGAGTCAAATCCAAGTGATTAACAATCCCTCCTAATCCCCGGTCCAGAACGATCCCTACTTACATATATACTACAATTTGACAAAAAGAGGGTTTAATTTATGCGCGTATAATTCGCGCATCATAATATCCTTGGCAAAAAGCCTTGTGTGCTAGGGATCGAGATCCAGCATGATCTCCGTAGACTCCTTCATGTATTTCTCGAAAGACAATTTCCACTTCCATAGGTGTGAGGCACCGTAAGTATGGTAGGTTAAAACCTCGCTTGTAGAGTTGGTCATTAATGATCAGGTAGCGGGTAGACTTGTATCGAATCTGTTTAGCTTGGACTTTATCATTTGGGAAAGAGCCATGAACAAGGAATTTATAAATTGGGGTGATCCAGCTATCCCCCTGTTGCAAGTTGCACACTTCTGTGACCATGGTGCTTGGTGTTGCCAACAATTCGACATGAATTTTTCTCCCAATCTTGTCTTCCACTGTTGAGGCGAGGCGAGCCAAAGTGTCTGCATGACTGTTTGCCGCTCGAGGGACTTGGGTGATCTGGTAGTGGAAGTGCTTGAGCAAAAGCTGCGTTTACGCAAGATATGCTGCCATGAAGTTATCCTTAGCGTCAAAGTTGTTCGTGACCTGGTTAACCACCAATTGGGAGTCACTGAAGATATTAATTTATTTAACTCCAAGGTGTTTGGCCAAACGTAAGCCTGCTAAAAGGGCCTCATACTCGGCTTCATTGTTTGACGCCTTGAATTTGAAGCGAAGAGCATACTCCATTGCCACTTTGTCGGGGGTAGTCAGGACTAGTCCTGCTCGATAACCCTGTTGGTTGGATGAGCCATCAACATATAGAGTCCATACTGGGAGTGTTGGTTCTACCTTCCGGGTTTTCAGGGGTGATGAAGCCGCTACCTCAGGTGTAGGAGAAATGTCAACGGGATAAGTGAATTCGGCAATGAAATCTGCAACTGCTTGGCCCTTTTCAGCTAGCTTTGGGTGGTAGGAGATGTCAAACTCTCCGAGTGTTATAACCCATTTGATCATTCGCCCCAAAGTGTCAGGACTCTGAAGTATTTGTCGAAGGGGGTGATTGGTAAGCACGATGATGGAGTGTGCTTGGAAGTAGGGGTGAAGTTTCCAAGCAGACATGACTAATGCTAGAGCTAATTTCTCAATGTTGGAGTATTGTGTCTCCGGATCTTGTAGAGCTTTACTAGCGTAGTAGACAGGTCGTTCGATACTACCATCCCTACGAATAAGGACTGCACTAACTGCTGAAGCTGAGACAGATAGATAGACAATTAGGGTGTCGCCAACTTCAGGTTTGGAAAACAGAGGGGCTTTACTTATGTACTCCTTGTGGTTCTTAAATGCTTCGGCACATTCATCGGTCCACGTAATGTACTTCTTACTTCCCTTAAGTGCTTTGAAAAAAGGAGCGCATTTGTCTGTGGCCTTAGAGATGAACCTGGTCAAGGCTGCCACCTTGCCAGTAAGGCTCTGGATGTCTTTTGAGGTTATTGGTCCTTTCATGTCCATGATTTCTTTGATCTTCTCGGGGTTAGCTTCAATGCCTCGTTGGCTAATCATAAAGCCCAAGAATTTTCCAGAGCCCACACCGAAAGCGCATTTGTTGGGGTTCAACCTCATTCGATACTTCTTCAAGATGGAGAAGGTTTCAGACAAGTTGGCAATGTGTTGGTCAACATGTTTGCTTTTGACTAACATATCATCAACATAAACTTCCATGCTTTTTCCAATCTGTTCAGCGAACATTGAATTGACTAATCTTTGATAAGTCGCTCCTGCATTCTTTAGGCCAAATGGCATGACTTTATAGCAATATAATCCTCTATCAGTAGTGAATGCCGTGTGTTCTTGGTCCGAAAGGTTCATAAGGATTTGATTGTACCCTGAGTAAGCATCCATGAAGCTTAAGAGTTCACACCCTGCTGTAGAGTCTACAAGTTTATCAATGAGAGGAAGGGGAAAGCTATCATTCGGGCATCATTTGTTTAAGTTGGTGTAGTAAACACACATTCTCCACAAGATCTTTTGAAGTAAGAGACTTTCCTTGGTCGGATTTTTCTTAACAAGGACCATATTTGCTACCCACGTTGGATAATTGACTTCACGGATGAAGCCTATGCTTTTGAGTTTTTCAACTTCTGCCTTCATTGCTTCATATCGTTCAGCATCATAAGATCTTCGCTTCTGTCTCACCGGCTTGGTCTTGGGATCAATACTCAAGCGATGACAGATGATATCGGGAGAGATGCTTGGCATGTCCTCGTATGACTAGGCGAAGACTTCAGTGTTCTCTTGCAAAAAAGAGACCAATGCCAACCGAATGGGTGATGACAAAGTGGTGCCAATCTTCACTATGCGATATGGATAATCTTTCGAGATAGAAACGTTCTCCAACTCTTCAGCAGGTTGTGCTTACTGGGTGAAAGAGTCATCTCGAGGATCGTCGGGTTGATTGTTACCACCGTGAATATTCAAGTTGGCTTTGTCCGAGCTTGGTCATGTATAGAAAGTGTTTCTTCGGGTACATGCAAGTATTGTTGCTTGACTGAAGTGTTGTAACATGATCGTGCACTAAGTTGATCTCCTCTGATGTAACCATTGCCATAGGGGGTTGGAAATTTCATCAACAACATATGCGTGGATACCATGACCTTGAGATCATTAATGCCTGTGCGCCCAAAGATGACATTGTATGTCGTTGGGCAGTCAACCACCAAGAAGTTAATGGTGATGGTGGCTGTGTACGGGCCTGTACCGATGGTGAAGGGTAAATGTACGCTCCCTAAAGGTTGCACGACATCACCAGAGAAGCTTATCAAAGGAGAAACCGAGTGATTGAGCAAGTGTTCAGCTACATTAAGTGTTTTGAAAGCTTCAGCAAACATGATATTGACTGACGCCCCCGTGTCTACCAGGATTCGTCGTACGTCAAAGTTGGCTATGTGTGCCTTCACAATCAGTGGGTCGTTGTGAGGATAGACGATACCTCTTTCTTCCTCAGGGTAGAAACCTATTGGATCCCAGTTAGGCTTTTGATACTTGCCTCCCCTAATGTCTTCCACATGAAACACTTGGTGGCCAGGCTTCAACGTTCATTCATTATTTTTCATGGCCCTGTTGGAAGATTCAGATATGGGTGTGTCACCGCTTATGGAATATATCACATTCACTTGGCGTTGGTTACGGTTATCCCTTGGAGGGTGAAGGAGGAACTGGTCAATTTTTCCTTCATGTGCCAAAGCTTCAATATGATCATGGAGGGTGATACATTTCTCGCCGTCATGGCCATTATACTCGTGGTAACCACAAAACATGCCTGTGTTCTTCGTGGACTTGAAATCTGGCTCCCTCGGCCTTGGCTTTGGTATCAAATGAGCTATACTGGGGTAAATGGCCGTGCATGTGGCGTTCAAAGGTGTGTATGTCTCATACCTTGGGGTAGGACCATTCTTGACACGTGTTTGGCCCACTGCATTGACCGCCTAGGGGCGGGTATTATCGTGGTGATACTTTTGGTTATCACGATAGTGCCCCTTACTCTTTTTATTAAAATGAGACTGGTGAAGATGGAAGTCTTTCCTCTTGCCCTAAGAATGATACGCATGTTGACTTGGCGAGGTATTAGGTAGGGCAGGGGGAAGCGTCGCTGCTGTTTGGAAGGTTGAGGTTTTCTTATTCGGTTGGATTTGGCTTCCACTCCCCATTTGATGATAAGGGATGGCTGTAGGGAGTTTCCCTTGATATGTCCTTGCCTCGGCAGAGGCATGGTTATAAGCCTGTGCCATTACCTCAGAGTAAGTCTTCCAAGTGTTAGCATTGATCATGTACTTGAAGAAACAGTCGCGTAGGCCTGCCGTGAAGGCTTTAAGGGCGGTCTTGTCATCTGCCTCAGCGCAACGAGAATACTCATGGCTGAAGCGGCCGGCATACTTTCGTAGTGACTTATCCGGCTTCTGGCGAATAGTGTACAAGTCATCCGCGGAATGCAAGCGATCTGTCTGGAAGATGTGTTGAGAGACAAATAGTTTCCTCAGTTCCTCAAATGAGTCTACTGTCTCAGGTGGAAGATGGCAATACCAATTTAGACCTCCGCCAGATAGGGTAGAGGGGAAGAGAAGACATCGTTCTTCATCAGTGTGTATCCGGTATGCCATGGTGGACTCAAAGAGGTTAAGGTGTTCAATCGGGTCTTCCCTTCCAATGTAGAGTTGTAAGCCAAGCTTCTGCTTTGTCTTTGCTTGGAGGGGGTGTCGAGGATCCTCCTTGTAAGAAGTGATAGGAGCATATTTAGGCGACTTACTTTGCTTGTTCTCGTGCATTTACGTTGTGTTTCTTTAGTTATTTTAGTCCTTTATGCTTCTTTTGTGTGTTTTCAGGATAATAAGACGTGTTTGACGAAAGGATGCATTGTGGAGTGTTTTGGAGCACTATTGGGCTAAGGATGGATAGCTTATACTTGGAGCCCAAGTGTTGGATGAAATTGAAGGCCTTGTATGCACTTGAAGACACAAAACAATGGCCCTAACCCAATCACATAACACCTTGCCATGGGCTTAACACAAACACCATTCCTTGCCATGCAAGGATGAGCAATTTGGGTCCATTTCATGTACTTAAACTCTAGCCCAATCCACAATCACTTCAAAGCCATGCAAAACCTTTCAACACCCTTTAATCATCCCCCTTTAAGTTATGATTTTATTTCCTAACCCTACATGCATTATTTATTAGCATCTTCACATGCATTCACACACACTTTACACATTCAAACACTAGCCAAAACCGTGAGCTCCCATTCCCTTATGCCATTTTCAGATTTCCACCCACTAACCTAGTCATTAACACATGCATTCCCTTCACATTCACCCACATGCACTCCCACTCTTTAATCATATGCACTCCCATCATAAATCCATCCCATTTTCAGCCATTACACTTCATCATTGCAGCCACATTTCCAACCCACATGTGCATTCAATCATTCACACTTGCACCCTTTATTCTTCATCATTTCAGCCATGTATAAGTAGTCTTGCATTTGCAGAAAATCCACTTCCTTTACACATGCATTCATCATCATCACTCTAGTTTTAATTCACATGCAAAACCATCAACACATGCACCCATCACCAAAACACTTATCCTTGCCGTGAGTTCCCTTGAAATTCCAGCTTTCCCATTCATCATTTCACCAACAATTCAGCCACATTCCACATGCATAACCAACCTAGTGTCACTCCCATTCATTCCCTTTAATCATTCAGCCACCATCATACATTTATTCTCTTCCCAAACACATACACAACCTGCCATCATTCCAGAAAACACACTCAATGCCGTGGGTTTTCAATGCAATTCCAGCAGCTTCATCATTCCAGCATTCCACCTAATTCACATGCCTTCATTCATTCTTTATTCCACTTACACTCATCATCACACACCTTAGCAATCAACACATGCAATCACATGCATCACAACCACAAAGAACCAACCTGAAAACACATTGCCGTGGCCTACTCACAATTCCAGCATCTTCACTTGTGCTTTCTAGCTTTCCTAGCTATTTTCCACCACATTCCAGCACATGCATGCTTAAACAAACAGCCATATGTTCCCTCCACTACTCCTATAAATACCCTTGCATTCATTCATTCAAAGATCATCTCATTTCATACACAACACATTACAAACACATTCTCCCTTCCCTAGCCGTGAGCTTCCCATCTCTCCCTTATAATCCAAACACCATTCCTCTTCCATTTCAATCATTCCCCAATCCATTCAACACACCAACAACATCCCTTAGACCTTATGCTAGAATAAAGAGGAAGAGAAGAGGGCCTAAACGTTCATACAATTCAAGTTTGAGTTGTTGGAATGTTTAGGTGTTTCTTTGATTTCAATGTTTAATTTTAATTCTCTTTGTTTTGTATGAGGAACTAAACCCCCCCTTGGCTAGGGGGGGATTCTAAATATATGTTTATGCTTGTATTTTGATTTGATTACTTCCAATTGCGTTTCATAAGTTGTGGATTCAATTCGTTTAACCGTTTGATTGATAACTTATTTATGTACGTTTATTAAGAATGCGCGCTTAATTTTCATGCATGAATATGACGCTAGAATATAAGTGAGTTTCACCTAATCGTTATGAACTTATATTCACAAGTAGTGGAGGTTGCTTATAAACAATCGCGTTAAATGAATTCTTGGCACGAGTTTCATGCTCATCATAGTAACGAATGCCTCGTCAACACTTATAGTTTTCATGATGCTTAATGATCTTTGATTGTATCTTTATTGTGCTTTTCACGTAAAGGACTTTTGGAGAATGTTGTGAATTGCGTTGCGCTAACCCATCCAATTCATTAACTTAAGGAAAACTTGACGGTTAATTTAAGCGGACCTAATTGACCCGGGGCGTTGAGTTTCATGGTTTATTGAAATGCAATTGGAAATCATTTTATTATGCAAGTGTAACATATGTGAAGATGAACCCCTTAGCTAGCATTCATTCATTTCAACTCCATTCATTCTATTTCAATTTCATATTTACATTCTGTCTAGTTTATTAACTTGTTTATGTTTTCATGTTTAATTTAACTTGTTGTTCAATTATGTTAGACATGTGAAACTAATTTCTTTTTAGTTAGAGGCGAATTTGAAGCCATGGACATATGTTGGTTATGATTTGATTTACTCCAGTTATGAATTCATGAACTTTAGATGTGGGTTACTTTTCTGTTTTGATTCAGAACTTGTTTATGTATGTGGGTTGAGGGTCGACACTTAATTTGCATGCCTAAAACTTGATGCTAGGATATAAGGGAGTTTCACCTAATCGTTATGAACTTATATTCATGAGTAGTAAAGATCGCTAGTCACGATTGTGTTTAGTAAACCCTAGGCGGGATTAACATGCGTATTCCATAGTTATGAATGCCTAGTCAATGTTTATGATTTCCGTTGAACTTAATGATCTTTGTTGAATGTCTCTATCATGCGTATTCCATAGTTAGGGACTTTGATTAAGAATAATTTGGTTGTAATGCGTATCCCATTCAATTCAATGAATCTAGGGAAATCTGAAAGTTAATTTAAGCGGACCTAATTAACTTGGAGCATTGTCATTCATCGTTTGTTGAAGTCATAACTAGGAGTCAAATTATATGCTTATGTTCATGTGTGGATAAGGAAACCTCTAACTAGTTTTTCATCATTCTATTCCATCAATTTCGTTTGTACAATCTGTTTTGTTTCCAAGTTTCTATTTTAGTTTAAATTCATTCAAAACCAATCCCCCATCTATTTTAAAGTGTTAGATTAGTTAGAAATACACTTAGTTTATGTTTATAAGTGTTTTGATTCATTTTGTTTCCCAAATTCGTCCAAAGTACTCAAGGTGCTCAAAACTGCCCAGAAAGTGTTTTTAAGGCAGTTTCGAGTGCTTTGGGTACTGTTTGAGTCTTTTGGTTTGTTTTAATGTTTTAAAGTTTAGTTTTGCAATATTTGAGTCTAGTATAGTATTTTATTTTGTGTTTTTACGTTTTTGAGTCAAATCCAAGTGATTAACAATCCCTCCTAATCCCCGGTCCAGAACGATCCCTACTTACATACTTACTACAATTGTCAAAAAGAGGGTTTAATTTGTGTGCGTATAAATCTCGCATCAAGAGGGCTAGGCCTAAGTTGGTTCCAGTCAAGTATTTCGGCCTGACGTTCGGCCTTCAACTTGTTTACTTCCTCAAGGAGTTGTAGGATAAGGGGGTCCTGAGTGGAGTCAGGTATTGCTGGATCCTTCTTCCGTAAGTCTCCATCTCCTCTTAGAAGTAGGAAATCTTAGTCAAGGGCATGAGATTTTTCTTTGGACTCATCGTACTGACTTCCAGGGCGAGCCTGTCGAAATGCCCCTGAGTCCCTCGTACCTTCATATTCCTCTAGGACATGTCACTCATTCCCTAGATTGGCAATTGGCTTGGGGCATGGAAGAGGACCGAACCTTTCAGAAACCCTTGAATCATTGACCTTCGAGCTTATATGGATGGGGTTCTCTCGACGTTGGCCTCAGGAAGTCCCGACAATCGCGATAAACGGCTTTTGATCCTTCTACTCCTTCTGCAAGAAGGTGCCTTCCTCTACTTCTCCTGCTTCGGGTTGAAGCATCTGGGTCGAGAGAGGTCTCATGTTGATCAACACCTTGATGAGTAACTCGCTCCTCATTAAGGATATCCATGTTGAAGGCAGGTGATCCCCCGTGTTGGGGGGCACCCTGGTGGTGGTTGACTTCCCCAGGGGCAATGAGTTCGTGTGTTTGAGTATGCCTAGCTTCATGGAGCATTCCGAAGAGCTTCTCATACTGCTCGTGGAGGATCTCATTCTTTATCGCTATCTTTTTGTTCTGAGCTTTTAGCTCATCGACTTTAGCCTGAAGAACAAACCTCTTTCGCTGCTTTGCATTAAGTGTGAGGGGGGTGTCGTTCTGCGTGCTGTGGCTCCCTTCACTCTCCATGTTGGAGAGGGGTGCCTGGTCGAAGGAAAGTGTGCGAATGGTGGAAACCAGCTTGACAAAGCTAGAGAGAGTAGGAATAAGTGCGATTCCCACAGACGGCACCAAATGTTGATGCACAAAATCGACGAGGACTTTGGTACAACAGAAAGTGTCAAGTTTGTGACCTTCGCTAGGTTGCTCTGGTCATTGATAGGAGCATATTTATGCGACTTAAATGGCTTGTTCTCGTACATTTACGTTATGTTTCTTTAGTTATTTTAGTACTTTAAGCTATTTTCGTGTGTTTGTAGGTCCAAAGGGCTAAAGGAGCAAAAAGATGCATTTTGGAGACTTTTGGAGCACTTTTGGGCTAAGGACGGATAGCTTATGCTTGAAGCCAAAGTGTTGGACGAAATTGAAGACCTAATTGGAGCCAAAGTGTTGGAACCTTGTTCTCTTTAGTTTTAGGACATTTAAACCTTTCCTAATCCCAATCATGCCATGCATAACACACATCCATTCTAACACATTGTCATTGCACATGCATTTCCTTCATTAGTTAACCCACATGCACTTATCACTTATCATCCCCACATATCATATCACTTAATCACTTATCACTTATCATCACCACTTAACCACTTATCATATCATAACCACATATCATATCACTTATCACTTATCACTTAACATAACATCCACCTACTTCACCTACAACATCCACTTCACCTACAACATCCACCCACTTCACCTACAACATCCACCTACTTCACCTACAACATCCACCTACTTCACCTACAACATCCACTTCACCTACAACATCCACCTACTTCACCTACAACATCCACCTACTTCACCTACAAATGACATAGCCATATGTTCCCTCCACTACTCCTATAAATACCCTTGCATTCATTCATTCAAGAAACATCTCATTTTCATACACAACACATTACAAACACATTCTCCCTTCCCTAGCCGTGAGCTTCCCATCTCTCCCCTTATAATCCAAACACCATTTTTCCATTCCACACTTCCATCCCCCAAACCAATTATCCCTAGACCTTATGCTATTGTGCCGCAACAAAGAAGGAGAAAGAAGAGAGGAGAAGCCTTGGACGTTTTGGCTATTCAAGCTTGGATTGTTGGAGCGTTTCTAGGTGTATTCAATCTTTGTTTTCAATGTTTAATTTATATTCTCTTTGTTTTGTTGTAAACATGAGGAGCTAAACTTGTTTTAGCTAGGGGAGACTTTGAAACCATGATTATATTTGCAATATGAATTGATTAATTCCAGTTGTGATTTCATAAATTGTGAATGCAATTTACTTAACCGTTTGATGGATAACTTATTCTTGTTTGTTGATTAAGGGTGCACACTTAGTTTGCATGCATGAATTTGGGGCTAGAATATAAGGGAGTTTCACATAATCGTTACAAACTTATATTCACAAGTAGTTAAGGTTGTTTTCACAATCATGTTAAGTAAATTCCTAGCATGAGTATCATGATGTCATAGTTACAAGTGCTTTGTCAATACTTATGATTTTCATAGAACGTAATGATCTTTGATTGTATCTCTATTATGATGTCATGTAGGGGACTTTTGAAGAATGCTTTGGGTTGTCGTATGATGTCATCCAATCCAATAACTTAAGGAAAATCTGAGGGTTAATTAGTGATGTCACGGTTAATCTAGGGTGTTGAGGTTCATGGTTTATCGAAAAGCAACTGGAAATCAATTTGTATGCAAGTGTGTCATGTGTGGAGAAGGACCCTCTAGCTAGCTAATCACCCATCCATATCCCCAAATTCGTCCAAAGTTTACTTAAGTCTTTTAGTTACTTGTTTTTCTTTTAAATTCGTCAAAAACCTAATCCCCTTTATTTAGTTGTGTCAAATCTGTCCTAATTGTGAGTTTGAGTGTTTTTGAGTCAAAAACAATTCTATTTTCGTCCAAGTCAAGTCCTAGAGTCTAAATTGAGTCTTTTTTATTGTTTTGAGTTGTTTTGAGTCTTTTAAGTTTGTTTTGAGTCATACAAGTTTAGTTAAGAGTCTTTTGATTTTGTTTACGTGTTTTGAAGTATATTTTTACATCTTTGAGTCAGTTTTCATTAGATTAGCAATCCCTCCTAATCCCCGGTCTAGAACGATCCCTCACTTATCCATTCTACTACAATTGTCAAACGAGGGTTTAATTTGTGCGCGTATAAATCTCGCATCAAATTTTGGCGCCGTTGCCGGGGATTAGTAACTTTGCTAATCCCTTGGTTCTTTTCTTTTTTTTTGTTTAGTTGTTTTCGTTTTAGTTTCTAACTTAGTGTTGTTTTCTTTGTTTGTTGTTACTTTTGATATTTGATTTAGTTCTCTTTCTTTGATTTTAGGTACTAGAGAAGTAAGATATGGATTTTGCTAGCATTCAAGCTCAATTGGCAAATCTTACTTCTAAATTGTTGCCGTATGCCGAAAGGACCACAATGCAGAGTGTCCCTACATTTGGTGCTTCATATAGGCAAGGATTTCAAGCCAATCAATGTCCACAAAAAGATTGGAGGGATCATTCAAACTCTATATGGTGGGAAGATCAACAAGTTCAACGTGAAGCATATTGGCAACCATATGAGGAGTTCTATTCAAGACCTATGCAGCCACCACAACTTCATATGCAATATGATCAATTAAATTCAAGTTCGCCAACAGATTATATTCAAATTCTTAATGAAATAAATTCTTTGGTGCAGGGGTCACAAAATCAAGCCAAGGAGGCTCAACAAGAAGCATATTGGCAACCATATGAGGAGTTCAATACAACACCTATGCAGCCACCACAACCTCCCCCACAACAATTTCAATCAAGTTCAAGTATGTCCATGGATAATGATAAAAATTTTCAATTACTAACCTCTTTGACGCAGGACGAACAAAATCAAGACAAGAAGTTGGGTAAATTGGACGAGCAATTTGGGCAGATTATGGAGTTCATGAAACAAATTCAAGAGCAAAGTGAACTTTCCAACTCAACTATTGAAAACTCGAAGGAAGATTTTGAAATCCATAATGCTATCACTTTGGGAAGTGCTATGGAGGTTGGAGCTGACCTAAAAATGTCCAAACATAGCCTAGAAGTGGATGAAGAGCTGCTAATTGAGGAGGAGGAAGAAGACATGCACACGGCAAGGGTAGAACAACCCTTGCCGCAGCCCCCTAAGCCCTCTAAACCACCCACCACCAGTAAGGACATCCCAATTCCATGTTATTCTGATGTTATTCCACCCAATGTCCCTTTTCCTAGCAGGTTTTTGATTCCCAACCAAGAAGAGAGTAAAAAGGACATCGTGGAAGCCTTCCCAAAGGTGCAAAATGCTATTCAAATTCTTGGTGCAACACAACAAGTTTTAGATGGTGTTGAATTCTTCAAAGGACTTTGTACACCAAGAAGAATGATTCAAGAGAAGGTAGTGGCTGGAGAAGATGTAGAAGGCATCAAAGAGGACATATTTGAAACCACAATTCCCAAGGAAGTTGGATTTTATGACACGGGACAAGTCATAACTTTCGAAGGGGTGTTTATTCTGGAGTTCATTTTGGAGCACACAGGTAAGCCGCCTCCCCGAATTTCAATTTTCTTTTATACTAACATGTGGTTAATGATTCAGGCACCCAATTTGGAATTTAAACTATTACCGGATCATTTCAAGTATCACCGCCCATTCAAAGATAAATTCCATGCCGTTTGATTTTATTTATGAAAAAAAAAAAAAAAAAAAAAAAAAAAAATACTAAACATGGAGAAAGATGGAGCCTTCACAGAGGTTGTTTGCTTGAAGCCCCACTACTGGGCAAAACTCTAGAAGCGGGAGACATAGAAGCGGAAGGCATCGGAGCGGAAGGCATCGGAGCGGAAGGTATCGGAGCGGGAGGCATCAAAGAAGAGGCCTCAATACTTGGCCAAACGCTGGATGAGCCCGGAAAAATGTGCCTCTGGAAGTAAGCCGCAAGCCTTTGACGGTCAGTTTGACGGTCACTTTGCATCCGACCATTGGATTCTTGTAGCTCATCAAGCTTCCTCTTCATACCCGTCGAATAGTTGTTGGCAAGTACGTGCAAACTTCTATTCTCATGCTTAAGCAGTTTGATCTCCTGCTTGAGACTTTCCACCTCTGCCATCAATGATTCCACCTGACGGGAGCGGGCAAGCAGGCGTTGGCCCATGTTGGACACAGAACTCGCACACTGAACACTAAGTGCGAGGGACTCTTGAACGGCCAACTCATCGGACCGTCCTGACAGCAGCCTCCTATCTTTTGGAGTGAGGAGGTTCCTAGCTACTATTGTAGCTGTTGTGGCGTCCTGCATCACGGAGTCTTCACCTGTGAGAGGACCGTTAGAAGAAAAGAAAGAAGGGCGCCATACGTTACCTTGACGCGGCGCGCCCGTATCACTGCTAAGGCTCAATTCCAAGCTAAGGTTCGATGAGTTTGCCATTTTCAAAAGTGTTCAAAGAGAAGGGGAGGATGAAGTTAAAATTGGCCGGAGTCAATTTTCAACAATGGGAAATCTTCAGAGTGTGTTTGTTGTGGTGATCGATACCTCAATAAGAAGCCAAGGCGACGCGTCCACCGATTCAAAAAGCCGGAATTTCCGGCGTAATTTAGGCGACTCTTTCTCAGCTTTTCAGAAGACGTGTTCAACTTTGTCAAAAGAGTTCTTCTTTTCAGACAACACGTGGAGGCCATCATTGCAACTACACATCTTTAGCCGACAAGCGCAAAGTTCGGCGACGCTTTCTCAGCTTTTCAGAAGACGCGTGCAGCTTTGTCAAAAGGAGCCGCATCTGCACTACCACGTGTCGTTCAGAAAGCGAAGGGGCGTCGTTCTGAAATCGAAGGGGCGTCGTTCTGAAATCGAAGGGGCGCCTGCTCAGAAATCGAAGAGGCGTGTTCAGAGATCGAAGAGGCGCCATTATTTCAAAAAGCCGGATTTGCGGGATCAAAACGTTTGTCGACAAAGGTAAAAAGTACCACCACTTGATATTATCTCTATATATGTCGACCTTCGTCTTTTATGGCAGGGCAAACCTGAAGAAAATGCCCAACTCTCTCTCACCTCTGAGGGCGCACTCCCAGCAAAGCCTTTCGAAATACTCAATTCTTTCTTCTTTCCCAAAGATGATACCAGATGCCTGGAGTACATATGACCCAGGAGGAAGCAGCACAACAAATACATGTGCTGATTCATTCACCGCTTCTTCAAAAGCAAAGGTATCTCATATCATCAAGGTCAAAAGCAAAAGTATCTCATATCATGCTCTTTCCCTGTCTTTTTCTTTGTCCTTGTTCTTACTCGCATGGCAAAGTAAAAGAAGCAATCAGCCGGCACTTGGAGTCAGTCTTCCGTTCTGGAGCCAACTGCCTGGAATCTATTCCTGATTGCTTACCTAGCGTTGCTCTCGAGTAGTCATCTTCAACGGTTGATACACTTCCAGAGAAGGGACCACTTCTGCAAAGAGGAGCGAGTAAGGCAAGTGAAAATGATACATTGAAGCATGTGGAGACAAACATAGGCTGAGTTATCCTCCAACCCTTTTCAATACGAATTGGAAAGATTGAACAAAGAAACAGACCAAAGGAGTAAGCTCAGACCTTCGGGGAAGACCAAAAGAATCCTGCTGCCCAGATCAAGAGTAGCACAAAGGAAAATCAACGATGGGCGGCAACCAGTTCGAGAGTAAGCCTATGGAATCATCCAGATCAAGCCTCAATGAAATCAATAAGGAGAAGATGGAATTTACACTCCATAACCAGATTTGCGTCCCTAAACTCTTCTCTTTGTTAATTACATTCTACCATGTTTAGTATGTTTAAATGTTTTTTGTGTGTTTACTTATGTTTTGTGTGCATCTATGCTTAAAACATTGAGGACAATGTTTGATTTAAGTGTGGGGGGGTAACTAAGTATATTTAATGCAAATTCGTGGGATTTTATCACCCATAACTTCAAATGTTGTTCCTTGCTGTTTTAAGGTGTTTTTAAGTTGTTTTAGAGTGTTTTAGTATGTTTTGTTTTTATAACTCCGAAAATCACATAAAAATTTGAAAAACGTGTTTTAAAAAGCCTAAAAAGAGTGTTTTGAGTCGTTTTTGTGTGTTTGTGTCTTAGGATACCTTCCAACACAATGATAAGGATTTGGTTTGTAATTGCATGACTGTTAAAAAGAGTTATAAACATAGAGAAAAGTTTGATTTACTCTTGGTATATGCTTGGTTATGGTTATAATGTATGACTTCACATGCAATCATAAAAGAAAAAAATTCGTTTTTGTAACATGCTTGAAGGAAGGAACTCAAACAAACGCTACAACCCTGAGAGACTTGAACCTATAACGTTCTTTGGAGAGTATAATCTGTGATTTCTTGTTTTCTAAAGTCGTTGCATGATCTCATTATTCTTTGCTTGGTTACTACTTAGAAGGCGTTTCATCATATAGTTCCAAATGCTAGAACTCATGTCCTTTTCATTCAAAGCATGTTATTGATTTGCATAACACATATTCAAGAAGAAGTTGTGTAGTGACCACCACCATAGCCAAATAAACTTACTTCCCATACTTCGTATTTGTTGTAAGTTTTAACCCCGTTGAGCCTTGTTTAGCTTTTATTCTTTGTTTTCCCACATTTCCCTTACCTAGCTTAGTGTAGGACTTTCCTATACCCTTGTTCTTAAAGTATAGTGAGCATGACTTAAATGAATTCCTTTTGAGTTACATTATGCAAGAAAATGAGTGTGGGGGAGTAAAAGTTTGTTCTTACGTTTATATGTATGTTTCGAGATTCAAAAGAAAAAGAAGAAGAAAAGAAAAAGAAAAAAAAAAAAAAAAAAAAAAAAAAAAAAAAAAAAAAAAAAAAAAAAAAAGGAGTGAAAATAAGTAAGAATGAACTCACGAGCGTTGATGGTTGAAGAAAGGGTCCAAAAAGTTGAATATGGCCCTAAGTTTTGTGTGACTTTCCCTTGGGTGTTCAAAGTTGATTTTTGCGTTCTAAAGGGAATTCTAAGTGCCTAATTCAAATACTTTGCTCACTATTGCTTTAAGAATGTTTGTTTATCCTTCACCTTTCTTTGTTAGCCAAACACCTTTAGCCCCGTTACAACCCTTGACTTCTATCTTGAGTGTTATGTATTTCAATTGTGGAGATTGAACTTGGTATGAGCTTATGGTGTCACTGGTTCTCGCGTCTAAGTAGTAGCATTCCATTCATGAGATCATATCTAAACATGCTTATTAACTCCAGAAAATGCTTTCCTTATTATAACATATGTGAGTGTTCGTCTACATGTTTACATCAATCTCTCACATATAACTAGTGTAGGGTGTGTAGTCAGAAAATCTGTGTGAAAATAGAGTGCATTCTAGTAAGGAATTGAGGAAATTCTCTAAAGGCATGTTACTACTTTCGAAATGTGTTTTAAATGCTTAATTGTGAACTAGTATGTGGTGACTATGATTAAGAATGTACTTAACTGTAAAGATGGCTAAAAATCTATGGGACTAATGATTTTTAACTTGTCATGTGCATTGGAAATCTGAGACGATTGTTGGAAGGTGTAGGTTGTGTTTTGTTTTGTTTTTGGTTTCTTTTGTTTTGTTTTGCTCGAGGACTAGCAAAAGCTAAGTGTGGGGGTATTTGATAGGAGCATATTTATGCGACTTAAATGGCTTGTTCTCGTACATTTACGTTATGTTTCTTTAGTTATTTTAGTACTTTAAGCTATTTTCGTGTGTTTGTAGGTCCAAAGGGCTAAAGGAGCAAAAAGATGCATTTTGGAGACTTTTGGAGCACTTTTGGGCTAAGGACGGATAGCTTATGCTTGAAGCCAAAGTGTTGGACGAAATTGAAGACCTAATTGGAGCCAAAGTGTTGGAACCTTGTTCTCTTTAGTTTTAGGACATTTAAACCTTTCCTAATCCCAATCATGCCATGCATAACACACATCCATTCTAACACATTGTCATTGCACATGCATTTCCTTCATTAGTTAACCCACATGCACTTATCACTTATCATCCCCACATATCATATCACTTAATCACTTATCACTTATCATCACCACTTAACCACTTATCATATCATAACCACATATCATATCACTTATCACTTATCACTTAACATAACATCCACCTACTTCACCTACAACATCCACTTCACCTACAACATCCACCCACTTCACCTACAACATCCACCTACTTCACCTACAACATCCACCTACTTCACCTACAACATCCACTTCACCTACAACATCCACCTACTTCACCTACAACATCCACCTACTTCACCTACAAATGACATAGCCATATGTTCCCTCCACTACTCCTATAAATACCCTTGCATTCATTCATTCAAGAAACATCTCATTTTCATACACAACACATTACAAACACATTCTCCCTTCCCTAGCCGTGAGCTTCCCATCTCTCCCCTTATAATCCAAACACCATTTTTCCATTCCACACTTCCATCCCCCAAACCAATTATCCCTAGACCTTATGCTATTGTGCCGCAACAAAGAAGGAGAAAGAAGAGAGGAGAAGCCTTGGACGTTTTGGCTATTCAAGCTTGGATTGTTGGAGCGTTTCTAGGTGTATTCAATCTTTGTTTTCAATGTTTAATTTATATTCTCTTTGTTTTGTTGTAAACATGAGGAGCTAAACTTGTTTTAGCTAGGGGAGACTTTGAAACCATGATTATATTTGCAATATGAATTGATTAATTCCAGTTGTGATTTCATAAATTGTGAATGCAATTTACTTAACCGTTTGATGGATAACTTATTCTTGTTTGTTGATTAAGGGTTGGGGCTAGAATATAAGGGAGTTTCACATAATCGTTACAAACTTATATTCACAAGTAGTTAAGGTTGTTTTCACAATCATGTTAAGTAAATTCCTAGCATGAGTATCATGATGTCATAGTTACAAGTGCTTTGTCAATACTTATGATTTTCATAGAACGTAATGATCTTTGATTGTATCTCTATTATGATGTCATGTAGGGGACTTTTGAAGAATGCTTTGGGTTGTCGTATGATGTCATCCAATCCAATAACTTAAGGAAAATCTGAGGGTTAATTAGTGATGTCACGGTTAATCTAGGGTGTTGAGGTTCATGGTTTATCGAAAAGCAACTGGAAATCAATTTGTATGCAAGTGTGTCATGTGTGGAGAAGGACCCTCTAGCTAGCTAATCACCCATCCATATCCCCAAATTCGTCCAAAGTTTACTTAAGTCTTTTAGTTACTTGTTTTTCTTTTAAATTCGTCAAAAACCTAATCCCCTTTATTTAGTTGTGTCAAATCTGTCCTAATTGTGAGTTTGAGTGTTTTTGAGTCAAAAACAATTCTATTTTCGTCCAAGTCAAGTCCTAGAGTCTAAATTGAGTCTTTTTTATTGTTTTGAGTTGTTTTGAGTCTTTTAAGTTTGTTTTGAGTCATACAAGTTTAGTTAAGAGTCTTTTGATTTTGTTTACGTGTTTTGAAGTATATTTTTACATCTTTGAGTCAGTTTTCATTAGATTAGCAATCCCTCCTAATCCCCGGTCTAGAACGATCCCTCACTTATCCATTCTACTACAATTGTCAAACGAGGGTTTAATTTGTGCGCGTATAAATCTCGCATCAGTCATTAGTGTGGATAAGTATGTAAATGAATAGAGACAGGGAAGTAAATAACACAAGATGTACGTGGTTCACCCAGATTGGCTACGTCCACGGAGTAGAGGAGTTCTCATTAGTTGTGAAGGGTTTACACAAATACATAGGTTCAAGCTCTCTTTTAGTGAGTTCTAGTGAATATTTTAGTACAAATGACATTAGGGATTATTGTGGGAGAATGATCCCCTTTTATAGAAGAGAGTTTCTAGCTTTGTTCTAACATTGACATATGTCGTGTTGTGATTGGCCTCTGATATCGACACGTGTTGCGCTGTGATTGGCCTCTGATACCGACATGTGTCGTGTTGTGATTGGCCTCCAGGTTGGAGGAAAAGTCTTGTGGGTCATTGACGGTATGTTGTTAGCCGGTGCTTAGTAGTTTCGGGATTGGTCAAGTATGGTACAAACAACAACTTATTCTCCTTGAAAGAGATTAAATTTAAGTGGTAGCATTTTGTTTGCTTACAGGAAAGATTGATGTTTGGGAAATGCCTTAGGAGAAGCTCAGCAGACGTGTGACCAATGTTCTCTTAATTCACATCGATAACACATGTGTAATCTAGTATGATCTGGATTAACGATAGATTTACCCTGTTCTTGAAGTTAGAAGCCTTAGGGGCTAGGGAATCACATTTCGGGGCAGAATTTCCTCCCTTGATTGAGCCTCTGCTCCGTTGACCTTGGGCCCGTGGCTCAGAATTTCGTCCATTGCTGCTGCCATGACAGCATCCCTGTTGTTTGTGGCTTCGAGAAGTGGTCGCTTGCGCTTTAAGCGTAGCATTTGAACCAGTGGGTCAAGCTTGGCGATTTTTTTTTTATCAACAGCTAGTTCTGTTAGTCCTCATTATTTAACTTGAGCATTGATCGGATTCGACAAACTTCAGAGTTGTATTAACTCACAGACTTAAAGTCTTGGAAGCGGTAGTGTTGCCTTCAGGCAATAATATATCTTTCTAGTGATCGAAGTGCTCTGCCAGAGTGAGCCAAAGAGTGCATCGATCATTTTCATTGAGTTACTCGATTTTTGGGCCAATATTTTCGATTTTTGTCAAGTTAATGGATCGCTGATCACTTAAGTTAATTCAATAGATCTGGATTATGCTCGATCGTGGAAGCAAAAATAATAATAATGACATTCAAGTTATGTAATTTTTGGTTGGCTTCAGTTCAAGCAATTAAGAAAATATAGCCTAATAGGGCTTTAACTGGGGACACCCAAAAACAATTGGGTGTAGATACAAAGTAACGGGGGCCTAAAACGTTGGTTACAGCTCAGTAGGGTTATGTTGTCTATTGTGCAAACAAGGCTGCAGGTGCTGCGGGCTCGCGGCAAGGCTACAAAAGTAGCCTGACATGTTTTTGTAGGCTGCAGGCTGTAGCAGAGCACATGCCGAGAGCAGGGGAAAGGCCCAGCAAGCCTGCTGCTTTCTGGAAGGTGGGCCGGGGGTAAGGAGAAGCAAGCTGTCGGCTTAGTTAGAAAGTCCAGGTTGCTGGACTGGGCTTGGGGCGCAACATAGCAGCAGACTTAACTGCGGCCGCATAACCTAGACGTCAGAACGACGTTGTTTTGTGTGCTAGAGGCCAAAGCAATCAGCTTAGCTCGGCGCGGTAAGCCAGCACAGTGGCTCACAGCTAGACTCGACTTTGTGGCGGCACAGCTTCAGGCCGTGGCTTAGGCGCAAATTTCCCATTTTTTGTTTTGTTTTTTTTTGGAGTTTAGGGTGTTCAGAACCTTAACATTCATGCTTCGGCTCTGTGGCGGCGTAGCTCTAAGCCGCGGCTCAACAACGAATTTCCCATTTTTTGTTTTTTTTTTTCTTTTCGATTTTAGGGTTTTCAGAACCCTAAAATTCATGCTACTATTTTCTTTCGGTTTATTTCACTCACAAAATTCCACATAGCAAATATCAATTATGTATGCATTATATATATTGGCAAATATTTGCAATATATATATAATAGTAAAATTATGAATAAAAGAATGAGGGTTCATGCATCATGGGGATCTTCATGTAACATGACGTATAAAATATTAAGCCTGTGTTTTGGGAGAACCTGATTGGCAGAAAACAAAATTGAGCCTTTGAACTTGTTGAAGAACCTCCTCCATGAACCTTCAGTTCCTTAGCATCATGCAAGAGTATGTTGCTAACATATTGTGGGCCTATTTAACTAAAGAATTATAGAGTGGGAGAGAGAGAGAGGTGTGGTAAGCAAGGGAGAGTGAATTTGGTGTAATTCTGAAGTGTGAATTATGTCACTCCGTTGCACCTTTATTTATAGTAGTAAGGAAGATAAATTCCTTGCCCGATAGGTATTATAACTGATGTAGGATACTATCTAAAAGATATGGTAAAATCCCATAAGGATTTCTTAGGATTTATATAATCACATTCTTAGGAGCAAGATTCTCTCCCCTTCTATTCCCATCCCCTTCCCTCACCTGCTCTCACATATTGCTTTTTGTCTTCTAATTTTAAAAAAGTTAACACAAAAACATTGGCGTGACTTAATTTAGTAAATTTTCAAATAGGAGGGGAGGGAAGGAGATTAGGAGGAGAGAAAATCATACTCTACATTCCTAACATATTAGGATTGCAACAATACGGCTTTGTAAAAAATTGGAGCGATCATAGCCACAAATTTTTTTTGAACGGTTAGATTTGAAAACCTTGCATACTTCCGAATCTTTCGAAAGATGAAGACCACTTAAACAACCCTAAAATTTTACATCCATAATGTAACAGTCCTTAATTGGTACCTCCAAACACAACCCAAGAAAACAATTTATAATTAATCTGAATTGATTAGAATCAACTTCAAGGGACTATTAACCACCTTTTACAAGAGTTAGGAGTCTTTCGTGGTCGATTTAAGAACTGCTCCTTAAGCGTTTTAGTGCCGATTTGTGCGAGACAGCCCAAGTGATGATCTTTGGTCCTAACTATTTTTATCCCTTTCTCCTTCCTTGAGTTTAATTGGTTTTACGTCAAATACGGAATCTGAAAATTTAATGGGAGTTTTTCTCCTCTTTCTCTTTCCCTGGCTTGGCTGTTCGAAGATTTAATTTCTGGGTTATAAGTTTGTTTTGAATGGAGGACTTGTTTGGGCATAATTGAAATTAAATTTCGGAATGTAAGAAATGGTGAAGAGAAGAATGTGAAGATTGAGAGAGAAGGCAGTGAATAAAAGGGGGGGAGGCATTTTGTAAAAAGAAGAAATAATTCAAATTAATCTTGGTCGTCCACTTTTTATTGAATGCTCCTGTTTGAAGGATCCCCAGGGAAGGGATTTGGAGATGATTCCATGAACCTCCATTTACAACAGTTGGTTGTCTTACATGCCCAATGTTCATGCTATTGAATACACATTTGCTTCCTTAATTTTCATTGTTTGATACACACACACACACACACACACACACACACACACACACAACAAAAATGCTATGGAAACTGTCTCAAAAGTGGGACTCATGCACTCTCTATCTGGACTTAATTTGACACATCTCGACCAGAAATGTCCACTAGGACTTTGAATCAAGCTGTGCTGGCTGACACTTGGAAGGTGATAAAGCTATAAAGTGTAGTGATGTGGAAAATGTGAATAAATTTAAACCTAAAAGTGCCTAAAGACAAAAGTGCGCTGGTGAGCGGGATTGAACTCATTTCACACGTGACGTCAAAGCATAAGAATAATACAGTAAATAGGGTGAAGGTTATACCATTGAAGATAACCATCTACTGAGATTTGCCAGAATCCTCGTTTAAACGTAAGCACAACTACTAAACTTAGAGGGGAGAAAAAAAGAAGGGTGAGTGGGCACAAAAATAAAGGTTTATAAAATCCATTTATTTTTCAATCATACTAACCCCTCACTGTAAAACAAGTATAGTTTCCAAAAAATTATACTACGTATAAGTATGAAAATCAAAACCATGCCAAATCTAAGTCCAGAGATATGCCATAGCAGAACATCATCAATAACAATATAGATATGATCATGTGCTGTAATCTACTTACATGTCAGTTAGAGTCACCTAATGTGACCTGTACGACTACACCTATTGCTCATCCATCTATGCTAACACATCGAGTCAGAACCGCCTAGTGCAGTCTGTACAACAAGCTAGGTGTGATAATAACGCTCTAGTGCTACGATCAAGTCAAGCTTGCGCTAGGCGTAATCATCATCGAGTCGGAACCACCTATTGTGGTCTGTACGACAAGCTAACACCTACTTGGATCCAAGGTGAGTGTACAGTGTTGGGGGATGAACATACACGTGAAGGATAGCCTGGTCTCGAGCTGAGCACTCACCTGGGGTGTAGCAATGATGAGCAAACTATAAATATGTATGCCAATAAGTCTCAATTATTAAATCAATCACATAACCTTACTTGAACTTACCAGCACGTCCTGCGCACACCTTAGCATTTCAAACCATTCACAACAATCATGTGCAGGTAAAATGCATATGGGTATGCCATGATATTGAGTAAAAACCCAAAACATAATATAGCATTTTGAAATATAAAAGTCTTGGCATAACATGCATAATTCATTTAAATTGTTTATGGAAACTATAGCATATATACGTAAATATACAAAAACAAAATGCCCACTCACCGGAAGTTCATGCTACAACTCCCTAGAACAAATATCAAGGAATCACGAATGATCGTCACCTAGAATAAATATCAAATCACTTTTCAGAATATTTATCGATAGAACACTTAACTTACATAAAACATATCCCCCAAGGATGTTCTATAATGATTTGAAACCTATTGACCAAAATTCAACCGTCGATCAAAGGTCGGCAGTAGGGTCCATAACCCTATGTAACTCAATCTAGAAGATCCGCACCTTAGATTTCCAATCCGTAACTTCCAAAGATCCATATTATGCTTCTAGAACATCATACTAAAGTTTCATTACGATCCAACAGTTGGATCTTCGCCAATTGCAAATTCAAGTGGCGGTTAACGTTTTATTTTACGAACTTACAAATCCAATTCAGGAAGATTCGTACATCTGATTCCCAATCTGTAAGTTTCTAATATCCTCAAATATTACATACTATAATGTATTAAAGTTTGGTGACGATCCAATGGTCAGATTGTCAATTCATATAAGGATCAAGTAACGGTCTCTATCAAACTATGTTCAAACGATAAGATTTCATCAATCGGACATCACCTATGGAATTGGGGTATCAAACTTAGCTTAGGAAGGTCAGGGGGTGCCTCGGCCCACGCACTGCCGCACACGGCAGTCAGCCACCCCGACTCGCTGGAAAAATCAACTATTTCTAAAAATTCTTAAATTTCATATAAATGAAGATCTTAATGAGTAGAGAAAATTTTATACCTGCGGCCAAGTCCAATTTGGTCGGAAAAAGCCTCAAATCGCCACGAACCCATTGGAATCCTTAGAATGGGTGTTCTTCGATTCGACTTCTCCGGTGTTCCAAAGCCCCTATCACTAGTTGAGTTTTGTTCTTAGGTGCAAGGGGAGTTGATTAAGGGTAGTGGTGGGTGGTGAAACTCGCTGGATCGGAGGAATCACCGTCGAGCACCTTTGGTGCTCCAGTGAGGTTCTACACAGTTTTAGACCTAAAAACCTTCGAATTTGGGTGGAGATGGTAGATGGGAGGTTATGGAAGAGATTGCAGGTGTCAGATGATGGTGGTTGGACGGGGAAAATGGCTAAAGTCACCGGAATTGGTTGAGTGGGGTGTGCGGGTGCACGGGTTATCGGGAAGGAAAGCTTCCTTCATTTCTTTTTTTTTTTTTTTTCCTTCCCTCTGCTTGTTTGCTCACTCCCCCCTCCCTCCCCCCCCCCCCCCCCCCCCCCCCCAAAAAAAAAAAATTCTGATTGGTCTTCCACCATTTAACTGATTGGTTCATTCCCTTTAGCTTGAATGGCCTCTTCCCGGGAGTTTATATTCCTTTAAATCTATAGTATAATGAAACGACTTCAAATGTCTGTAACTATACTGTTATAATCCAGACTCGCAAACGGCTTTTGCCAATGCGTTCATAGCTTCAAAATCTATTCGGAAACATTAATTATGACTTCAAACGGTCCACGAAAATCAAACATCCTTGCCTCTAAGGGCATTTTCGTAAAATCACTATTTTAAAATTTATAAAACTTAAAATTAGGGACGGGTTGTCACATAATCAATGATATATTTTTATTAATTAGGCATAGGTCAATTATGAATATCACATACGTTTTTATATATTATAAATATTAAAATTTGACTCTTCTATCATTCTCTCTTCTTCTATCTTTATGAATGTCATATGGGCCTAAGCTATTACAGATAGGGTTTAGATCCTCCCTGGATCAATTTTGTGGAGATCCTCTTGTTTGATGGATCTCATCCATGATACAAATCCAATGGCCAAATCTCTTTTCCTTCCACTCTTCCCCTCAATTTTTCTCTTTCTCCCTTACTTCAAAGCTCTCAACCTCGAATCACCAGTCCCTAAATTCCAGATCAAATTCAACCCCACCTCAAAATCAACCCTAGAACTGCCACAACCTACCAAACCCACAACCCCCAATCCCTCACCTTACCTTCTCCAAAATCAGCCTCAACACCGCCACATCCTTCAATTGTAGGTCCCTCGACCCTAAAATATCGATCCATGTTAATGAAACAATAAAGAGAGGGGTCTTGCAAATCGGTGTCTTTTGGTTGCATAGATCTTTTTCATAACTATGGAAGACTTATAAAGAGATAAACAAAGTTACAGTAGAGAGAAAAAAACTCAAAGATGAAGAAGAATAAAGTGAGGACAAATAAAAACCTAAAACAGTAAGAGAGAGAAAAAAAATAAATCAGACTTAGAGCACATATGACCTGCAACTAAATTTGGGGTATGTTAATAGTTGTGGGGTTTGGCGGTGCGAGGGAGAAAGAGGAGTTGAGAGGGAAGATAGGAAGGGGAAGATGTTTTGGCTGCTAGATTTCTATCCCTTTGGAACTGATCCAAAGAGGATCTGAATCCTATAAATAGTTAGAATATGTATATTTTATCACTCACTCTCTTGCCCTTCGTTTACATGGAGAAGTTTGCTCTACTAAAAAAAAAAAAAAACTCGGGAAACGGACACTGCATTACAGTGTCTAAATCCAAAATGTACAAAACAGAACCAGGAAATGGACATTGCATCACAATGTCTGAATTTAATGGAAAAAATAAAACTAGGAAACGGACGTTGCATTACAATGTCTGAATCGAAATGTAAAAAGTAAGAGTTGAGCGAGATGTGAAGCATAGGAGACATGTGGATACAGAGGAAGCTAATCATCGTCATCGAATGAAGAGCTAGCTAGCTAGCTAGCGCAATTGTATTGTATGTGGTACTTAGAAGAAGGTTAATTTGAGATTACAAGCCATTGGTATCTTGTGCCAAATGAAAACAATTTGCTAAACCCAAAAAGACAATATTTTACCTCATGCCATGAGCCAAATGTGCAAAACTACAATTTGCCTCACGCCATAAGCCAAATGTTCAAAACCTCCAATCACTTCAATAAATTAAGCATTTTTAAAGTTGCTTGAGGTGCACAACTGTTGATGTTGGTTACCACAACTAGAATTAGCATTTTATTAATACGTTTGGTATTATCTGAAGAGTAATGCTAGGGAGATCAAATTTTAAACTAAATTTTGTATACCAAATAATGTGGATATTAATATTGGATTATTAAGTATTGATTAACATTCTTACTTCTTATTCGTGACACATCATTTTGTAAACTAAATGACATGAAAATTGATGATTGGATAATTACTTAAGCGTTGATAAACGTGCTCCATTTTTATTTGTCACACATAATTTAGTTTGCAAATTTTGTCAACAAATTTAGTCTTTCTAGCATTACTCTTATCCTTACCAAAAACTAAAGATAGAAGAGTATGTTAAACCTTACAATAGGCTAGTTATAATAATTTGGCATGAATTCAGAAAAATACCACTACCCCCATATTTTTAAATGACTAAATAAAATTAAAATTAATTTCCTAAAAAATAGAAAATAAAAGTAAATACATCTCATTCACTTTCTTTGTAAACATCAACAAGTTCAAAGCCAACCAAAACATTTTGTCTTATGAATGTGGAAATTTAAGTAACAAAAAATTAAAACATATTTTACAGAAATATCCACCAAACTAGCGAGATGGGATGACCAAAACTCATAAAATAAAAAAACATTCTTGACCACTTAAATTCTAGCAAATAATCCACTTAATATTACGGTCTAGTAATATTTTTTTTTCACTTATAAGTGAGAGGTTTTAGGTTTGATTCTTGCCAAAAATGAAGTTGAATCACATTATTGTGACAAACCTATTATGAGGCTTAGTTTACCCCTCTCCCTCTTAATGTAGAGAATATGATTTGTTAAAAATAAAAATAAAAATGGAGCAAATAAAAGCATTCTTGACCTTGCATTAACACGAGAGGGATTGGGGTAAAAGATCAACACCTAAAAGATTGTCATCTCTAGACCATTGGCGGCCAAGTCTTGCGCGCATCCATGAAGAATCAAATAATTAATTAATTAGCACCCCTTGTTTGTTGGGATCCAATTTTTTTTTTTTTTTTTTCTTCTTCTTCTTCTTCTTCCAGTTGGGCACTAAAAGGATCACCTGATTGAACCCATATAGATTTTGAGTTAGATTCTATATTTCCCTTTGTGTATGGATCTTTGAAATGGCTGGCCATTGCTATTTGTATCTTGTTCTTACTCGACTTAATAAGCAAACAATAAATAAATTCACCGTACTAATTTAGCACCAAATCTGATAGCACTACTACAAAAAACACTTTACGTGATGAAATAAGATCTAGTGTGGAAAGTATGATTTGGTCGCTCAAAACCCTGCGTGAAGAAATTTTTATTGCGCAGGGTTCGTCGCACAAAGTTCGTGAAGATAGGGTTTGCGCGACAAAAATTAGTTTTCGCCATGCAAAGGTACTGGTTTTTTACTTTTTTATTAAATTAAATTAATATAATATATTGTGCAACGAAATTAATTGTTTGCGCAACGAAATATTTTGTCGTGCAAGGTTTTTGACTTTTTATTTTATTATTTCTCTTATTTTAATTTAATTATATTAATTGTTTGCCGCTACGAAATATTTGGTTGTGACATCCCACATCGCCCAGGGGAGTGATCCTTATATGTATATTCTTATCCCTACCTAGTACGAGGCCTTTTGGGAGCTCATTAGCTTCGGGTTCCATTGAAACTCTGAAGTTAAGCGAGTAGCATGCAAGAGCATTCCCAGGATAGGTGACCCATCGGGAAGTTCTCGTGTGAGTTCCCAGAAACAAAACCGTGAGGGCGTGGTTGGGGCCCAAAGCGGACAATATCGTGCTACGGTGGAGTCGGGCCTGGGAAGTGGTCCTGTGACATCCCACATCGCCCAAGGGAGTGATCCTTAAATGTATATTCCCATCCTTACCTAGCACGAGGCCTTTTGGGAGCTCACTGGCTTCGGGTTTCGTAGAAACTCCGAAGTTAAGCGAGAAGGGGGCTAGAGCACTCCCAGGATGGGTGACCCACTGGGAAGTTGCTCGTGAGTTCCCAAAAACAAAACCGTGAGGGAATGGGGGGCCCAAAGCGGACAATATCGTGCTACGGTGGTGGAGCGGGCCCGAGAAGTGGTGCCGCCCGGGCCGGGATGTGACAAATTGGTATCAGAGCCAATCCCTGGCCGGAAATGTGCCGACGAGGACGTCGGGCCCCTAAGGGGGGTGGATTGTGACATCCCACATCGCCCAGGGGAGTGATCCTTAAATGTATATTCCCATCCTTACCTAGCACGAGGCCTTTTGGGAGCTCACTGGCTTCGGGTTTCGTAGGAACTCCGAAGTTAAGCGAGAAGGGGGCTAGAGCACTCCCAGGATGGGTGACCCACTGGGAAGTTGCTCGTGAGTTCCCAAAAACAAAACCGTGAGGGCGTGGTCGGGGCCCAAAGCGGACAATATCGTGCTACGGTGATGGAGCGGGCCCGGGAAGTGGTGCCGCCCGGGCCGGGATGTGACAGGTCCTGCCCGGGCTGGGATGTGACATTGGTAGCACAAGATTTTTTGAATTTTTATTTTTTATTTATTTATTTAATATAATTGTATGGCTTTATTTTTTAATTATTTTAATTTAAATTGACATATCAAAATAAAATTACATATGAAAAATAGTGGTCAAATTATCCTTAAATATTTTATTTAAAATGTACATATAAATGAACAAGTACTATAAGAAAATTATAATACTAGTCTATTAGAGTCATAATCCTCAACTCCTCAACTTCCACCGTCAATGTTCCAACGATTCCTTGCGGAAAAACAAACATGGTCAAATAACCAAAAAGCAACATAAAATAATACCAAAAAAAGGGCATAACCTCCCCCAAAATCGGCATACCCCAAACTTGATCCCTCACTCTATACCTACCCCAAACCCCATCCCAAACCAAAATCAACTCCAAAAACACATTAAGGAAAAAAAAAATTAAAATTTGGGGAGAAAATACCCTTTGGCAAGATTGAGAGTGAGTGAGGGATATGGAGAGAGGGATAGGTGTGAGAGAGTGAAAGGAGATCATGAGAGAGAGAGAGAGAGAAGAGAGTGAATGAGAGTAAGAGATAGAGAGAGTGAGGAGAGATTGAGTGTGAGTGAGAGAGAGAGAGGGTTGGATTTGGGGAGAGGGAAAGAAATGAGAGGTAAGAGAATATAGAGAGACATTGGGAAAATTGCAGAAGAGTTAATTTGGTTTTAAAAACCGGATCACTTGGCACGATGAAAGATACGATTTTGCATGACGAAATATTGGTAGTGCAAAGTCTTAAGAAAATTTTAAAAGAAAAATTTCCCGAGTCCCATTTTTGGCACCCACCCAAATTTGTAAGGTTTTGTGTGACAAAAAATTGGTAGCGCAAAATAATACAAAAAATTTTAAAATCAAATTTTCCATGTCCCGTTCTCGGAATGCACCCAAATTTAAGGATTTTGCGTAATGAAATATTGGAGTTTGTCGCTCAAAGTTAATAAAAATAATTTTTATTATACCATTCAAAATATAAATTGAATAAAAAAATAAAATAAATAGGGTTTATGCGATGAAACATTAATATTCTACACACAAGGTTTTTAAAAAATAATAAAAAGAAAATAATTTTATTTTCAATTTTAAATATAAATCAAATAAATAAATATGGTTTAGGCAACGAAATGTTGATTCTGTGACATCCCACATCGTCCAGGGGAGTGATCCTTAAATGTATATTCTCATCCCTACCTAGCACGAGGCCTTTTGGGAGCTCATTGGCTTCGGGTTCCGTCGGAACTCCGAAGTTAAGCGAGAAGGGAGCTAGAGCAATCCCATGATGGGTGACCCACTGAGAAGTTTGATAGAAGCATATTCATGCGACTTAAATGGCTTGTTCTCGTACATTTACGTTATGTTTCTTTAGTTATTTTAGTTCTTTATGCTTCTTTTGTGTGTTTTCAGGTTCTAAGGGCTTAGGGAGCAAGAAAGTGCATTTTGAGGCTATTTGGAGCATTTTTGGGCATGGATTGGATAGCTTATCCATGGAGCCAAAGTTTGGACGAATTTGAAGGCCTTATTTTCACTTTGGACATAAAACAAAGGGCCTAGCCCATTCTCTCTTAAACCAACCCCAAGGCCATGCATTTCCTTCCAATTCCAAAACCCACAATCACTTCAAAGGCCATGCAAATCCATATTCAACACCTTAAACTACAACCATGCATCATTACACCACCTTCTCCATCTTTATTCCACATATAATTCACCTTAGCTATCACATTCACACACATGCAATTACAAAACATCATCATAACCCACCTACAACCCACCTACAACCCACCTACAACCCACCTACAATCCACCTAATTCACAAAGCTTTTCCCAACAAACAATTTCACCAAACACATGCACCCAAAACCTTCAATGCCGTGGGGTCCCAATTGCAGCCACATTCTCACCCACTCTCTCCCTATATAAACCACACACACTTCATTCATTTGTCATTCATTCATTCCCCATTCAATTCATCATCTCATTTCATACACAACACATTACAAACACATTCTCCCTTCCCTAGCCGTGAGCTTCCCATCTCTCCCCTTATAATCCAAACACCATTCCTCTTCCATTTCAATCATTCCCCAATCCATTCAACACACCAACCACATCCCTTAGACCTTATGCTACAATAAAGAGGAAGAGAAGAGGGCCTAAACGTTCATACAATTCAAGTTTGAGTTGTTGGAATGTTTAGGTGTTTCTTTGATTTCAATGTTTAATTTTAATTCTCCTTGTTTTGTATGAGGAACTAAACCTCCCCTTGGCTAGGGGGGGATTCGAAATATATGTTTATGCTTGCATTTTGATTTGATTACTTCTAATTGCGTTTCATAAGTTGTGGATTCAATTCGTTTAACCGTTTGATTGATAACTTATTTATGTATGTTTATTGAGAATGCACGCTTAATTTTCATGCATAAATATGACGCTAGAATATAAGTGAGTTTCACCTAATAGTTACGAACTTATATTCACAAGTAGTGGAGGTTGCTTATAAACAATCGCGTTAAACGAATTCTTGGCATAAGTTTCATGCAATCATAGTAACGAATGCCTCGTCAACACTTATAGTTTTCAAAGAACTTAATGATTCTTGCTTGTATCTCTATTATGCAATTCATGTAGGGAACTTGTGGGGAATGCTTTGGGTTGTCGTATGCAATCATCCAATCCATTAACTTAAGGAAAACTTGACGGTTAATTTAAGCGGACCTAATTAACCCGGGGTGATGAGTTTCATAATTTATTGAAATGCAATTAGAAATCATTTTATTATGCAAGTGTAACATGTGTGGAGATGAACCCCTTGGCTAGCATCCATTCATTCCATTTCATCAATTTCATATTTACATTATGTTTTAATTGCGATTTGTTCATTTAGTTTAATTCCGTCCAAAACTCAATCCCCCTTTACTTTATTGTTCAATTTAGTTAGAAATCAATTTAGTTTGTGTTTTTAAAGCATTTTGAGTCTTTAGTTTGTCTTAGTGTTTTAAAATATTTTTGCATTCTTTGAGTCTAGCATAGTGTTTTATATTGTGTTTTTACGTTTTTGAGTCAAAATCCAAGTGATTAACAATCCCTCCTAATCCCCGGTCCAGAACGATCCCTACTTACATCATTACTACAATTGTCAAAAAGAGGGTTTAATTTGTGCGCGTATAAATCTCGCATCAAAGTTGCTCGTGAGTTCCCAAAAACAAAACCGTGCGGGTGTGCTGGGGGCCCAAAGTGGACAATATCGTGCTACGGTGGTGGACTCGGGCCCGGGAAGTGGTCCTGCCCGGGCCGGGATGTGACAATTTGGTATCAGAGCCTAAACCTGGTCGTGGTGTGCCGACGAGGACGTCGGCCCCCTAAGGGGGGTGGATTGTGACATCCCACATCGTCCAGGGGAGTGATCCTCCGTCCGTATCGCAAAGCTGGTCGACGCCAGCTGTAATGGTTGAAAATAGGGGGCCAACCAAGACCCAGGGAAGTTCTCGAGTGCGACCATCCCGAGCAAGAAAGAGTAGGGCTTTTTCCTTTTTTTCTAGAGAATAGAACTTGAACGAGGCCTACCTACAATCTTTTTTTTGTTGTGGTAACTTGTTGGCTCCGCGTCCACCGAAAGTCGGTAACCTTCACGAACAACTACCTTAGCACTACGTTCTGAAATTCAGTCGTAGAGGTCGTAGACCATAACGCTCCTTAAAAGAGGGACCTGCTTCCTTAGCGCCAAACAAAGTGAGGAAGTGAATAAGAAGTGAAGTGGTAAAGAGGTCGCCAAAAAGCTAACCCAACCGAAGGAAATTACATAAGGTCTGGGAAGTTCTCGTGTGAGTTACCAGAAACAAAATCGTGAGGGCGTGGTTGGGGCCCAAAGTGGATAATATCATGCTATTGTGGTGGAGCGGGCCCGGGATGTGGTGAACCTCGGGCCAGGTGATAGGAGCATATTCATGCGACTTAAATGGCTTGTTCTCGTGCATTTACGTTATGTTTCTTTAGTTATTTTAGTACTTTAAGCTATTTTTGTGTGTTTATAGGTCCAAAGGGCTAAAGGAGCAAAAAGATGCATTTTGGAGACTTTTGGAGCACTTTTGGGCTAAGGATGGATAGCTTATGCTTGGAGCCAAAGTGTTGGACGAAATTGAAGACCTAATTGAAGACCAAAGTGTTGGAACCTTGTTCTCTTTAGCTTTAGGACATTTAAAACCTTTCCTAATCCCAATCATGCCATGCATAACACACATCCATTCTAACACATTGTCATTGCACATGCATTTCCTTCATTAGTTAATTCACATGCTCCATACTTATCATCACCACTCATTACTTATCACATATCATCACCACTTATCACTTATCATTCACCACTTATCATATCATACATTCATTTATCACTTATCATAATCATTCACTTATCACTTAACATATCATACACTTATCACTCATAATCACCTACAACATCCACCTACTTCACCTACAACATCCACCTACAACATCCACCTACTTCACCTACAACATCCACCTAATTTACCTACAACATCCACCTAATTCACCTACAACATCCACCTACTTCACCTACAACATCCACCTAATTCACCTACAACATCCACCTACTTCACCTACAAATGACATAGCCATATGTTCCCTCCACTACTCCTATAAATACCCTTGCATTCATTCATCCAACATCTCATTTCATACACAACACACCACAAACACTTCCATTCCCTCATTGCCGTGAGTCTCCCTTCCCTTATAATCCAAACACACCACTCCTCATCCATTTCCATAATTCCCCAATCCATTCAACACATCAACAACATCCCTTAGACCTTATGCTACAACGAAGAGGAGGAGAAGAGTGCCTAAACGTTCATACAATTCAAGTTTGAGTTGTTGGAATGTTTAGGTGTTTCTTTTCCTCGATTATAATGTTTAATTTTGATTCTCTTTGTTTTGTAATCATGAGGAACTAAACCCCCCTTTAGCTAGGGGGGGATTCGAAATATATGTTTATGCTTGCATTTTGATTTGATTACTTCTAATTGCGTTTTATAAGTTGTGATTTCAATTTGTTTAACCGTTTGATTGATAACTTATTTATGTATGTTTATTGAGAGTGCACGCTTAATTTTCATGCATGAATATGACGCTAGAATATAAGTGAGTTTCACCTAATAGTTATGAACTTATATTCACAAGTAGTGGAGGTTGCTTATAAACAATCGCGTTAAATGAATTCTTGGCACTAGTTTCATGCGTATTCCATAGTAACGAAGGCCTCGTCAACACTTATAGTTTTCATGATGCTTAATGATCTTTGATTGTATCTTTATTGTGCTGTTCACGTAAAGGACTTTTGGAGAATGTTGTGAATTGCGTTGCGCTAACCCATCCAATTCATTAACTTAAGGAAAACTTGACGGTTAATTTAAGCGGACCTAATTGACCCAGGGCGTTGAGAATTAATGATTTGTTGAAACGCAATTGGAAATCTTTTTATTATGCAAGTGTAACATGTGTGGAGATGAACCCCTTGGCTAGCATCCATTCATTCTATTTTCATCATATTCATATTTACATTCTGCTTTAATTACAATTTGTTTATTTAGTTTAATTTCGTTCAAAACTCAATCCCCCTTTACTTTCTTATTCTTTAGTGCTTAGAATCTGTTTAGTTTATGTTTTAAAGCATTTTGAGTTTTTGGTTTGTCTTAGTGTTTTAAACTTTAGTTTTGCATTCTTTGAGTCTAGGATAGCGTTTTATATTGTTTTTACGTTTTTGTGTCAGTTTCCAAGAGATTTGCAATCCCTCCTAATCCCCGGTCCAGAACGATCCCTACTTGCACCTATACTACAATTTGACAAAAAGAGGGTTTAGTTTGTGTGCGTATAATTCTCGCATCAAATTTTGGCGCCGTTGCCGGGGATTAGCAACTTTGCTAATCTCTTGGATTGTTTTATTTTCGTTTGTGTGTATATATTTTTAGTTTTATTTTAGACGCAAGACATGACACTTGATAGTGCTTCTCTTTTGTCACAACTTATGGAAGAGTACCAAACGCAAAGAGTTGGTACATTTGATCATAATCAATCAAGGAACGACGTGTTTTCCAATACTTACAATTCCGATTGGAGTGATCATTCAAACTCTATATGGTGGGAACCTCAACATATTCAACAAGAAGGATATTGGCAGCCTTATGAGGAGTTCTATTCAACGTCTATGCATCCACCACAACCTCATATTCAATATGCCCAACCAAACTCAAGTTCGTCAATAGATTATAATCAAAAGCTTAATGAATTACTTTGTTTGGTGCAGGGCTCACAAAACCAAGTCGAGGAGACTCAACAAGGAGAATATTGGCAACCATATGAGGAGTTCTATACAACGCCTATGCAGCCACCACAACCTCATATTCAATATGCCCAACCAAATTTAAGTTCGTCAATAGATTATAATCAAAAGCTTGATGAATTAATTTGTTTGGTGCAGGGCTTACAAAATCAAGACAATGAGGCTCAACAAGAAGGATATTGGCAGCCGTATGAGGAGTTCTATTCAACGCCTATGCAGCCACCACAACCTGCCCAAAGTAATGTAGGTAATTCAAATGATAATGATACGATTTTTCAATTACTTACTACTCTGGAAAAGCAAATTGGGCAGATAGCGGAGTTCGAAGGACAATTTTGCGACCAAGGCGAACTCCCTAGTTCAACCATTGCAAATCAGAAGGGAGAATTTGAAACCACCAATGCTATCATGTTGAGAAGTGACAAGGAGGTTGGAACGGACCCTCAACCATCAAAATCAAATCACAAGGAAAAGGAATACACCCAACCCACGGAAAGGGTGGAAACACCTTTACCGCAGGCACCTATCGCTCCTACGCCATCTAATTCAGGTAAGGTTGTTCCAAATTGCATTATTTCTAACCCCGTTCCAACAAATATCCCTATTCCTTGCAGGTTCATGAATTCCAAGGAAGAAGAAAGTGAAGAAGACATCTTGGAAGCCCTTCCAAAGGTGCAAAGTATGGAATTTCATGAATTCATCAAAGAGGATATACTTGAGACAACAATTCCCAAAGAAGTTGGATTTTATGACACGGGACATGTCATAACTTTCGAAGGGGTGTTTATTCTTAAGTTCATTTCGGAGCACAAAGGTAAGCCGCCTCCCCGAATTTCAATTTTCTTTTATACTAATATGTTGTTAATGATTCAGGCATCCACTCTAGAATTTAAACCATTACCAGATCATTTCAAGTATCACCTTCCATTCAAAGATCAATTCCATGCCGTTTGAAAAAAAAAAAAAAAAAAAAAAAAAAAAAAAAAAAGAATAAAAATAAACATGGAGAAAGATGGAGCTTCACAAAGGTTGTTTACGTGAAGCCCCACTACGAGGCGTCGGAGCGGAAGGCATAGAAGTGGAAGGCATAGAAGCAGGAGGCATCGGAGCGGAAGCCATCGGAGCAGAAGGCATCGGAGCGGAAGGCATCGGAGCGGGAGCATTCCAGGCCCCAATACTTGGCCAAACGCTGGACGAGCCAGGAAAAATGTGCCTCTGGAAGTAAGCCGAAAGCCTTTGACGGTCACTTTGACGGTCACTTTGCATTCGAACATTGGATTCTTGCAGCTCATCAAGCTTCCTCTTCATGCCCGTCGAATAGTTGTTTGCAAGCACATGCAAACTTCTATTCTCATACTTCAGCTGCTTGATCTCTTGCTTGAGACTTTCCACCTCAGCCATCAATGATTCCACCTGACGGGAGCGGGCAAGCAGGCGTTGGCCCATATTGGACACAGAGCTCGCACACTGAACACTAAGTGCGAGGGACTCTTGAACGGCCAACTCATCGGACCGTCCTGACAGCAGCCTACTATCTTTTGGAGTGAGGAGGTTCCTAGCTACTATTGTAGCTGTTGTGGCGTCCTGCATCACGGAGTCTTCACCTGTGAGAGGACCGTTAGAAGAAAAGAAAGAAGGGCGCCATACGTTACCTTGACGCGGCGCGCCCGTATCACTGCTAAGGCTCAATTCCAAGCTAAGGTTCGATGAGTTTGCCATTTTTCAAAAGTGTTCAAAGAGAAGGGATGGAGTTAAATTTCAAAGGGCCGGAGTCGATTATCAAGAATGGGAAATCTTCAGAGTGTGTTTGTTGTGGTGATCAATAGCTCAATAAAAAAGCCAAGGCGACGCGTCCACCAATTCAAAAAGCCGGAATTTCCGGCGTAATTTAGGCGACGCTTTCTCAGCTTTTCAGAAGACGTGTTCAACTTTGTCAAAAGAGTTCTTCTTTTCAGACAACACGTGGAGGCCATCATCGCAACTACACATCTTTAGCCGACAAGCGCAAAGTTCGGCGACGCTTTCTCAGCTTTTCAGAAGACGCGTGCAGCTTTGTCAAAAGGAGCCGCATCTGCACTACCACGTGTCGTTCAGAAAGCGAAGGGGCGTCGTTCAGAAAGCGAAGGGGCGTCGTTCAGAAATCGAAGGGGCGCCTGCTCAGAAATCGAAGAGGCGTGTTCAGAGATCGAAGAGGCGCCATTATTTCAAAAAGCCGGATTTGCGGGATCAAAACGTTTGTCGACAAAGGTAAAAAGTACCACCACTTGATATTATCTCTATATATGTCGACCTTCGTCTTTTATGGCAGGGCAAACCTGAAGAAAATGCCCAACTCTCCCTCACCTCTGAGGGCGCACTCCCAGCAAAGCCTTTCGAATTACTCAATTTTTTCTTCTTCCCCAAAGATGATACCAGATGTCTGGAGTACATATGACCCAGGAGGAAACAGCACAACAAATACATGTGCTGATTCATTCACCGCTTCTTCAAAAGCAAAGGTATCTCATATCATCAAGGTCAAAAGCAAAAGTATCTCATATCATGCTCTTTCCCTGTCTTTTTCTTTGTCCTTGTTCTTACTCGCATGGCAAGGTAAAAGAAGCAATCAGCCGGCACTTGGAACCAGTCTTCCGATCTGGAGCCAACTGCCTGGAATCTATTCCTGATTGCTTACCTAGCGTTGCTCTCGAGTAGTCATCTTCAACGGTTGATACACTTCCAGAGAAGGGACCACTCCTGCAAAGATTGAACAAAGAAACAGATAAAAGGGGAAAGCTCAGACCTCCGGGGGAGACCAAAAGAATCCTGCTGCCCAGTTCAAAAGTAGCACAAAGGAAAATCAACGATGGGAGGAACCCCTGTGGAATCAACAACATCAAGCCTCAATGAAATCAACAAGGAGAAGATGGAATGTACATTCCACAACCAGATTTGCGTCTCTAAACTCTTCTCTTTGTTATTTACATTCTGCCATGTTTAGTATGTTTAGTTGCTGTTTTTATATTTACTTTTGTTTGGTGTGATTTTAAGCTTAAAACATTGAGGACAATGTTTGATTTAAGTGTGGGGGGGGTAACTAATGTTGTTGATACAAATTCGTGAGATTTTATCACCCATAACTTCAAATGTTGTTCCTTACTGTTTTAAGGCGTTTTTAAGTTGTTTTAGAGTATTTTAGTATGTTTTATTTTTATAACTCCGAAAATACCATAAAAATTTGAAAAAAAAAATTGTTTTGAAAAGCCTAAAAAGAGTGTTTTGAGTCGTTTTTGTGTGTTTGTGTCTTAGGATACCTTCCAACACAATGACAAGGATTTGGTTTATAATTGCATGACGGTTAGAAAGAGTTATAAACATAGAGAAAAGTATGATTTACTCTTGGTATATGCTTGGTTATGGTTATAATGTATGACTTCACATGCAATCATAAAAGAAGAAAAAAATTCGTTTTTGTAACATGCTTGAAGGAAGGAACTCAAACAAACGCTACAACCCTGAGAGACTTGAGCCTATAACGTTCTTTGGAGAGTTTAATCTGTGATTTCTTGTTTTCTAAAGTCGTTGCATGATCTCATTATTCTTTGCTTGGTTACTACTTAGAAGGCGTTTCATCATATAGTTCCAAATGCTAGAACTCATGCCCATTTCATTCAAAGCATGTTATTGATTTGCATAACACATATTCAAGAAGAAGTTGTGTAGTGACCACCACCATAGCCAAATAGCCTTACTTCCCATACTTCTTATATGTTGTAAGTTTTAACCCCGTTGAGCCTTGTTTAGCCTTTATTCTTTGTTTACCCACATTTTCCTCACCTAGCCTAGTTTAGGACAATCCCCACCCTTGTTCTTAAAAGATAGTGAGCATGACTTAATTGAATTCCTTTTGAGTTACATTATGAAAAAAAATAAGTGTGGGGGAGAGAATGTTTAAGTGTTGATGTTTTGAGATTCAAAAGGAAAAAAAAAAAAAAAAAAAAAAAAAAAAAAGAGAGAAAAGAAAAAAATGAAAGAATAAGTGATTGAAGAAAGGTTCCAAAACACCAATTCTGGGTGTAATTTGTCTAAACTCTCCCTTTTTGTTCAAAAGTTGAGTTTTCATTCAAAAGTGAATTCTAAGTTGATTCAAATGCTTTGCTCACTATTTCTTTAAAAACCTTTGTTTTCCATATCCCTTCTTTGTTATCCACATACCCCAAGCCCCGTTACAACCCTTGACTTCTATCTTGAGTGTTGTGTATTTCAATTTTTGGAGTTTGAACTTGGTATGGGCTTATGGTGTCACTGGTTCTCGCGTCTAAGTAGTAGCATTCCATTCATGAGATCATAACTAAACATGCTTATTAACTCCAGAAAATGCTTTCCTTATTATAACATATGTGAGTGTTCGTCTACATGTTTACATCAATCTTCTCACATATACCTAGTGTAGGGTGTGTAGTCAGAAAATCTGTGTGAAAAACGAGAGTACATCTAGTAAGAAATTGAGGGAATTCTCTAAGGCATGTTACTACATTCAAAACATGGTTTTAAATGCTTAATTGTGAACTAGTATGTGGTGACTATGAGTAAGAATGTACTTAAGTGTAAAGATGGCTCAAATCTGTGAGAATAATGATTTTTAATTTGTCATGTGCATTGGAAGTCCCTGATACGATTGTTGGAAGGTGTAGGTTGTGTTTTGTTCGTTTTGTCTAGTTTCGTGTTCTTTTGTTGTTTTGTTTTGCTCGAGGACTAGCAAAAGATAAGTGTGGGGGTATTTGATAGGAGCATATTCATGCGACTTAAATGGCTTGTTCTCGTGCATTTACGTTATGTTTCTTTAGTTATTTTAGTACTTTAAGCTATTTTTGTGTGTTTATAGGTCCAAAGGGCTAAAGGAGCAAAAAGATGCATTTTGGAGACTTTTGGAGCACTTTTGGGCTAAGGATGGATAGCTTATGCTTGGAGCCAAAGTGTTGGACGAAATTGAAGACCTAATTGAAGACCAAAGTGTTGGAACCTTGTTCTCTTTAGCTTTAGGACATTTAAAACCTTTCCTAATCCCAATCATGCCATGCATAACACACATCCATTCTAACACATTGTCATTGCACATGCATTTCCTTCATTAGTTAATTCACATGCTCCATACTTATCATCACCACTCATTACTTATCACATATCATCACCACTTATCACTTATCATTCACCACTTATCATATCATACATTCATTTATCACTTATCATAATCATTCACTTATCACTTAACATATCATACACTTATCACTCATAATCACCTACAACATCCACCTACTTCACCTACAACATCCACCTACAACATCCACCTACTTCACCTACAACATCCACCTAATTTACCTACAACATCCACCTAATTCACCTACAACATCCACCTACTTCACCTACAACATCCACCTAATTCACCTACAACATCCACCTACTTCACCTACAAATGACATAGCCATATGTTCCCTCCACTACTCCTATAAATACCCTTGCATTCATTCATCCAACATCTCATTTCATACACAACACACCACAAACACTTCCATTCCCTCATTGCCGTGAGTCTCCCTTCCCTTATAATCCAAACACACCACTCCTCATCCATTTCCATAATTCCCCAATCCATTCAACACATCAACAACATCCCTTAGACCTTATGCTACAACGAAGAGGAGGAGAAGAGTGCCTAAACGTTCATACAATTCAAGTTTGAGTTGTTGGAATGTTTAGGTGTTTCTTTTCCTCGATTATAATGTTTAATTTTGATTCTCTTTGTTTTGTAATCATGAGGAACTAAACCCCCCTTTAGCTAGGGGGGGATTCGAAATATATGTTTATGCTTGCATTTTGATTTGATTACTTCTAATTGCGTTTTATAAGTTGTGATTTCAATTTGTTTAACCGTTTGATTGATAACTTATTTATGTATGTTTATTGAGAGTGCACGCTTAATTTTCATGCATGAATATGACGCTAGAATATAAGTGAGTTTCACCTAATAGTTATGAACTTATATTCACAAGTAGTGGAGGTTGCTTATAAACAATCGCGTTAAATGAATTCTTGGCACTAGTTTCATGCGTATTCCATAGTAACGAAGGCCTCGTCAACACTTATAGTTTTCATGATGCTTAATGATCTTTGATTGTATCTTTATTGTGCTGTTCACGTAAAGGACTTTTGGAGAATGTTGTGAATTGCGTTGCGCTAACCCATCCAATTCATTAACTTAAGGAAAACTTGACGGTTAATTTAAGCGGACCTAATTGACCCAGGGCGTTGAGAATTAATGATTTGTTGAAACGCAATTGGAAATCTTTTTATTATGCAAGTGTAACATGTGTGGAGATGAACCCCTTGGCTAGCATCCATTCATTCTATTTTCATCATATTCATATTTACATTCTGCTTTAATTACAATTTGTTTATTTAGTTTAATTTCGTTCAAAACTCAATCCCCCTTTACTTTCTTATTCTTTAGTGCTTAGAATCTGTTTAGTTTATGTTTTAAAGCATTTTGAGTTTTTGGTTTGTCTTAGTGTTTTAAACTTTAGTTTTGCATTCTTTGAGTCTAGGATAGCGTTTTATATTGTTTTTACGTTTTTGTGTCAGTTTCCAAGAGATTTGCAATCCCTCCTAATCCCCGGTCCAGAACGATCCCTACTTGCACCTATACTACAATTTGACAAAAAGAGGGTTTAGTTTGTGTGCGTATAATTCTCGCATCACCAGGATGTGACAATTTGGTATCAGAGCCTAACCCTGGTCGTGGTGTGCCGACGATGACGTCGGGCCCCTAAGGGGGGTGGATTGTAAGATCCCACATCGCCCAGGGGAGTGATCCTTATATGTATATTCCCATCCCTACCTAGCACGAGGCCTTTTGGGAGCTCACTGGCTTCGAGTTCCATGAGAACTTCGAAGTTAGGCGAATAGCGCGCGAGAGCACTCGCATAATGGCTGACCCACTGGGAAGTTCTCGTGTGAGTTACTAGAAACAAAACCGTGAGGGCGTGGTTGGGGCCCAAAGCGGACAATGTCGTGCTACCATGGTGGAGCAGGCCCGGGATGTGGTGGACCCCGGACCAGGATGTGACAATACTTCTCTTTTTAGATGTTAGAAGAATTATCAGGTTGGAAAAGCGTGGTAATACTTGTGTGCACCATACTAGGGCATCTACTTACTCACCTACTCGTGGTTAACATATTTTTATTGTACAAACATCATATGTACTCGAACTGATCATTTTATTTATCCTCACCTAATGGTTATCTATGAAATTGTTAAACATGTTGATTTGTTTGATACATATAGATGTATAAATGACCTTAAATTAATTGTTTTTTGTAAAGATGAAATTCTAACCATAATAATAATAAAAAAAAAGGGTTCAGATTATGACAATTATACAATAAATGTACGTTAATCATAAGTAGGTAAATAAGTAAGTGAGATCATGAGCGTAGAAACAAAATCATCCAATTGTTAATAATAGTGGTTTTATCTCATCATATGAAAAAAAAAAAAAAGCCTTGCATGAATCTGTGTGGAAACTATTTGAAGCTAATTTTTCTCCTTAACATACAAGAGAAGTTAGATAGAACTAGAAGAATTCATATCCGCGCATCACTGGTTGAAAAAGTTGTTATGCAATTCAAATCAAATTTTAAAGAATAGGGGAGTTTTTTTGTGTTATTTGGAGAATAGCATCAGATCAAAGCAAGTACCATGTAATGTAAATAATGGAGCAAAAGTGAACATTTCAATAGAAGGTGCACCACAAAATATAATGCCTTTGTATAAGAAACTTATGTAGCATGCAATTTAATAAGTTTGTTCGAACTTATTTATCATAACTTTATTTACAAATATTTACATCAACACCACATGCACATATACAATAGATGACAAAAGTCCCACACTGTAACACCAACCAAAGTACTAAAAAATTGATTCACACACCCATCTTTATTCTACAACTTAATTCCCTGCTTGTCCTAGATACTCGAGAATGAAAGGGAGGGTCTAAGAAGATAGGAAAATGATCTATTACTCCAAAGTCTTTTTCATCTAGCAAAATTATTAGGATTTAAAGGCGAGTACATAGCCTAGACCACCAACTTGTTTCTGTTGACACCTTTACCAAAAACATGTCAAACCCATTCTTATTTTCTCTATTCTGTGTGCAATTGATGTGCATGGTCTTGGAGCAGTGTTAGAAAATTCTAGTTTAGATCCTCGAAGTTGTTCTTCTTTTCTATCTCTAGTCAATATTCTTAAATTCTTTATCAAAACTCCTTCGAGGATATGTCGTTCATTTCGATCAATTTCTTTCAATTTTTTATTTGCTTTGAATCACAAATAAAATACAACATCCATAATAATGTATTTTTCAAGTTAGTTTGTAGGTGAAGCACTAACATTGTTAAAAGTCTTAAAGTCTTACTAACTTCTTCACATTTTAGTTCTATCCTATCACAACTAATAATGACACACCCCGATTGGAGTTGAGGCATGCTGGCCGTCCCTCGAAGGTGACGTAACCAAATAGGAATGTGAAGCATGAAAAATAAGGATAAATTTAAGCCAAAACTAACAATTAATTATTATAAAGTAGCGAGTAGTGGAAAGAACCCATAAACACAAGTGTTCAGAGTATAGATGACATAAAAGTGTGTAGTCGAAACTAGTTAAAGTGCTTAATACACAACCGGGAAAAGTTCCTACATTATTTATGGATATGTCAGAACCACCGGATATTCCTCCTACGCCACAGAATAAATCAGCTAACTAGGACCTGGAGGGACGAAAAACAGAAGGGTGAGTGGGCAAAAACAAGGGTTTATAAAACACATTTATTTTCAGAACATACACTAACCCCTCCTCGTAAAACATGTATAGTTTCTAGAAAATCATACTACGTATAAGTATGAAATCAAATGCAAATCAACAGTAAATCCAGAAATATGCCAAATCATAATATCTTAACAGTAGTATAATAAAACCAGGTTCTCATCAATCTATGTTGACACATGAGTTCATGCAGAGATTTTCTGACATGAACTTGATTGGGTGTAATCATAATATATGCTCTAGTGCTACAATCATGTAAAGACTGGTGCTATTTGTGGTCACATATGAGTCAGAGTTGCCTATTGCAACCTGCACGACATGACTGGCACCTACTTGGATCCAAGGCGAGCGTGCGGTGCGGATGTGAACATGCACGTGAAAGACCGGCCTTGGCCTTGGGTGAGCACTAACACTGGGTGCAACAATGTATGATGAGCAGGTAAAATATATATGAACATGCCATGACAGTATATAAATTTCAACCACGTAATAATATTTCTAAAATTAAATAAAACATGGCATGATAGACATAAATCAATCCAAAAACATATGTGGAAAGTATAAAGTTTATACACACACACACACACACACACACATGAAAACAAATGCCCATTCACTGATACGTCGATGGATCGTAGCCTCTTAGCCTTGTTTTTCCTTATACGTCCTCGGGGTAAGTCTCACCTATATGTGAAATAACTAAAACTAATTAATTAAATAGGACATATACTAAAAGGCTAGGAAAATCTGCCATAGTTTGCTCAAACGGAGGGTTTAAATATACCAAAGTATTCTACTCGACGTCACAGACTCGTACACGTCAAGCACACGCTGGCTGGTGGCTGAGCATGCCCTCACGTGCCACCAAGTCATGGCACACATACGGGCCACGCGCTGGCAGAACTGACAGATTCCAGGAAATATTCCATCAGATTCTGAAGGAATATTCCGTTAAGTCTAACGGCATTACCTAACGGTGTCAGAATATTTTGTTAACTTTAACAGAATATTCTTTGTCTTCTCCGATTGACCTCTGCCGTCTATTGTCTAGTTCGCTGGATTCTAGAAAAACCCGTCAGTTTTTGGAAAAATTTATATGGAATTGAAGCCCATGACGAGGAGAATAAGATTGTACCCTTTGAGAGTCCAAAAAAAAAAAAACCTGGAAATGGCTGAAAAAGCCTCAAAAGCTTTGGATGTAAACTCGACGTCCCAAAACTGTGGGTTTCCTCATAGGCTCCACTTTAAAACTAGGCTAATGGCCTTAGGAAGTTCCCTAGATGTTTCCAAAACTCCCAAGACTATGCGAATCAGACGGAAACTCGTCGGAGAATGGATACCAGAGTCAGAGCTCCGAGTTGCTTTGAGTTGGACACTCAAAACTTGTCCATTTTGTGATCGGTTCGTGAGGATGAGTGGAGCATGATGGTGGTAATTTTAGGCTTGATCTATGGAGGTTGATGATGGTCCTTGATGTTGCAAAGAAGAGAGAGTTACGGGTGAGAGAAAGAGAGAATGAGACAACTTCTGATTGGGCAGAGAGGAGAGAGAAGTTTTCTGATTGGGTGAAAAAGAAGGATGTCTGATTGGGGGAGTGATAGGAGCATATTTATGCTACTTAGTTATGTTATTTCCTTACATTTAGTGAGCTAATTACTACTAATTATAGTGTTTTAAGCTATTTTCGTTTGTTTGTAGGTCCTAATGACAAAGTTGGCAAGAAAAGGCAATTTTGAGCCTTTTAGAGCAGTTTTGGGCTTATTATGGATAACTGATAGAAGCATATTTAGGCGACCTACTTAGCTTGTTTTCGTGCATTTATGTTGTTAATTCATAGTTGTTTTAGTCTTTTAAGCTATTTTCGTATGTTTTTAGGTCCTAGTGGCAAAAGGAGCAAGAAAGTGCATTTTGAGGCTATTTGGAGCATTTTTGGGCATGGATTGGATAACTTAGCCATGGAGCAAGGAGGATGGACGAAATTGAAGACAAGAAGAGCTAGGAAAGGCTACAAATCTGGTGAAAGGAGTCCTAATACAATGAAGATAAGGAAGAAGCAAGAAACAAGGGACCTTATCCAAACTTATCCAACCATATCTTATCCTATCCTAGAAACCTTATCCTATCCTAACTCTAACATTATCCTATTCTATCCTATCCAAATCAGGTTGGGACTTAAACCTAGCTAATTAGGGGGAATCAATTACACATCTAAATACCTATTTCAGTTTCTAGAAGACTTATCCATACCAATGCCGCAAGACACCATTCCTTGTAGGTTTAGGAATCACAATCCTTTTCCTACTCTTATATCACATGTCCTAGGCCCTTTAGGATTAAGAATCTGCCTTAAACACTTATTCTAGAACACCTTATCCTCTCCCTACATGTGTGCCGCACCTAACCTTTTAGCTACTGACCTAGTTTCTTTTCTTGTTTGTAGGTACTAGTTTATGACTCGTAGTTCTCAACCTATAAGTGCAAACATCTTGGATTTTGACGACGATTTTGAGCGCACTTTGAGGAAGAAGAAGAAGAACCCAGAACTTCACCCAACAAGTTCTAGTTCGGCTTCCAATCTTGAGGAGGAAGGAGAACCCACGGCAAGGGAGGAAAGAGAGGTCCACACCATGGTAGCGGACAATCGTACAATCAAGGAGCTTCCCGCCTCGGGAATGGACAATGCCGCACCCTTATGCATCCAATACCCAAGGGCAGCTCAAGACAAAACCGATGAATTTGAATTGAAGTCAAGTTTGTGGCACCACATTCCGAAGTTCCATGGACTGTCCATGGAGGATCCCAACAAGCATTTGAAAGAGTTCGAGGTGGTATGTTCGAGCATGACTCCAATCAACGTTGATGGGAGTATTTTGAAGATGAAGGCTTTCCCGTTCTCACTATTGGAGAAGGCCAAAGATTGGTTATACGAGTTAGCACCCGGAACGGTCACTTCTTGGGAGAGCATGAAGAGGGTGTTTCTTGAAAAGTTCTTTCCTACTTCAAGGTTCATTCTCTTAAGAAATAAGATTAGCGGAATTCAACAAAGTCAGGGGGAGTCTTTTCCAACATACTATGAGCGTTTTAAAACCCTTGTTGCATCATGTCCTCAATATCAAATGAAGGAGGAGCTTCTACTTCAATACTTCTATGAAGGTCTTCTTCCCATTGAAAGGCAAATGCTTGATGCTTCGGCGGGATGAGCGTTGGTGGATAAAACCCCTATGGCAGCCAAGAACCTCATTGCGAACCTGATGCGTGATTTATACGCACACAAATTAAACCCTCTTTTTATCAATTGTAGTATATGTATAAGTAGGGATCGTTCTGGACCGGGGATTAGGAGGGATTGTTAATCACTTGGATTTGACTCAAAAACGTAAAATAAAGTTTAAAACACTATACTAGACTCAAAGAATGCAAAACTAAACTTTAAATCACTAAGACAAACCAAAGACTCAAAATGCTTTAAAACATAAACTAAATTGAGCAATAAGGAAAAAGGGGGGAAGAGTTTTGATTTGACGAAAATTGAAATAACAAAACAAGTTAATAAACTAAGCAGAATGTAAATGTGAATATGGATGATGGAATAAATGGAATGAAGGCTAGCTAAGGGGTTCTTCTCCACACATGTTATACTTGCATACAAGATTGATTCTCAGTTGGTCTTTCGATAAATTATGAAACTCAATGCTCCAAGTTAATTAGGTCCGCTTAAATTAACTTTCAGATTTCCCTAAATTCATTGGATTGAATGGAATACGCATTACAACCAAATTATTCTTAATCAAAGTCCCTAACTATGGAATACGCATGATAGAGACATTCAACAAAGATCATTAAGTTCAATGAAAATTAGAAGTGTTGACGAGGCATTCGTTACTATGGAATACGCATGAAACTTATGCCAAGAATTCGTTTAACGCGATTGTTTATAAGCAACCTCCACTACTTGTGAATATAAGTTCATAACGATTAGGTGAAACTCACTTATATTCTAGCGTCATATTCATGCATGAAAATTAAGCTTGCAATCTCAATGAACATACATAAATAAGTTATCAATCAAACAGTTAAACGAATTGAATCCACAACTTATGAAATTCCAACCAAAAGTAATCAATTCATATTGCAAATATAAACATAGTTTCGAATCACCCCCTAGCTAAAGGGGGATTAGTTCCTCATTACTTTGAAATCAAAGAAACACCTAAACATTCCAACAACTCAAACTTGAATTGTATGAACGTTTAGGCATTCTTCTCTTCCATTCCTCATACGTACAAAACAAAGAGAATTGAATTTAAACTTTGAAATCAAAGAAACACCTAAACATTCCAACAACTCAAACTTGAATTGTATGAACGTTTAGGCCCTCTTATCTTCCTCGTTGTTGTAGCACAAGGTCTAAGGTGAGGTTTGGGGAATTATGGAAATGGATGAGGAATGGTGGAAGGGGGACTCACGGTTAGGGAATAATGGAAGTGTTTCAGGGGTGTTGTGTTGTGAAATGGAATGAGATGTCCATGAATGAATGAATGCAAGGGTATTTATAGGAGTAGTGGAGGGAACATATGGCTATGTCATTTGTAGGTGAAGTAGGTGGATGTTGTAGGTGAAGTAGGTGGATGTTGTAGGTGAAGTAGGTGGATGTTGTAGGTGAAGTGGATGTTGTAGGTGAAGTAGGTGGATGTTGTAGGTGAAGTAGGTGGATGTTATGTTAAGTGATAAGTGATAAGTGATATGATATGTGGTTATGATATGATAAGTGGTTAAGTGGTGATGATAAGTGATAAGTGATTAAGTGATATGATATGTGGTGATGATAAGTGATAAGTGCATGTGGGTTAACTAATGAAGGAAATGCATGTGCAATGACAATGTGTTAGAATGGATGTGTGTTATGCATGGCATGATTGGGATTAGGAAAGGTTTAAATGTCCTAAAACTAAAGAGAACAAGGTTCCAACACTTTGGCTCCAATTAGGTCTTCAATTTCGTCCAACACTTTGGCTTCAAGCATAAGCTATCCGTCCTTAGCCCAAAAGTGCTCCAAAAGTCTCCAAAATGCATCTTTTTGCTCCTTTAGCCCTTTGGACCTACAAACACACGAAAATAGCTTAAAGTACTAAAATAACTAAAGAAACATAACGTAAATGTACGAGAACAAGCCATTTAAGTCGCATAAATATGCTCCTATCAAATACCCCCACACTTAGCTTTTGCTAGTCCTCGAGCAAAACAGAAAAACAAAACAAAAAGAACAAAACACAACCTACACCTTCCAACAATCGTATCAGGGACTTCCAATGCACATGACAAGTTAAAAATCATTATTCTCACAGATTTGAGCCATCTTTACACTTAAGTACATTCTTAATCATAGTCACCACATACTAGTTCACAATTAAGCAATTAAAACACATTTCAAATGTAGTAACATGCCTTTAGAGAATTCCCTCAATTTCTTACTAGATGTACTCTCGTTTTTCACACAGATTTTCTGACTACACACCCTACACTAGGTATATGTGAGAAGATTGATGTAAACATGTAGACGAACACTCACATATGTTATAATAAGGAAAGCATTTTCTGGAGTTAATAAGCATGTTTAGATATGATCTCATGAATGGAATGCTACTACTTAGACGCGAGAACCAGTGACACCATAAGCTCATACCAAGTTCAAACTCCACAATTGAAATACATAACACTCAATATAGAAGTCAAAGGGTAGTAACGGGGCTAGGGTATTGGCTAACAATGAAAGGTGAAGGATAAACAAACATTATTAAAGCAATAGTGAGCAAAGTATTGAATTAGACACTTAGAATTCCCTTAAGAACGCAGAAGTCAACTTTGAACACCCAAGGGAAAATCACACAAAACTTAGGGCCATATTCAACTTTTTGGACCCTTTCTTCAACCATCAACGCTCGTGAGTTCATTCTTACTTATTTTCACTCCTCTTTTTTTTTTTTTTTTTTTTTTTTTCTTTTCTTCTTTTTCTTTTGAATCTCAAAACATACATATAAACGTAAGAACAAACTTTTACTCCCCCACACTCATTTTCTTGCATAATGTAACTCAAAAGGAATTCATTTAAGTCATGCTCACTAAACTTTAAGAACAAGGGTATAGGAAAGTCCTACTCTAAGCTAGGTAAGGGGTGATGTGGGTAAACAAGGAATAAAGGCAAAACGAGGCTCAACGGGGTTAAAACTTACAACATATACGAAGTATGGGAAGTAAGGCTATTTGGCTATGGTGGTGGTCACTACACAACTTCTTCTTGAATATGTGTTATGCAAATCAATAACATGCTTTGAATGAAATGGGCATGAGTTCTAGCATTTGGAACTATATGATGAAACGCCTTCTAAGTAGTAACCAAGCAAAGAATAATGAGATCATGCAACGACTTTAGAAAACAAGTAATCACAGATTATACTCTCCAAAGAACGTTATAGGCTCAAGTCTCTCAGGGTTGTAGCGTTTGTTTGAGTTCCTTCCTTCAAGCATGTTACAAAAACGAATTTTTTTCTTTTATGATTGCATGTGAAGTCATACATTATAACCATAACCAAGCATATACCAAGAGTAAATCAAACTTTTCTCTATGTTTATAACTCTTTCTAACCATCATGCAATTATAAACCAAATCCTTATCATTGTGTTGGAAGGTACCCTAAGACACAAACACACAAAAACGACTCAAAACACTCTTTTTAGGGTTTTTAAAACAAGTTTTTCAAATTTTTATGTGATTTTCGGAGTTATAAAACAAAACACACTAAAACACTCTAAAACAACTTAAAAACACCTTAAAACAGCAAGGAACAACATTTGAAGTTATGGGTGATAAAATCCCACGAATTTGCATTAAATAAACTTAGTTACCCCCCCCACACTTAAATCAAACATTGTCCTCAATGTTTTAAGCATATGGTTCACACAAAACATAAGTAAACACACAAAAAACATTTAAACATACTAAACATGGCAGAATGTAATTAACAAAGAGAAGAGTTTAGGGACGCAAATCTGGTTATGGAGTGTAAATTCCCTCTTCTCCTTGGTGATTGCATTGAGGCTTTGATCTTTGTGATTCCACAGGCTTACTCTTGAACTGGTTTCCGCCCATCGTTGATTTTCCTTTGTGCTACTCTTGAACTGGGCAGCAGGATTCCTTTTAGGGTCTCCCCCGAAGGTCTGAGCTTCCTCCTGTTATCTGTTTCTTTGTTCAATCTTTGCATGAGTGGTCCCTTCTCTGGAAGTGTATCAACCGTTGAAGATGACTACTCGAGAGCAACGCTAGGTAAGCAATCAGGAATAGATTCCGGGCAGTTGGCTCCAGATCGGTAGACTGACTCCAAGTGCCGGCTGATTGCTTCTTTTACTTTGCCATGCAAGTAAGAACAAGGACAAAGAAAAAGACAGGGAAAGAGCATGATATGAGATATTTTTGCTTTTGACCTTGATGATATGAGATACCTTTGCTTTGAAGAAACGGTGAATGAATCAGCACATGCTTCAATCCGCCGTTTCCTCCTGGGTCATATGTACTCCAGGCATCTGGTATCATCTTTGGGGAAGAAGAAAGAATTGAGTATTTCGAAAGGCTTTGCTGGGAGTGCGCCCTCAGAGGTGAGGGAGAGTTGGGCATTTTCTTCAGGTTTGCCCTGCCATAAAAGACGAAGGTCGACATATATAGAGATAATATCAAGTGGTGGTACTTTTTACCCTTGTCGACAAACGTTTTGATCCCGCAAATCCGGCTTTTTGAAATAGTGGCGCCTCTTCGATCTTTGAATACGCCTCTTCGATTTCTGAGCAGGCGCCCCTTCGATTTCTGAACGACGCCCCTTCGCTTTCTGAACGACACGTGGTAGTGCAGATGCGGCTCCTTTTGACAAAGTTGAACGCGTCTTCTGAAAAGCAGAGAACGCGTCGCCTAAATTACGCCGGAAATTCCGGCTTTTCGAATTGGTGGACGCGTCGCCTTGGCTTCTTATAGAGCTATCGATCACCACAACAAACACACTCTGAAGAATTCCCATTCTTGAAAATCGACTCCGGCCCTTTGAGAATTAACTCCATCCACCCCATCTCTTTGAACACTTTTGAAAAATGGCAAACCCATCGAACCTTAGCTTAGAATTGAGTCTCAGCAGTGATACGGCCGCGCCGCGTCAAGGTAACGTATGGCGCCCTTCTTTCTTATCTTCTAACGGTCCTCTTTCAGGTGAAGACTCTGTGATGCAGGACGCCACAACAGCTACAATAGTAGCTAGGAACCTCCTTACTCCAAAAGATAGTAGGCTGCTGTCAGGACGGTCCGATGAGTTGGCCGTTCAAGAATCCCTCGCACTTAGTGTTCAGTGTGCGAGTTCTATGTCCAACATGGGCCAACGCCTGCTTGCCCGCTCCCGTCAGGTGGAATCTTTGATGGCAGAGGTGGAAAGTCTCAAGCAGGAGATCAAACTGCTTAAGTACGAGAATAGAAATTTGCACGTGCTTGCCAACAACTATTCGACGGGTATGAAGAGGAAGCTTGATGAGCTACAAGAATCCAATGGTCGGATGCAAAGTGACCGTCAAACTGACCGTCAAAGGCTTGCGGCTTACTTCCAGAGGCACATTTTTCCGGGCTCATCCAGCGTTTGGCCAAGTATTGAGGCCTCTTCTTTGATGCCTCCCGCTCCGATACCTTCCGCCCCGATGCCTTCCGCCTCGATGCCTTCTGCTCCGATGCCTTCCGCATCTATGCCTCCTGCTTCTAGAGTTTTGCCCAGTAGTGGGGCTTCAAGTAAACGCCCTTTGTGAAGCTCCATCATTCTGCCATGTTTTTTTTTTTTTTTTTTTTTTTTTTTTTTTTTTTTTTTTTTTTTTATAAATAAAATCAAACGGCATGGAATTGGTCCTTGAATGGAAGGTGATACTTGAAGTGAACCGGCATTGGTTCAAATTCTAAAGTGGGTGCCTGGATCATTAACCACATGTTAGTATAAAAGAAAATTGAAATTCGGGGAGGCGGCTTACCTGTGTGCTCCAAAATGAACTCCAGAATAAACACCCCTTCGAAAGTTATGACTTGTCCCGTGTCATAAAATCCAACTTCCTTGGGAATTGTGGTTTCAAATATGTCCTCTTTGATGCCTTCTACATCTTCTCCAGCCACTACCTTCTCTTGAATCATTCTTCTTGGTGTACAAAGTCCTTTGAAGAATTCAACACCATCTAAAACTTGCTGTGTTGCATGATAGGAGCATATTCATGCGACTTAAATGGCTTGTTCTCGTGCATTTACGTTATGTTTCTCTCGTTATTTTAGTCCTTTATGCTTCTTTTGTGTGTTTTCAGGTTCTAAGGGCCTAGGGAGCAAGAAAGTGCATTTTGAGGCCATTTGGAGCATTTTTGGGCATGGATTGGATAGCTTATCCATGGAGCCAAGAGGATGGACGAATTTGAAGGCCTTGTATGCACTTGAAGACACAAAACAATGGCCCTAACCCAATCACATAACACATTATGCCATACAAACCAACCTATTTTAGGCCCATTCTATGTATTTAAACCCTAGCCCTTTAAACTAGTTCATTTATCACTTATCAAACCATTCACTTATCACTCACCACATATCATTCACTTATCACTTAACATATCATTCATTTATTTCACTTCCATACTCCTCTTAATTCCACATGCATTCTCACACATGCACATCATTCACTCACATTTCCACCATTCATTCTTTATTCCTTTCCAAACATCTCACATGCATTTCCACCTTCCTACTTCATCATTTCACCACATTCTCCCTCTTTAACTCACATGCATTCATCATAATTCACAACACAAAACAACTTCATTGCCGTGGGTTCCCATTTCCTTTCCAAACATCTCACATGCATTTCTTCATTATTTCCTAACCCTACATGCATTATTTATTGCATCTTCACATGCATTCACACACACTTTACACATTCAAACCGTGAGCTCCCATTCCTATATGCCATTTTCAGATTTCCACCCACTAACCTAGTCATCAACACATGCACTTCCACCTTTCATCCACAATGATTCATGATTCATTCACTTTGCATCCTTTAATTAAATCACATACTTTCCCATTGTATAATACATCCACATGCATCTTTAACCAACAAACATTACAACCACATGCACCCTTTTCTCCACATTCCAAACATTGCCGTGTATCCCCTTCACCATTTCAGCACATTCCAACACCTTCACATGCAATTCCAGTTTTCACATGTTTTCCTAATTGATTTTCCATCATTAATTAGCCACTTGCATCTTAAACAAACAGCCATATGTTCCCTCCACCACTCCTATAAATACCCTTGCATTCATTCATTCAATTGGCATCTCATTTGATACACTTCACACCACACAAACACAACCCTTGTGCCGCAAATTCCCTTCCAATCTGTGCAGTTTTTATCCTCCATTTCAGCCACTATCCAACCACTTCCCATCCCTCCAAAACACTTCACATAATCCCCAAAGCTCACCTTAGACCTTGTGCCACAACAACGAGGAAGAAAAGATTGCCTAAACGTTCATACAATTCAAGTTGAGTTGTTGGAATGTTTAGGTGTTTCTTTGATTTCAAAGTTTAAATTCAATTTTCTTTGTTTTCTAATGGAAGAGAAGAGTGCCTAAACGTTCATACAATTCAAGTTTGAGTTGTTGGAATGTTTAGTTGTCTCTTTGATTTCAAGGTTATGAGGAACTAAACCCCCTTTAGCTAGGGGGTGATTCGAAACTATGTTTATATTTGCAATATGAATTGATTACTTTTGGTTGGAATTTCATAAGTTGTGGATTCAATTCGTTTAACTGTTTGATTGATAACGTATTTATGTATGTTCATTGAGATTGCAAGCTTAATTTTCATGCATGAATATGACGCTTATAAACAATCGCGTTAAACGAATTCTTGGCATAAGTTTCATGCGTATTCCATAGTAACGAATGCCTCGTCAATGTTTATGATTTCCGTTGGACTTAATGATCTTTGTTGAATGTCTCTATCATGCGTATTCCATAGTTAGGGACTTTGATTAAGAATAATTTGGTTGTAATGCGTATTCCATTCAATCCAATGAATCTAGGGAAATCTGAAAGTTAATTTAAGCGAACCTAATTAACTTGGAGCATTGAGTTTCATAATTTATCGAAAGACCAACCGAAAATCAATCTTGTATTGCAAGTGTAACATGTGTGGAGAAGAACCCCTTGGCTATTCCATCATCCATATTTTTCATCACATTCATATTTACGTTTATTCGTTTTACAATTTGCTTAGTTTATTAACTTGTTTTGTTATTTCAATTTTCGTCAAATCAAACTTCCCCCCCCCCCCCCCTTATTTTGTTAAGTCTTAATCATTTGATTTGTCTTATTTTATGTTTTTAAAGTATTTGGAGTCTTTTGAACTTGTTTTGAGTCTTTTAAGTTTGTCTTAGTGTTTTAAAAGTTAGTTTTATTTATTTAAGTCAAGTGTTTAGCATCCCTAGTTAATCCCCGGTTAGAACGATCCCTACTTACATCATTACTACAATTGTCACAAATAGGGTTTAATTTGTATGCGTATAATGCTCACATCAAATTTTGGCGCCGTTGCCGGGGATTGGCAAAATTGCTAATCCCTTGTCTTGAGTCTTGTTTAAATTGTTTAGTTTCTATTTTTTTTTTAATTTTTGCACCGTGTGTATGTGTTTTGTTTTTGTGCCGTGTGTGGCAACTTGTTTTCTTACTTGTGCCAAGTCTATTAAGTTGGTTATTTATCTTGTTTACTTTTGTGTGTAGGTACTAGTTTATGACCCGTAGCTCACAACCTGTTCGTGAGCATATCTCCGACTTTGACGGTGATTTCGAGAGGACTTTGAGAAGGAACAAGAAATTGCAAGAGTCTAATCCTCCTAGTCCCGAACCTGAAGTAGAAGAGGAAGCCCCAGATTGGGTTAAAGAAGAAGTACCAACCATGGCCAATGACAATCGAACCATCAAAGAGCTTTATGCCTCGGGTTTGGCCAATGCAGCCCCTCTTTACATTCAATACCCCGAGGCTGCCCAAGGCAAGACTGATGAATTCGAGTTGAAGTCAAGCTTGTTGCACCACATTCCGAAATACCATGGGCTTTCCATGGAAGATCCCAACAAGCATCTCAAGGAGTTCGAGGTTGTTTGTTCGAGCATGACACCCATAAATGTTGATGGGAACATTCTGATGATAAAGGCTTTTCCATTCTCTCTTGTGGAAAAGGCTAAGGATTGGCTTTATGAATTAGCACCCGGGACCGTTACTTCTTGGGAGAGCATGAAGAGAGCGTTCTTAGAGAAGTTCTTCCCTACTTCAAAAGTCATTCTCTTAAGGAAGAAAATTAGCGGAATCCAACAAAGTCAAGGAGAATCTTTTCCGGCATACTACGAGCGTTTTAAAGCCCTTGTTGCATCATGTCCTCAACATCAAATGAAGGAGGAGCTTCTCCTTCAATACTTCTATGAGGGTCTTCTTCCCATTGAAAGGCAAATGCTCGATGCTTCGGCGGGAGGTGCATTGGTGGACAAAACACCTATGGCAGCCAAGACCCTAATTGCAAACCGTGCTCTAAATGCACAACAATATGAAGGTGTTGGGCAGAGAGACGCCCCACGGCCGCATCATGTAAATGAGGTAAGTTCTATTTCCGAATTACAATCCCAAATGGCTAACCTTCAATCTATGTTGTCGCAGTTTGTGGAGGGCCCCAAAGCGCAAGGAGCTACAATCTGTGGTGTATGCTCCATTCAAGGGCATCCATCCGAGACATGCCCTCAATTAATTGAGAACGGAGGGTGGGAATCTGCCAATGCCATGGGCTATGGGAATCAAAACCAACCAAGGAACGACCCATATTCTAACACATATAATCCAGGTTGGAGAGATCACCCAAATTTCAGATGGAGAGATGCACAACAACCTGCCCAACAAAGTGGATTCCGACAACCTCCGGGTTTCTTTCCAAGGCCAATGGCACCACAACCACCTCCTCAAGCACAATCATCCCAAACCAACTCAGGTACGTCTATGAATGATGATAAAACATATCAATTATTAACCACAATGGCGCAGGGAATGCAGACCCAAGCAAAGGAGGTGAATGAACTAAAGAAACAAATGGGACAAATGGCCGAATTTTTGGGACAATTTCGTGAGAATGGTAAGTTACCAAGCACTACGGAGGTCAATCCAAAGGGTGGCTTCGAATCTGCAAAAGCTATCACCCTAAGAAGTGGAAAAGAAGCGGGAAGCAAAGCACATGAATCTGCCCAAAACAAGGAAGATGAGCAATCCGACCCCACGGCGAGTGTAGCACCACCCAAGCCGCAACCATCTAAACCTTCCCATCCGTCCATCTCAGGTAATGTTGTCCCAAATGTTGTGATTTCGAACACTAATCTGCCCAATGTTCCTTTCCCTCGCAGATTTGCACAATCAAAGAAGGAAGAAGCCGAGAAGGACATTCTAGAGACCTTTCGGAAAGTTCAAGTCAATATCCCGCTCCTAGATGCCATAAAGCAAGTGCCCAAATACGCTAAGTTCTTGAAGGAATTATGCACTACAAGGAAGAGGGCGTCACATAAAGAGGTAGTAAGGGTAAGTGAGAACGTTTCCGCTGTTTTACAAAGAAAGTTACCACCAAAGTGCAAAGATCCAGGTAGCTTTACAATCCCTTGTATTATTGGTCAAACTAAGTTCGAACATGCTATGTTAGACTTAGGAGCTTCAATTAACGTCATGCCATACTCTATTTATGCTTCAATGAACCTTGGTGAATTGAAAAATGATGGTGTGATTATTCAGTTGGCCGATAGATCTAATGCCTATCCAAAGGGCGTATTGGAAGATGTCTTAGTGCAGGTGAATGATTTGATCTTCCCGGCGGATTTCTATGTCCTTGAAATGGAGGAAACCACCCATGCTTCATCCTTGCCGATTCTTCTTGGGAGGCCATTCATGAAGACGGCCCGAACTAAGATAGACGTGTTTAAAGGCACTTTAACAATGGAATTCGATGGGGAAGTGATTGATTTTAATATTTCTGAAACTATGAGATATCCCGTTGATGACCATTCTTGTTTTTCCATTGATGTTATCGATTCTTTGGCGCAGGTATACCTTGAAGAATTGAACGATGACGCCCTGGAAACAACCATCACTAAGGCCATAGAGCGCAAAAATGAAGGATTTTGGCCAATGCAAGGCCACGGCAAGGAGGAGGAATTCTTTGCCATGGGTTCTAGTGAAGAAATAATTGAGGTTGTGGTAGCCCTTGAGTCATTGCCACAACAATATGGTAAGGTTCCACTCTCACTTTCAAATTCAGTTTCCACTAAGATGCTACCTTCTGTTGTTCAGGCACCATCGCTTGAACTTAAGCCGTTGCCGGACCATTTGAAGTATGTGTTTTTGGGAGAAGGCGAAACATTGCCCGTCATCATTTCATCAAGTCTCACGGCAATGGAGGAGGAGAAGCTTGTGAGGGTGCTGCGAGAGCACAAAACGGCCATAGGGTGGACTTTGGCCGACATTAAAGGAATAAGCCCTACCACATGCATGCACCGTATACTTCTTGAGGAGGGGACTAAGCCATCCCGAGAGGCTCAACGCCGTCTCAACCCTCCAATGATGGAAGTGGTGAAGAAGGAAATAATCAAGCTTTTGGATTGCGGAGTGATCTACCCTATCTCCGATAGCCGTTGGGTCTCTCCAGTTCAAGTCGTTCCCAAGAAGTCCGGAGTAACTGTTATCAAGAATGATGAGAATGAGCTCGTGCCTACACGCATTCAGACTGGATGGCGGGTATGTATCGATTACCGGAAGCTAAATGCCATGACTAGGAAAGATCACTTTCCTTTGCCATTCATCGACCAGATGCTCGAAAGGTTAGCCGGTCATGCTTTTTACTGTTTTCTTGATGGATACTCTGGATATAACCAAATTGTGATAGCCCCGGATGATCAAGAGAAGACCACATTCACATGTCCCTTTGGAACATTTGCTTATCGTCGCATGCCATTTGGCTTATGCAACGCACCGGCCACTTTCCAAAGGTGTATGGTAAGTATATTTTCCGATTTTGTTGAAAAGATCATTGAGGTTTTCATGGATGATTTCAGTGTATTTGGGAGTTCATTTGATAATTGCTTGGATAATCTGACCTTAATTTTGAAACGATGTGTTGAAACTAACCTTGTCTTGAATTGGGAGAAATGTCATTTTATGGTGAAACAAGGTATAGTTTTAGGACATATTGTTTCAGAAAAAGGAATTGAAGTAGATAAATCAAAAATAGACCTTGTACGTCACTTACCCTCTCCTACTTCGGTTAGAGAGGTACGTTCGTTTCTTGGCCATGCAGGGTTCTATAGGCGTTTTATCAAGGACTTCTCCAAGATGTCCAACCCCCTTTGCCGATTGCTTCAAAAAGATGTGCCATTCAAGTTTGATGAAGAGTGTAATTCGGCATTTAACCAACTCAAGGAGAAGCTAGTCTCGGCCCCCATTATTGTACCTCCAGATTGGAGCCTTCCGTTCGAGCTCATGTGCGATGCATCCGACTATGCATTAGGAGCTGTTCTAGGACAAAGAAGAGACAAGCGGCCGCATGTCATATACTATGCCTCTCGGACTCTCAATGATGCCCAATTGAACTACTCCACGACGGAAAAAGAACTTCTAGCTGTGGTTTTTGCTTTAGATAAATTCCGTTCATATTTAATTGGTACTAAAGTAATCGTTTATTCTGATCATGCAGCTTTGAGGTACTTGCTCACGAAAAAGGAAGCAAAGCCGAGGCTTATCCGTTGGATTCTTCTTCTTCAAGAATTTGATATTGAAATCCGGGATAAGAAAGGAAGCGAGAATGTAGTGGCTGACCATTTAAGCCGAATGATCCACGAGGAGCATGAACATGCCGTACCTATCCCTGAAACTTTCCCCGATGAGCAGCTGCTATCCATTGAGGTAAGTGAACCATGGTATGCAGATTTAGTGAATTACTTGGTGGCTAAACAATTTCCAAATGAACTAAACAAGCACCAACGTGATAAGCTTAAAAATGATGCACGTTTCTATGTTTGGGATGACCCTTATTTGTGGAAGTATTGCTCAGATCAAATTGTACGTAGATGTGTGCATGATTCTGAATTTCACTCAATTCTAAGCTTTTGTCACACATATGCATGTGGTGGTCATTTTGGCACACAACGCACTGCCCTCAAGGTTCTAGAGTGTGGTTTTTATTGGCCGACTATATTTAAGGATGCTAGAACCTTTTGTATGTCTTGTGATCGTTGCCAACGAATGGGTAACATAGGTACCAAGGACCAAATGCCGCAAACCCCTGTCTTTAATGTTGAAATTTTTGATGTTTGGGGCATTGATTTCATGGGCCCTTTCCCTCCATCTTATGGTTTCACTTATATCTTGCTAGCCGTTGATTATGTTTCTAAATGGGTGGAAGCAAAAGCCACCCGTACTAACGATTCTAAGGTGGTTGCAGATTTCGTGAAAACTAACATTTTTGCTAGGTTTGGAATGCCGAGGGTAATCATAAGTGATGGAGGGTCTCACTTTTGCAATCGGACCATTGAGGCGTTGCTAAGAAAGTACCATGTCAACCATAAGGTCTCCACACCTTACCATCCTCAAAAAAATGGCCAAGCCGAGGTGTCTAACCGAGAAATCAAACAAATTTTGGAGAAGACCGTTGGACCAACAAGGAGGGATTGGAGCTTACGTTTAGATGATGCACTGTGGGCATATCGTACGGCATACAAAACACCCATTGGGATGTCACCTTTTCGGCTCGTCTATGGTAAGCCATGTCATTTGCCCGTAGAGTTAGAACACAAGGCACATTGGGCCGTGAAGACTTTCAACATGGACATAGATGCAGCGGGAGTTCATAGGAAGCTCCAATTGAATGAACTTGAGGAGATTCGGAATGAAGCCTATGAGAATGCCCGGGTGTACAAAGCCAAGACCAAAGCATTCCATGATAAAATGATTCGAACCAAGACCTTCACAGTTGGGCAGAAAGTGTTACTTTTCAACTCTCGCCTACGTTTGTTTCCTGGTAAGTTGCGTTCTAAATGGATTGGCCCGTTTGTTGTTACTAACGTTTTACCTTATGGTGCAGTACAAATCAAAAGTTCAAGGACGCAGCAAGAATTCAAAGTGAATGGGCATCGATTGAAGCCCTATTACGAGACGTTTGAGGAGCATGTCGTGGAGGAGGTACCCCTCCATGCCGTGGAACCTAGTCAAGCTTAAACGGAGGTACCGTCCGGCTGCAAGACGTAAAAGAAAGCGCTACTTGGGAGGCAACCCATGCATTCAACAAAGGAAGACTTAGAAAGCACTCCAATTCCAGATTCCTAAAAACTCTTCTCTTTGTTGATATTTCGTTTCTGCCTTGTTAGGTTGTTTAGTTGTTATTGTTTGTTTGTTTATTAATTGTGTGAGTCTATGATTGTAACATTAAGAAAATGTTTTGTTTATTGATAGGTACTGCTAAACAAAGAAAGATGGAGCCTTCACAAAGGGCGTTTACTTGAAGCCCCACTACTGGGAAAAACTCTCGGAGCGGAAGGCATCGGAGCGGAAGGCATCGGAGCGGAAGACATCGGAGCGGAAGGCATCGGAGCGGGAGCATTCCAGGCCCCAATACTTGGCCAAACGCTGGACGAGCCAGGAAAAATGTGCCTCTGGAAGTAAGCCGAAAGCCTTTGACGGTCACTTTGACGGTCACTTTGCATTCGAACATTGGATTCTTGCAGCTCATCAAGCTTCCTCTTCATGCCCGTCGAATAGTTGTTTGCAAGCACATGCAAACTTCTATTCTCATACTTCAGCTGCTTGATCTCTTGCTTGAGACTTTCCACCTCAGCCATCAATGATTCCACCTGACGGGAGCGGGCAAGCAGGCGTTGGCCCATGTTGGACACAGAACTCGCACACTGAACACTAAGTGCGAGGGATTCTTGAACGGCCAACTCATCGGACCGTCCTGACAGCAGCCTGCTATCTTTTGGAGTGAGGAGGTTCTTAGCTACTATTGTAGCTGTTGTGGCGTCCTGCATCACGGAGTCTTCACCTGTGAGAGGACCGTTAGAAGAAAAGAAAGAAGGGCGCCATACGTTACCTTGACGCGGCGCGCCCGTATCACTGCTAAGGCTCAATTCCAAGCTAAGGTTCGATGAGTTTGCCATTTTCAAAAGTGTTCAAAGAGAAGGGGAGGATGAAGTTAAAATTTCAAAGGGCCGGAGACGATGTTCAAGAAATGGGAAATCTTCAGAGTGTGTATGTTGGCGGTGATCAATACCTCTATAAGAAGCCAAGGCAACGCGTCCACCGATTCAAAGAGCCGGATTTTCCGGCGTAAGTTAGGCGACGCGTTCTCGGCTTTTCAGAAGACGTGTTCAACTTTGTCAAAAGATTTCTTCTTTTCAGACAACACGTGGAGGCCATCATCGCAACTACACATCTTTAGCCGACAAGCGCAAAGTTCGGCGACGCTTTCTCTGCTTTTCAGAAAACGCGTGCAGCTTTGTCAAAAGGAGCCGCATCTGCACTACCACGTGTCATTCAGAAAGCGAAGGGGCGTCGTTCAGAAATCGAAGGGGTGCCTGCTCAGAAATCGAAGAGGCGTATTCAAAGATCGAAGAGGCGCCACTATTTCAAAAAGACGGATTTGCGAGATCAAAACGTTTGTCGACAAGGGTAAAAAGTACCACCACTTGCTATTATCTCTATATATGTCGACCTTCATTTTGTTTTTGGCAAGGTAAAACCTGAAGAAAATGCCCAACTCTTCCTCACCTCTGAGGAAGCACTCCCAGCAAAGCCTTTCGAAATACTCAATTCTTTCTTCTTCCCCAAAGATGATACCAGATGCCTGGAGTACAGATGACCCAGGAGGAAACGGCGGATTGAAATACGCTGATTCATTCACCGCTTCTTCAAAAGCAAAGGTATCTCATATCATCAAGGTCAAAAGCAAAAGTATCTCATATCATGCTTTTTCCCTGTCTTTTTCTTTGTCCTTGTTCTTACTCGCATGGCAAAGTGAAAGAAGCAATCAGCCGGCACTTGGAGTCAGTCTTCCGATCTGGAGCCAACTGCCTGGAACTTATTCCTGATTGCTTACCTAGCGTTGCTCTCGAGTAGTCATCTTCAACGGTTGATACACTTCCAGAGAAGGGACCACTCCTGCACAGATTGAACAAAGAAACATATAAAAGGGATAAGCTCAGACCTTCGGGGGAGACCCTAAAGGGAATCCTGCTGCCCAGATCAAGAGTAGCACAAAGGAAAATCAACGATGGGTGGCAACCAGTTCGAGAGAACCCCTGTGGAATCAACAACATCAAGCCTCAATGCAATCACCAAGGAGAAGAGGGAATTTACACTCTATAACCAGATTATGCCATGTTTAGTATGTTTAAGTGCTTTTTGTGTATTTACTTATGCTTTGTGTGAATCTATGCTTAAAACATTGAGGACAATGTTTGATTTAAGTGTGGGGGGTAACTAAGTATATTTGATGCAAATTCGTTGGATTTTATCACCTATCACTTCACATGTTGTTTCTCATTGTTTTAAAAACTGTTTTAGTGTGTTTTGTCTTAAAAATTCGAAAATCCCATAAAAATTTGAAAAATTGTTTTGAAAAACCCAAAAAGAGTTGTTTTTGTGTGTGTGTTTGTGTCTTAGGATACCTTCCAACACAATGATTAGGATTTGGTTTGTAATTGCATGACTGTTAAAAAGAGTTATAAACATAGAGAAAAGTTTGATTTACTCTTGGTATATGCTTGGTTATGGTTATAATGTATGACTTCACATGCAATCATAAAAGAAAATTTAGTTTTTGTAACATGCCTGAAGGAAGGAACTCAAACAAATGCTACAACCCTGAGAGACTTGAGCCTATAACGTTCTTTGGAGAGTATAATCTGTGATTTCTTGTTTTCTAAAATCGTTGCATGATCTCATTATTCTTTGCTTGGTTACTGCTTAGAAGGCGTTTCATCATATAGTTCCAAATGCTAGAACTCATGCCCATTTCATTCAAAGCATGTTATTGATTTGCATAACATATATCAAGATGAAGTTGTGTAGTTGCCACCATAGCCAAATAACCTCGCTTCCCATATTTCGTATATGTTGTAAGTTTTACCCCCGTTGAGCCATGTTAACCCATGTTCTTTGTTAACCCACTTTATCTTCACCTAACCTAGAATATGACCGTCCTTACCCTTGTTCTTAAAAGATAGTGAGCATGACTTAATTGAATTCCTTTTGAGTTACATTATGAAAGAAAATAAGTGTGGGGGAGAGAATGTTTAAGTGTTTTTGTTTTGAGATTCAAAAGAAAAAAAGAAAAAAAAAAAAAATAAAATAAAAAAAAAAAAAAAAAAAAAAGAATAAGTGATTGAAGAAAGGTTCCAAAACACCAATTCTGGGCGTAAATTGTCTAAATTCTCCCTTTTTGTTCAAAAGTTGAGTTTTCATTCAAAAGTGAATTCTAAGTTGATTCAAATGCTTTGCTCACTATTTCTTTAAGAACCTTTGTTTTCCATATCCCTTCTTTGTTATCCACATACCCCAAGCCCCGTTACAACCCTTGACTTCTATCTTGAGTGTTGTGTATTTCAATTTGTGGAGTTTGAACTTGGTATGAGCTTATGGTGTCACTGGTTCTCACGTCTAAGTAGTAGCATTCCATTCATGAGATCATATCTAAACTTGATTATTAACTCCAGAATTTGCGTTCTTTGTGATACATATATGTGAGTGTCGTTTTCATGTTTACATCAATCTTCTCACATATGACTAGATTAGGGTGTGTAGTTAGAAAATCTGAGTAAAAATTGAGTGCATATCTTGAAAGAAATTGAGCAAATTCTCTAAGGCATGTTACTACATTCAAAACATGGTTTTAAATGCTTAATTGTGAACTAGTATATGGTGACTATGATTAAGAATGTACTTAAGTGTGAAGATGACTAAAATCTGTGAGAATGATGATTTTTAACATGTCATGCATTTACGTTATGTTTCTCTCGTTATTTTAGTCCTTTATGCTTCTTTTGTGTGTTTTCAGGTTCTAAGGGCCTAGGGAGCAAGAAAGTGCATTTTGAGGCCATTTGGAGCATTTTTGGGCATGGATTGGATAGCTTATCCATGGAGCCAAGAGGATGGACGAATTTGAAGGCCTTGTATGCACTTGAAGACACAAAACAATGGCCCTAACCCAATCACATAACACATTATGCCATACAAACCAACCTATTTTAGGCCCATTCTATGTATTTAAACCCTAGCCCTTTAAACTAGTTCATTTATCACTTATCAAACCATTCACTTATCACTCACCACATATCATTCACTTATCACTTAACATATCATTCATTTATTTCACTTCCATACTCCTCTTAATTCCACATGCATTCTCACACATGCACATCATTCACTCACATTTCCACCATTCATTCTTTATTCCTTTCCAAACATCTCACATGCATTTCCACCTTCCTACTTCATCATTTCACCACATTCTCCCTCTTTAACTCACATGCATTCATCATAATTCACAACACAAAACAACTTCATTGCCGTGGGTTCCCATTTCCTTTCCAAACATCTCACATGCATTTCTTCATTATTTCCTAACCCTACATGCATTATTTATTGCATCTTCACATGCATTCACACACACTTTACACATTCAAACCGTGAGCTCCCATTCCTATATGCCATTTTCAGATTTCCACCCACTAACCTAGTCATCAACACATGCACTTCCACCTTTCATCCACAATGATTCATGATTCATTCACTTTGCATCCTTTAATTAAATCACATACTTTCCCATTGTATAATACATCCACATGCATCTTTAACCAACAAACATTACAACCACATGCACCCTTTTCTCCACATTCCAAACATTGCCGTGTATCCCCTTCACCATTTCAGCACATTCCAACACCTTCACATGCAATTCCAGTTTTCACATGTTTTCCTAATTGATTTTCCATCATTAATTAGCCACTTGCATCTTAAACAAACAGCCATATGTTCCCTCCACCACTCCTATAAATACCCTTGCATTCATTCATTCAATTGGCATCTCATTTGATACACTTCACACCACACAAACACAACCCTTGTGCCGCAAATTCCCTTCCAATCTGTGCAGTTTTTATCCTCCATTTCAGCCACTATCCAACCACTTCCCATCCCTCCAAAACACTTCACATAATCCCCAAAGCTCACCTTAGACCTTGTGCCACAACAACGAGGAAGAAAAGATTGCCTAAACGTTCATACAATTCAAGTTGAGTTGTTGGAATGTTTAGGTGTTTCTTTGATTTCAAAGTTTAAATTCAATTTTCTTTGTTTTCTAATGGAAGAGAAGAGTGCCTAAACGTTCATACAATTCAAGTTTGAGTTGTTGGAATGTTTAGTTGTCTCTTTGATTTCAAGGTTATGAGGAACTAAACCCCCTTTAGCTAGGGGGTGATTCGAAACTATGTTTATATTTGCAATATGAATTGATTACTTTTGGTTGGAATTTCATAAGTTGTGGATTCAATTCGTTTAACTGTTTGATTGATAACGTATTTATGTATGTTCATTGAGATTGCAAGCTTAATTTTCATGCATGAATATGACGCTTATAAACAATCGCGTTAAACGAATTCTTGGCATAAGTTTCATGCGTATTCCATAGTAACGAATGCCTCGTCAATGTTTATGATTTCCGTTGGACTTAATGATCTTTGTTGAATGTCTCTATCATGCGTATTCCATAGTTAGGGACTTTGATTAAGAATAATTTGGTTGTAATGCGTATTCCATTCAATCCAATGAATCTAGGGAAATCTGAAAGTTAATTTAAGCGAACCTAATTAACTTGGAGCATTGAGTTTCATAATTTATCGAAAGACCAACCGAAAATCAATCTTGTATTGCAAGTGTAACATGTGTGGAGAAGAACCCCTTGGCTATTCCATCATCCATATTTTTCATCACATTCATATTTACGTTTATTCGTTTTACAATTTGCTTAGTTTATTAACTTGTTTTGTTATTTCAATTTTCGTCAAATCAAACTTCCCCCCCCCCCTTATTTTGTTAAGTCTTAATCATTTGATTTGTCTTATTTTATGTTTTTAAAGTATTTGGAGTCTTTTGAACTTGTTTTGAGTCTTTTAAGTTTGTCTTAGTGTTTTAAAAGTTAGTTTTATTTATTTAAGTCAAGTGTTTAGCATCCCTAGTTAATCCCCGGTTAGAACGATCCCTACTTACATCATTACTACAATTGTCACAAATAGGGTTTAATTTGTATGCGTATAATGCTCACATCATTGCACCAAGAATTTGAATAGCATTTTGCACCTTTGGGAAGGCTTCCACGATGTCCTTTTTACTCTCTTCTTGGTTGGGAATCAAAAACCTGCTAGGAAAAGGGACATTGGGTGGAATAACATCAGAATAACATGGAATTGGGACGTCCTTACTGGTGGTGGGTGGTTTAGAGGGCTTAGGGGGCTGCGGCAAGGGTTGTTCTACCCTTGCCGTGTGCATGTCTTCTTCCTCCTCCTCAATTAGCAGCTCTTCATCCACTTCTAGGCTATGTTTGGACATTTTTAGGTCAGCTCCAACCTCCATAGCACTTCCCAAAGTGATAGCATTATGGATTTCAAAATCTTCCTTCGAGTTTTCAATAGTTGAGTTGGAGAGTTCACTTTGCTCTTGAATTTGTTTCATGAACTCCATAATCTGCCCAAATTGCTCGTCCAATTTACCCAACTCCTTGGCTTGATTTTGTGACCCCTGCGCCAAAGAGGTTAGTAATTGAAAATTTTTATCATTATCCATGGACATACTTGAACTTGATTGGAATTGTTGTGGGGGAGGTTGTGGTGGCTGCATAGGTGTTGTATTGAACTCCTCATATGGTTGCCAATATGCTTCTTGTTGAGCCTCCTTGGCTTGATTTTGTGACCCCTGCGCCAAAGAATTTATTTCATTAAGAATTTGATTATAATCTATTGGCGAACTTGAATTTAATTGAGCATATTGCATATGAAGTTGTGGTGGCTGCATAGGTCTTGAATAGAACTCCTCATATGGTTGCCAATATGCTTCACGTTGAACTTGTTGATCTTCCCACCATATAGAGTTTGAATGATCCCTCCAATCTCTTTGTGGACATTGATTGGCTTGAAATCCTTGCCTATATGAAGCACCAAATGTAGGGACACTCTGCATTGTGGTCCTTTCGGCATACGGCGACAATTTAGAAGTAAGATTTGCCAATTGAGCTTGAATGCTAGCAAAATCCATATCTTACTTCTCTAGTACCTAAAATCAAAGAAAGAGAACTAAATCAAATATCAAAAGTAACAACAAACAAAGAAAACAACATTAAGTTAGAAACTAAAACGAAAACAACTAAACCAAAAAAAAAGAAAAGAACCAAGGGATTAGCAAAGTTGCTAATCCCCGGCAACGGTGCCAAAATTTGATGCGTGATTTATACGCACACAAATTAAACCCTCTTTTTATCAATTGTAGTATATGTATAAGTAGGGATCGTTCTGGACCGGGGATTAGGAGGGATTGTTAATCACTTGGATTTGACTCAAAAACGTAAAATAAAGTTTAAAACACTATACTAGACTCAAAGAATGCAAAACTAAACTTTAAATCACTAAGACAAACCAAAGACTCAAAATGCTTTAAAACATAAACTAAATTGAACAATAAGGAAAAAGGGGGGAAGAGTTTTGATTTGACGAAAATTGAAATAACAAAACAAGTTAATAAACTAAGCAGAATGTAAATGTGAATATGGATGATGGAATAAATGGAATGAAGGCTAGCTAAGGGGTTCTTCTCCACACATGTTATACTTGCATACAAGATTGATTCTCAGTTGGTCTTTCGATAAATTATGAAACTCAATGCTCCAAGTTAATTAGGTCCGCTTAAATTAACTTTCAGATTTCCCTAAATTCATTGGATTGAATGGAATACGCATTACAACCAAATTATTCTTAATCAAAGTCCCTAACTATGGAATACGCATGATAGAGACATTCAACAAAGATCATTAAGTTCAATGAAAATTAGAAGTGTTGACGAGGCATTCGTTACTATGGAATACGCATGAAACTTATGCCAAGAATTCGTTTAACGCGATTGTTTATAAGCAACCTCCACTACTTGTGAATATAAGTTCATAACGATTAGGTGAAACTCACTTATATTCTAGCGTCATATTCATGCATGAAAATTAAGCTTGCAATCTCAATGAACATACATAAATAAGTTATCAATCAAACAGTTAAACGAATTGAATCCACAACTTATGAAATTCCAACCAAAAGTAATCAATTCATATTGCAAATATAAACATAGTTTCGAATCATCCCCTAGCTAAAGGGGGATTAGTTCCTCATTACTTTGAAATCAAAGAAACACCTAAACATTCCAACAACTCAAACTTGAATTGTATGAACGTTTAGGCATTCTTCTCTTCCATTCCTCATACGTACAAAACAAAGAGAATTGAATTTAAACTTTGAAATCAAAGAAACACCTAAACATTCCAACAACTCAAACTTGAATTGTATGAACGTTTAGGCCCTCTTATCTTCCTCGTTGTTGTAGCACAAGGTCTAAGGTGAGGTTTGGGGAATTATGGAAATGGATGAGGAATGGTGGAAGGGGGACTCACGGTTAGGGAATAATGGAAGTGTTTGAGGGGTGTTGTGTTGTGAAATGGAATGAGATGTCCATGAATGAATGAATGCAAGGGTATTTATAGGAGTAGTGGAGGGAACATATGGCTATGTCATTTATAGGTGAAGTAGGTGGATGTTGTAGGTGAAGTAGGTGGATGTTGTAGGTGAAGTGGATGTTGTAGGTGAAGTAGGTGGATGTTGTAGGTGAAGTAGGTGGATGTTATGTTAAGTGATAAGTGATAAGTGATATGATATGTGGTTATGATATGATAAGTGGTTAAGTGGTGATGATAAGTGATAAGTGATTAAGTGATATGATATGTGGTGATGATAAGTGATAAGTGCATGTGGGTTAACTAATGAAGGAAATGCATGTGCAATGACAATGTGTTAGAATGGATGTGTGTTATGCATGGCATGATTGGGATTAGGAAAGGTTTAAATGTCCTAAAACTAAAGAGAACAAGGTTCCAACACTTTGGCTCCAATTAGGTCTTCAATTTCGTCCAACACTTTGGCTTCAAGCATAAGCTATCCGTCCTTAGCCCAAAAGTGCTCCAAAAGTCTCCAAAATGCATCTTTTTGCTCCTTTAGCCCTTTGGACCTACAAACACACGAAAATAGCTTAAAGTACTAAAATAACTAAAGAAACATAACGTAAATGTACGAGAACAAGCCATTTAAGTCGCATAAATATGCTCCTATCAGAACCGGGCTCTCAATGCACAACAATACGAAGGAATTGGGCAAAGAGACCCCCCACGGCAACAAGTGAATGAGGTAAGTTCTCAATCTGACATTCAAACTCAATTAGCTAATCTTACTTCTCTTGTGTCTCAGATGGCCGAAGGAATGAAGATTCAAAGTCCAATTGTATGTGGCGTATGTTCTATTCAAGGTCATCCTTCGAAAAAGTGCCCTCAATTGATTGAGAATGGGGGATGGGAGAGTGCCAACGCCATTGGATTTCCAAGCCAAAATCAGCCAAGGAATGATCCATATTCCAATACATACAATCCGGGTTGGCGAGACCATCCAAATTTCAAGTGGAGGGAGCCTCAACAACCTTACCAACAAGGAGGCTTTAGGCAGCAACCCCCGGGGTTTTACACCAAAACCCACGGCCAAGACCAAAACCAACCCCAATCCACCCAAAACCATCAAGGTACATCTTTAGATAATGCTACAATTCTTAAGTTACTCACTAGTTTGTCTCAGGGGCAAGAAAATCAAAACAAGGCAATGCAAAACCAAGACAAAAGGGTGGACCACTTAGAAAAGCAAATAGGGCAGATTACGGAGTTTGTGGGACAATTCCGAGACCAAGGCAAGCTTTCAAGTTCAACCATTGTCAATCCAAAGGGAGGGTTCGAATCTGCCAAAGCAATCACTTTGAGGAGTGGAAAAGAAGTTGGCACCACATCCACGCCACCCAAAACAAGTCCTAACAAAGAAGAAACATTGCAACATGAAGAGGAGGTGGAAGGGAAGCCCACGGCAAGGACACAACTTCCATTGCCGCAAGCCCAAAAAGACCAAAACTCATCCATGCCATCTCATTCGGCCACCAAAGGTAAGTTGGGTTCAAATTTGATTAATTCTAACCCCGTTCCACCCAATGTTCCTTTTCCTCACAGATTTTTGCAAACAAAGAAGGAGGAGCATGAGAAGGACATTCTTGAGACGTTTAGGAATGTTCAAGTCAATATCCCGCTCCTAGATGCCATAAAGCAAGTGCCCAAATACGCTAAGTTCTTGAAGGAATTGTGCACTACAAGGAAGAGGGCGGCACATAAAGAGGTAGTAAGGGTAAGTGAGAATGTTTCCGCTGTTTTACAAAGAAAGTTACCACCAAAGTGCAAAGATCCAGGTAGTTTTACAATCCCTTGTATTATTGGTCAAACTAAGTTCGAACATGCTATGTTAGACTTAAGAGCTTCAATTAACGTCATGCCATACTCTATTTATGCTTCAATGAACCTTGGTGAATTGAAAAATGATGGTGTGATTATTCAGTTGGCCGATAGATCTAATGCCTATCCAAAGGGCGTATTGGAAGATGTCTTAGTGCAGGTGAATAATTTGATCTTCCCAGCGGATTTCTATGTCCTTGAAATGGAGGAAACCACCCAGGCTCCTTCCTTGCCGATTCTTCTTGGGAGGCCATTCATGAAGACGGCCCGAACTAAGATAGACGTGTTTAAAGGCACTTTAACAATGAAATTCGATGGGGGAAGTGATTGATTTTAATATTTCTGAAACTATGAGATTTCTTAATGATGATCACTCATGTTTCTCTATTGATATTCTTGATTCTTTGGCGCAGGCACACCTTGATCAATTACATGGCGATGCATTTGAAACGGTCATTACAAATGGCATAGAAATGAAGGATCACATGGATGTCACCATAACAAACCACGACACACAATTGAACACCCATGCCGTGGCCTTTGATGAAGACATAATTGAGACCATGGCAGCCTTAGAGTCATTGCCACGGCTCCAAGGTAAGTCCCTTAGTCCAATGTCAATTCCAATTTCGACTAATAAGTTGCTTCCTTCTATAGAACAACCACTTACACTTGAGCTCAAATCGTTGCCAAATCACTTGAAGTATGTGTTTTTGGGTGAGCAAGACACATTGCTCGTCATTATAGCTTCATCACTCACGGCACAAGAGGAGGAGAAATTGGTGAGGGTTCTCAAAGAGCACAAGACAGCCATTGGGTGGACTTTGGCCGATATCAAAGGTATAAGTCCTACCACGTGCATGCATCGCATTCTCATGGAAGAAGGCGCCAAACCATCAAGGGAAGCCCAACGTCGACTCAACCCACCAATGATGGAAGTAGTGAAGAAGGAAATCATCAAATTGCTTGATTGTGGCGTCATCTATCCCATCTCGGATAGTTGTTGGGTTTCACCGGTCCAAGTGGTTCCCAAGAAGTCCGGAGTCACGGTGGTGAAGAATGAAGAAGATGAACTTGTGCCTACACGTATTCAAACTGGTTGAAGGGTGTGCATTGACTATAGAAAGCTAAATGCCGTAACAAGGAAATATCATTTCCCTTTGCCATTCATCGATCAAATGCTTGAAAGGTTAGCCGGTCATTCTTTTTATTGGTTTCTTGATGGTTATTCGGGTTATAATCAAATTGTCATAGCGCCGGATGATCAAGAAAAGACCACCTTTACTTGTCCATTTGGTACTTTTGCATATCGTCGTATGCCATTTGGTTTATGCAATGCACCGGCCACTTTCCAACGATGCATGGTAAGTATCTTCTCATATTATGTTGAAAAGATAATTGAAGTATTTATGGACGATTTTAGTGTCTTTGGGGACTCCTTTGATGATTACTTGCATAATCTTACTTTAATCTTGAAAAGATGCATGGAAACTAACCTTGTTTTGAATTGGGAAAAATGTCATTTTATGGTTAAACAAGGCATAGTTTTGGGTCATATCATATCTGAAAAAAGAATTGAAGTTGATAAGTCTAAAATAGATCTTGTACGTTACTTACAAGGAGTTGAAAAATAAGTGAGAAAAGAAGAGAAATTCGTGGAAAAATCAAAAGAAAATAGAAAAGTGTTGAAAAGAAAGAAAAGGAGTTGAAAAATAAGTGAGAATGAACTCACAAGTGTTGGTTGTTGAAGGAAGGGTCCAAAAGAGTGAATTTGACCCTAAATGTTGCATGAATCTTCCCTTGTGTTTAAAAGTTGGTTTTTGCCATTAGAAGTGAATTTAAGTGTCAAATTCATTACTTTGCTTACTATTGCTTTAAGAATTTTTGTTTATCCTTACCTTTCTTTGTTAGCCAATACCTTAGCCTTGTTACAACCCTCAACTTCTATCTTGATGTTATGTGTTAAATATGTGGAGTTTGAATTTGGTATGAGCATATGGAATCACTGGTTCTCGTTCTAAGTAGTAGCATTCCATTCATGAGATCATATTCATGTCATTGTCGTAAATCCAGAAAATGCTTTCTTTGATATAACATATGTGAGTGTTAGTCTTCATATCTACATCAATCTTCTCACATATACCTAGTGTAGGGTGTGAAGTTAGAAAATCTGTGTGAAAATAGAGTGCATTCTAGTGAGGAACTGAGGGAATTCTCTAAGGCATGTTACTACATTCAAAACATTGTTTTAATTGATTATATGTGAACTAATAAGTCGTAACTATGATTAAGTGTTTGTTGGAGTGTAAAGAAAGTTAAAAACCATGGGAATGATGTTCGTTAATGTGTCATGTTCGTTGGAAATCCCTGAGGTACATGTTGGAAGGTATAGAATGTGTTTTGTTTGTTTTGTTTATTTCGTTTTGCTCGAGGACTAGCAAAAGCTAAGTGTGGGGGAATTTGATAGAAGCATATTTAGGCGACCTACTTAGCTTGTTTTCGTGCATTTATGTTGTTAATTCATAGTTGTTTTAGTCTTTTAAGCTATTTTCGTATGTTTTTAGGTCCTAATGGCAAAAGGAGCAAGAAAGTGCATTTTGAGGCTATTTGGAGCATTTTTGGGCATGGATTGGATAGCTTAGCCATGGAGCAAGGAGGATGGACGAAATTGAAGACAAGAAGAGCTAGGAAAGGCTACAAATCTGGTGAAAGGAGTCCTAATACAATGAAGATAAGGAAGAAGCAAGAAACAAGGGACCTTATCCAAACTTATCCAACCTTATCTTATCCTATCCTAACTCTAACATTATCCTATTCTATCCTATCCAAATCAGGTTGGGACTTAAACCTAGCTAATTTGGGGGAATCCATAACCAGATTTGCGTTCCTAAACCCTACTCTTTATTGCTTTTATTTTGCCATGTTTGTCGTGTTTGTTAGTTGTGTTATTTGGTTGTTTGTTTGTGAGTCTATGCTTAAAACATTGAGGACAATGTTTGGCTTAAGTGTTGGGGGGGGGGGGGGGTGTAAACAAAGTGTTTTTCATGCAAATTCGTGGGATTTTATCAACCATCATTTCTAAAGTTGTTTTTCACTGTTTTTAAGTGTTTTTAGTGTATTTTGAAGTGTATTTGATGTTAAATATTCTAACACTCAAATTAAAAACCTCTTTTTGACAATTGTAGTATAGATATAAGTAGGGATCGTTCTAGGCCATGGATTAGGAGGAATTGCTAATCTAATGAAAACTGACTCAAAGATACAAAAATATGCTTCAAAACACTTAAACAAACTCAAAAGACTGTTAACTAAACTTATATGACTCGAAACAAACTTAAAAGACTCTAAACAACACAAAACAATCAAAAAGACTCAAACTAGACTCTAAGACTCAACTTGGACGAAAATAGGTTTAGTTTTGACTCAAAACACTAATTAGGACAGATTTGACACAACTAAATAAAGGGGATTGGGTTTTTGACGAACTTAAGATAAAAACGAGTAACTAAAAGACTTGAATAGGATTTGGACGGATTTGGGAAAAACGATGGATGATTAGATAGCTAGAGGATTCTTCTCCACACATGACACACTTGCACACAAATTGATTTCCAGTTGCTTTTCCGATAAACCATGAACCTCAACACCCCAGATTAACCGTGACATCACTAATTAACCCTCAGATTTTCCTTAAGTTATTGGATTGGATGACATCATAACGACAACCCAAAGCATTCTTCAAAAGTCCCCTACATGACATCATAATAGAGATACAATCCAAGATCATTACATTCTATGAAAATCATAAGTATTGACAAAGCACTTGTAACTATGACATCATGATACTCATGCTAGGAATTTACTTAACATGATTGTGAAAACAACCTTAACTACTTGTGAACATAAGTTTGTAACGATTATGTGAAACTCCCTTATATTCTAGCACCAAATTCAAGCATGCAAATTAAGTGTGCACCCTTAATCAACAAACAAGAATAAGTTATCCATCAAACGGTTAAGTAAATTGCATTCACAATTTATGAAATCACAACTGGAATTAATCAATTCATATTGCAAATATAATCATGGTTTCAAAGTCTCCCCTAGCTAAAACAAGTTTAGCTCCTCATGTTTACAACAAAACAAAGAGAATATAAATTAAACATTGAAAACAAAGATAGAATACACCTAGAAACACTCCAGGTGGCTCCTCCTTCCTTCCTTGCTGCCAACAATGGGGATTTGTGTGAATTTAGGCTTTTGAGGTGCGGTGGATGGTGTGGTGTGAATTTGTGGTAGAGGGTGGTAGTTTTTGAGTGTTGTGGCATCAAGTATTTATAGGGTGAAGGGGAGGCACGAATTTGGGCTGAAAAGGAGGAATTAGGACTCCAAATCACCAAAGAACAAGGATACTTTCAAATAGATTCCAAGGAGGACAAGGAATGGTCCTTGTGGCAGATTCTAGAACTTCTAGAAGGGTTACATGTGTCATAAACTTAATGCATGAAAATAAGGCTTCTAGAACTTGATATTTAGGTGATTTAATGTGAAAAGGAGTCCTCTTTGAAGTTGGAATTAAGGTAGGAAAAGATTAGGATAGGATAAGATAAGGTTGGATAAGTTTTGGATAAGATAAGGAAATTTGGATAAGGTTCCTTATTTCTTGCTCTTTCCTTATCTTCTTTGCATTTGGACTTCTTTCTCCAGATTTTTAGCCTTTCCTAGCTTCTCTTGACTTCAATTTCGTCCATCCACATTGCTTCATAGTTAAGCTATCCAATCCATGCCCAAAACTGCTCCAAATAGCCTCAAAATGCACTTTCTTGCTCCCTTTGCCATTAGGACCTAAAAACATACGAAAATAGCTTAAAAGACTAAAATAGATAGTAATTAAGTAACTAAATGCAAGGAAACAACATAACTAAGTAGCATAAATATGCTCCTATCACACATCTAAACACCTATTTCAGTTTCTAGAAGACTTATCCATACCAATGCCGCAAGACACCATTCCTTGTAGGTTTAGGAATCACAATCCTTTTCCTACTCTTATATCACATGTCCTAGGCCTTTTAGGATTAGGAATCTACCTTAAACACTTATTCTAGAACACCTTATCCTCTCCCTACATGTGTGCCGCACCTAACCTTCTAGAACTCCCTAAATCCTAGCCGCACTACCTATTCCAAATCCCATTTGATTTCTGCCTTGAATTAACCCTTTCTCAATAGGAGTATGCAATCCTTTTCCTTCACTAAGTGTGCCAAATTAGCCTATATAAACAGCCCTTGCCGCACCATTTAGATGACCACCCCTTCACACAACATTCATACATTCATTCAGAAATCCACCCTTTGCTGTGACCTTACAACCACTTTACACCATTCCCCTACTTCCACACCTCCATCCCAACCTCCATACACCACCATCAAACCTTGCCGCACCACCCTACCTGCCTAAATCCATCCAAAACCCAGAAAATCATCCACAAAACCACCCTAGACCTTGTGCCGTGACTTAGCAAGGAAGAGGAGAAGGAAGACCAAGCCTTGGGCGTTTGTGCATTCGAGTTGGAATGTTGGACGTTTCTAGGTGTAATCTATCTTTTATTTTTAATGTTTAATTCTATGTTGCTTTGTTTTGTCATGAACATGAGAGGCTAAACTCGTTTTAGCCTAGGGATGCTTTGAAACCATGATTACATTTATAATATGAGTTGATTAAGTCCAGTTGTGATTTCATAAATTGTGAACGCAATTTACTTAACCGTTTGATGGATAACTTATTCTTGTATGTTTATTAGGGAGGCCTACTTAATTTGCATGCTTGAATTTGGTGCTAGAATATAAGGGTGTTTCACATAATCGTCAGAAACTTATGTTCACAAGTAGTTAAGGTTGTTTTCACAATCATGTTAAGTAAATTCCTAGCATGCGTATCATGATGTCATAGTTACAAGTGCTTTGTCAATACTTATGATTTCTATTAAACGTAATGATCTTTGACCGTATCTCTATTATGATGTCATGTAGGGGACTTTTGAAGAATGTTTTGGGTTGTCGTATGATGTCATCCAATCCACTAACTTAAGGGAAATCTGAGGGTTAATTAGTGATGTCACGGTTAATCTGGGGTGTTGAGGTTCATGGTTTATCGGAAAAGCAACTGGAAATCAATTTATGTTTTGAAAGTATCATGTGTGGAGAAGTATCCCTTGGGTATCCCATCATCCATTAGTTTTTCTTAAATTCGTCCAAAATCTGTTTTAAAGTTTTAAGTTACTTGTTTTCTTTTAAATTCGTCCAAAATCAAAACCCCTTTTCTTAGTTGTTCCAAATCTGTCCAAAAGAGTCTTTTTGAGTCGTTAGAGTCAAAACCAAGTGTATTTTCGTCCAAATTAAGTCTTAGAGTCTAAATTGAGTCCTTTTGGTTGTTTTGAGTTGTTTTGAGTCTTTAAAAGTTTGTTTTTGGTCATACAAGTTAGTAAGAGTCTTGTGAGTTTATTTAAAGTGTTTTAAAGCATATTTTCACATCTTTGAGTCAATTTTCATTAGATTAGCAATCCCTCCTAATCCCCGGCCTAGAACGATCCCTACTTATATCTATACTACAATTGTCAAAAAGAGGGTTTAATTTGAGTGCTATCTTTTATCACATCAATAACTTGTATATGGAGCAAGGTGGATGGACGAATTTGGAGTCAAAAGAGGCTAGAAACATGCTACAAATCAGAAAAGGAAAGTTCAAGACAAAGAAGATATGGAAACTTATCCTAACAACCTTATCTTATCCAAACCTTATCCTATCTTATCCTAACCTTATCTTGTTCCCCCGTAATCCTAACTACAAGTGGACCTAAAAACCTAATTTCTAGAAGCCTTATCTGACCCTAAAAGGGTGCCACACCTTTCCCCTTTTTTATGCCTTCTAGAACACCCAAAATCAGCCACAAAACACTTAGTTTCTAGAAGGCCCAATTTTGGATGAAATTCTTAAACCCTTTTCTGATTGGATTCTGATTTAATTTTGCCCTTTTCCTATTGGATTTGGATTGTATAAGTCCATATCTGAAATGAATTGGGCTAAGACTTAAAATCCAAGCAATGTGCCGCACCCTAGGGGCCCCAATCACTTGTATCTGCTAGGTTTAACCCTAATTCTGATTCCTAGGGTTTTTACCATGCTATATATATATGAACCTTAAGTTGCCGCACCCCCTTACACACCCTATGCAACCATTCATCATTCAATTCATTCATTCACACACACACCATCCATTCAGAAAATACAACCTTGTGCCGCAAGTCCTAGGGAGAAGAAGAAGTGCCGTGGCTTCCATAGGAGGAGGAGACCCTTGTGCTGCAAGGAATCTGCAACCCTTGGAGACTTTCAGAGTTTTTTTTTTCCCTCGTTTCGTTTCCATGTTTATTTTAATTTGCTTTTCAATTGTTATGAACATGTGTAACTAAGTTTTTCTTAGTTAGAGGTGAATTCAAAGCCATGGGCATATGTTTTACATGAATTGATTTCCTCCAGATTTTGTTTCTTGAATTGTGAATGTGATTTACTTAATTGATTTATTGAGAACTTGTTCTTGTGTGTTGATTAAGGATGCATACTTAGTTTTCATGCATGAATTTGATGCTAGGATATAAGGGAATTTCACCTAATTGTTATGAACTTATATTCACAAATAGTGAAAATCACTAGTCATGATTGTATTAAGTAAATTCTAGGCAAGAGTATCATGCAATTCATAGTTATGAATGCCTAGTCAATGCTTAGGGTTTTCAAAAAGCTTAATGATCTTTGATTTTATCTCTATTATGCAATTCATGTAGGGAATTTGATAAGAATAATTTGATTGTCGATGCGTATTCCATCCAATTCAATGAAAATAGGAAAATCTGAAAGTTAATTTGTGCTTTTCACAATTAATTTGGGGCATTGTCATTCATGGTTTAAAGGGATAAAATCTGGAAATCAATTTGTGTTACATATGTGCATGTGTGGAGAAGGACCCTCTAACTAGCCTTTTTCCCATCCAATTTACCTAATTTAGTGCCTAATCTGTTTAGTTTACAATTTGTCCAATTTAATTAATTTCGTCCAAATCAATTCCCCATTTTAGTAAGTGTATTAGATTAGTTAGAAAAGTGTTTGAATCTGTCCACTTTAGTGTTTTGAGTCTAAGTTAGTTAAATTTCGTCCAAATCACCCTTTAGAGTCTAATTTGAGTCTATTTGATTGTTTTGTGTTGTTTTGAGTATTTTTAATTTGTTTTGAATCATATAGGTCAAGTTAAGTGTTTTTAAGTTTAGTTTTGTGTTTTTAAGTTAGTTTAGAGTAGATTAGCATCCCTAGTTAATCCACGGTTAGAACGATCCCTACTTGCATATATACTACAATTGTCACAAATAGGGTTTAATTTGTGTGTCAAGATAATTTTCACATCAGGGAGAAGGTGTGGGAAATGAATTAATTGGTTGGTGAGGGTGAATAAGGCACACGACAGATTTAAAAGAGAAAAAGTGATAAGATTGTACAATTCGAAATCCGATGTAATCTAACATACCCTATCAAAAACAATGTTTCCAACATTGAAATATTAGTGCACAAGTGTGCAAATCTACCCGTTGATAACACACTTTAACTAAGCTTAACTTTTTCGTTACAAGTCCGATTAGAGCCTAACTCGCGCTCTTGCACTCGTAACAACGAGTACTAATTAATTACAATAATGAGAAAAATAATTTAAAGTCGAATAACCACATCCACGTCACTTTACCAACAAGGACATAAACGTCATTTTACATACTTGGGCGAAATTACATAGAAAATTAGGGACTGGTTGTCACAATCTACCCCCTTTAAGAAAATTTCATCCTTGAAATTTCAACACCACTAAAGATCAGTCAAAGAACACACGTGGATAAATATCTCGCATATGCTCCTCTATCTCCCAGGTAGCTTCCTCAACAGAGTGGTTTCTCCATAAGACTTTCACCATACGAATGGTTTTGTTCCTGAGAAGTTTGTCTTTCCAGTCAAGAATCGTCACTGGAACCTCATCATAAGTCAAATCTGGGTTAATCTCTAGTGGCTGAGGGAGAATCACATGTGACGGATCAGAGACATATCTCTATAGCATGGACATGTGGAACACATTATGCACTGTTGACAACTCTGGATGTAGAGCAAGTCAGTAAGCAACTTCACCAACTCGGTTAATAATCTGATAAGGTCCGATGTAATGAGGACTTAACTTTCCTTTCTTCCTGAAACATACCACGCCATTCCACGGCGACAGATTTAAGAATACCCAATCTCCAACCTATATACTCTGTCGGTCAAATGTTTGTCTACTATACTCTTTTCTCGATCTTGTGTTGCTTTTAGATTAGCCTTTATCACTTGAATATTTTGTGTCGTCTCATCCACGATTTCAGGGCCCACCAAAATTCTTTCGCTGACTTCGGACCAACACAATGGGGTACGATATGGTTTCTCATAAAGCGCCTTAAATAGTGACATACTAATGCTGGAGTGAAAGCTGTTGTTGTAGGCAAAATTCTATCAAAGGTAAGCGCTTGTCCCATGCGTCTCCAAACTGCAGGACATAATATTTCAGCATATCCTCCAACGTTTGAATAGTTCTTTTTGATCGCCCATCAGTTTGAGGATGGTAGGAGGTGTTGTAGAGTAATTTCGAACTTAGCGCTTCTTGAAAAACTATCCAAAATTTTGAAGTAAATTTGGGATCCCAGTCAGAAATGATACTAACTGGAACACCATGATACTTGACAATTTTAGAGACGAAAAGTTTTGCCAACCGACTCAACGGGTAGTTCTCACGCACAGGTAAGAAATGCGCTGACTTGGTAAATCGATCTACTATCACCCAAATACCATCATAGCCATTACATACACGAGGCAATTTGTACACGGAATCCATTGTGATATCTTCCCATTTCCACTGAGGTATGGGAAGTGGTTGTAGCAACCTGAATGGTTTCTTTCTTTCTACTTTGACCTGCTGGAAAACCGAACAACGACTCATGTAGTCCATAATTTCTCTTTTCATTCCTGGCCAGTAGTAGTAAGGTCGAATAGTATGATACATTCTAGTACTTCTGGGATGCATCGCATAAGCTGAGATATGCGCCTCATCAAGTATTTATTTCTTCAGTTCTTCCACCTTTGGTACATACATTCGATCGCCTTGTATAAGCATACCATCAGGCCTTCGAATCCTGAGATCTCCCCTATTGCCGTTCAACACCGCTTGCTTTAACTTTTGGGATTCTGAGTCATTCATCTGAGCCTCGAGAACACAATTCAACAAAACTGGTCTAACTTGAAAGTTGGCAAGTAGGGCTCCCTGTTGATCTATTCCCAAAACCGCCCTAGTGGATCTTAGGTTAGTTAGAAAAGGAACACGACATGCATAAAGAGCATTAAGTCGGCCTTGAGATTTCCTGTTGAGAGCATCTGCTATAATATTTGCACGACCAGGGTAGTATTCAATAATGCGGTCATAATCATTGATCAATTCCATCCATATATGTTGCCGGAGATTAAATTCCTTCTGAGTAAAGATATACTTGAGGCTTTTATGGTCAGTGAAGATTCAACACACTTCCTTATAAAGATATTGTATCCAGATTTTCAAAGCGAAAACAATAGCTGCCAATTCGAGATCATGAGTTGGGTAATTCATCTTATGACGCTTTAATTGTCATGAAGCATACATAATCACCTTTCCATGTTGCATCAACATGTAGCCCAGACCATTCCGAGAGGCATCACTATAGATCTCAAAATTCCCATTGTCATCGGGAAGTGCCAGAACAGGCGCATGAGTGAGACAGTACTTCAACTGTTGGAAACTTCGTTCACAATCATCACTCCGTTCAAAATTAACTTATTTCCTAGTTAACCTTGTTAGAGGCAGGGCTATGGCTGAGAAGTCTTTCACAAAGCGTCGATAGTAGCCACGAAGACCAAGAAAACTCCGTACTTTAGTTACAGTCTGAGGTTGCTCCCAATTTTCCACTGCTGCCACTTTCTAAGGATCCATAAGAATCCCCTTAAGCTGATATCACGTGTCCCAAGAAGGACACCTTATCAAGCCAGAACTAGCATTTACTAAATTTGGCGTACAATTAATTCTCTCTTAGCTTCTTCAAAACCAGACGTAAATGTCTCGCATAGTCAGCCTCGCTCTTAAAATACACCAGAATGTCATCGATGAAGACAATTATGAACCTGTCAAGGTACGAACGGAATACCCAATTCATTAGGTCCATAAAAGTTGTCGGAGCATTAGTTAACCCGAACGGCATCACAAGAAACTCATAATGACCATATCGAGTTTGGAAGGCTGTTTTCGGAACATCATCACTTCTGATCTTCAATTGACAATAGCTAGACCTTAGATCAATTTTTGAGAAAACAAAAGCACCACGAAACTGATAAAAAAGATCATCGATACGATGCAACGAATAACGATTTTTAATCGTCACTCGATTTAACTGTCTGTAATCGATACAGAGCCTTAACGTTTCATCTTTTTTCCTCACAAACAAGACTGGAGCTCCCCAAGGGGAAGAGCTCGGCTGAATAAACCCTTTTTCAACAAGTTCTTGTAATTGGGTTTTTAATTCCCTCAAATCTGCAGGAGCCATACGATAAGGAGTTAAAGAAATAGGGTTGGTACCTGAAATTGGGTCGATAGTGAACTCCACTTCATGATCCGATCGTAGGTCAGGTAAATCATCGGGAAAAACATCAGGAAAGCGTCCAACTACTCGAACGTCTTCCACACGAGCGGAAGTCTCCTTAGTCATTACTACATGAGCTAAGTAACCTTGACAACCCTTCCTCAACATCCATTTTGCCCTCATGACAGAGATAACTCCATGTTTTAGACCATTACGTTCACCACCAAAGTTACAACAGGTATGCTCGGTCGATGGAAGGTAACAATTTTCTGATGACAATTCAACATGGCACGGTTGTAATCTAACCAATCTATGCCCAAGATAACATTGAAATCAAAGATGTCAAGGGAACAAGATTAGTTGGCATTACGACATCTTCGATAAGTACGGGACATCTTTGATATTCCTAACTAACATAGCAAACCTTACCCCTAGGCATCGAGAACTCCAAATCATAACCGAGGAGAGTAGGGTGAGGTTGAGTCTTTTGAACAAACATATGAGAAATAACCGAATGAGTAACACCTAGGTCAATTAATATTCTAGCAAAATGCCCAAGAACATTCAACGTACCCGTGATCAAATCGGGGTTACTCTGAGAAACCTGCAAGGTGATGTTGTTGACGCATCCCTACACTTGTCGTCTACCTCTATGACTTCAGTTAGTTTGATTTTGGTTGTTGATGTGATAAATAATAGCACTCAAATTAAACCCTTTTATTTACAATTGTAGTAAAGATGTAAGTAGAGATCGTTCTAGGCCGAGGATTAGGAGTGATTGCTAATCTAATGAAAACTAACTCAAGAATACAAAACTAGGCTTGAAAACACTTAAATAGACTCTTAACTAAACTTATATAACTCAAAACAAATTGAAAAGACTCAAAACAACACAAAACAACCAAATAGACTCAAACTAGACTCTAAGACTTAATTTGGACGAAAATAGAATTGGTTTTGACTCAAAACACTCAAAAACACAATTTGGACAGATTCTAGCTATTTAGACACAACAAATTAAAGGGGATTGAGTTTTTGGACGAATTTAAAGTAAGACAAGTAACGTAAAGACTCAAATAAAGTTTGGACGAATTTGGGGAAAAACTATGGATGATTAGCTAGCTAGAGGATCTTTTCCACACATGATACATTCGAACACAAATTGATTTGCAGTTGCTTTCTGAATAAACCATGAACCTCAACACCCCAGATTAACCGTGACATCACTAATTAACCCTCATATTCTCCTTTAGTTATTGGATTGGATGACATCATTTGACAAGCCAAAGCATTCTTCAAAAGTTCCCTACATGACATCATAATAGAGATACAATCAAAGATCATTAGGTTCTATGAAAATCATAAGTATTGACAAAGCATTTGTAACTATGACATCATAATACTCATGTTAGGAATTTAACTTAACATGATTGTGAAAACAATCTTAACTACTTGTGAATATAAGTTTGTAACGATTATGTGAAACTCCCTTATATTCTAGCACCAAATTCATGCATGCAAACTAAGTGTGCACCCTTAATCAACAAACAAGAATAAGTTCTCAATCAAACGGTTAAGTAAATTGCATTCACAATTTATGAAATCACAACTGGAATTAATCAATTCATATTGTAAATATAATCATGGTTTCAAAGTGTCCTCTAGCTAAAACAAGTTTAGCTCCTCATGTTTACAGCAAAACAAAGAGAATATAAATTAAACATTAAAACTAAGATAGATTACACCTAGAAACGCTCTAACAATCCAAGCTTGAATGGCCAAAACGTCCAAGGCTTCTCCTCTCTCTTTCTTCCTTGCTAGGCTACGGCACAAGGTGTGGAATGGCTAAAAATTGGGTTGTGGTGTATTATGGATGGTTGGTGCGGCTTGTGGTGGATGGTGGAGTGAATGGATAGGTTTGATAGTGGTGAAAGATGGATTTGGATGTCTAGCCCCTCTAATATGTGTGGCAGATTGTGTATATATAGAAGGAGAAAAGTTAAGGCATTAATTAATTAATTTGGGAAGGTTTTAAGACTCCAAATCCTCCAAGAGAAGGGTAACAAATCAGAATCCTAAGAGAGAAAAGGAAAGGAAGTTGCGGCATGGATAGAAAATAAGAAATAGGAAAGGGAAATGTGATTCCTTGCACGACAAGGAAAGGAAAAAGGAAAGGGAAGTGCGGGAACCTTCTTTGGCTGGGATTAATGCTTCTAAAACTTATATTTAAGTGTCCCAAATCAATTAGGAACCCTCGTTGCAGCTGGGAATTAAGTAGGAAAAAATTAGGATTGACTAAGTCAAAAAAGGAAGTTTGACTCAGATTTCCTTCTTTGTGATTGATTCCTTTTCTTCCAAGTCTTGAATTAATTTCTTCCATCTCCTTAGCAGATTCCTAGCCTCCTTTGGACTTCAATTTCGTCCATCCATCTTGCTCCAAGCATATGCTATCCAATCCAAGCCCAAAACTGCTCCAAAATGCACTTTCTTGCCACTTTAGTCAATTGGACCTACAAACACACAAAAATAGCTTAAAAGACTAAAATAAATAGAAACTAACTCACTAAATGCAAGGAATTAAACTAACAAAGTCACATAAATATGCTCCTATCAAATTCCCCCACACTTAGCTTTTGCTAGTCCCCGAGCAAAACAAAACAAACAAAACACAACCTAAACCTTCCAACAATTACCTTAGGGATTTCCAATGCACATGACATATTAAAAATCACTACTCCCACAGATTTTAGCTCTCTGTACACTTGAGCAAACACTTAACCATAGTTACCACTTACTAGCTCACATTTAATCAATTAAAACAACATTTTGAATGTAGTAACATGCCTTAGAGAATTCCCTTAATTCCTCACTAGATATACTCTCTATTTCACACAGATTTTCTGACTACACTCCCTACACTAAGTATATGTGAGTAGATTGATGTAAACATGTAGACTAGCACTCACATATGTTATAACCACGAAAGCATTTTCTGGAATTATTAATATGACATGTATATGTTCTCATGAATGGAATGCTACTACTTAGAATGAGAACCAGGGATTCCATATGCTCATACCAATTTCAAACTCCACATATTGAACACATAACATCAAGATAGAAGTCAAGGGTTGTAATGAGGCTAAGGTATTGGCTAACAAAGAAAGGTAACGGATAAACAAAAGTTCTTAAAGCAATAGGAAGCAAAGTAATGAAATTGACACTTAAATTCACTTTTGATGGTAGAAATCATCTTGTAAACACAAAGGGAAGATTGACACAAAACTTAGGGTCAAATTCAAACTTTTGGACCCTTTCTTCAACATCCAATACTTGTGAGTTCATTCTCACTTATTTATCAACTTTTTTTCTTTCTTTTCAAAACTTTTCTCTTTTCTTTTTCTTTTTCCACGAATTTTTTTTTCTTTATTATTTTTTTAACAAACACACAAACTTTGAAAATCCTTCCCCCACACTTGTTTTTCTGCATAATCAAAAGGAATTCCCTTCTAAGTTATGCTTCACTATTCTTTAAGAACAAGGGTATGGATAGTCCTATTCTAGGCTAGGTAAAGATAATGTGGCTAACAAAGAAAATAGGCTAAATAGGCTTAAAAGGGTTAATCCTACAATACATATGCAAAAGGGTTAGGCTTTTTGGCTTTGGTTTAACTAAACAACTTCATCTTATTGTATGTTATGCAATCAATATCATGCTTTGAATGAAATGGGCACGAGTTCTAGTATTTGTGTGACATCCCACATCGCCCAGGGGAGTGATCCTTATATGTATATTCCCATCCTTACCTAGCACGAGGCCTTTTGGGAGCTCACAGGCTTCGGGTTCCGTAGGAACTCCGAAGTTAAGCGAGAAAGGAGGCTAGAGCAATCCCATGATGGGTGACCCACTGGGAAGTTGCTCGTGAGTTCCCAAAAACAAAACTGTGAGGGAATGGTAAGCCCAAAGCAGAAAATATCGTGCAAAGGTGGTGGAGCGGGCCCGGGAAGTGGTCCGCACCGGGGCGGGATGTGAAAAATTGGTATCAGAGCCAATCCCTGGCCGGAAATGTGCCGACGAGGACGTCGGGCCCCTAAGGGGGGTGGATTGTGACATCCCACATCGCCCAGGGGAGTGATCCTTATATCTATATTCCCATCCTTACCTAGCACGAGGCCTTTTGGGAGCTCACTGGCTTCGGGTTCCGTATGAACTCCGAAGTTAAGCGAGAAAGGAGGCTAGAGCAATCCCATGATGGGTGACCCACTAGGAAGTTGCTCGTGAGTTCCCAAAAACAAAACCGTGAGGGAATGGTAAGCCCAAAGCGGACAATATCGTGCTACGGTGGTGGAGCGAGCCCGGGAAGTGGTCCACACCGGGCCGGGATGTGATAATTTGGAACTATAATGATGAAAACTCATTCTAAGTTGCAACAAAGTGAAGAATAATGAGATCATGCAACAACTTTAGAAAACAATAATCCACAGATTTATAACTCTCCAAAGAATGTTTTAGGCTCAAGTCTCTCAGGGATGTAGAGTTAGTTTGAGTTCCTTCCTTTAAGCATGATACAAAAACCGATTTTTTTCCTTTGTGATTACATGTGAATTCGTAAACAACAACTATAACTAAGCATAAACCAAAGAATAAATCAAACTTCTAGCCATGTTTGTAACTTTCTTTAATAGTCATGCAATTAAAAACCAAATCCTCATCATTGTATTGGAAAGTACCCTAAGACACAAACAAACACACAAAAACAACAACTCTTTTTGGGTTTTTCAAAACTGTTTTCAATATTTTTTTTTCAAATTTTCGTATTTTCTCTTTAAGACACATAAAAACACTTCAAAACACACTAAAAACACTTCAAAACAGTGAGAAACAACATTAGAAGTGATAGGTGATAAAATCCCACGAAAATCATGCAAAAACAGCTTGTTTACCCCGCCACACTTAAATCAAACATTGTCCTCAATGTTTTAAACAAAGACTCACATTCAAACAAACAACATAAACTAACAAACACAACTATCATGGCAAAGTAAAAGCACAAAAGAGAAGAGTTTAGGAATGCAAATCTGATTTATTTGAATGAATTGTTGGATTGCCTAAGGCTTCTTTATTTGAATGCATGGGTTGCCTCCCAAGAAGCGCTTGCTTTAACGTCGTGCAACCAGACGAAACCTCTCTTTAAACTTCATTGGAGCCCATGGCATGGAATTGATCTTTGAATGGAAGGTGATACTTGAAATGATCAGGTAATGGTTTAAATTCAAGATTGGGTGCCTGAATCATCAACAACCTGTTAGTAGAAAATGAAATTGAAATTGGAAGAGGTGGCTTACCTATGTGCTCCAACAAGAATTCAAGGATAAACACCACTTCTTTGAACGTTTCAGGAACTTTGCACTCAGTCAGATTTGATGTGAGGATTGTTCCTTGTCCTGTGTCATAAAATTCAACTTCTTAGGGGTTGTTTGTCTCAAGAACATCCTCTTTGATGAATTCTTGATATTCCCTACTTTGCACCTTTGGAAGGGCTTCCAAGATGTCTTTTTCACTTTCTTCTTCCTTGGAAATTGATAGGAGCATATTTATGCTACTTAGTTATGTTGTTTCCTTGCATTTAGTTAGTTAATTACTATTTATTTTAGTCTTTTAAGCTATTTTCGTATGTTTTTAGGTCCTAAAGGCAAAAGGAGCAAGAAAGTGCATTTTGGAGCTATTTGGAGTGATTTTGGGCATGGATTAGATAGCTTAACCATGGAGCAAAGTGGATGGACGAAATTGAAGTCAAGAAGGGCTAGGAAAGGCTACAAATCTGGTGGAAAGAGTTCTAATGCAAAGAAGATAAGGAAATAGCAAGAAATAAGGAACCTTATCCAACCTTATCTTATCGTATCCTAACCAACCTTATCCTTTCTTAAGTCTAACACTATCCTATCTTATCTTATCCAAATCAGTTTGTGCTTTAAATCTAGCTATTTAGAAGGGATTAGTTATACATTTACACACTTAAACTCAGAGTCTAGAAGCCTAATCCGTTGTGTGCCGCATATAGGTCATTCCTTGGAGGTTTAGGAGTTGTAATTCATATCCTACACCTATATCATATGTCTTTATCCATTTAGGTCTAGAAATCTGCCCTTTATCCCTTCTAAAAGTCTAATTTCTGCCACAAAATACCTAGTTTCTAGAAGCCCTTAATTTCTAGCGAAAATTCCCTATCCCTTTCCCTTTTGGTTTATGAAAGACTTAACCGTTTTCCCATTGGATTGTGCAATCCTTTTCCTTATGAAATTGTGCATAAATTAGCCTATAAATACAACCCTATGCCGCACCATTCAAAGCATCCATTCACTCATTCATTCATACTTTCAGCCATCAAACACCACAATTCACCCTACACCACCCTAGTTGTGACAGCCCGTCCCGAGAAATTTAAAAATGTACGCGTGAAATGATGATTTTGCCCCTAGCGTGATTTTTCGTTGTGTAGTTGTTCTTTTTGGCTTGGTGTGGCTGGTTTTGCACCACACACTCACCCTCACTATTTTCCTCTTTTCCCTGCACTATCCCATGTCCCCTCTCCCTTCCTATTTCCTTTGAAACGTACGGACCACACCCACAAACCTATCAAACCTTCACAGATCGAGGAGTCCAACCATACAATTTTCAGGTAAGAACACCTTCGTTTTCACGTCGAATCCACGATGCCCGATTTCGGGTACTGTTCATGCACAAGTGATTTCTCACGTTTTAGGAAATTTCAAGCTTGTAGGAAGCTTGGTGAGGTCCCTAGGAGGCTCGGGGTGGTTCGTTTGAAGGTTTTGGATGTCGGGATCACAAGTTTCGAGGTTGGCCGGAATTGGGGTGATTTTGCAGGTGAGATTTCGTGGTTTTTGGCACTTGAAAGTAGTATAATTGTGTTCCTCTAGTTCTAAGCTTCATTTTGGTACCAATTTTGTGAAATTTGGTTGAAAAACGAAGAAGATATCGAAGTTTGAAAATTTCCTGGTTTGAAGGAATATTCCGTCAAGTTTGACGGAATATTCCTGACGTCGTTAACGGAATCCGTTAGGAATAACGGAATATTCCTAACGGCGTCAACTGACGCCGTCAGCGTGCCAGGCACGTGCCTGCGCGTGGCAGGCGCGTGTGCCCGTGCCTTGGCCAGTGCCTGGGGCGCGTGCGACGGTGAAAAATTATTTTAAAAATATGGGGATGTTCCTGAGGTTGAGTAGGTCACGTTGGTATATTCATATACCCCATTTGAGCATTGTATGAGAAGTTATTTCTAAAGGTTGGTTATGTGCTTTTAAAATTGACGTTTTTGTAGTTGTTTCGCATATAGGTGATACCTATCCCGAGGACGAGCGTGGTCACTCGAGGCAGGAGGGCTACGACCCTTCCACATATCAGTGAGTGGGCTTTTGGTTTTCCATATATACCTATATACATATATTTTCCCAGAAATTGATTGAAATATTATTGGTTATACGCCATGCATTATATATTGCCGTTGATTATGCTTGGTTAGTTCCATTCATATTTATATGCATGTTTGGTGCTGTGGACGCACAGGTAAGTGCCATGTACGTGTTATGCATGTTTACATTCAGTAGTGATTCGAGATGTTTGGAGAGCTCATAACCTGCACCCCCGGTGTTAGTGCTCCCGCCTAGAGTAGGGCACAGTCCTTCATGTGATGTTCACCTCCCGCATCACACGCTCAGCTTGGATCCAAGTTAGGTGCACAGTCCTGTCGTACAGACCACTTTAGGTGGTTCCGACTCGTAGGTGACCCGCGATTATTCGCCCAGCCTTCACGTGATCGTAGCACTAGAGCGTATATATGTATTACACCCAGTCCTGTCGTACAGACCACTTTAGGTGGTTCCGACTCGTGTGCAGGTCCAGTTATTGAGATTGAGATTTGAGCTCTAGATGCAGCCGTACAGGTCACTTTAGGTGACTCCGGCTGCCAGATTATACGTTATTGATATGATTTACACCTGAGCACTTGCATTTCATTATGAGGTTTTGGCATGGCATATTCTTGAGCATGATTGGTATTTATATTATACGTATATCTATTTTCTGGGAAGTATACAAGTTTTACGGCGAGGGGTTAGAACGTATTTGTTAAATGGTTTTCGAAAAGCTTTGTTTTTGCCCACTCACGCTTTTGTTTTGCGCCCCTCCAGGTTCTAGTTGAGTAGCAGGTTCGGTGGTTTCCCAGAGGGTTTCACGGCATTTTTGACAGATATTCACCAGCGTAGGGCCACCTTCGGGTGCACTGTTGTCATATCATTTTTATTTGGACTGCTTTAGGCTTATGCTCTGGACTAGGAGTCGCACTTATTATTACTTATTGTAAAATCAGTTTTTATTTATTCGTATCACTATTTACATTATTATTTTATTAGCTTCCGCACTGTGCACATGGCTACGTCACTTCCACGTGACAGCCAGAATGCCCTGATCTCGATCGGGGTGTGTCAGTTTGGTATCAGAGCCTAGGTTTGGCAGTCCTGTGTTTTTGTGAGTATTTTAATGGTTTTGGTGTCTTCTGTCAGAATTATGCCGCCTCGTCGGGAACCACGTCGCTCTACTGAGCCTAGCTTCCCCGATGTTGCTCAGCTGGGGGAAGTTATTGCTACAACCATTCAGTCAGTGATGCGCCCTCCCCAGAGGACTCCTCTGGAGACTATGTACAATTTGAAATTGGATAAGTTCGAAGGTAGTGAGGGTCATGAGGGTGCAGAGAGATGGTTGGAGCATATTGAGAAGACTTTTCGTGTGTTGCACAATCAGGGGAACCTTCCTGTTGAGAGGTGGGTTGAGACGACATCTTGGTTTCTGGGTAAGGAGTCTGCAGCTTGGTGGGAGCAGGAATCTCGTCGTTTGACTCCAGCTGAGAGGACTGATTGGGATGTTTTCCAGAAGTTATTCAGGAGAAGATTTGTGCCTCCTGAGTACATTGATCGTAAGAAGCAGGAGTTCACTAAGCTGAAATAGGGGAAGATGACGGCGAATGAGTACTATCGGAGGTTCACTGACATGTCTCGCTACCATTCAGATGTTACGGGTAATCCAGCGGAGATGCTTCGTCGTTTCCGCCTAGGTACTAAGAAGAAGTGGCGTTCGATGGCGACCACTACCCACTGTGATACCTACCAGGATTTCTACGAGATACTGTTGAGGATTGAGGATTCAGAGAACATGCCGAGCGAGAGTGAGGAGGAAGAGAATGATGGTAATCAGAAGAAAGATGATAAGGGTAAAGGTCAGGCGTCGCTCGGACCTCGTAGGACGCAGAACTTTAAGAGGGGTGGCACTAGTTCGAGCTCTTCTAGCGGTGGTTTTAGTGCCACTGGTCAGGGACGAGGAGGTAGGTTTGCTGGTGGTGCCAGAGGGCAGAGACAGGGTGATGGTGGTCGAGGCAGGGCCCCAGTTTGTCGTAGGTGTAATAACCGGCATTTTGGTGAGTGCAGGCGTGGTAGCAGTGGTTGCTTCACTTGTGGGAAGATGGGACATTGGGCTGCAAATTGTCTCCAGAGCCAGCAGCAGAAACCGCAGCAGGTTTTCTTGCCGCCACCTGCGCCGATTCAGCAGATTCAGGGTCCGGGTAGTTATAGACAGGCAAGTCGAGGTGGTGCCTATCACTATCAGGGTGATGCTGTTCCTTATGCCCCGGGACAGTATCAGTATCCCCAGGACCCGTATTCCCAGGGTGGTTATCCTCCGTATCCTGGCAGCTATATGCCGTATCCTCCAGCACCGGTAGGTGGTTCTCAGTGGTATCAGGGAGGACAGTTCCAGCAGGGAGAGATTGCTACGAGCAGTGCTGGGTCTTCGAGGCAGTCTGGTCAGCCCAGTCAGGGGCGTGGCACACAGAGTCGCGGTGGCCAGACGAGCAGAGGTCGAGGTGGACGATCGCAAACCCAGGGGCGTATTCATAATATTTCTCTGCAGGATGCTGAGAATAATCCGGATCTGATTATGGGTACGTTAAATATCCTTGGTTATTTTGCTAGAGTATTAATTGATTGTGGTGCTACACATTCTGTGATTTCTCATACATTTGCTCAAGTGACGCAACCTCGCCCCACACCTCTAGGGTATGATTTAGAGTTCGCTATGCCTAGAGGGGAGAGATGTATAGTAGATTGTGTGTACCCAGGATGTTCAGTGATAGTAGAGGATGTGGTTATGCCAGCTGATCTTATCCCGTTAGATATTGTTGACTTTGATGTGATTTTGGGCACGGATTGGTTGCATTTCAATCGTGCCAATATTGATTGTTACGGGAAAATAGTTACGTTTCATCGTCCTGGACTACCTGTGGTTACTTTTGTGGGCGAGCAGAGTGGGGTGAGATATGGCGTTATTTCGGCTTTGCGAGCGAAAAGGTTGTTGTCTAAAGGTTGCCAGGGGTACTTAGCTCATGTGGTGTTGGATGAGGCCGCTCCTAGTAGAGTTGAGGATGTGAGAGTAGTCAGGCACTTTCCCGATGTTTTTCCCGAGGATCTACCTAGTTTACCACCGGACCGAGACATGGAGTTCACTATTGAGTTGCTTCCAGGTACTAATCCTATTTCCTTGACTCCTTATCGTATGGCTCCCGCTGAGTTAAGGGAATTGAATGTTCAGTTGCAGGAATTAGTGGATAAGGGTTTCATTCAGCCTAGTACTTCAGCTTGGGGTGCTCCAGTATTGTTTGTGAGGAAGAAAGACGGAACCTTGAGGCTATGTATTGACTATAGGCAATTGAATCGGGTGACGATTAAAAACCGTTATCCGTTGCCACGTATTGATGACTTGTTTGACCAGCTTCGAGGTGCTTGTGTATTCTCCAAGATTGACTTGAGGTTTGGGTATTATCAGCTGAAGATTAGTAGGGATGACGTTCCTAAAATGGCATTCAGGACTCGTTATGGTCATTACGAGTTTCTGGTTATGCCATTTGGGTTGACGAATGCACCAGTTGCTTTTATGGATTTGATGAATCGGGTGTTTCAGCCGTATTTGGATAGGTTTGTTATTGTTTTCATTGACGACATTCTGGTGTATTCTAAATCGAAGGCAGAACATGTTCGACATCTTACTTTGGTGTTGAAAAGGTTGAGGGAACACCAACTGTATGCTAAGTTTAGCCAGTGCCAGTTTTGGCTAGACCAAGTTGCGTTTTTGGGGCACATCATTTCGGCTCAGGATGTTTTGGTGGACCCTCAGAAGGTTGCAGCAGTGGAGAATTGGGAACAACCGCGAACCGTCACAAAGGTGAGGAGTTTCCTTGGTTTAGCAGGGTATTATTGGCGGTTTGTTAAGGATTTTTCTGTGATTGCTTTACCACTGACGAGATTAACGAGGAAAGACGTTAAATTTGAGTGGGATGATAAGTGTGAGCAGAGTTTCCAGCAGTTGAAGTATTGTCTCACTCATGCACCTGTTTTGGCACTCCCGGACGATAGTGGTGATTTCGAGGTTTATAGTGATGCTTCCTTGAGTGGTCTGGGATGTGTGTTGATGCAGCATGGTAGGGTGATTGCTTATGCTTCACGACAGTTGAAACCTCATGAGTTGAATTACCCTACGCATGATTTGGAGTTGGCAGCTATCATTTTTGCGTTGAAGATATGGAGACATTATCTTTACGGAGAGAAATGTAGGATCTTTACAGATCACAAGAGTCTTCAATATCTTTTTACGCAGAAAGATCTTAATCTTCGTCAACGGAGGTGGTTGGAGTTGCTCAGTGATTATGATTGCACGATTGATTATCATCCTAGTCGTGCAAATGTAGTTGCTGATGCACTTAGCAGGAAGTCTCAGGGCCGCATTAATGCGTTGTATACGAGTCGTATTCCTCTTCTGGCAGATTTACGTTCTACAGGAGTGAGGTTGGAAGCAGAAGACCGAGATGTGGCTTTACTTGCTAATTTTCAAGTTAGGCCAATTTTAGTTGATCGTGTGCTCGAAGCTCAAGTAACTGATAGGAAGACTCAAGAATTAATTCAAGCTCGAGACCGAGGAAGGAGGAGAGACCTCAGAGTTCGTGAATCGGATGGCATGTTAATGCAGGAGGGAAGGATGTTCATGCCTAATAATTTGGATTTGAAGAAGGAAATTCTCGGTGAAGCAGATATCTCGGCTTACGCCATGCGTCCAGGAGCTACTAAAATGTATCATACCATTCGACCATTTTATTTTTGGCCGGGTATGAAGAGGGAGATAGCTGAGTATGTGAGTAGGTGTGCTGTTTGTCAGCAAGTTAAGGCGGAAAGGAAGAAGCCGTTTGGGTTATTGCAGCCGCTTCCCGTTCTAGAGTGGAAATGGGAAAACATCACTATGGATTTCGTGTACAAGCTTCCGCGTACACATAATGGTTTTGATGGCATTTGGGTGATCGTTGATCGGCTTACTAAGTCAGCACATTTTATTCCTGTGAGGGAGAAGTATTCTTTGGGCCGATTAGCGGAGTTGTTTATCTCGAAGATTGTGAAGTACCATGGTGTTCCTGTGAGTATTGTCTCGGATCGTGATTCACGATTTACATCTAAGTTTTGGGTGGCTTTTCAGGAAGCTTTGGGTACGAGACTACTTTACAGTACGGCGTATCATCCTCAGACGGACGGACAGTCAGAGAGAACCATTCAGACTTTGGAGGATATGTTGCGAGCTTCGGTGCTACAGTTTGGTGATGCTTGGCACCAGCGGTTAGATTTAATGGAATTTGCCTACAACAATAGTTTTCATTCGAGTATCGGCATGGCACCATTTGAGGCATTGTATGGTAGATCTTGTCGCACGCCATTGTGTTGGTCAGAGGTCGGAGAAAGAGTTTTAGTGGGTCCAGAGATTGTTGAGGAGACTACTCAGAATGTTCAGGTGATTAAGTCTAACCTGAAGGCAGCCCAGGACAGGCAGAAGAGTTTAGCAGATCGGCATGCTACGGACAGAGTGTATGAGGTTAGAGATTGGGTATTTCTGAAGCTTTCACCGTGGAGAGGAGTTGTGCGGTTCAGAAAGAAGGGTAAGTTGAGGCCCAGGTACATTGGACCATACATGGTCACAGAGCGAGTTGGTGAGGTAGCTTACAGGTTGGAGTTGCCTCCGGAGTTAGCTAGAGTACATAACGTGTTCCACGTGTCTATGCTTCGACATTATGTTGCCGATCCGTCTCATGTGATACCTCCTCAACCCTTGGAAATTAATCCAGATTTGACTTATGATGAGGAGCCAGTGACAATACTAGATTGGAAAGAAAAGGTTCTGAGGAACAAGACGGTGAACTTAGTGAAAGTTTTGTGGAGGAATCATTCAGTCGAGGAAGCTACGTGGGAAACAGAAGATCGGATGAGGGATTTGTATCCTCGGTTGTTCTTTGATCACTAGGGGTTGTAATTTGGTTGTTTTGAATTTCGGGACGAAATTCTTGTAAGGTGGGTAGGTTGTGACAGCCCGTCCCGAGAAATTTAAAAACGTACGCATGAAATGATGATTTTGCCCCTAGCGTGATTTTTCGTTGTGTAGTTGTTCTTTTTGGCTTAGTGTGGCTGGTTTTGCACCACACACTCACCCTCACTATTTTCCTCTTTTCCCTGCACTGTCCCGTGTCCCCTCTCCCTTCCCATTTCCTTTGAAACGTACGGACCACACCCACAAACCTATCAAACCTTCACAGATCGAGGAAACCAAGACCATATTCGAGCTTGTGAGGCTTGTAGGAGTCCAACCATACAATTTTCAGGTAAGAACACCTTCGTTTTCACGTCGAATCCACAATGCCCGATTTCGCGTACTGTTCATGCACACGTGATTTCTCACGTTTTAGGAAATTCCAAGCTTGTAGGAAGCTTGGTGAGGTCCCTAGGAGGCTCGGGGTGGTTCGTTTGAAGGTTTTGGACGTCGGGATCGCGAGTTTCGAGGTTGGCCGGAATTGGGGTGATTTTGCAGGTGAGATTTCGTGGTTTTTGGCACTTGAAAGTAGTATGATTGTGTTCCTCTAGTTCTAAGCTTCATTTTGGTACCAATTTTGTGAAATTTGGTTGAAAAACGAAGAAGATATCGAAGTTTGAAAATTTCCTGGTTTTCCGGCGCCGGCGACGGCGCCGGAGGCTCGCCGGAGAAGACGACGGAATATTCCGTCAAGTTTGACGGAATATTCCTGACGCCGTTAACGGAATCCGTTAAGAATAACGGAATATTCCTAACGGCGTTAGTTGACGCTGTCAGCGTGCCAGGCACGTGCCTGCGCGTGGCTGGCGCGTGTGGCCGTGCCTTGGCCGGCGCGTGGGGGCGCGTGCGACGGTGAAAAGTTATTTTAAAAATATGGGGATGTTCCTGAGGTTGAGTAGGTCACGTTGGTATATTCATATACCCCATTTGAGCATTGTATGAGAAGTTATTTCTAATGGTTGGTTATGTGCTTTTAAAATTGACGTTTTTGTAGTTGTTTCGCATATAGGTGATACCTATCCCGAGGACAAGCGTGGTCACTCGAGGCAGGGGGGCTACGACCCTTCCACATATCAGTGAGTAGGCTTTTGGTTTTCCGTATATACCTATATACATATATTTTCCCAGAAATTGATTGAAATATTATTGGTTATACGCCATGCATTATATATTGCCGTTGATTATGCTTGGTTAGTTGCATTCATATTTATATGCATGTTTGGTGCTGTGGACGCACAGGTAAGTGCCAGGTAAGTGTTATGCATGTTTACATTCAGTAGTGATTCGAGATGTTTGGAGAGCTCATAACCTGCACCCCCGGTGTTAGTGCTCCCGCCCAGAGTAGGGCACAGTCCTTCACGTGATGTTCACCTCCCGCACCACACGCTCAGCTTGGATCTAAGTTAGGTGCACAGTCCTATCGTACAGACCACTTTATGTGGTTCCGACTCGTAGGTGACCCGCGATTATTCGCCCAGCCTTCACGTGATCGTAGCACTAGAGTGTATATATGTATTACACCCAGTCCTGTCGTACAGACCACTTTAGGTGGTTCCGACTCGTGTGCAGGTCCAGTTATTGAGATTGAGATTTGAGCTCTAGATGCAGCCGTACAGGTCACTTTAGGTGACTCCGGCTGCCAGATTATACGTTATTGATATGATTTACACCTGAGCACTTGCATTTCATTATGAGGTTTTGGCATGGCATATTCTTGAGCATGATTGGTATTTATATTATACGTATATCTATTTTCTGGGAAGTATACAGGTTTTACGGCGAGGGGTTAGAACGTATTTGTTAAATGGTTTTCGAAAAGCTTTGTTTTTGCCCACTCACGCTTTTGTTTTGCGCCCCTCCAGGTTCTAGTTGAGTAGCAGGTTCGGTGGTTTCCCAGAGGGCTTCCCCGCATTTCTGACAGATATTCACCAGCATAGGGCCACCTTCGGGTGCACTGTTGTCGTATCATTTTTATTTGGACTGCTTTAGGCTTATGCTCTGGACTAGGAGTCGCACTTATTATTACTTATTGTAAAATCAGTTTTTATTTATTCGTATCACTATTTACATTATTATTTTATTAGCTTCCGCACTGTGCACATGGCTACGTCACTTCCACGTGACGGCCAGCATGCCCTGACCTCGATCTGGGTGTGTCACTAGTGCCGCAAGCAAGGAAGGAAGGAGAAGAAGACTTGTGCAATCTGCCATCCAAGGGAATGTCGTGCATGCCATTGGAGTGTGGAGAGTTTCTAGGTGTATTCTATCCTTAGTTTTAGTTCAATGTTTATATTAATTTGGTTTTCAATTATGATGAACATGTGGAACTAATTTCCTTTTAGTTAGAGGTGAATTCGAAGCCATAATTATATGTTTTATATGACTTGATTATATCCAGTTATTGTTTCTTAAGTCTTGAATGTGATTTGCTTATCTAAGTTATCAAAACTTGTTTATGTGTGTTGGTTGAGGGTCGACACTTAATTTGCATGCATGAATATGATGCTAGAGTATAAGGGGGTTTCACGAAATAGTTATTCACTTATATTCACAAGTAGTGGAGGTTGTTAGTCACAATCGTGTTAAGTAAATCCTTGGTATGAGTTTCATGCGTTTCATGGTGATGAATGCCTTGTCAATGCTTATGATTTTCACAAAACTTAATGACTTTTGATATGTATCTTTATTATGCGTTTCATATAAAAGACTTGAGAAAGATAATTTGGTTGCGATGCGTATTCCATCTAATTCAATGAAATAAGGAAAATTTAAGGGTTAGTTGAGTGATGCAACTAACTTGGGGCGTTGTCATTCATAGTCTAAAGGAATAATAACTGGAAATTGGTTCATATGCATATATCATGTGTGGAGAAGGACGCTAACTAGCCTTTCACCCATTTAATTCACTTAAATTCGTTTTTCCAAAGTGTTTTCTACAAAGTTTTTGTTTTAAGTTTTAATTTCGTCAAAAACAATCCCCCTTTCATTTAGTCTTATTATTTGAGTATAAATCTGTTTTCTTTAAGTCTTTTGAGTCAAGTTAAGTCTTATATTCGTCCAAATCCCTTGTTAGGGAATTGAGTCTTTTTGATTGTTGGTTGCTGTTTTAAGTGTCTTGAGTTAATTTTGAGTCTATAGAGTCTAGTTTAGTGTTTTTGAGTCTTATTTGTATTGATTAGCATCCCTAGTTAATCCCCGGTCTAGAACGATCCCTACTTACATATCTACTACAATTGTCACAAATAGGGTTTAATTTGTGTGTCAAGTTAATTTTCACATCAAATTTTGGCGCTGTTGTCGGGGATTAGCAAACTTGCTAATCCCTTTTGTTTTGTGTCGTGTCAAAGTGTCTTTTGTGTGTCTTTGTGTCTTTTTGTTTATGGTTACCGTGCCCCTTTAAAGTGGTTACTGATTTGTTTTTATTCTTTGTCTCAGGTACTAGTTTATGACTCGTCGTTCTCAACCTATTCGTGCAAACATATTGGATTTTGACGACGATTTTGAACGAACTTTGAGAAGAAAGAGGAAACAACTAGAACCCAATCCACCTAGTTCAAGTTCAGAGTCTGAATCTAAATTTGAAGAAGAAGAAAGCATGGCGGCGGACAATCGAACAATCGTAGAACTTTCAACCTCGGGGCTGGACAATGCCGTGCCTATTTGCATTCAATACCCTAGGGTAGCCCCAGACAAGACCGATGAGTTTCAATTAAAGTCAAGCTTGCTGCATCGTATTCCCAAATACCATGGGCTGTCCATGGAAGATCCAAAAAAGCATTTGAAGAAGTTTGAAGTTGTATGCTCAAGCATGACAACCATTAACGTGGATGGGAATATTTTGAAGATGAAAGCCTTTCCATTCTCTCTTTTGGAAAAGACTAAGATTGGCTATATGAATTAGCGCCCGGAACCGTTACTTCTTGGGAAAGTATGAAAAGAGCATTCTTGGAGAAATTCTTCCCAACTTCAAGAGTAATTCTTTTGAGGAAGAAGATTAGCGGAATTCAACAAAACCAAGGGGAGTCATTTCCAGCATATTATGAGCGTTTCAAAGCCCTTGTTGCATCTTGCCCACAACACCAAATGAAGGAAGAGCTTCTAATTCAATACTTTTACGAAGGTCTCCTTCCAATAGAGAGACAAATGCTAGATGCCTTGGCAGGAGGTGCTTTGGTTGACAAAACACCGGTGGTTGCCAAGGTCCTAATTGCAAATCAAGCCTTGAATACACAACAATACGAGGGAGTTGGCCAAAGAGACCCCCCACGACAACAACAAGTGAATGAGGTAAGTGGAATTTCTGAAATTCAATCTTAATTAGCTAATCTTACTATGCTTATGTCTCAGGTTGTTAAAGGATCCAAAATGCAAGGTGCGGCCATATGTGGAGTGTGTTCTATGCAAAGACATCTCAATGATCAATGTCCTCAATTGATAGAGAATGGAGGATAGGAGAGTGCCCATACCGTGGGGTACCAAAGTCAAAATCAACCAAAGAATGATCCATACTCAAATACACACAATCTGGGATGGAGAGATCATCCAAATTTCAAGTGGAGGGAGCCTTAACAACCTCAACAACAAGGAGGAATTCGACAGCCACCCCCTGGGATATATCAAAGGCCATTTGCACAATCTTAACCTCAATCACAAACTGCCCAACAACACTCATGTTCCCTAATTGATAACGATCAAACTTTTCAATTACTAACTTTTATATCACAGGGATTACAAAATCAAAATAATAGAATAGCGAACCAAGAAAAAGAGATGAGTGACATGAAGAAGCAAATAGGGCAGATTTCAAAGTTCCTTGGGCAGTTTCGAGAGCAAGGCAAACTTTCTAGTTCAACCATTGTGAATCAAAAGGGAAGCTTTGAAATCGCCAAGGCCATTACGTTGAGAAGTGGTAAGGAGGTTGGAACCACCCAAAACCGTCTAAAACAAGTCAAGAGGAGAAAAAGTTGTTACAAGAAGAAGAAAAGGGAGCAAAGGCCATGGCAAGGGAAGCCAAAACCTTGCCGCAACCCCTTAGTGCACCAAAACCATCCCAAATCGCCAAGGTAAGTCCAAATTCGAATTTGTCTAGTTCTATTCCACTAAATGTGCCCTTTCCTAGCAGGTTTATGCAATCTAAGACAGAGAAGGATGAAAAAGACATTCTGGAGACGTTTAGGAAGGTGCACGTCAATATCTCGCTCTTTGATGCAATAAAGCAAATTCCAAAGTATGCTTAGTTTTTAAGAAGATTTGTACAACAAGGAAACGGATTTGGGAGAAAGAGGTGGTACATGTAAGTGAGAATGTCTCTGCAATGTTGCAAAGAAAGCTGCCACCTAAATGCAAAGATCCAGGTAGTTTCATTATCCCTTGTGTAACTGGTAATACAAGGTTCGATCATGCTATGCTAGATTTAGGTGCATCAATTAATGTCATGCCATACTCTGTTTATACATCTATGAATCTAGGAGAGCTTAAAAATGATGGTGTTATTATTCAATTAGCCGATCGATCTAATGCATACCCGAGAGGAGTTTTGGAAGATGTTTTGGTGCAGGTAGACCACTTGATTTTTCCTGTAGATTTCTATGTGCTTGACATGGAGGATTCAACCCACTCTCTACCATCGCCACTCTTACTTGGACGACCTTTCATGAAAACAACCCACACCAAGATTGACGTGGCCAAGGGAGCCATAACTATGGAGTTTGGTGGTGATATGATTAACTTTAAAGTTTCTGAATCCATTGAGAATCCTAATGATGTTCGTTCTTGTTTTGCCATTGGTATAATTAAAAATATAGGGCAAGAACGTTCAACACCAATCAAGAAAGATGCATGGAGAACCACCATCGAGGAAGGAATTGGAGTGAAGCACAAGGAGCACGCCATTACCCTAAAAACACCCAATATGGCCATGCTTAAGGATAAAATTGGCGAGATGGTGGCTGCCCTAGGGGCATTGCCACAACATCCTAGTAAGTCTCCAATCCCAATTCCAATTCCCATTTCAACTAATAGGTTGTTACCTTCTTTGGTGCAGGTTCCAAATTGATTTCAAGGTGGTAGGAGCATTTACATGGACTATAGGAACCAAAACATCACAATCAGGGTGGATCACTATCCCCTCCAATTCATTGAGCCATACTATGAGAACTTTGAGGAGCATGTCGTGGATGGTGCAACCCTCCATGCCGTAGGCCCCAATGAAGCCTAAAAGGAAGTCTCGTTCGGCTGGAAGACGTTAAAGCAAGCGTTTCTTGGGAGCTCCAGCACTCCATAACCAGATTTGCGTTCCTAAACCCTACTCTTTATTGCTTTTCCTTTGCCATGTTTGTCATGTTTGTTAGTTGTATTATTTGGTTGTTTGTTTGTGAGTCTATGCTTAAAACATTGAGGACAATTTTTGGTTTAAGTATGGGGAGGGGGTAAACAAAGTGTTTTTCATGAAAATTCACGGGATTTTATCACCCATCACTTCTTAAGTTGTTATTCACTGTTTTTAAGTGTTTTTAGTGTGTTTTGAAGTGTTTTTATGTGTCTTAAACAGAAAATCCGAAAATTTGAAAAAAATCGAAAAAGAGTGTTTAAAAACCCAAAAAGAGTCGTTTTTGTGTGTTTGTTTGTGTCTTAGGATACCTTCCAACACAATGATGAGGATTTGGTTTTCAATTGCATGACTATTAAAGAAAGTTACAAACATGGATGGAAGTTTGATATGCTCTTTGGTTTATGCTTAATTGTAGTTGACATTTACAAATTCACATATAATCACAAAGGAAAAAATCAGTTTTTGTAACATGCTTGAAGGAAGAAACTCAAACTAACGCTACAACCCTGAGAGACTTGAGCCTAAACATTCTTTGGAGAGTTATTAATCTTGATTTCTTGTTTTCTAAGTTGTTGCATGATCTCATTATTATTTGCTTGGTTGCTACTTAGAATGCGTTTCATCACTATAGTTCCAAATACTTTTCATCACTATAGTTCCAAATACTAGAACTCATGCCCATTTCATTCAAAGCATAAAATTGAGTGCATAACATAAAACAAGATGAAGTTGTTTAGTTAAAACCAGAGCCAAAAAGCCTTACCCTTTGCATATGTATTGTATGTTAACCCCTTTGAGCCTTTGTTAGCCTATTGCCTTTGTTAGCCCACATTATCCTTACCTAGTCTAGAATAGGACTATCCATACCCTTGTTCTTAAAGTATAGTAAAGCATGACTTAGAGGGAATTCCTTTTGTTCTACAATTTGCAGAAAAACAAGTGTGGGGGAAGGATTTTCGTGGGAATCTAGGAGGATGTATGATTTATGTGCCAAAGAGAGAAATGGGCACGGAAAAAAAAAAACGTGAAAAAGAAGAAAAAGTTGAAGAAAGGAAAGAAAAGGAGTTAAAAATAAGTAAGAATGAACTCACAAGTGTTGATTGTTGAAGAAAGGGTCCAAAAGTTTGAATTTGACCCTAAGTTTTGTGTGAATCATCCCTTGGTGTTCAAAGTTGATTTCTGCATTCAAAAGTGAATTCTAAGTGTTTATTTCATTACTTTGCTTACTATTGCTTTAAGAACTTTTGTTTATCCTTACCTTTCTTTGTTAACCAATACCTTAGCCTCGTTACAACCCTTTGACTTCGATCTTGATTGTTATGTGTTTCAGTATGTGGAGTTTAAAATTGGTTTGAGCATATGGTATCCCTGGTTCTTGCATCTAAGTAGTGGCATTCCATTCATGAGATCATATACATGTTAATAATTCCAGAAATTGCCTTCTTTGATTATAACTTATGTGAGTGCTAGTCTACATGTTTACATCAATCTTCTCACATATACTTAGTTTAGGGAGTGTAGTCAGAAAATCTGTGTGAAAATAGAAAGTATATCCAGTGAGGAATTGAGGAATTTGATGTGATAAATAATAGCATTCAAATTAAACCCTCTTTTTGACAATTGTAGTATAGATATAAGTAGGGATCGTTCTAGGCCGGGGATTAGGAGGGATTGCTAATCTAATGAAAACTGACTCAAAGATACAAATATATGCTTAAAAACACTTAAACAAACTCAAAGACTCTTAACTAAACTTATATGACTCAAAACAAACTTAAAAGACTCAAAACAACACAAAACAATAAAAAAAGACTCAATTTAGACTCTAGGACTTAATTTGGACGAAAATAGAATTGGTTTTGACTCAAAAGATTCAAAAACACACTTTAGGACATATTTGAAACAAGTAAGTAAAGGGGATTGGGTTTTGGACGAATTTAAGACAAAAATAAGTAACTAAAAGACTTAAATGCAATTTGGACGAATTTGAGAAAAACAATGGATGATTAGATAGCTAGAGGATACTTTTCCACACATGATACATTGAAACACAAATTGATTTCCAATTGCTTTTCCGATAAACCATGAACCTCAACACCCCAGATTAACCGTGACATCACTAATTAACCCTCAGATTTTCCTTAAGTTGTTAGATTGGATGACATCATACGACAACCCAAATCATTCTTCAAAAGTTCCCTACATGACATCATAATAGAGATACAATCAAAGATCATTACGTTCAATGAAAATCATAAGTATTGACAAAGCACCTGTAACTATGACATCATGATACTCATGCTAGGAATTTACTTCACGTGATTGTGAAAACAACCTTAACTTAACTACTTGTGAATATAAGTTTGTGACGATTATGTGAAACTCCATTATATTCTAGCACCAAATTCAAGCATGCAAATTAAGTAGGCCTCCCTAATCAACATACAAGAATAAGTTATCCATCAAACGGTTAAGTAAATTGCATTCACAATTTATGAAATCACAATTGGACTTAATCAATTCGTATCATAAACATAATCATGGTTTCAAAGCCTCCCCTAGCTAAAACGAGTTTAGCTTCTCATGTTCACAACGAAACAAAGGAAAATTGAATTAAACATTGAAAACAAAAGATAGATTACACCTAAAAACGTCCAACACTCCAACTTGAATGCACAAACGTCCAAGGCTTCTTCTTCTCTTCCTCTTCCTTGCAAAGCTGCGGCACAAGAGTCTAGGGGTGATTTTGGATGGATTTCTGGGTTATGAATGGATCTAGGTTAGTAGGGTGGTGTGGCAAAGGTTGGGAATGGTGTATGGGTGTTTGGTGAAGGTATGGAAGTAGGAGAATGGTGGAAAGATGGGTTGAAGGCTGCGACAAAGGGTTGGAGAAAGGATGAAGGATGGCAGATTGTGTGGCTGAATGATTCAGGTAGAATAAGGGTGCGGCTTTGGTATTTATTTGAGAGAAAGAATCCTAAGGTTTATTACATAGTTTAGGAGAGGATTGGACCCCTAAATCCATAAGGAAAAGGAGATATAAAATCAGAAAATCCAAGGGAAAGAGGAAGGAAACTTGCAGCATAAATTATATGAAAAGGAATGTGGTTTAAGTCTGAAATTAGGCAAGGATTTAGAATGGAAAAGGTATGTAAGGTGCGGCATTAACTAAGGTGAAATAGGAATGTGATTTTGTGACATAGAATAGGAAATAAGCCTTTCCCTTGCACGACAAGGAAGGGAAAGTCTATGGGATGCATGGCAAGGGTAATTAGGTTGCAAGGAAGGCTTGGTTTGTGTCCCAAAATGCATAAGAGTCTTCAATGTTGCTGAAACATAAGGTATTTTAGAATTAGGAAAGGTTAAACCAAAATAGGAAACCTTGGCTTAACTTTCCTACTTCAAATAGGAAACCTTCTTTGACTAGGATTCCTCTTTTGATTAGGAATCCTCTTGTGATTAGGAATCCTAACATCTTTAGGTCTTCAATTTCATCCATTCCTTTTGCTCCAAGCATATGCTATCCATTCCAAGTCCAATTTTGCTCCAAAATGCACCTTTGTGCTTCCTTAGCCATATGAACCTAAAAACACACGAAAATAGCTTAAACTACTAAAATAACTATGAACTAACAACATAAATGTAAGAAAACAAGTTAACTAAATCACCTAAATATGCTCTTATCAAATCCCCCCACACTTAGCTTTTGCTAGTCCTCGAGCAAAACAAAATAAAAGAAACAACAAGAACACAACCAAAACAAACTCTAAACCTTCCAACATGTACCTCAGGGATTTCCAACGAACATGACACATCACAGAACATCATTCCCACAGTTTTTAGCTTTCTTTACACTTGAGCAAACACTTAACCATAGTTACCACTTACTAGTTCACATTTAATCAATTAAAATAACGTTTTGAATGTAGTAACATGCCTTAGAGAATTCCCTCAATTCCTAACTAGAATGCTCTCTTTTTTCACACAGATTTTCTAACTACACACCCTACACTAGGTATATGTGAGAAGATTGATTTAAACATGTAGACTAACACTGACATATGTTATAACAAAGAAAGCATGTTCTGGAATTATGACAATGACATGTGTATGATCTCATGAATGGAATGCTACTACTTAGAACGAGAACCAGTGATTTCATATGCTCATACTAAATTCAAACTCCACATATTGAACACATAACATCAAGATAGAAGTTGAGGGTTGTAACGGGGCTAAGGGTATTGGCTAACAAAGAAGGGTAAAGGATAAACAAATGTTCATAAAACAATAGGAAGCAAAGTAATGAAATTGACATTTAAACTCACTTTTGATGGCAGAAATTAACTTTTAAACACAAGGGAAGATTCATGCAACATTTAGGGTCAAATTCAAACTTTTGGACCCTTTCTTCAACAACCAACACTTGTGAGATCATTCTCACTTATTTTTCAACTCTTTTTCTTTCTTTTCACCACTTTTCTATTTTCTTTTTATTTTTCCACGATTTTTTTTTTTATTTCTTCTTTGCCGTGCCCTATTACCTTCCCCCGCACTTGTTTTCTGCAATATGTTGATAAAAAGGAATTCATTCTAAGTCATGCTTCACTATCCTTTAAGAATGAGGGTATGGAAAGTCCTAATCTAGGTTAGGTGAGGATAATGTGGCTAACAAAGAAAATAGGCTTGAAAAGCCTCAAAAGGGGTAATCCTACAATACATATGCAAAAGCGTAGGCTTTTTGGCTTTGGTGTAACTAAACAACTTCATCTTATTGTATGTTATGCAATCATCATGCTTTGAATGAAATGGGCATGAGTTCTAGTATTTGGAACTATAATGATAAAACGCATTTTAAGTAGCAACCAAGCAAAGAACAATGAAATCATGCAACGACTTTAGAAAACAAGAAATCACAGATTTATACTCTCCAAAGGATGTTTTAGGCTCAAGTCTCTCAAGGATGTGGCGTTAGTTTGAGTTCCTTCCTTCAAGCATGTTACAAAAACTGATTTTTTTCTTTGTGATTACATGTGAATTCGTAAACTATAACCATAACCAAGAATAAACCAAAACATAAATCAAACTTCCATCCATGTTTACAACATTCTTTAATAGTCATGCAATTAAAAACCAAATCCTCATCATTGTGTTGGAAGGTACCCTAAGACACAAACAAACACACAAAAACAACTTTAAAACAACTCTTTTTGGGTTTTTCAAAACTCTTTTGCAATTTTTTTGTAAAAGTTTCGGATTTTCTGATCCAAACACATGAAAACACTTCAAAACACACTAAAAACACTTAAAAATAGTGAGAAACAACATTAGAAGTGATAGTTGATAAAATCCCACGAAAATCATGCAAAAACAACTTCTTTACCCCCCCCCCCCACACTTAAATCAAACATTGTCCTCAATGTTGCAAACAAAGACTCACATCAAACAAGAAACTTAAACTAACTAGCAAGCCGAAATAAAAACAATAAAGAAATAGAGAGTTAGGAACGCAAATTTGATTTTGTGGAATTAATTGTTGAATTGCCCAAATCCTCTCTAGTTGAATGCATGGGTTGCCTCCCAAGTAGCGCTTGCTTTAACGTCCTGCAACCGGACGAATTCTTTTCTTAGCATCAATTGGACCCCACGGCATGGAGGGTGACATCCTCCATAACCTGCCCTTCAATACTTTCATAATATGGCTCAATGAATGGGAGGGGATAGTGATCCTCCCTGATTGTGGTGTTTTGGTTCCTAAAGTCCATGTAAATGCTCCCACCACCTTGAAATCGATTGGGTACCTGCACCAAAGAAGGTAACAACCTATTAGTTGAAATGGGAACTGGAATTGGGATTGAAGACTTACAAACATATTGTGATGATGGCTCAAAAGTGGCAGCCCGATCAACAATGTCACTATGCCTACTCTTGGCCATATAGGGTGGTTTTAGGGCAACCACTCCAATTCCCTCTTCAATGGTGGTTCTTGATGCATCATTCTTTATAGGTGTGGATTGTTCCTGCCCTATATCATTATATAAATCAATGGCAAAACAAGAATGAACATCATTAGGATTCTTAATAGAGTCAGAAACATTGAATTTAATTATATCACCACCAAACTCCATTGTTAGTACTCCCTTGGCCACATCAATCTTTGTTTGGGCTGTTTTCATGAATGGTCTTCCGAGTAGGATTGGCAAGCGTAGAGAATGAACTGAGTCTTCCATTTCAAGCACATAGAAATCCGTCGGGAAGATCAAGTTATTCACCTACACTAAAACATCTTCCAAGACTCCCTTTGGATAGGCATTAGATTTATCGGCCAATTGAATAATCACACCATCATTTTTCAATTCACCAAGGTTCATGGATGCATAAATAGAGTATGACATGACGTTAATTGAAGCTCCCAAGTCTAACATAGCATGTTCAAACTTAGTTTGGCCAATAATGCAAGGGATTGTAAAGCTACCTGGATCTTTGCACTTTGGTGGTAACTTTCTTTGTAAAACAGCGGAAACGTTTTCACTTACCCTAACCACCTCTTTATTCGAAGCCCTCTTCCTCGTAGTGCAAAGTTTCTTCAAGAATTTGGCGTATTTGGGCACTTGCTTGATGGCATCTAGGAGCGGAATATTGACTTGAACTTTCCTAAACGTCTCAAGAATGTCTTTCTCATTCTCCTCTCTCTTTGCTTGCAAAAATCTGTGAGGAAAAGGAACATTGGGTGGAATAGGGTTAGAATTAATCGAATTTACCTCTAGTGGCCAAATTGGATGAATTGGATGCATTAGGGTCTCTAGGTGGTTGCGGCAAGGGTATTTCTACCTTTGCTGTGGCCTTGCTTGACTCTTCTTTTTCCAATTGCAGCTTCTCGTCTTGATTTGGACTTGTTTTGGATGGTTTTGGATTAGTGCCAACTTCTTTTCCACTTCTCAAGGTGATTGCTTTGGCACATTCGAACCCTCTCTTTGGATTGATAATGGTTGAACGAGAGAGCTTGCCTTGGTCTCGAAATTGCCCTACAAACTCTGCAATCTGCCCAATTTGCTTCTGCAAGTGGTCCACCCTTTTGTCTTGGTTTTGCATTGCTCTATCTTGATTTTGCAATGCTTTGTTTTGATTCTCTTGCCCCTGAGACAAATTGGTAAGTAACTTAAGAAGTGTATCATTGTCCAAAGACGTACCTTGATTGATTTGGGCAGGTTGGGATTGGTTTGGATTGGAGCCGTATGGCTTGGTGTAGAACCCCGGGGGTTGTTGCCTAAAGCCTCCTTGTTGTTGAGGTTGTTGAGGCTCCCTTCACTTGAAGTTTAGATGGTCTCTCCAACCCGGATTGTATGTGTTGGAAAAAGGGATCATTCCTTGGCTGATTTTGGTTTGGAAATCCAATGGCATTTGCACTCTCCCATCCTCCATTCTCAATCAAGGGCATTTTTCCGAAGGGTGTCCTTGGATAGAACATACGCCACATACAATTGGTCCTTGTATCTTCATTCCTTCGGCCATATGAGACACAATAGAAGTAAGATTAGCTAATTGAGATTGAATGTCGAATTGAGAACTTACCTCATGAACTTGTTGCCGTGGGGGGTCCCTTTGCCCAATTCCTTCGTATTGTTGTGCATTGAGAGCACGGTTTGCAATTAGGGTCTTGGCTGCCATGGGAGTTTTGTCCACCAACGCACCTCCCGCCGAAGCATCGAGCATTTGCCTTTTAATGGGAAAAAGGCCTTCATAGAAGTATTGAAGTAGAACCTCCTCCTTCATTTGATGTTGAGGACATGATGCAACAAGGGCTTTAAAATGCTCATATTTGATGCGACAATTAACTAACACACAAATTAACCCTCTTTTGACAATTGTAGCATATAAGTAAGTAGGGATCGTTCTTAAACCGGGGATTATGAGGGATTGCTAAACACTTTAAACTGACTCAAATAAATAAAACAAAGCTTTTAAACACTTAACTCAACTCAAAAGTCTCAAAACAAGTTCACAAGACTCACAATGAGCTGAAAACACTCAAAACTGCCTAAAAAATACAAACTGGGCAGATTTGACTCTAAACACAAAATTGGACGAAATTTGGTTCTAACTTGACTCAAAACCCTTGAAAACACAATCTAAAACATATTCTAACTAGTTAGACACTCTAGAATAAATGGGGATTTGGTTTTGGACGAAAATAAAACAAACAAAGCAAGAAATTTAACTAGGCAGATTTGCACGAAATTGGTAGAATTAAGTGGATGGTAGGCTGGCTAGGAGGTCTTTCTCCACACATGGCATACTTGCATACAAAACAATCTCCAGTTGCTTATTCAATGAATCATGAACCTCAACACCCCAAATTAATTAGGTACGCTTAAATTAACTCTCAGATTTTCCTTAGGCCATTGAATTGAATGGAATTAGTGCATTGCAATCAAATTATTCCTCAAAAGTTCTCCACATGAAAGCGCATAATAGAGAAGCAATCAAAGATCATTAATTTCTATGAAAATCATAAGTGTTGACGAGGCATTCGTAACTATGAAAGCGCATGATACTTATGCCAAGATTTTACTTAACATGATTATGACTAACAACCTTAACTATTCATGAATATAAGTTCCCAACGATTAGGTGAAGTTTCCTTATACCCTAGCATCAGATTTATGCATGCAAATTAAGTGTGCACTCTCAATTCATATACACAAACAAGTTTTAATTCAAATAGATAAGTAAATTGAATTCACCTTTCATGAAATCACAACTGGAAGTAATCAAATCATAATGCAAATATAGCCATGGTTTCGAAATTCCCCCTAGCCAAAAGAGGATTAGTTCCTCATACTCGCAAAGCAAAGATTCTTGAATTTAAACATTGAAAACACAAGAAAGATTACACCTAAATGTTTCAGCAATTCCAGGTTGAATGGCATGCACGGCTAGGCTTCCCTTCCTCTTCCTTGATGCGGCACAAGTTGTGGGTGGTGGTTTTGGGGGTTTTGAATGGTGTGTTCTTGTTTAAGATGATGAATGAGGGCTGATTATGGTGGTAAGGTGAGGCAGGTTGTGTATGGAGGTGTATGAAGTGGATGAAGGATGAAGAATGGAGGCTAAGGTGTTGCGGCACAAGTTTCTGAATAGCATAAGGGGGTGTTACAAAATTGTGGCTGAAATTATGTTTATATAGTCCTAGGGTTAATTAGATTAGGGTTACACTTAGCAGATTTAGTGGATTAAGGCCTTAGGGTTCGGCAATAGGTGATTAAATCCACTTAGGAGGGGGTTTGGCCCACTTAGTTTCATAAAAGGATTTGTGTAACCCAAATCCATAAGGAATGAGGCCTTAAAAATCAGATTCAATCAGGGATAGGGCCTAGAGGGTGCGGCACATATTGGAGGGAAGGAGGGAATGGCTTACAAGGCAAGGCAAGGCCTTTTAGAAGGGAATAGGCACCACCTTTGTAGGGTTTCTAGAAAGAATGAGCTTTGTGGCTGATTTGGGGCTTCTAGAAGAGAATGCTTCTAGAAATAGGTTCTAGAAATATCTATTTAGGTCCCCTTGCAACTAGGATTAAGGCATGATAAGGTTAGGATAGGATAAGACAAGATAAGGTTTTGGATAATGTTGGATAAGGTTTTGGATAAGGTTTCCTCTTTTGAGCTAATTCCTTATCCACTTTGTCTTGAGTTTAGTTCCTTCATCTTCTCATCAGATTTCTAGCCTTTTGAACTCCAAATTCGTCCATCCAGGTTGGCCCATATACAAGCTATCCATTTAGTGCCCAAAATTGCTCCAAAATGCACCAAAGTGCACTTTCTTGGTACTTTAACCCTTTGGACCCACAAACACACGAAAATGAGTTGAAATACGACAGTAACTAAGAAATAGTAGCACAAATGCACAAGAATAAGCTAGCTAAGTCGCCTAAATAAGCTCCTATCAATAGTACGCCAGGAAAGATTCTCCTTGACTTTGTTGGATTTCGCTAATTTTCATCCTCAAGAGAATGACTCTTGAAGTAGGGAAGAACTTCTCAAGAAATGCCCTCTTTATGCTCTCCCAAGAAGTGACCGTTCCGGGTGCTAGTTCGTATAACCAATCTTTGGCCTTCTCCAATAGTGAGAATGGAAAGGCCTTCATCTTCAAAATATAGATATCGACATTAATTGGAGTCATGCTTGAACACACCACCTCGAACTCTTTTAAATGCTTGTTGGGATCCTCCATGGACAGCCCATGGAACTTTGGAATGTGGTGCAACAAACTTGACTTCAATTCAAATTCATCGGTTTTATCTTGAGCCGACCTTGGGTATTAGATGCATAATGGTGCGGCATTGTCCATTCCCGAGGCAAAAAGCTCCTTGATTGTACGGTTGTCCGTTGCTATAGCTTGGACCTCTTCTTCCTCCCTTGCCGTGGGCTCCTCTTCCTCCTCAAAGTTAGAGGCCGAACTAGAACTTGATGGGTGATGTTTTGGGTCCTTCCTCTTTCTTCTCAAAGTGCGCTCAAAATTGTCGTCAAAATCCAAGATGTTTGCACGAATAGGCTGAGAACTACAAGTCATAAACTAGTACCTACAAACAAGAAAAGAAACAAGGTTAGTAGCTAAAACAAAAATATATGAAAAGGAAACAAAAAGAAAGAACGGGGGATTAGCAAACTTTGCTAATCCCCGGCAACGGCGCCAAAAATTTGATGTGATAAATAATAGCACCAAATTAAACCATCTTTTTGACAATTGTAGTATAGCTATAAGTAGGGATCGTTCTAGGCTAGAGATTAGGAGGGATTGCTAATCTAATGAAAACTGACTCAAAGATACAAAAATATGCTTAAAAACACTTAAACAAACTCAAAAACTCTTAACTAAACTTTTATGAGTCAAAACAAACTTAAAAGACTCAAAACAACACAAAACAATAAAAAAAGACTCAATTTAGACTCTAGGACTTAATTTGGACGAAAATAGAATTGGTTTTGATTCAAAAGACTCAAAAACACACTTTAGGACAGATTTGAAACAAGTAAGTAAAGGGGATTGGGTTTTGGACGAATTTAAAACAAAAATAAATAACTAAAAGACTTAAATGCAATTTGGACGAATTTGAGAAAAACAATGGATGATTAGATAGCTAGAGGATACTTTTCCACACATGATACATTGAAACACAAATTGATTTCCAATTGCTTTTCCGATAAACCATGAACCTCAACACCCCAGATTAACCGTGACATCACTAATTAACCCTCAGATTTTCCTTAAGTTATTGGATTGGATGACATCATACGACAACCCAAAGCATTCTTCAAAAGTTCCCTACATGACATCATAATAGAGATACAATCAAAGATCATTACGTTCAATGAAAATCATAAGTATTGATAAAGCACTTGTAACTATGACATCATGATACTCATGCTAGAAATTTACTTAACATGATTGTGAAAACAACCTTAACTACTTGTGAATATAAGTTTGTGACGTTTATGTGAAACTCCCTTATATTCTAGCACCAAATTCAAGCATGCAAATTAAGTAGGCCTCCCTAATCAACATACAAGAATAAGTTATCCATCAAATGGTGAAGTAAATTGCATTCACAATTCATGAAATCACAACTGGACTTAATCAATTCATATCATAAATATAATCATGGTTTCAAAGCCTCCCCTAGCTAAAATGAGTTTAGCCTCTCATGTTCACAACAAAACAAAGGAAAATTGAATTAAACATTGAAAACAAAAGATAGATTACACCTAAAAACGTCCAACACTCCAACTTGAATGCACAAACGTCCAAGGCTTCTTCTTCTCTTCTTCTTCCTTGCAAAGCTGCGGCACAAGAGTCTAGGGGTGATTTTGGATGGATTTCTGGGTCGTGAATGGATCTAGGTTAGTAGGGTGGTGCGGCAAAGGTTGGGAATGGTGTATGGGTGTTTGGGTGAAGGTATGGAAGTAGGAGAATGGTGGAAAGATGGGTTGAAGGCTGCGACAAAGGGTTGGAGAAAGGATGAAGGATGGCAGATTGTGTGGGTGAATGATTTGGGTAGAATAAGGGTGTGGCTTTGGTATTTATTTAAGAGAAAGAATCCTAAGGTTTATTACATAGTTTAGGAGAGGATTGGACCCCCAAATCCATAAGGAAAAGGAGATATAAAATCAGAAAATCCAAGGGAAAGAGGAAGGAAACTTGCGGCATAAATTATATGAAAAGAATGTGGTTTAAGTATGAAATTAGGCAAGGATTTAGGATGGAAAAGGTATGTAATGTGCGGCATTAACTAAGGTGAAATAGGAATGTGATTTTGTGACATAGAATAGGAAATAAGCCTTTCCCTTGCACGGCAAGGAAGGGAAAGTCTATGGGATGCACGACAAGGGTAATTAGGTTGCAAGGAAGGCTTGGTTTGTGTCCTAAAATGCATAAGAGTCTTCAATGTTGCTGAAACATAAGGTCTTTTAGGATTAGGAAAGGTTAAACCAAAATAAGAAACCTTGGCTTAACTTTCCTACTTCAAATAGGAAACCTTCTTTGACTAGGATTCCTCTTTTGATTAGGAATCCTTTTGTGATTAGGAATCCTCACACCTTTAGGTCTTCAATTTCATCCATTCCTTTTGCTTCAAGCATATGTTATCCATTCCAAGTCCAATTTTGCTCCAAAATGCTCCAAAGTGCACCTTTTTGCTTCCTTAGCCAAATGAACCTATAAACACACGAAAATAGCTTAAAATACTAAAATAACTATGAACTAACAACATAAATGTAAGAAACCAAGCTAACTAAGTAACCTAAATATGCTCCTTTCATTGGTTCTTATTAGTTTGTTTCTGATAGGAGCATATTTAGGCGACTTAGCTAGCTTATTCTTTTGCATTTGTGTTATTATTTCTTAGTTAATGTAGTATTTCAAGTCATTTTCGTGTGTTTGTAGGTCCAAAGGGTTAAAGTACCAAGAAAATGCATTTTGGTGCATTTTGGAGCAGTTTTGGGCACTAAATGGATAGCTTGTATATGGGCCAACATGGATGGACCAATTTGGAGTTCAAAAGGCTAGAAATCTGATAAGAAGATGAAGAAATTAAACTCAAGACAAAGTGGATAAGGAATTACCTCAAAAGAGGAAACATTATCCAAAACCTTATTCAACATGATCCAAAACCTTATCTTATCTTATCCTATCCTAATGTAATCTTGTTCCACCTTAATCCTAGCTGCAAGTGGACCTAAAAACATGATTTCTAGAAGCCTTATCTAACCCTAAAAGGGTGTTGCACCCTTCCCCCTTTTATCTCTTCTAGAAAACCCAAAATCAGCCACAAAACACCTAGTTTCTAGAAGGCCCAATTTTGGACGAATTTCCTAAACCTTTTTCCCTTTGGATTCTGATATATTAGGCCTTATTCATTGTGGATTTGGGTTATATAAATCCTTTTATGAAACTAATTAGGCCAAACCCTCTCCTAAGTGGATTTAACTCATTTGTGTCGAACCCTAGGGCCCTAATCCAATAAATCTGCTAAGTGTAACCCTAATCTAAATAACCCTAGGACTATATAAACATATTTTCAGCCACAAATTCGTATGAACCCCTTATGCCATTCAGAAAATCCTTGCCGCAAGCCCTAGCCTCCATTCTCCATCATTCATTCACTCCATACACTTCCATATACAACATGTCGCAACCCTACCACCATAATCAGCCATCATTCATCATCCCAAGCAAGAATACATTGTTCATAACCCCCAAAACCATCACCCACACCTTGTGCCGTAGCAAGGAAAAAGAAGGAGAGCCCTAGCCGTGCATGCCATTCGACTTGAAATTGCTGGAACGTTTTAGGTGTAATCTTTCTTGTGTTTTTCAATGTTTAATTTCAAGAATCTTTGTTTTGCGAGTATGAGGAACTAATCCCCTTTTGGCTAGGGGGAATTTCGAAACCATGGCTATATTTGCAATATGATTTGATTACTTCCAGTTGTGATTTCATGAATTGAGAATTCACTCAGAAAATTTGAGTGATATCTCTAAGGAATAGAGTTGAGGTGAATTCTATCTTTGGCATTTGAGTATGGTGCAATACTTTTACACTACACACATGATATGATTCTTTGAAGAGGTAGTGTTTTGTTTGATGGTATGACTAAGCATTCATTGGTTCTTATTAGTTTGTTTCAAGTATTCTTTAACCAATTTGTTTGTAGAGTCTGTACATGTTTGTGGGCGTTATCGCTGTAAACCCTCAGGAGACACAACTCCTCCTACTAGGGACACCTAGAGGTTTAAAGGCTTGTTGCACATGCTCAGTGTAATCGTATAGCCAGCGAAAGTGGTTTAGTTAGATTTTTCTATGTTTTGTTTGTTTTCAGTTTTAGTTTTGCTCGAGCACCAGCAAAAACCAGGTTTGGGGGTATTTGATAACTCATATACTTCATACATTTTATACCATCCATTCTACTCCCTTTGTGATATTTTTAAGTTAAACTAGTTGCATTTTACCCTTTTTTGTGTTGGTGTGCAACTAATTGTATTTTGGAGCTTAGTTGAGGACAAATAAGGGAAAATGGTGCTAAAAGTGGAGAATTGAACAAATCCGCTAATGTAGACAAAAAATTAAAAGTGGAAACTGAATATGGTGATGAATATGGCTCTTTATAAGACCAATAACAACAAAAAAATGTGGTAATTAAATGCCCAATTACTGGGATGTATTGGCAATCTATAACAACCTCTTTAACCTTATAAAACTGAGGGTTTTAGCCACTTTTACATAAGCTTCCCCTTGGGAACGCCCATAGCTCTCTCTCTTCTCTTTCTTTGACCTTTCTTCCAGAAGCAAAATCGTTTCTCCATTCACCATCCGCAGCCACCAAAGAAACCATGCGAGCACACTGTTCTTGGAGAAGTTCAACATCAGAATTGCTTCAAGGGGGGTTTCTTCTATGAACTTTAATTTCACTCATGTTGTTCTTGATATATAGTATTATGTAATCATGTTATGTAATTAAGTTCATAGTTGGGGATTTTGATGTAGCCTTGCAAACCTATTCTATGTTATTAAGTTAAAGTATTCAAATTACCAATATGTGTTCTTGTTTAATTCACAGATTTTATAGTATAATTTGTTTGTTAATCTTAATGTTTGATCACTGATGCGATATAAAATAGCATGATAGGAGCATATTTATGTGACTTTGTTAGCCTATTTCCTTGTATTTAGTGACTTAGTTTCATCTATTATAGTGATTTAAGCTATTTTCGTGTGTTTGTAGGTTCAGTTAGCTAAAGTGGCAAGAGAAGGCAATTTGGAGCATTTTAGAGCAGCTTTGGGCTTGGAGCAAGGTGGATGGACTAATTTGAAGTTCAAGAAGGGCTACGAATGCGCTAAAGAGTTGAAGAAATTAAATCAACACTTGGAAGACAAGGAATCAGCTACAAAGAAGGAAACATTATCCAAGTTACCTTATTTTGTCTTAGTTTTCCTAATCTTTTCCTACTTAAGTTCCAGCTTCAAAGAAGAATCAATTTCACATTAGGACACCTAAATATATGTTTCTAGAAGGCCAAATCCTATTCCTAAAGGGGTGCCGCACCTTTCCTTCTAGAACACCCTTGCCCTTGCCGCAAAACCCTTTCCCTTTCTCTCTAGGATCCTGCCGCATATCCCTTTCCCTTTTCCTCTTGGATTCTGACATTTAATTACCCTTTTTCTTTTGGGATGTGGAGAGCAAATATTTCCTAAAATTATTTGATTAATGCCGTGCCTTCTTTCCTTATTCTTAGTTTTCTGCGGTACATAAGGGACATAACCATTCACCATTCATTCATCCCTCTACCACCAGAATTCGCACCATTCATCCATAATACACAATAACCCAATTTCAACGACAACCACCCTTGTGCAGCAACTTTGCAAGGAGAAAGGAGAGGAAACCCTTTTAGCCATGCTTGCCATTCAAGTTTGGATAGTTGGAACGTTCTCAGGTGTATTCTATCTTTTGTTTTCAATGTTTAATTTAAGTTATCTTTGTTTGATTGCGAACATGAGGAGCTAAACTCGTTTTGGCTAAAGGAGAATTCAAAGCCATGAACATATATGTGATATGAATTGATTTCATCCAATTATTGTTTCATAAATCGTGATTGCAATTTGCTTAACTGCTTAATTGATAACTTATTCTTGTATGTTGATTAAGGATGCATACTTAGTTTGCATGCATGAATTTGATGCTAAAATATAAGGGATTTTCACCTAATCGTTATGAACTTATATTTGCAAGTAGTGGAGGTCGCTAGTCACGATCGTGTTAAGTGAATTCTGGGTACGAGTATCATGCTTTTCATAGTTACGAATGCCATGTCAATGCTTATGATTTCCATAGAACTTAATGATCTTTGATATGTATCTCTATCATGCTGTTCATATAGGGAACTTGATAGGAATAATTTGATTGCGTCGCTGAGTCCAATTCAATGAAATTAGGGAAATCTGATGGTTAATTTATGCAGTTAACGATTAACTTGGGGCATTGTCATTCATGGTTTATTGGAATAATAATTAATAATCGATTTGTAAGCATATGTGTCATGTGTGGAGAAAGACCCTCTAGCTAGCCTATCACCCATTAAAACACCCAATTCGTCCAAAGTTGTTTAGAGTATTTAAATATGTTTGCTTTTACTTTAAATTAGTCAAAACCCAATCCCCTTTCTATATTTTGTGTTTACTTAATTAGAACCTGTTTAATTTTGTTTCTTTTAGTGTTTTGAGTCAAAGTTAAGTCAAAATTTATCCAAAATCACCCTTATTTTTTGTTTTGAGTCAATTTGCTTGTTTTGTGCTGTTTTGAGTCTTTCTAGTTTGTTTTGAGTTATTAGAGTCTAGTTTTCTGTTTTTTAGTCTAGTTTAGTGTAATTGAATCTAATTTGAGTATATTAGTAGTCCTTTCTAATCCCCAACCTACAACTATCCTTACTTATTCATACTACAATTGTCAAAAAGAGGGTTTAATTTGTGTGCTATTTTATATCACATCAAATTTTTGGCGCCGTTGCCCGGGATTAGCAAAATTGCTAATCACCTCTGTTTTTTTTTTTTTTTTTTTTTCATGTCTTTTAGTTTCGTTTCTGATTTTTGTTTTGTTTTGTTGATGTTAGGTACTAGTTTATGACTCAAAGTTCTCAATCTGTTTGTGCACATATCTTGGAGTTTAACGACGATTTTGAGCGAACTTTGAGAAGAAAGAGGAAGGAGCTAGAACCTAATCCACCTAGTTCTAGCTCTGAATCCGAGTTTGAAGAAGAAGACGAGGAAGAGGAAGAACAAATTATGGCTACGGATAATCGAACAATTAAGGAACTTTCAACCTCGGTATTGGACAATGTCGTACCCCTATGCATTCAATATCCTAGTGCAGCTTAAGACAAGACCGATGAGTTCGGATTGAAGTCTAGCTTGCTGCATCATATTCCCAAATACCATGGGTTATCCATGGAAGATCCAAACAAGAACTTGAAGGAATTCGAAGTGGTATGTTCAAGCATGACCCCAATCAACGTGGATGGCAACATTTTGAAGATGAAAGCTTTTCCATTCTCTCTTCTGTAAAAGGCTAAGGATTGGTTGTACGAATTGGCACCTAGAACCGTCACCTCTTGGGAAAGCACGAAGAGAGCATTCTTAGAGAAATTTTTCCCAACTTCGAGAGTCATTCTTTTGAGGAAAAAGATTAATGGAATTCAGCAAAACTAAGGAGAATCCTTTCTAGCATATTATGAGTGTTTCAAGACTCTAGTTGCATCATGCCCTCAACATCAAATGAAAGAAGAGCTTTTAATTCAATATTTCTACGAAGGACTTCTTCCAATTGAGAGACAAATGTTAGATGCCTCGGCAGGAGGTGCTTTGGTTGGCAAAACATCAATTGATGCCAAGACCCTAATTGCAAATCGAGCCTTGAATGCACAACAATACGAAGGAGTTGGACAAAGGGACACCCCACGGCAACAACAACAAGTGAATGAGGTAAGTGCAATTTCTGAAATTCAATCTCAATTGGCTAATCTCACTATTCTTGTGTCACAGGTTGTTGATGGATCCAAAGTGCAAAGAGCAAGTGTTTGTAGCGTGTGCACTTGATAAGCTCATATTTATATATATTTTATATCAAATTCACTTGTCTTTTCTTAGTTAGTTCCTTATATTTTTGAGTTATTTACTTTGTTTTTGTGTTTTGTAGGATTTGTCAAGTAAAGAAAAAAAAAATAACACAAGTGGAATTTTAAGTAATAAATTCGTCAAAACTGCCTGTGCAGGTCAGCTAACTTTGGAAGCAAGTTGCAGACAGCTCAGAATGAATTAGAGAATGAGCCTTATATGCTTGGAAAACTACGGATGTCTAGAGCATTTCACGGATTGTTAATATCATTTTTCTAGAAGAAGTTATGGTCGTTCTAACACTGAAAGGTTCCCAGGAGGCTGAGCAATTTCTAACTGACAAGAAAGCATTGAAAGCAATAAATCCCATAAAACTAACAGCCAAAACTGATGCAGCCAAGAACAAGCCAGCTAACACCTATTCAAATATCAGAGGAAATGAAAAATTAAGTGAGGGTAATGGGCATAAAGGCTGCCCAAAGAGTTACAATTGTTTTAGCATTTCCTCCCACTTATTGTCATCACTAAATGGCTGTTAGTGGGGTGAGTTATGGAGAAAAAACTGTGGCAGCAGAAAAGAAGAAAAGACCTACAGGTTGCAGCAGCAAAGGGGGAGAAAAAGTGTGAAAAAAAATATAGAAAAACAAGGAAGGAAGCAAGGAAAAAAGGAAAGGCTGCTGCGTTGGGGAAGGAAGGAAAGGAAGAAGGAAATCTTGGCATTCTCTTATCTCGGTTTTATCTTCTCAAACTCATGTCTTTCTTTTGGTTTAATTTGAGAATTATGTGTAACTAATTTTTAGTAGTTAGGGGCTGTTTTGAAGCCCCGAATATGATTGCAAGTTTGTTATGACATTTCGTTTGAATTACTTTTACGAATGGATGAAAATTGGTTCACTACTTGTCTCATTGATGAATTCTTTTTGTGTTTTCTACGGATGCATACTTAGTAAGCATATCTAGGATTCTAATGCTATGAATATGTGTGTGCCTACCCTTGTCAAATGAGGACCTACATATGTTCTAGAGTAGTACTTGTTAATTGCGATTAACATGTCAATCAATTTCTAGGATAAGTAAGACAACGCTAGTACTTACGATGCCTTGTGATGACCCAAACTCTTTTCGTTCTTAATGATTTCTACTTGTTAAATCTATGAACACACCATTCTAGATTGCATGTTAGGGACTAAGTTAAGCTGAAAACGCCATTCTCTTAACATATTACGTAAGAAAGAGTAATAGGTTGGGTTCTAACATTGAGCCAACTTGAGCATCTTCATCTGGAAATGAAGGGAATTTGAATGAAACATAACATGTTTGCATGATTATTTGGTGGTGGATAGCAATTCCCCTAACTCGTTTTTCTTAATTTGCGAACTACTCAAAAATCTGTCTCTGTTCTGTTTTTGTTCGATTTAATTTAAATAGCAAGTCAACTCCAAAAATCCCAACAAATTGTGTGAGTGTAGCTCTGTGTGTCTAGTATCTGCATATAAAATTTCGTAGACTTTAGATAAGTGTAAGTCAGTCTAATAATTATTTTTCGGTGGCTGGTCAGTGGGGACATTAGCCCAGTTTTTGTGACATTTTAAGTAGTTAGATAAAACGATCTTCTGCGGGAAAGACCCTTATTTTTATATGCTACAATTGACAAATCTTAGTGTTATTAAGGAAAATCAATAGGACATTTGTGTGCGACTTTGTGGTGTGCTTTTAATCCTATCAGCACTATGCAAAGACACTCCAGTGATCAATGTCCTCAATTGATAGAGAATAGGTGATGGGAAAATGCCAATGTCGTGGGTTTCAAGGCCAAAATCAACAAAGGCTTGATCCGTACGCCAACACATACAATCCGGGATGGCGAGATCACCCAAACATGAAGTGGAGGAAGCCTCAACAAACCCAACAACAAGGAGGATTTCGACAGCCACCCCTTGGGATATTTCAAAGGCCATTCGCACCAATGAAACCTTAACCACCTCCGGCCCAACCAAATGATGTGAAATATTCTAACACTCAAATTAAAACCCTATGATTGTAGTATATGAAAGTAGGGATCGTTTTAAGCCGGGGATTAGAAGGGATGCTAATATACTCAAATTAAACTCTAAAACACTAAACTAGACTCAAAAACAGAAAACTAGACTCTAACAACTCAAAACAAACTAAAAAGACTCAAAATAGCACAAAATAATCAAATAGACTTAAACTAGACACTAAAGGATGATTTGGACGAAAATTCTTCTAACTTGACCCCAAACACTTAAAAACACAAGTTTGGACAAATTCTAACTAAAATACACAACCAAATAAAGGGGGATTGGATTTTGGACGAAATTAAGGTAAAAACAAACAGATTTAAAGACTTAAATAACTTGGGACGAAATTAAGGAAAAATATGGTGATAAGCTAGCTAGAGGGTCCTTCTCCACACATGACACACTTGCATACAAATTGATTTCCAGTTGCTTTTCCAATAAACCATGAACCTCAACACCCCAGATTAACCGTAAACAGCACTAATTAACCCTTAGATTTTCCTTAAGTCATTGAATTGGATGGAATACGCATCAGCAACCAAATTATTCTTCAATCGTTCCCTACATGAACAACATAATAGAGATACAATCAAAGATCATTAAGCTTTGTGAAAATCATAAGCATTGATAAGGCATTCGTAATTATGAAAAGCATGAAACTCTTGCCAGGAATTTACTTAACACGATCGTGACTTGCAACCTCCACTACTTATAAATATAAGTTCATAACGATTAGGTGACACTCCCTTATATTTTAGCATCATATTCATGCATACAAACTAAGCGGGCCCTTTTAATCAACACACAAGAATAAGTTCTTAATGAAACAGTTAAGTAAATTGTATTCACAATTTATGAAATCACAACTGAAAGTAATCAATTCATATTGCAAATATAATCATGGTTTCAAAGTCTCCTATAGCTAAAACAAATTTAGCTCCTCATGTTCGCAAAACAAAGATAATTAAACTTAAACATTAAAAAAAAAGATAGAATACACCTAGAAACACTCCAGGTGGCTCCTCCTTCCTTCCTCGCTGCGCACAATGGGGATTTGTGTGAATTTAGGCTCTTGAGGTGTGGTGGATGGTGTGGTGTGAAATTGTGGTAGAGAGTGGTGGTTTATGAGTGTTGCGGCATAATGTATTTATAGGGTGAAGGGAAGGCACGAAATTGGGCTGAAAAGGAGAGGAATTAGGACTCCAAATCACCAAAGAACAAGGACACCTTCAATTAGATTCCAAGGAGGACAAGGAATGGTCCTTGTGGTAGATTCTAGAACTTCTAGAAAGGTTACATGTAGCATAAACTTAGGGCACGAAAATAGAGCTTCTAGAACATGATATTTAGGTGATTTAATGTGAAAAGGAGTCCTATTTGAAGCTAGAATTAAGGTAGGAAAAGATTAGGATATGATAAGATAAGATAAGGTTGGATAAGGTTTGGATAAGATAAGGAAATTTGGATAATATTCCTTCTTTGTAGTTGATTCCTTATCTTCCAAGTCTTCAATTTAATTCTTCTAGATGTTAAGCACATTCCTAGCCTCTTTTGATCTTCAATTTCGTCCATCCACCTTGCTCCATGCATATGTAATCCATTCCTAGCCCAAAACTGCTCCAAATAGCACCAAATTGCACTTTCTTGCCAACTTTGTCATTTAAACCTACAAACACACGAAAATAGCTTAAAACACTATAATAAATAGAAACTAATGTACTAAATGCAAGGAAACAAGCTAACAAAGTCGCATAAATATGCTCCTGTCACCAAATTCAGTTACGTCTTTGGATAATGATAAAGTTATTCAATTACTCACCTCTTTGACGCAGGGAGTACAAAATCAAGCTAAAGAGGTGGACGAATTGAAGAAGCAAATGGGGCAAGTAGCTGAGTTCATGGGACAGTTTAGAGAACAAGGCAAGCTGCCTAGTTTAACCACTGTGAATCCAAGAGGAGGATTTGAAACCGCCAAGGCCATCACGTTAAGAAGTGGCAAAGAAGTTGGAACTGACCCACAACCATCCAAATCAAGCCAAAAAAAGGATGAAAAACTACTGCAAGAAGAGGAGGACAAAGGCAAGGCCACGGCAAGGGTAAACCAACCTTTGCTGCAGCCTTCTAGGGACTCTAAACCATCCAATTCAGGTAAGTTAGGTCCAAGTTTGGTTAATTCTAACCCTATTCCACCAAATGTGCCTTTCCCTCGTAGATTTATGCAATCTAAGAAAGAAAGGAATGACAAGGACATTCTTGAGACATTTAGAAAGGTGCAAGTCAATATCCCGCTCCTTGATGCAATCAAACAAGTTCCAAAGTATGCTAAATTTTTGAAAGAGGCCTTCTAACAAGGAAGTGGTAAGGGTAAGTGAGAATGTTTCACAACAAGGAAGAGGATTTCAAACAAGGAAGTGGTAAGGGTAAGTGAGAATGTTTCAACGGTTTTACAAAGGAAATTGCCTCCTAAATGCAAAGATCTAGGTAGTTTCACAATCCCTTGTGTTATTGGCAATACTAAGTTTGAACATGCCATGTTAGACCTAGGTGCATCCATTAATGTCATGCCATACTCTATTTATGCATCTAGAACTTAGGAGAGCTGAAAAATGATGGTGTTATTATTCAATTAGCCGATCATTCTAATGCATATCCAAAAGGAGTTTTGGAAGATGTTTTGGTGCAGGTTAATCATTTAATCTTTCCGGCTAATTTCTATGTGCTTGATATGGAAGATTTGGCCCATTCTACACTACCGATCCTACTTAGAAGACCATTCATGAAAACAGCGCGCACCAAGATAGATGTGTTCAAGGGGACATTGATAATGGAATTTGATGGCAAGATTATTGATTTTAACATTTCTGAAGCTATGAAGTATCCTATTGATGATCATTCTTGTTTTTCCATTGATATAATTGATTCATTGGCGCAGGATTATCTTGAAGACCTAAATGAGGATGCCCTTGATACAACTATTACAAGAGGAATGAGACTCCAAGAACAAGGGATAAAACCTACGCACACTTGATAGGAGCATATTTATGCAACTTAATTAGCTTGTTTTCTTGCATTTACATAGTTAGTTTCTATTTATTATAGTGTTTTAAGCTATTTTTGTGTGTTTGTAGGTCCTGATGGCAAAGTTGGCAATAAAGTGCATTTTGGAGCCATTTGGAGCAGTTTTGGGCATGGAATGGATAGCTTGCATATGAAGCAAGGTGGATGGACGAAATTGAAGTCAAAAGAGGCTAGGAACATGCTACAAATTTGGAGAAACAAGTTCAAGACAAAGAAGATAAGGAAAGAGCAAGAAACATGGAGCATTATCCAAACAACCTTATCTTATCTAAACCTTATCCTAACCTAATCTTATTCTACCTTATTTCTAGATACAAGGGGACTTAAAAACCTGATTTCTAGGAGTTTTATCTGCTCTTAAAAGAGTGACACACCCTTCCCCTTTATCCCTTCTAGAAGTCCCAATTTTTGCCACAAAACACATTGTTTCTAGAATCCCTAGAAAGGTGCTGCCTTCTCCCTCTTCTAGAAGCTCTAGAACCTGCAATCCTTTTCCCTTTCCTCCTTGGTCTTTGCCGTGTAACCCTAGTCCTTTTCCCGTAGGATTGTTCAATCATTTTCCCTTCATAAATTGTGCAAAACCCTAACCTATAAATACATGTCTTTGCCGCATTTCAAAGATGCATAGTAAGTATCTTTTCGAATTTTGTGGAGAAGATTATTGAAGTTTTCATGAATGATTGTAGCGTTTTTGGTGATTCGTTTAATGATTGTTTACATAATCTCACTTTAATCTTGAAACAAATCTTGTTTTAAATTGGGAAAAATGTCATTTCATGGTAAAACAAAGCATAGTTTTAGGTCACATTGTTTTGGCCAAGGGTATTGAGGTTGATAAATTGAAAATAGATCTTGTACGATACTTACCTTCTCCTACTTCGGTGAGAGAGGTTTGTTCTTTTCTTGGACATGCAGGATTCTATAGGCGATTCATCAAGGATTTTTCAAAGATTTCTCAACCCCTATGCCGACTTCTCCAAAAGGATGTACTTTTCAAGTTCGATGAAGCATGTGAGGAAACCTTCAAGCACCTCAAGTACATGCTCACTTCGGCCCCTATCATAGTTCCACCAGATTGGAGTCTTCCTTTTGAGCTTATGTGTGATACCTCAGATTATGCATTAGGAGCTGTGTGAGCACATGTCATCTATTATGCATCTCGAAGCTTAAATGATGCTCAATTGAACTACTCCACAACGGAAAAAGAACTTCTTGCTGTTGTTTTTGCTTTAGATAAGTTTCGTTCTTATTTACTTGGTACTAAAGTTATAATCTACTCTGATCATGCAGCGTTGAAGTACTTACTTACGAAGAAGGAGGCCAAACCAAGGCTTATTCGTTGGATGCTTCTTCTCCAAAAGTTCGAAATCAAAATCCGGGGCAAGAAAGGAAGTGAAAATGTGGTGGTTGACCACTTAACCCATATAGTGCATGAAGAGGATGTCGTGCCTATCCCAGAGACATTCTCTGATGAGTAGCTGCTGTCCATCGAGGTAAGTGTGCCAGGGTATGCCGATTTAGTGAATTATTTAGTGTCTAGATAAGTTCCAAGCACTCTAAATAAGCACCACGTGATAAAGTTAAGAAAGAGGCTCATTTTTATGTGTGTGCATGATTCTGAATTTTATTCAATTTTAACTTTTTGTCACACTTATGCATGTGGAGGTCACTTTGGCACTCAAAGGACTGCATGTAAAGTACTTGAATGTGGTTTTTATTGGCCCACTATCTTTAAGGATGCTAGAACTTGTTGCATACATGCGATCGTTGTCAAAGAACCGGAAATATTGGTTCAAAAGACCAAATGCCGCAGGCCCCCATCTTTGTTGTCGAAATTTTTGATGTTTGGGGTATTGATTTTATGGATCATTTTCCTTCATCTCATGGTTTTGTTTATATTTTACTCGTGGTTGATTATGTTTCAAAATAGGTGGAAGCAAAAGCCACCTGCACTAATGAATCCAAAGTGGTTGCAGAATTTGTGAAAACTAACATATTTGCAAGATTTGGAATGCCAAGGGTTCTTATAAGTGATGGGGGTTCCCATTTTTGCAATCGAACCATTGAGGCGCTGCTCAAGAAGTATAATGTCATGCATAAAGTGGCAACACCTTATCATCCTCAAACAAGTGGGCAAGCCGAAGTTTCTAATCGGGAAATCAAACAAATTTTGGAGAAGACCGTAGGGCCAAACTGAAAAGATTAGAGCTTGCGTTTGAATGATGCATTGTGGGCTGATAGGAGCATATTTAGGCGACTTAGATAGCTTATTCTTGTGCATTTGTGTTATTATTTCTTAGTTAATGTAGTATTTCAACTCATTTTCGTGTGTTTGTAGGTCCAAAGGGTTAAAGTACCAAGAAAGTGCATTTTGGAGCAGTTTTGGGCACTAAATGGATAGCTTGTATACGGGCCAACATGGATGGACGAATTTGGAGTTTAAAAGGCAAGAAATCTGATAAGAAGATGAAGAAATTAAACTCAATACAAAGTGGATAAGGAATTAGCTCAAAAGAGGAAACATTATCCAAAACCTTATCCAACATTATCCAAAACACTATCTTATCTTATCCTATCCTAACCTAATCTTGTTCCACCTTAATCCTAGCTGCAAATGGACCTAAAAACATGATTTCTAGAAGCCTTATCTAACCCTAAAAGGGTGCTGCACCCTTCCCCCTTTTATCTCTTCTACAAAACCCAAAATCGGCCACAAAACACCTAGTTTCTAGAAGGCCCAATTTTGGACAAATTTCCTAAACCTTTTTCCTTTTGAATTCTGATATATTAGGCCTTATTCATTGTGCATTTGGATTATATAAATCCTTTTATGAAACTAATTGGGCCAAACCCTCTCCTAAGTGGATTTAACTCACTTATGCCGAACCCTAGGGCCCTAATCCAATAAATCTGCTAAGTGTAACCCTAATCTAATTAACCCTAGGACTATATAAACATATTTTCAACCACAAATTCGTAAAACCCCCTTATGCCATTCAGAAAATCCTTGCCGCAAGCTCTAGCCTCCATTCTCCATCATTCATTCACCCCATACACTTCCATACACAACCTGCCACACCCTACCATCATAATTAGCCCTTATTCATCATCCTAAACAAGAAAACACCATTCAAAACCCCCAAATCCACCACCCACAACTTGTGCCGCAGCAAGGAAGAGGAAGGGAAGCCTAGCCGTGCATGCCATTCAACCTGGAATTGCTGAAACGTTTAGGTGTAATCTTTCTTGTGTTTTCAACGTTTAATTTCAAGAATCTTTGCTTTGCGAGTATGAGGAACTAATCCCCTCTTGGCTAGGGGGAATTTCGAAACCATGGCTATATTTGCATTATGATTTGATTACTTCCAGTTGTGATTTCATGAATTCAGAATTCAATTTACTTATCTATTTGAATTAAAACTTGTTGATGTATGTGGATTGAAAGTGCACACTTAATTTGCATGCATAAATCTGATGCTAGGATATAAGCAAACTTCACCTAATCGTTGGGAACTTATATTCATAAGTAGTAAAGTTTGTTAGTCACAATCATGTTAAGTAAATTCTTGGCATAAGTATCTTGCGCTTTCATAGTTACGAATGCCCCGTCAACACTTATGATTTTCATAGAATTTAATGATCTTTGATTGTTTTTCTATTATGCGCTTTCATGTAGAGAACTTTTGAGGAATAATTTGATTGCAATGCGCTAATTCCATTCAATTCAATGACCTAAGGAAAATCTAAGAGTTAATTTAAGCGTACCTAATTAACTTGGGGTGTTGAGGTTCATGATTCATTGAAAAAGCAACTGGAGATTGTTTTGTATGCAAGTATGTCATGTGAGGAGAAAAACCTCCTAGCTAGCCGACCATCCACTTAATTCCACCAATTTCGTGCAAATCTGCCTAGTTTAATTTCTTGCTTTGTTTGTTTTATTTTCGTCCAAAGCCAAATCCCCATTTATTCTAGAGTGTCTAACTAGTTAGAATACGTTTTAGATTGTGTTTTCAAGAGTTTTGAGTCAAGTTAGAACCAAATTTCGTCCAATTTTGTGTTTAGAGTCAAATCTGCCCAGTTTGTGTTTTTTTAGGCAGTTTTGAGTGTTTTTAGCTTATTTTGAGTCTTGTGAACTTGTTTTGAGTCTTTTAAGTTGAGTTAAGTATTTTAAAGTTTAGTTTTATTTATTTGAGTGAGTTTAAAGTGTTTAGCAATCCCTCCTAATCCCCGGTTTAAGAACGATCCCTACTTACTTATAAACTACAATTGTCAAAAGAGGGTTAATTTGTGTGTTAAGTTAATTTTCACATCATGGGCGTATCGTACGGCCTACAAAACACCAATTGGAATGTCACCATTTCGGCTCATCTATGGGAAACCATGTCATCTTCCCGTTGAATTGGAGCACAAAGCACATTAGGCTGTCAAAACATTCAATATAGACATAGATGCTGCTGGAATTCATAGGAAGCTTCAATTGAATGAGCTCGAGGAGATAAGGAATGAGGCTTATGAGAACACTCGCGTTTACAAAGAGAAAACAAAGGCTTTCCATGACAAGATGATTCGTAGCAAGACATTCTCAATTGGGCAGAAAGTGTTACTTTTCAACTCTCGCCTTTGTTTGTTTCCAGGTAAGTTACGCTCTAAATAGATTGGTCCTTTTGTTATTACTAATGTCTTTCTTTATGGAACAGTCCAAATTCAAAGTTTAAAGACCGGAAACGAATTCAAAGTGAATGGACATGATTTGATGCCATGCTATGACCACTTCGAGGAGCATGTCGTGGAGGATATACCCCTCCATGTCGTGGGCTCCAATGAAGCTTAAAAGTAGGTATCGTCCAACTGGAAAATGTTAAAGCAAGCGCTTCTTGGGAGGCAACCCATGCGTTCAAATAAAGAAGACTTAGGAATCTCCGACTCTACAACCATATTTGCATTCCTAAACCCTACTCTTTATTGCTTTTACTTTGCCATAATTATCATGTTTGTTAGTTGTGAGTTTGATTGTTTGTGTGTTAGTCTATGTTTGAAACATTGAGGACAATGTTTGATTTAAGTGTTGGGGGGGGGGGGTACACAAATGATTTTTCATTGATTTTCGTGGGATTTTATCACCTATCACTTCTGAAGTTGTTACTCACTGTTTTTAAGTGTTTTTAGTGTGTTTGAAGTGTTTTAATGTGTCATATAACAGAAAATTTGAAAATTTGAAAACAAATCGAAAAAGAGTTTGAAAAACCCAAAAAGAGTCATTTTTAGAATCGTTTTTATTTTTGTGTGTTGTGTCTTAGGATACCTTCCAACACAATGATGAGGATTTGGTTTTTAATTGCATGACTGTTAAAGAAAGTTACAAACATGGATGGAAGTTTGATTTACTCTTTGCTTTATGCTTAGTTGTAGTTGTCATTTACAAATTCACATGTAATCACAAAAGAAAAAAAAAATCAGTTTTTGAAACATGCTTGAAGGAAAAAAACTCAAACTAACGCTATAACCCTAAGAGACTTGAGCCTAAACTTTATTTGGAGAGTTATTAATTGGTGAATTCTTGTTTTCTAAAGTCGTTGGATGATCTCGTTACTTCTTTGCTTGGTTACCACTTAGAATGCGTTTCATCACTATAGATCCAAATACTAGAACTCATGCCCGTTTCATTCAAAGCATAAAATTAAGTGCATAACATATAACAAGATGAAGTTGTTTAGTTTAAACTAGAGCCAAAAAGCCTTACCTTGCATATGTATTGTAGGTTTAACCCATTTGAGCCTTAGTTAGCCTATTTTCTTTGTTAACCATATTATCCTCACCTAGCCTAGACTAGGACTGTACATACCCTTGTCCTTAAAGTATAGTGGAGCATGACTTAGAGGGAATTCCTTTTGATCTATGACGTGTAAATTAAATTGACACACAAATTAAACCCTATTTGTGACAATTGTAGTATATATGCAAGTAGGGATCATTGTAGACCGGGGATTAACTAGGGATGCTAATCAACACAATTAAGACTTAAAAACACTAATTTAGACTCTATAGACTTAAAACTAACTCAAAACACTTAAAACAACAACGAACACTCAAAAAGACTCAATTCTAGACCTAACAAGTGGTTTTGACGAAAATAAAACTTAACTTGACTCAAAAGACTAAAAGAAAATATATTTTGACTCAAATAACAAGACTAAATGAAAAGGGGATTGTTTTTGACGAATTTAAAACTGGAAACAGAAACTTTGCATAAAACACTTTGCAAAAACGAATCTGGGTGAATTAAATGGGTGAAAGGCTAGTTAGAGGGTCCTTCTCCACACATGATATATGCATATAAACCAATTTCCAATTATTATTCCTTTAGACTATGAATGACAACGCCCCAAGTTAGTTGCATCGCACAACTAACCATCAGATTTTCCTTATTTCATTGAATTAGATGGAATACGCATCGCAACCAAATTATCTTTCTCAAGTTCCCTATATGAAACACATGATAGAGATACATGTCAAAAGTCATTAAGTTCTATGAAAATCATAAGCTATGACAAGGCATTCATCACCATGAAACGCATGAGAATCATGCCAAGGATTTACTTAACAGGATTGTGACTAGCAACCTCCACTACTTGTGAATATAAGTGAATAACTATTACATGAAACTCCCTTATAGTCTAGCATCAAATTCATGCATGCAAATTAAGTGTCGACCCTCAACCAACATACATAAACAAGTTTTGATAACTTAGATAAGCAAATCACATTCAAGACTCAAGAAACAATAACTGGATCTAATCAATTCATATAAAACATATAATCATGGCTTCGAATTCACCTCTAACTAAAAAGAAATTAGTTCCGCATGTTCATCATAATTGAAAACCAAATTAATATAAACATTGAACTAAAACTAAGGGTAGAATACACCTAGAAACACTCCACACTCCAATGGCAGATTTCGAACCCTCCTTGGATGGCAGATTGCACAAGTCTTCTTCTCCTTCCTTCCTTGCTTGCGGCACTAGGGTGATGTGGTGTGAATTATGGTGTTTTATGGCTGAATGTATGAATGAATGAATGAGTGAATGGATGGATTGAATGGTGCAGCATAAGCTTGAATTTATAGGCTAGGTTTTGCACAATTTCTGAAGGAAAAGGATTGCACAATCCAATGGGAAAAGGACTAAGGTTTGGCAGAAACCAAAGGCGAAAGGGATAGGGAATTTCGCCAGAAATTAGGGCTTCTACAAACTAGGTATTTTGTAGCAGAAATTAGACTTCTAGAAGGGATAAGGGGCAGATTTCTAGAAGAACTTAGGCTAAGGGGTGCGGCACCTTTGTAGGAAAGGGATTACAACTCCTAAAACTCCAAGGAATGGCATATATGCAGCACATAAGGGATTAGGCTTCTAGAATATGAGTTTATGTGTTTAAATGTATATCTAATCCCTTCTAAATAGCTAGAATTAAGGCAAAAACTGATTTGGATAAGATAAGATAGGATAGGATAAGGTTGGTTAAGATAGGATAAGATAAGGTTGGATAATGTTCCTTATTTCTTGCTCTTTCCTTGTCTTCTTTGTATTTGAACTTCTTTCTCTAGATTTGTAGCCTTTCCTAACCTCTCTTGACTTCAATTTCGTCCATCCACTTTGCTCCATAGTTAAGCTATCCAATCCATGCCCAAAACTGCTCCAAATGGCTCCAAAATGCACTTTCTTGCTCCTTTTGCCATTAGGACCTAAAAACATACGAAAATGGCTTAAAAGACTATAATAAGTAGTAGTTAACTAACTAAATGCAAGGAAACAACATAGCTAAGTAGCATAAATATGGTCCTATCAAATTCCCCCACACTTAGCTTTTGCTAGTCCTAGAGCAAAACGAAATAAACAAAACAAACAAGACACAATCTAAACCTTCCAACAATTGCCTCAGGGATTTCCAATGCAACATGACATATTAAAGATTACTACTCCTATAGATTTTAGCTATCCCTACCCTTTAGCATATACTTAATCATAGTCACCACTCACTAGCTCGCATTTAATCAATTAAAACAACAATTTGAATCTAGTACCTAAAATCAAAGAAAGAGAACTAAATCAAATATCAAAAGTAACAACAAACAAAGAAAACAACACTAAGTTAGAAACTAAAACGAAAACAACTAAACCAAAAAGAAAAGAACCAAGGGATTAGCAAAGTTACTAAGACACTTTCTAAATAAATTAGACACTAAAGTAAAGGGGGATTGAGGTTTTGACGAAATTAACTAAATGCAAAGATTGTAATTAAAAGGCAGAATATAAATATGAATGTGAGGAAAATATGGATGAATGATAGCTAGAAGGTTCTTCTCCACACATGTTACACTTGCATACAATTTGATTTTCAGTTGGTCTTTCGATAAATTATGAAACTCAACACCCCGGGTTAATTAGGTCCGCTTAAATTAACCGTCAAGTTTTTCTTAAGTTAATGAATTGGATGGGTTAGCGCAACGCAATTCAAAACATTCTCCAAAAGTCCTTTACGTGAAAAGCACAATAAAGATACAATCAAAGATCATTAAGCATCATGGAAACTATAAGTGTCGACGAGGCATTCGTTACTATGATGAGCATGAAACTAGTGCCAAGAATTCATTTAACGCGATTGTTTATAAGCAACCTCCACTACTTGTAAATATAAGTTCATAACTATTAGGTGAAATTCACTTATATTCTAGCGTCATATTCATGCATGAAAATTAAGCGTGCACTCTCAATCAACATACATAAATAAGTTATCGATCAAGCAGTTAAACAAATTGAATTCACCATTCATGAAATTCCAACCAAAAGTAATCAATTCATATTGCAAGCATAAACATGGTTTCGAATCACCCCCTAGCTAATTAGGGGTTTAGCCTCTCATGTTCACAACAAGAAAAATAAAATTGAATTTAAACATAAAAAACAAAGGATGGATTACACCTAGAACGCACAACGAATCCACTTGAATTTCTGCGCGTCGAAGCTCCTCTTTCCTCTTCTCCTTGCTGCGGCAGTGAGGTTTTTGGGAATTTCTGGATGTTGTTTTGGGTTGGGGACGGATTTAGGGAGATTTGGTGGTGCGGCAAGGTTATGGGGTGGTGTAGGAAGGTTTGGAAGGTGGCTGGGAAGGTGGAGGAAGGCACGGCAATAATGGGAGGCTGCTGGAATGGAAGAGTGGCTGCGGCTGTGATGTTTTGTTGTGTGAAGGCTGCACGGGTTTTTGGGAGGAAAATAGGAAAGAATCTGTGATGGTGGCTGCGGATGGATGAATGGTGTGTTAGGGTGCATGAATTAGAATGCGGCTGTTAAGGGAAAAATAGGGTGGATGAGGAATAATTTATTATGGTGAATGGCTAATGGGGGGGGCCACGGCTTGGGCAGTAATATGTGTTAAAAGGGGCTGAATGAATGCTACGGCTTGGATGAAATAAAGGGTTAATGATTAATGAGAACTTGCGGCTGAGATGGGAACTAGAAAGCTTAGGGTTTATTTTTGGATGGGAATTGCGGCTGAAATGTGTGTGGTTGAATATATGGCTGAATAGAATTAGGGAATTAAATCAGGAATTAAAGGGAAAAAAAAGGTTAATAGGTGCGGCTAGGGTTTGGTTTTTAAAGGGAAATAGGTTTAAGTTTCAGAAATTAAAGGGAAAGTGGCTGCAAGGAAAAGGATTAGGGTTTAAGTGAATGATCTTGGACACAAATGCCCCCCCTTGCACGGCAAGGGAAGGAAAAGAAAGTGCAAGGGCACGGCTTGGGCTTTAAAGTGGGCTAGGGCCATTGTTTTTGTGTCCTAAAGTGCATACAAGGCCTACAAAGTGGCTAGAAAATACGGACGTTTAGATTAGGAAAGGTTACCAAAACGGGAAACTTAGGGTTAACTTTCCTACTTCAAATAGGAAACCTTGTTTGAGTAGGATTCCTCGTTTTGGTAAGAATTCATCGTTGGAGTAGGAATTCGTCGTTTCTTCAAGTCTTCAACTCATTCATTCCTCTTTCGCTCCAAAAGACTCCAATTTGCATCTTCTTGCACACTTTGGCCTTATAATCTGAAAATACACAAAAGTGGCCTTAAACACTAAAATAACTAAATAAACACAACATAAATGCACGAGAACAAGCTAATTAAGTCGCATGAATATGCTCCTATCAGACTACACTCGCTACACTAAGTATATGTGAGAAGATTGATGTAAATATGTAACTCATATATGTATAATCAAAGAAAGCACTTTCTGGAATTATTAACATGTATATGTATATGATCTCATGAACGGAATGCCACTACTTAGACATGAGAACTAGGGATACCATATGCTCAAACCAATTTTAAATTCCACATATTGAAACACATAACAATCAAGATAGAAGTTTAAGGGTTGTAATGGGGCTAAGGTATTGGCTAACAAAGAAAGGTAAGGATAAACAAAAGTTCTTAAAGCAATAGTAAGCAACGTAATGAAATAAACACTTAGAATTCACTTTTGGATGCATAAATCAACTTTGAACACCAAGGGAAACTTCACACAATACTTAGGGTCAAATTCAAACTTTCGGACCCTTTCTTCAACAATCAAAACAATCAAAACGTGTGAGTTCATTCATTCTCACTTATTTTCAACTCCTTTTCTTTCTTTTCTTCTTCTTTTTCTTCTTTTTCACCTTTTTTTTTTTTTTTTTTTTTTTTTTTTTTTTTTTTTTTTTTTTTTTTTTTTCCTTTTTCATGCCCCTCTTCTTCTTTTGGCACACTAACACAACTTTATAGGTTTCAAACGAAAATCCCTTTACCCACACTTGTTTTTCTGCAAATTGTAGATCAAAAGGAATTCCCTCTAAGTCATGCTTTCCTATCCTTTAAGAACAAAGGTATGGATAGTCCTAATCTAGGCTACGTAAGGATTATGTGGTTAACAAAGAAAATTAGGCAAAGTAAGGCTCAAAGGGGTTAAACCTACTATACATATGCAAATGGGTAAGGCTTTTTTGGCTCTGGTTTAACTAAACAACTTCATCTGATTATTTGTTATGCTAATCAATTTTATGCTTTGAATGAAATGGGCACGAGTTCTAGTATTTGGAACTATAGTGATGAAAACGCATTCTAAGTAGCAACCAAGCAAAGAATAATGAGATCATGCAATGACTTTAGAAAACAAAAGCATCAAGATTAATAACTCTCCAAACAAAGTTTAGGCTCAAGTCTCTCAGGGTTGTAGCGTTAGTTTGAGTTTCTTCCTTCAAGCATGTTACAAAAACTGATTTTTTTGTTTTTTTTTTTTATTGTGATTACATGTGAATTCGTAATTGACAACTACAACTAAGCATAAACCAAAGAGCATATGAAACTTCCATCCATGTTTGTAACTTTCTTTAACAGTCATGCAATTAAAAACCAAATCCTCATCATTGCGTTGGAAGGTATCCTAAGACACAAACAAACATAAAAACAAAAACGACTCTAAAAACAACTCTTTTTGGGTTTTTAAAACACTTTTTTTCGATTTTTCTTTCAAATTTTCGGATTTTCTGTTTAAGACACATAAAAACACTTCAAAACAGTGAATAACAACTTTAGAAGTGATAGGTGATAAAATCCCATGAAAATCATGCAAAAACAGCTTGTTTACCCCCCCAACACTTAAACCAAACATTGTCCTCAATGTTTTAAGCATAGACTCACAAACAAACAAACAAATAACACAACTAACACACACGACAATAATGGCAAAGTAAAAGCAATAAAGAGTAAGGTTTAGGAACGTAAATCTGGTTGTGGAGCCGGAGATTCCTAGGTCTTCTTTATTTGCATCCATAGGTTGCCTCCCAAGAAGCGCTTGTTTTAACGTCTTCCAGCCGGATGAGACCTCCTTTTAGGCTTCATTGGAGCCCACGGCATGGAGGGGTGCACCATCCACGACATGCTCCTCAAAGTTCTCATAATACGGCTCAATGAATGGGAGGGGATAGTGATCTTCCCTGATTGTGGTGTTTTGGTTCCTAAAGTCCATGTAAATGCTCCCACCACCTTGAAATCGATTTGGAACCTGCACCAAAGAAGGTAACAACCTATTAGTTGAAATGGGAATTGGAATTGGGATTAGAGACTTACTAGGATGTTGTGGCAATGCCCCTAGGGCAGCCACCATCTCGCCAATTTTATCACTAGGCACGGCCATATTGGGTGATTTTAGGGTAGTGGCGTGCTCCTTGTGCTCCACTCCAATTCCTTTGTCGATGGTGGTTCAAGATGCATCCTTCTTGATTGGTGTTGAACGTTCCTGCCCTATATTTTTAATTATACCAATGGAAAAGCAAGAACGAACATCATTAGGATTCTCAATGGATTCAGAAACTTTAAAGTTAATCATATCACCACCAAACTCCATAGTTAAGGCTCCATTTGATAGGAGTGACACATCCCGACCCAGAAAGTCCACTTGGACCCTGAATCGAGCTGTGCTGGGCGACACCTGGAAGGTGACGAAGCCATAAAATGTGATAGTGTATAAAAAGTGAATAAATTTGAATCTAAAAGTATCTAAGTACCAGAGTGCGCTACGAATGGGAGCGAACCCATTTCACACGCGATGTCAGAGCATAAGTAAGGTACAATAATGTGGGTAAGAATCATACCCTTAAAAGTAGCCACCAATACTAAGATTAGCTATATATCTTCGTCGATACAAACTCAGTAGTTAAAACCTGAAGGGGTACAAAATAGAAAGTGTGAGTAAGCAGTAAAACCAAGCTTCCCAAAACTATTACCTATCTAACAGTAATAACCCTTCACTGTAATTCCCTTATCGTTTTCTATAGGACAGTACAACATATATACATATATCCAAACCATACTCAGAAATGATCAAAACCACGGTTTTCCATCAACTCTACCAAACATTAATAAGTAGGCGAAATGAATTTAATCAATACAAAGTGATATATCAGTCAGAGTCATCTAAAATGACATGTACAACTTATCCATATCTCATCAATCATGGCTAGCATATAAGTCGGAGTCACCTATAGTGACCTGTACGACTTATCCATATCTCATCAATCCTGGCTAGCATATAAGTCGGAGTCACCTATAGTGACCTGTACGACTTATCCATATCTCATCAATCCTGGCTAGCATATAAGTCGGAGTCACCTATAGTGACTTGTACGACTTATCCATATCTCATCAATCATGGCTAGCAAATAGCTCAATAAGTATACTTGCACACGAGTCGGAACCACCTAAAGTGGTCTGTACGACAGGACTGGGTGTAAATAAATACGCTCAAGTGCTACGATCACGTGAAGACTGTGCGAATAATCGCGGGTCACCTACGAGTCGGAACCACCTAAAGTGGTCTGTACGACAGGACTGTGCACCTACCTTGGACCCAAGGTGAGCGTAAGGTGCGGGAGGTGAACATCACGTGAAGGACTGTGCCCTGACCACGGGCGGGAGCACTAACACCGGGGTGCAGGTTTATGAGCTCTCAATGCATCTCAATATAACATGTGCAACTCATGGCAACCAGTACGACAGTATCGAAGTTGCCTAACACATAACTGTAGTCATGCTATAACTCAATCGATTCAACTAATACCATAAACTCACCTGAACTTACCTGGGTGTCCTGAGTTCACCTTTGCACTTGAAAGCATTCCCAATAATTATATGCAAGTAATATACATATGGATATACCATGATGCAATCAAATACTCAACCATGTTGTAGCATTTTCAATTATAAACAATACAGTGTGAAATGTACAATCAATAACGCCCTACTCCCGAACTACTTATTTTCAGGGATAATTATCCATGACAACCCAATTAACACTAATTTAACTAACTAATTCATAAAACTAAAACTTGCCTTTACCAATTTCCTTCACATTACTCAATTTCCCAAGCAAGGCTTTTGTCTCAAATATTTTATGGCTGCATTTAACGTCTCGTTAGACTGCCTACGTACCCTAAACAGGGATCAAGCAATTCGTAGTTCATATAGGTACTTCAAGCATTCATAATAATTATATATAAAAGTAATATACCTAATCAATTTAAAAGTGTCGATAGAACTCTCAATAATATGTACGATAAAAAGGAAAAGATCCACTCACCTAGAGTCCAAGCTATGATTCTCTAGCGCACACATCGAGGCATCCTGAATGATTGGTCCCTGTGACCAATTATCAAATCACATCTCAGAACTCTTATCCGAAGAATACGTAATTCACATAAAACACAACCTCAACGACACTCTAAAATAGTTTGAGACCCATTGACCACATGTCAACAGTCAATCAAAAATCGACGGTAGGGTCTACAACCCTGTATAACTCGACCCGGAAGATCCACACATCAGATTTCCAATTCGTAACTCCCAACGATCCACAATATGTTTCTAGAACAACATATTAAAATTTCATTACGATCCAACGGTCGGATCTCCGCCACTTGCCTAAAACAAGTGGCCGTGAACATTTATTTTACTAACTTACAAATCCAATTTAGGAAGATCCGTAAGTCGGATTCCCGATCCATAAATTCCTATGATCTTTAAATCTTACGTATTATAATGTATCCAATTTTGGTGACGATCTAACGGTCGGATCGTCGATTCACATTTTTATCAAGTAACGTATCGTAACAAATTTAGGTTCCAATGATCAACCTACATCATTCAAATAACAAAACTGAATTCAAGACATTTGACATAGCCTAAAAATAGCATTGGCGGCCCACTGGCCATGCGCCGCCGCACGCGCCGCCGCGTGTGGCTGTCAGCCGCCCCGACTCGCCGGAAAATCCAACTATTTCCAAAAATTCTCAAACTTCACAGAAATGAAGATCTCAGTGAGTGAAGCAACTTTCATACCTGCCACGAAGTCCAAAAGTGGACGGAAGATGGTCAATTTTGCCCACAAAGCCTGCGGATGCCTAAAACTTCCCGACGTCGATTCGTCGTCTACGGTGGTCCAACGGGGTCAAGGTTGGTTGGGTTTTACTCCTGGGATGATGGGCTACAAAGCCGATTTGTTGGAAAATCGAAAAGGGTGGCCGGAGCACTATTGATTTTCGTCAACTTTCGTGGCCTCAAACCACCACATCCCATGGTTAATCAAGGTGGTTCTTGGGTGGGTTTTGTAGAGGGGAATGAGAGCTTCAAGATGGTGGTGGTGGCATCAAAAAACTCCACTGGAGTTGGCCGGAATCGGCCTTGGAAAATGGGTGGTCGTGCATGTCGTTTTGGATTGGGTCACGGTTTTGGGGAAGCTGCCAGCTTCTCTATCTCTTCTCCTCAATTTCTGATTGGTCCTCCCTTTCTTTTACTGATTGGTCCCTTATTTTCATGCTTAAAGGCTGATTGGTTATTCTTCCCACAAGGTGGGAGTTCAAATAATTTAACTACCTTTAAATAACCAATTTCAAACGTCCATAACTATACCGTTATAATCCGGACTCGCAAACGGCTTTCGCTTATGCGTTCACATCCACAAGTATTACGAGAATATGTTAAAAGAATAAGTCATACGTCTCTCTAGACTATGGTCAACATAAGTCAAAGTCCTTGCCTTTAGGGCAATTTTGTAAATTCACGCTTTTAAAATAAAATAAAAACGTAAAATTTGGAACGGGTTGTCACAGGAGCATATTTATGCTACTTAGTTATGTTGTTTCCTTGCATTTAGTGAGTTAATTACTATTTATTTTAGTCTTTTAAGCTATTTTCGTATGTTTTTAGGTCCTAAATGGTAAAAGGAGCAAGAAAGGGCATTTTGAAGCTAATTGGTACAGTTTTGGGCATGGATTGGATAGCTTAACTATGGAGCAAAGAGGATGGACGAAATTGAAGTCAAGAAGGGCTAGGAAAGGCTATAAATCTGGAGAAAGAAGTCCAAATGCAAAGAAGATAAGGAAATAGCAAGAAATAAGGAACCTTATCCAACCTTATCTTATCTTATCCTAGCCAACCTTATCCTTTCCTAACTCTAACATTATCCTATCTTATCCTATCCAAATCAGATTAGGACTTAAATCTAGCTAATTAGAGGGGATTAGTTATACATTTAAACACCTAATTCAGATTCTAGAAGCATGAACCCTTTGTATGCCGCATATAGGTCGCTCCTTGGTGGTTTAGGAGTTGTAATTCTTATCCTACACCTATATCATATGTCTTTATCCCTTTAGGTCCAGAAATCTGTTCTAAAATATTCTTTCGAGAACATCTTATCTTCCTCCCTACAAATGTGCCACATCTATCCTTCTAGAACCCCCTAAAACCATGCCGTGCACTACCTATTCCATTCCCTTTTGGTTTCTGCCAAGGCTTAACCCTTCTCCCATGGGATTGTGCAATCCTTTTACTTCACTAATTGTGCATAATTAGCCTATAAATACAACCCTATGCCGTACCATTCAAATCATCCACTCACTCATTCATTCATTCATTCATTCATTCATTCATTCATTCATACTTTCAGCCATCAAACACCATAATTCACCCTACACCACCCTAGTGCTGCAAGGAAGGAAGGAAGGAGAAGAGGATTTGTGCAATCTGCCATCCAAGGGAGTGCCGTGCATGCCATTGGAGTGTGGATCGTTTCTTGGTTCTTTCTATCCTTAGTCTCAATTCAATGTTTAAATTTAATTATCTTTGTTTTGCAAACATGAGGAACTAATTTCTTTTTAGTTAGAGGTGAATTCGAAGCCATGATTATATGTTTTATATGAATTGATTACGTCCAGTTATTGTTTCTTAAGGCATGAATGTGATTTGCTTATCTAAGTTATTAAAACTTGTTTATGTATGTGGGTTGGGGGTCGACACTTAATTTGCATGCATGAATTTGATGCTAGAATATAAGGGGGTTTCACATAATAGTTATTCACTTATATTAACAAGTAGTGGAGGTTGCTAGTCATAATCACGTTAAGTAAATCCGTGGTATGAGTCTCATGCGTTTCATAGTGATGAATGCCTTGTCAATGCTTATGGTTTTCACAAAACTTAATGACTTTTGATATGTATCTTTGTTATGCGTTTCATATAAAGAACTTGAAAAAGATAATTTGGTTCTAATGCATTTTCATTCAATTCAATGAAATAAGGAAAACCTAAGGGTTAGTTGTGCAATACAACTAATTTGGGGTGTTGTCATTCATGGTCTAGAGGAATAATAATTGAAAATTGGTTCATATGCACATATCATGTGTGGAGAAGGACCCTCTAACTAGCATTTTACCCATTTAATTCACTTAAATTCGTTTTTCCAAAGTGTTTTCTACAAAGTTTTCATTTTAAGTTTGAAATTCGTCAAAAACAATCCCCCTTTCATTTAGTCTTCTTATTTGAGTCAAAACCTTTTTTCTTTGAGTCTTTTGAGTCAAGTTAAGGTTTATTTTCGTCCAAAACACTTGTTGAGTCTAAAATTGAGTCCTTTTTATTGTTGGTTGCTGTTTTAAGTGTTTTAAGTTAGTTTTGAGTCTATAGAGTCTAGTTTAGTGTTTTTGAGTCTTATTTGTATTGATTAGCATCCCTAGTTAATCCTGGTCTAGAACGATCCCTACTTACATATCTACTACAATTGTCACAAATAGGGTTTAATTTGTGTGTCAAGTTAATTTTCACATCAAATTTTGGCGCCGTTGCCGGGGATTAGCAAACTTGCTAATCCATTTTGTTTGTGTAGTGTCTTTTTAGTGTCTTTGTGTTTTCTTTTAAGTTTGCCATGCCCTTTAATTGGTTGCTGATTTGTTTGTATGCTTTATTTCAGGTACTAGTTTATGACTCGTCGTTCTCAACCTATTCGTGCAAACATATTGGATTTTGACGACGATTTTGAACGAACTTTGAGAAGAAAGAGGAAGCAACCAGAGCCTAATCCACCTAGTTCAAGTTCAGATTCCGAATCTGAATTTGAAGAAGAAGAAAGCATGGCAGCGGACAATCGAACAATCAAAGAACTTTCGACCTCGGGACTAGACAATGCCATGCCTTTATGCATTCACTATCCTATGGCCGCCCAAGGCAAGACCAATGAGTTCGAGTTGAAGTCTAGCTTGTTGCACCACATTCCCAAATACCATGGGTTGTCTATGGAAGATCCAAACAAGCATCTAAAGGAGTTTGAAGTAGTATGTTCAAGCATGACACCCATCAATGTCGATGGGAACATTTTGAAGATGAAGGCCTTTCAATTCTCTCTTTTGGAAAAGGCTAAAGATTGGCTATACGAATTGGCACCCGGAACCGTCACTTCTTAGGAAAGCATGAAGCAGGCATTCTTAGAGAAATTCTTCCCAACTTCAAGAGTGATTCTTTTGAGGAAGAAAATTAGTGGCGTTCAACAAAATCAAGGGGAGCCTTTTCCAACATATTATGAACGCTTCAAGACTTTAGTTGCATTATGCCCACAACACCAAATGAAGGAAGAGCTTATAATTCAATATTTCTACGAATGACTCCTTCCAATTGAGAGACAAATGCTAGATGCCCCAGTGGGAGGTGCTTTGGTGGACAAAACACCAGTGGCTGCCAAGGTTTTAATTGCAAATCGAGCCTTGAATGCACAACAATATGAAGGTGTTGGACAAAGAGACCCCCCACAACAACTGATCTGATAAATAATAGCACTCAAATTAAACCCTCTTTTTGACAATTGTAGTATAGATATAAGTAGGGATCGTTCTAGGCCGGGGATTAGGAGGGATTGCTAATCTAATGAAAGCTGACTCAAAGATACAGAAATATGCTTAAAAACACTTAAACAAACTCAATGACTCTTAACTAAACTCATATGACTCAATAAAATTTAAAAGACTCAAAACAACGCAAAACAATCAAAAAGACTCAATTTAGACTCTAGGACTTAATTTTGGATGAAAATAGAATTGGTTTTGACTCAAAAGACTCAAAAACACACTTTAGGACAGATTTGAAACAAGTAAGTAAAGGGAATTGGGTTTTGGACGAATTTAAGACAAAAATAAGTAATAAAAGACTTAAATGCAATTTGGACGAATTTGAGAAAAACAATGGATGATTAGATAGCTAGAGGATACTTTTCCACACATGATACTTTCAAACACAAATTGATTTCCAGTTGCTTTTTCGATAAACCATGAGCCTCAACACCCCAGATTAACCGTGACATCACTAATTAACCCTCAGATTTTCCTGAAGTTATTGGATTGGATGACATCATACTACAACCCAAAGCATTCTTCAAAAGTTCCTTACATGACATCATAATAGAGATACAATCAAAGACCATTACGTTCAATGAAAATCATAAGTATTGACAAAGCACTTGTAACTATGACATCATGATACTCATGCTAGGAATTTACTTAACATGATTGTGAAAACAACCTTAACTACTTGTGAATATAAGTTTGTGACAATTATGTGAGACTCCCTTATATTCTAGCACCAAATTCAAGCATGCAAATTAAGTAGGCCTCCTTAATCAACATACAAGAATAAGTTATCCATCAAACGGTTAAGTAAATTGCATTCACAATTTATGAAATCACAACTGGACTTAATCAATTCATATCATAAATATAATCATGGTTTCAAAGCCTCCCCTAGCTAAAACGAGTTTAACCTCTCATGTTCACAACAAAACAAAGGAAAATTGAATTAAACATTGAAAACAAAAGATAGATTACACCAAAAAACGTTCCAACACTCCAACTTGAATGCACAAACGTCCAAGGATTCTTCTTCTCTTCTTCTTCCTTGGAAAGCTGCGGCACAAGAGTCTAGGGGTGATTTTGGATGGATTTCTAGGTTGTGAATGGATTTAGGTTGGTAGGGTGGTGCGGCAAAGGTTGGGAATGGTGCATGGGTGTTTGGGTGAAGGTACGAAAGTGTATGAATGGTGGAAGAAAGGTTGAAAGCTGCGGCAAAGGTTAGGAGAAAGGATGAAGGATGGCAGATTGTGTGGGTGAATGATTAGGGTTGAATAAGGGTGCGGCTTTGGTATTTATTTGAGAGAAAGAATCCTAAGGTTTATTACATAGTTTAGGAAAGGATTGGACCCCCAAATCCATAAGGAAAAAGAGATATAAAGTCAGAAATCAAAGGGAAAGGGAAAGGAAATTTGCGGCATTCAATTGTATGAAAGGGAATGTGATTTAATGCTGAAATTAGGCAAGGATTTGGGATAGAAAAGGTATGTAAGGTGCGGTTGAGAATGGGGAGGAATGTGGTTTTATGACATAGAATAGGAAATAAGGACTTCCCTTGCACGGCAAGGGCAATTAGGTTGCAAGGAAGGCTTGGTTTGTGTCCTAAAATGCATAGGAGTCTTCAATTTTGCTGAAACATAAGGTCTTTTAGGATTAGGAAAGGTTAAACCAAAATAGGAAACCTTGGCTTAACTTTCCTACTTCAAGTAGGAAACCTTCTTTGACTAGGATTCCTCTTGTGATTAGGAATCCTCACACCTTTAGGCCTTCAATTTCGTCCATTCCTTTTGCTCCAAGCATATGTTATCCATTCCAAGTCCAATTTTGCTCCAAAATGCACCTTTTTGCTTCCTTAGCCATATGAACTTAAAAACACACGAAAATAGCTTAAACTACTAAAATAACTATGAACTAACAACATATATGTACGAAACACAAGCTAACTAAATCACCTAAATATGCTCTTATCAGCAACAACAAGTGAATGAGGTAAGTGCAATTTCTGAAATTTAATCTCAATTAGCTAATCTCACTTTGCTTGTGTCTCAGGTTGTTGATGGATCCAAAATGCAAGGAAGTACACCAAGTATGTGTGGCGTGCGCTCTATGCAAGGGCACCCCAATGATCAATGTCCTCAATTGATAGAGAATGGAGGATGGGAAAGCGCCAATGCCATAGGTTATCAAGGCCAAAATCCACAAAGGAATGATTCATACTCAAATACATACAATCTGGGTTAGAGAGATCACCCAAATTTCAAGTGGATGGAGCCTCAACAACCCCAAACTCACGGCAATGGAGGAGAATTTCGACCACCCCCTAGGATATATCAAAAACCATTCCTTCAATCTCAACCTACTCAATCAAATTTAAGTTTGTCAATGAATAATGATAATGTTCTTCAATTACTAACTACTTTGTCGTAGGGCTATCAAAATCAAGCAAAGGAGATGGGAGAATTGAAGAAACAAATGGGGCAAATGGCGGAATTCATGGGCCAATTCAGAGAGGAAGGTAAATTGCCTAGTTCAACAATTGTCAATCCAAAGGGAGGCTTTGAAACCGCCAAGGCAATCACGTTGAGAAGTGGTTAGGAGGTTGGAACCACCCCAAAACCGTCCGAAACAAACCAAGAAGAGGACACGTTGCTGCAAGAAGAGGATGAATGATGCAAAAATTAACTTAACACACAAATTAACCCTCTTTTGACAATTGTAGCATATAAGTAAGTAGGGATCGTTCTTAAACCGGGGATTAGGAGGGATTGCTAAACACTTTAAACTGACTCAAATAAATAAAACAAAGCTTTTAAACACTTAACTCAACTCAAAAGAATCAAAACAAATTCACAAGACTCACAATGAGCTGAAAACACTCAAAACTGCCTAAAAAACACAAACTGGGCACTCTAAACACAAAATTGGACGAAAATTGGTTCTAACTTGACTCGAAACCCTTGAAAACACAATCTAAAACATATTCTAACTATTTAGACACTCTAAAATAAATGGGGATTTGGTTTGGACGAAAATAAACAAAACAAAACAAGAAATTAAACTAGGCAGATTTGGACGAATTTGATGGAATTAAGTTATGATAGGAGCATATTTATGCGACTTAGTTAGCTTGTTCTTGTGCATTTGTGTTGTTATTTCTTAGTTAATGTAGTATTTCAAGTCATTTTCGTGTGTTTGTAGGTCCAAAAGGTTAAAGTACCAAGAAAGTGCATTTTGGTGCATTTTGGGCACTAAATGGATAGCTTGTATATGGAGCAAGGTGGATGGACGAATTTGAAGTCAAATGAGGCTAGGAACATGCTACAAATCAGAAAAGGAAAGTTCAAGACAAAGAACATAAGGAAAGAGCAAGAAATATGGAAACTTATCCTAACAACCTTATCTTATCCAAACCTTATCCTATCTTATCCTTACCTAATCTTGTTCCACCTTAATCCTAGCTGAAAGTGGACCTAAAAACATGATTTCTAGAAGCCTTATCTAACCCTAAAAGGGTGCTGCACCCTTCCCCCTTTTATCTCTTCTAGAAAACCCAAAATCAGCCACAAAACACCTAGTTTCTAGAAGGCCCAATTTTGGGCGAATTTCCTAAACCTTTTTCCTTATGGATTCTGATTTATAGGGCTTCATTCCTTGTGGATTTGGGTTACACAAATCCTTTTATGAAACTAATTGGGCCAAACCCTCTCCTAAGTGGATTAAATCAATTGTGCCGAAACCTAGGTCCCTAATCCTTTAAAATCTGCTAAGTTGTAACCCTAATCTAGTTAACCCTAGGACTATACAAACATAAAATCAGCCACAAATTCGCACCACCCCTCATACTATACAGAAAACACCTTGCCGCAACACCCTAACCTCCATTCTTCATCCTCTATCCACTCCATACACCTCCATACACAACCTGCCGCACCCTACCACCATAATCAGCCATCATTCATCTTCCTAACCAAGAATACATCGTTCATAACCCCCAAAACCACCACCCACACCAAGTGCCGCAGCAAGGAAGAGGAAGGGAAGCCTAGCCGTGCATGCCATTCAACCTGGAATTGTGATAGGAGCATATTTATGCGACTTAGTTTGCTTGTGTTTCGTGCTCTTATGTTATTAGTTCTTAGTTATTTTAGTTCTTTAATCTTCTTTTGTGTGTTTTCAGGTTCATTAGACGTATTTGGCGAAAGGATGCATTTTGGAGCCTTTTAGGGCAGTTTTGGGCTTATTATGGATAGCTTGTATATGGAGCAAGGTGGATGGACGAATTTGGAGTCAAAAGAGGTTAGAAGCATGCTACAAATCAGAAAAGGAAAGTTCATGACAAAGAAGATAAGGAAAGTGCAAGAAAATAGGAAACATTATCCAAAACCTTATCCAACCTTATCTTATCCAAACCTTATCCTATCTTGTCCTAACCTAATCTTGTTCCACCTTAATCCTAGCTACAAGTGGATCTAAAAACCTAATTTCTAGAAGCCCTATCTAACCCTAAAAGGGTGCCACACCTTGCCCCCCCCCTCTTTTTATGCCTTCTAGAATACCCAAAATCAGCCATAAGACACTTAGTTTCTAGAAGGCCCAATTTTGGACGAAAATTCTTCAACCTATTTCTAATTGGATTCTGATTTTATTTGGCCCTTTTTCTCTTGGATTTGGATTGTTTAAGTCCATATCTGAAACCAATTGGGCTAGTACATAAGTTCCCAACCATTGCCGCAAGCCCTAAGGGCCCTAATCACTTGTATCTGCTAGGTTTAACCCTAATTCTGATTCCTAGGGTTTTTACCATGCTATATATATATGAACCTTAAGTTGCCGCACCCCCTAACACATAACATAGGCAGCCATCCATCATTCATCAGAGAAATTCGTCCATTCATACCCTAGGGCAGAAAAACACCCCAAAACACCATTCTAGCGCCTAGAAAATACAAGCAGCCGCTCCACCTCCTTCCACCCTCTTTGCCGAGTTCTCCACAACCTTCCAACCATCAAACACTCATCCATACTCAACCTACACCCCTTGCCGTGCCTCTACACCCCCCAAAATCCATTCTACATCATCAAAACAGCCCAGGAACCATCATCTTCCAATCTGCCGCAAGCAAAGGAAAGGAGACAGTTTCACACAATTGTTTGGCTCTTCATTCTGAGTTGTTAAACAATTTTAGGTGTATTTTATCTTATATTTCAATGTCTAATTCATGTAATCTTTGTTTTGCTTTGAGAATGATTGGCTAAATTCGTTTTGGCTAAGGGCGTATTCGAAACCATGATTATATATGTGAAATAAGTTGATTACTTCCAATTATCATTGCATAAGTCTTGAATACAATTTGCTTAACTGTTTGATTTAGAACTTATTCTTGTATGTTGATTGAGAGTGCACGCTTAATTTGCATGCTTGAATTTGGTGCTAGGATATAAATTTGTTTCACCTAATAGTTACGAATTTATATCCACAAGTAGTGAAGGTCGCTAGTCACGATCGTGTTAAGTAGATTCCTGGCAGGAGTATCATGCTTTTCATAGTTACAAATGCCTTGTCGATGCTTATGAATTCCAAAGAACGTAATGATTCTAACTTGTGTCTTTATCATGCTGTTCATATAGAGAACTTGTTAGGAATAATTTATTTGCGATGCATATTCATCCAATTCAATGATTCTAGGGAAATCTGAAGGTTAATTTAAGCGCACCTAATTAACTTGGAGTGTCGAGGTTCATAACTTATTGAATTGATAACTGGAAATTGATTTACGTTGCATATATTTCATGTGTGGAGAAGAACCCCTTAGCTATCCCCTCATCCATTGATTCATCACAAATTTGTCTACAATCTGCTTTCTTTACAATCTGCCCATTAAGTTTAATTTCGTCCAAATATAATCCCCCCATATTTTGTTGAGTCTTAGTCATTCAAATCTGTCTTATTTTGTGTTTTTAAGTATTTGGAGTCACAAACACTTCCAAATTCGTCCAATTCAAGTTTTAGTTTCTGTTTGAGTCAATTTGATTGTTTTAGGCAGTTTTGAGTGTTTCAAATCTGTTTTGAGTCATAGTAGTCTTGTTAGAGTCTTTAAGTTTAGTTTTTGTGTTTTTAAGTCAATTTATATCAGGTTAGCACCCCTAGTTAATCCCCGGTTAGAACGATCCCTACTTACATCATTACTACAATTGTCACAAATAGGGTTTAATTTGTGTGTCAGCATAATTTTCACATCAAATTGCTGAAACGTTTAGGTGTAATCTTTCTTGTGTTTTCAATGTTTAATTTCAAGAATCTTTGCTTTGTGAGTATGAGGAACTAATCCCCTTTTGGCTAGGGGGGATTTCGAAACCATGGCTATATTTGCATTATGATTTGATTACTTTCAGTTGTGATTTCATGAATTGTGAATTCAATTTACTTATCTATTTGAATTAAAACTTGTTTATGTATATGAATTGAGAGTGCACGCTTAATTTGCATGCATAAATCTGATGCTAGGATATAAGCAAACTTCACCTAATCGTTGGGAACTTGTATTCATAAGTAGTAAAGATTGTTGGTCACAATCATGTTAAGTAAATTCTTGGCATAAATATCATGCGCTTTCATAGTTACGAATGCCTCGTCAACACTTATGATTTTCATAGAATCTAATGATCTTTGATTGGTTTTCTATTATGCGCTTTCATATAGAGAACTTTTGAGGAATAATTTGATTGCAATGCGCTAATGCCATTCAATTCAATGACCTAAGGAAAATCTGAGAGTTAATTTAAGCGTACCTAATTAACTTGGGGTGTTGAGGTTAATGATTCATTGAATAAGCAATTGGAGATTGTTTTGTATGCAAGTATGCCATGTGTGGAGAAAAACCTCCTAGCTAGCCCATCATCCACTTAATTCCATCAAATTTGTCCAAATCTGCCTAGTTTAATTTCTTGTTTTGTTTTGTTTATTTTCGTCCAAAACCAAATCCCCATTTGTTTTAGAGTGTCTAAATAGTTAAAATATGTTTTAGATTGTGTTTTTGAGTGTTTTGAGTCAAGTTAGAACTAATTTTTGTCCAATTTGCTGTTTAGAGTCAAATCTGCCCAGTTTGTGTTTTTTAGGCAGTTTTGAGCCTTGTGAACTTGTTTTGAGTCTTTTAAGTTGAATTAAGTGTTTTAAAGGTTAGTTTTATCTAGTTGAGTCAGTTTAAAGTGTTTCGCAATCCCTCCTAATCCCCGGTTTAAGAACGATCCCTACTTACTTATATGCTACAATTGTCAAAAGAGGGTTAATTTGTGTGTTAAGTTAATTTTCACATCAAATTGATGGTGGTTTAGCTAAGAGGTCTTTCTCCACACATGGCCTACTTGCATACAAAACAATCTCCAGTTGCTTATTCAATGAATCATGAACCTCAACACCCCAAGTTAATTAGGTACGCTTAACTTAACTCTCAGATTTCCCATAGGTCATTGATTTGAATGGAATTAGCGCATTGCAATCAAATTATTCCTCAAAAGTTCTCTATATGAAAGCGCATAATAGAAAAACAATCAAAGATCATTAGATTCTATGGAAATCATAAGTGTTGACGAGGCATTCGTAACTATGAAAGCGCATGATACTTATGCCAAGAATTTACTTAACATGATTGTGACCAACAATCTTTACTACTTATGAATACAAGTTCCCAACGATTAGGTGAAGTTTGCTTATATCCTAGCATCAGATTTATGCATGCAAATTAAGTGTGCACTCTCAATTCATATACATAAACAAGTTTTAATTCAAATAGATAAGTAAATTGAATTCACAATTCATGAAATCACAACTGAAAGTAATCAAATCATAATGCAAATATAGCCATGGTTTCGAAATTCCCCCTAGCCAAAAAGGGATTAGTTCCTCATACTCGCAAAGTAAAGATTCTTGAAATTAAACATTGAAAACACAAAAAAGATTACACCTAAACGTTTCAGCAATTCCAGGATGAATGGCATGCACGGCTAGGCTCCCCTTCCTTTTCCTTGCTATCGCACAAGCTGCGGGTGGTGGTTTTGGGGGTTGTGAATGGTATATTCTCGTTTAGGGGGATGAATAATGGCTGATTATGGTGGTAGGGTGCAACAGGTGGTGTATGGAGGTGTATGGAGTGGATGAAGGATGAAGAATGGAGGCTAGGGTGTTGCGGCCACAAGGTTTTTGAATAGCATAGAGGATGGTCGAATTTGTGGCTGATTTTATGTTTATATAGTCCTAGGGTTACTTAGATTAGGGTTACACTTAGCATATTTAGTGGATTAGGGCCCTAGGGTTCGGCAATAGGTGATTAAATCCACCTAGGATGGGGTTTGGCCCACTTAGTTTCATACAAGGATTTGTGTAACCCAAATACATAAGGAATAAGGCCCTAGAAATCAGAATCCAAAAGGGATAAGGCCTAGAGAGGTGCGGCAGATATGGAGGGAATAATGGAATGGCTTGCAAGGCAAGGCAAGGCCTTCTAGAAGGGAATATGCGCCACCTTTGTAGGGTTTCTAGAAAGAATGAGCTTTGTGGCTGATTTGGGGCTTCTAGAAGAGAATGCTTCTAGAAATAGGTTCTAGAAATATCTATTTAGGTCCCCTTGCAACTAGGATTAAGACATGATAAGGTTAGGATAGGATAAGATGAGATAAGGTTTTGGATAAGGTTATGGATAATGTTGGATAAGGTTTTGGATAAGGTTTCCTCTTTTGAGATAGTTCCTTATCCATATTGTCTTAAGTTTAGTTCCTTCGTCTTCTCATCATATTTTTAGCCTCTTAAACTCCAAATTCGTCTATCCATGTTGGCCCATATACAAGCTATCCACATAGTGCCCAAAATTGCTCCAAAATGCACCAAAATGCACTTTCTTGGTACTTTAACCCTTTGGACCTACAAACACACGAAAATGAGTTGTAATACGACATTAACTAGGAAATAATAGCACAAATGCACAAGAATAAGCTAGCTAAGTCGCCTAAATATGCTCCTATCAAATTTCCCCACACTTATCTTTTGCTAGTCCTCGAGCAAAACGAACAAACAAAAGAAACAAAACAAACAATCTAAACCTTCCAACATTTGCCTCAGGGATTTCCAATGAAACATAACATGTCAAAGATCACCACTCACATAGATTTAAGCAATCCTTACCCTCGAGCATACTTAATCATAGTCACCATTCACTAGCTCACATTTCATCAATTAAAACAACATTTTGAATGTAGTAACATGCCTTAGAGAATTCCCTCAATTCCTTACTAGATGTACTCTCAATTCTCACACAGATTTTCTGACTACACTCCCTACACTAGGTATATGTGAGAAGATTGATGTAGACATGTAGACGAACACTCACATATGTTATAACAAGGACAGCATTTTCTGGAATAATGACAATGACATGTATATGATCTCATGAATGGAATGCTACTACTTAGACGCGAGAACCAGGGATACCATATGCTCAAACCCATTCTAGACTCCACATATTGAAACACATAACAATCAAGATAGAAGTCAAAGGGTTGTAACGGGGCTACGGTATTGGCTAACAACGAAAGGTAAAGGATAAACAAACGTTCTTAAACCAATAGTGGGCAAAGTAATCAAGTAGGCACTTAGAATTCACTTTAGAATGCAAAATCAACTTTTAACACCCAAGGGGGAATCACACAAAACTTAGGGCCATATTCAAACTTTTTGGACCCTTTCTTCAACAATCAACACTTGTGAGTTCATTCTCACTTATTTTCACTCATTTTCTTTCTTTTCTTCTTCTTTTTCTTCTTTTTCACATTTTTTTTTTTCTTTCGTTTTTTTTTTCTTTTTCCAGTGCCTCTTTTAAGACTTTGGCACACACATACACACAAAAATCCCTTCCCCCACACTTGTTTTCTGCAAGAATGTTATTCAAAAGGAATTCCTTCCTAAGTTATGCTCCACTATACTTCAAGAACAAGGGTATGGGAAGTCTTATTCTAGGCTAGGTATGGGTGATGCGGTTAACAAAGAAAATAGGCTAAATAAGGCTCAAAGGGGCTAATCCTACAAGACAAATGACAAGGGTGGATTCGGCTATTTGGCTATAGTGGTGACTACTAAACAACTTCATCTCGTTATTTGTTATGCTAATCAATTTCATGCTTTGAATGAAACGGGTATGAGTTATAGTATTTGGATTCATAATGATGAAACACATTCTAAGTAGCAACCAAGCAAAGAATAATGAGATCATGCAACGACTTTAGAAAACAAGAATGCACAGATTAATAACTCACCAAATAAACGTTTAAGCTCAAGTCTCTCAGGGATGTAGCGTTTGTTTGAGTTCCTTCCTTCAAGCATGTTACAAAAACTGATTTTATCCTTTGTGATTACACGTGAATTGGAAAACTATAACTACAACCAAGCATAAACCAAAGAGAAAATCAAACTTCCATCATTGTTTGTAACAATCTTTAACAGTCATGCATTAAAAACCAAATCCTCATCATTGTGTTGGAAGGTACCCTAAGACACAAACAAACACAAAAAAAACACAAACGACTCTAAAAACAACTCTTTTTGGGTTTTTCAAACATTTTTTTTGATTTTTTTTCAAATTTTCTGATTTTTACTTCAAAACACACCAAAACAGCTCAAAATGCACTAAAAACACTTAAAAATAGTGAGAAACAACATTAGAAGTGATAGGTGATAGAATCCCACGAGTTTTGCATAAAAGCACTTGTTTACCCTGTCACATCTCGGCCCGGGGCGGATCACTTCCTGGGCCCGCTCCACTACCGTAGCACGATATTGTCCGCTTTGGGCCCCGACCACGCCCTCACGGTTTTGTTTTTGGGAACTCACACGAGAACTTCCCGATGGGTCACCCATCCTGGGAATGCTCTCGCGCACTACTCGCTTAACTTCGGAGTTCCCATGGAACCCGAAGCCAGTGAGCTCCCAAAAGGCCTCGTGCTAGGTAAGGATGGGAATATACATATAAGGATCACTCCCTTGGGTGATGTGGGATGTCACAATCCAACCCCCCTTAGGGGTCCGACGTCCTCGTCGGCACACCACGACCAGGGTTAGGCTCTGATACCAAATTGTCACATCTCGGCCCGGGGCGGATCACTTCCTGGGCCCGCTCCACTACCGTAGCACGATATTGTCCGCTTTGGGCCCCGACCACGCCCTCACGGTTTTGTTTTTGGGAACTTACACGAGAACTTCCCGATGGGTCACCCATCCTGGGAATGCTCTCGCGCACTACTCGCTTAACTTCGGAGTTCCCATGGAACCCGAAGCCAGTGAGCTCCCAAAAGGCCTCGTGCTAGGTAAGGATGGGAATATACATATAAGGATCACTCCCCTGGGCGATGTGGGATGTCACAATCCAACCCCCCTTAGGGGTCCGACGTCCTCGTCGGCACACCACGACCAGGGTTAGGCTCTGATACCAAATTTTCACATCTTGGCCCGGGGCGGATCACTTCCCGAGCCCGCTTCACTACCGTAGTACGATATTGTCCGCTTAGGGCCCCGACCACGCCCTCACGGTTTTGTTTTTGGGAACTCACACGAGAACTTCCCGATGGGTCACCCATCCTGGGAATGCTCTCGCGCACTACTCGCTTAACTTCGGAGTTCCCATGGAACCCGAAACCAGTGAGCTCCCAAAAGGCCTCGTGCTAGGTAAGGATGGGAATATACATATAAGGATCACTCCCCTGGGTGATGTGGGATGTCACAATCCAACCCCCCTTAGGGGTCCGACGTCCTCGCCGGCACACCACGACCAGGGTTAGGCTCTGATACCAAATTGTCACATCTTGGCCCGGGGCGGATCACTTCCCGGGCCCGCTCCACTACCGTAGCACGATATTGTCCGCTTTAGGCCCCGACCACGCCCTCACGGTTTTGTTTTTGGGAACTCACACGAGAACTTCCCGATGGGTCACCCATCCTGGGAATGCTCTCGCGCACTACTCGCTTAACTTCGGAGTTCCCATGGAACTCGAAGCCAATGAGCTCCCAAAAGGCCTCATGCTAGGTAAGGATGGGAATATACATATAAGGATCACTCCCCTGGGCGATGTGGGATGTCACAATCCAACCCCCCTTAGGGGTCCGACGTCCTCGTCGGCACACCACGACCAGGGTTAGGCTCTGATACCAAATTGTCACATCTCGGCCCGGGGCGGATCACTTCCCGGGCCCGCTCCACTACCGTAGCACGATATTGTCCGCTTTGGGCCCCGACCACGCCCTCACGGTTTTGTTTTTGGGAACTCACACGAGAACTTCCCGATGGGTCACCCATCCTGGGAATGCTCTCGCGCACTACTCGCTTAACTTCGAAGTTCCCATGGAACCCGAAGCCAGTGAGCTCCCAAAAGGCCTCGTGCTAGGTAAGGATGGGAATATACATATAAGGATCACTCCCCTGGGCGATGTCCAACAATTAAATCAAACATTGTCCTCAATGTTTCACACACGACTCACACAAAAGCAACAAATAACAAACAACTAAGCATAATAAAATGGGGCAGCAAGGAGAAGGGTTTAGAAACGCAAATCTGGGTTTGGAGTGGAAGTTCCATCTTCTCCTTGTCGAATGCATGGGTTGCCTCCCAAGAAGCGCTTGCTTTAACGTCTTCCAACCGGATGAATACGCCATGCTAAGCTTCACTAGTACCCACGGCATGGAGGGGTACATCATCCACAACATGCTCCTCGAAATTCTCATAGTAGGGCTTTAACCGATGGCCATTCACCTTGAACTCTTGTCCTGTTTTCAAGCTTTGAACTTGGACTGCACCATAAGGAAAGACATTAGTAATAACAAACGGGCCAACCCACTTAGAACGCAACTTACTAGGAAACAAGCGAAGGCGGGAATTAAAGAGTAACATTTTCTGCCCAGTAGAGAATGATTTACCTCGAATCATCTTATCATGGAAAGCCTTTGTCTTCTCCTTGTAGATTCGAGCGTTTTCATAAGCCTCGTTCCGAATCTCTTCAAGTTCATTCAATTGGAGCTTCCTATGAATTCCAGCGGCATCAATGTCCATGTTGAATGTTTTGACGGCCCAATGCGCCTTGTGCTCCAATTCTACTGGAAGGTAACATGGTTTGCCATAAATGAGCCGAAATGGGGACATGTCCAGGGGTGTCTTATATGCCGTGCGATATGCCCACAACGCATCCTCCAAATGTATGCTCCAATCCTTCCTTGTTGGGCCAACGGTCTTCTCTAGAATTTGCTTGATCTCCCTATTTGAAACCTCGGCTTGCCCATTGGTTTGAGGATGATAAGGTGTTGAAACCTTATGCGTGACGTTGTACTTCTTGAGCAAAGCCTCAATGGTTCGATTGCAAAAGTGAGACCCTCCATCACTTATGATTACTCGTGGCATTCCAAACCTTGCAAATAGGTTAGTTCTAATGAAATCTGCAACCACTCGAGAATCAATAGTTTGGGTGGCTTTTGCTTCCACCCATTTCGACACATAATCCACAACAAGTATGATATAAAGGAAACCATGTGAGGAAGGGAAAGGGCCCATAAAATCAATGCCCCAAACTTCAAAAATTTCAACAGGGAGTATAACATTTTGCGGCATTTGATCATTTGCACTTATGTTACCCATTCTTTGGCAACGATCACAATACATACAAAAGGTTCTAGCATCCTTAAATAAAGTTGGCCAATAAAATCCACATTCTAAAATCTTAAGGGCTGTGCGTTGTGTCCCAAAGTGTCCCTCACATGCATAAGTGTGACAGAATGTTAAAATAGAAGTGAATTCCATGTCATGCACACACTTACGTATAATCTGATTCGAGCAATATTTCCACAAGTATGGATTATCGCAAACATAAAACCTAGCATCTTTTTTCAATTTATCACGTTGGTTTCTGTTTAGAATGTTTGGAACTTGTTTAGTCACCAAATAATTCACCAAATCCATATACCAAGGCTCACTTACCTTAATGGATAACAATTGCTCATCGGGGAAGGTTTATGAAATAGGTAACGGCTCCTCCTCATGTACCATACGGCTTAGGTGGTTAGCCACCACATTTTCACTCCCTTTTTTGTCCTTGATTTCGATGTCAAACTCTTGAAGAAGTAGCACCCATCGAATTAGCCTTGGTTTGGCTTCTTTCATGGTGAACAAATACTTTAAAGCTGCATGATCAGTGAAAATAATAACTTTAGTACCAAGTAAATATGATTGAAATTTATCTAAAGCAAAGACAATGGCAAGAAGTTCTTTTTCAGTGGTCGAATAGTTTAAGCATCATTTAATGTCCGAGATGCGTAGTAGATAACATGCGGCTTCTTGTCCTTTCTTTGGCCTAAAACAGCCCCTAACGCATAGTCGGATGCATTACACATGAGCTCAAACGGAAGGCTCCAATCTGGAGGAACAATGATGGGTGTCGTGGTTAGCAAGTCTTTGAGGTGTTGGAAGGTTGCCGTGCACTCCTTGTTGAAATCAACAGTTGCATCTTTTTGTAGGAGACGACATAGAGGTTGGGAGACCTTTGAGAAATCCTTAATGAACCTTCGATAAAAACCTGCATGTCCAAGGAACGAACGAACATCTCTAACTGAAGTAGGAGAGGGTAAGTGGCGCACAAGATCTATCTTTGACTTATCAACCTCAATACCTTTTTCAGAAATAATGTGACCTAAAATTATGCCTTGTTTAACCATGAAATGACATTTTTCCCAGTTTAGAACAAGGTTAGTTTCAATGCATCGTTTTAAAATCAAACTAAGATTATTCGAACAACCATCAAATGAATCACCAAAAATGTTGAAATCATCCATAAAAACCTCAATAATTTTCTCAACATAATTCGAAAATATGCTCATCATGCATCTTTGAAATGTGGCAGGTGCATTACATAAGCCAAATGGCATGCGACGATAAGCAAATGTACCAAAAGGGCATGTGAAAGTGGTTTTCTCTTGATTTTCCGGAGCTTTCACAATTTGATTATAACCTGAATATCCATCAAGAAAACAATAAAAAGCATAACCCGCTAACCTTTCAAGCATTTGATCAATGAATGGCAAAGGAAAATGATCATTCCTTGTAGTGGCATTGAGCTTCCTATAATCAATACAAACCCTCCAACTTGTTTGGATTTGAGTAGGAACAAGCTCATTTTCGGCATTTGTCACCACAGTTACTCCGGATTTCTTTGGAACACGTTGAACCGGAGACACCCAACGACTATCCGAAATTGGATAAATCACTCCACAATCCAAGAGCTTGATTATCTCCTTCTTCACAACTTCCATCATTAGAGGGTTGAGTCGGTGTTGAGCCTCTTGAGATGATTTAGACCCCTCCTCCAAAAGTATACGATGCATGCACGTGGTAGGGCTTATTCCCTTGATGTCGGCCAAGGTCCAACCAATTGTTCTTTTGTACTCCTTTAACACCCTCACTAACTTACCTTCTTCTTGTGCCGTGAGTGAGGAGGAGATAATGATGGACAAGGTCTCTTGGTCTCCCAAGAAAACATACTTTAAATGGCTTGGCAATGGTTTAAGTTCAAGGGCAGGTGGCTGCACAACTGAAGGAATAGGCTTATTAGTCGAAATTGGAATTGAAATTGGGTCCAAAGACTTACCAAATTGTAGTGGTAATGACTCAAGGGCAGCCACTATCTCAATCATATCTGCATTAGGGAGCATGGCATGGTGCTCTCCATGCATGCCGTGGGTAGCCAATGTGGCTAGTTCCTTGTTTTTGAGTTCCATTCCTCTTGTAATGACCAATTCAAGCGCATCTTCGTTCAATTGTTCAAAATGGTCCTACGCCAACGAATCAATTACATCAATAGAAAAACATGAATGATCATCAATAGGGTACTTGATAGATTCAGAAAGATTCAAATTAATAACTTCCCCATCAAATTCCATTGTCAACGTCCCATTAAACACATCAATCTTAATGCGGGCGGTTTTCATGAATGGGCGTCCAAGAAGGATTGGCAACGAAGGCGAATGGTTTGATTCTTCCATTTCAAGCACGTAGAAATCCGCCAGAAAGATTAAATGATTGACCTGCACTAAAACATCTTCCAAAACACCCTTTGGATAGGCATTAGATCTATCGGCCAATTGAATAATCACACCATCATTTTTTAACTCACCTAGGGTCATAGATGCATAAATTGAGTAGGGCATAACATTAATAGATGCACCTAAGTCTAGCATGGCATGTTCAAAACGATTATTGCCAATAACACAAGGAATTGTAAAACTACCCGGATCTTTGCATTTAGGGGGCAATTTACGTTGCAAGATGGCTGAGACATTTTCACTTACCTTTACAACCTCTTTGTTCGAAATTATCTTCCTAGTAGTGCAAAGTTCTTTTAAAAACTTAGCATACCTTGGAACTTGCTTAATTGCATCCAAAAGTGGTATATTGACTTGTACTTTTCTAAATCTCTCCAAAATGTCCTTTTCATCCTCCTTCTTCTTTGTTTGCATGAATCTACGAGGAAATGGTACATTGGGAGGAATAACATTAGAAATAATCGAATTTGGAACCTCCTTACCCTTGGAAGCCGAATGGTGTTGTTTGGGTGGCTGCGGCATGGGTGGTGTTACCCTTGTCGTGGCTTGGTCTTGCTCCTCCTCCTCCAATTGCAACTTTTCGTCCTCCGTTGGGGCTGATTCAGCGGGTTGTGAGGCCGTTCCAACTTGTTTTCCACTTCGCAACATGATTGCTTTGGTAGATTCGAATCGTCATTTTGGGTTGACAATGGTTGAACTAGGCAACTTGCCTTGCTCTCTGAATTGGCCCATGAACTCCGCAATCTGCCCTACTTGCTTTTCTAATTCATCAACCTTTTTGTCCCTATTTTGCATTCCCTGCGCCATAGAAGTTAGTAATTGAAAATTTTGATCATTATCTATGGACGAACCTGATTTGGGTTGTGTAGGTTGTGCTTGGGGTGGTGTGGGTGCATACGGCCTTTGGTAGAATCTCGGAGGTTGCTGCCTAAATGTGCTTTATTGTTGGGGTTGTTGCGGCTCCCTCCATTTGAAATTTGGATGATCTCTCCAACCAGGATTGTATGTGTTAGAGAAATGATCACTCCTTGGTTGGTTTTGGCTCCCATAACCCACGGCATTGGCAGATTCCCACCCTCCGTTCTCAATCAATTAAGGGCACTTATCCGTGAGATGTCCATTCATGGAGCACACGCCACAAACAGCCACACTTTGTACCTTTGGTATTTTAACCACCTGCGAAAGAAGAAAAGTAAGATTAGCCATTTGATTTTGAAGTTCGGAAATAACACTTACCTCATTAACTTGTTGCTGTCGTGGTATGTCTCTTTGACCAACGTTGTCGTATTGTTGAGCATTCAAAGCTCGGTTGGCAATGAGAGTCTTGGCGGCCATGGGTGTTTTGTCCACTAAAGCTCCTCTCGCTGAGGCGTCTAGCATTTGGCGTTCAATTGGTAGAAGCCCTTCGTAAAAATATTGAAGAAGAAGCTCTTCCTTCATTTGGTGTTGTGGACATGAAGCAACAAGAGTTTTAAAACGTTCATAATAAGTTGGAAATGATTCACCTTGATTTTGCTGAATGCCACTAATCCTTTTACGTAAAAGAATGACTCAAGAAGTTGGGAAAAACTTCTCCAAAAACGCCCGTTTCATACTCTCCCATGATGTGACAGTTCCGGGGGCTAGTTCATACAACCAATCTTTAGCCTTTTCCAAGAGAGAAAAGGGAAAAGCCTTCATTTTCAAGATGCTCCCATCAACATTCACCGGGGTCATACTTGAGCAAACAACCTCAAACTCCTTCAAGTGCTTATTAGGATCTTCCATGGACAACCCATGGAACTTAGGAATATGGTGCAATAAGCTAGACTTGAGTTCGAACTCGTCGGTCTTGTCTGGGGCTGCCCTTGGATATTGAATGCATAGAGGCATGGCATTATCCAATCTCGAAGCGGAAAGCTCCTTGATTGTTCGGTTGTCGGCTGCCATAACTTGTTCTTCCTAAAAAACCCTTGTCGTGGCCTCCTCTCCCACTTGTATTTTGTCCTCTTCAAGCTCTGGTGCAGCTTGAGGTGGTTTAGGCTCTTGTTGATTCTTCTACCTTCTCAAGGTTCGCTCAAAATCATCGTCAAAGTCTAAGATATGCGCATGAACCGGTTGAGAATTCCGAGTCATAAACTAGTACCTATAAACAAGAAAACAAGCAAGTCAGAAACTAAAACCAAAAACACACGAAAAGAAACAAAAAGAAATAATAAGGGATTAGCAAAGTTGCTAATCCCCGGCAATGGCGCCAAAATTTGATGCGAAAATTAACTTAACACACAAATCAACCCTCTTTTGACAATTGTAGCATATAAGTAAGTAGGGATCGTTCTTAAACTGGGGATTAGGAGGGGTTGCTAAACACTTTAAACTGACTCAATGATGTGAAATATTCTAACACTCAAATTAAAACCCTAGGATTGTAGTATATGAAAGTAGGGATCGTTTTAGGCAGGGGATTAGAAGGGATGCTAATCTACTCTAAACTGACTTAAAAACACAAAACTAAACTTAAAAACACTTAACTAGACTTATAAGACTCCAAACAAACTAAAAAGACTCAAAACTACACAAAACAATTAAAAAGAGTCAAACTAGACTCTAAAGGTGATTTGGATGAAAATTACTTTTAACTTGACTCAAAACACTTAAAAACACAAGTTTGATAGATTCTAACTAATTTGATACAACAAAGTAAAAGGGGATTGGATTTTGGACGAAATTAAGGTGAAAACAAACAGATTATAAAGACTCTAAACAACTTGGACGAAATTAGGGAAAACTATGGGTGATAAGCTAGCTAGAGGGTCTTTCTCCACACATGACACATATGCATATGAACCAATTTCCAGTTATTATTCCTTTAGACTATGAATGACAACGCCCCAAGTTAATTGCATCGCACAACTAACCATCAGATTTTCCTTATGTCATTGAATTAGATGGAATACGCATCACAACCAAATTATCTTTCTCAAGTTCTCTATATGCAACGCATAATAAAGATACATATCAAAAGTCATTAAGTTTTGTGAAAATCATAAGCATTGACAAGGCATTCATCACTATGAAATGCATGAGACTCATACCAAGGATTTACTTAACACGATTGTGACTAGCAACCTCCACTACTTGTGAATATAAGTGAATAACTCTTACATGAAACCCCCTTTATACTCTAGCATCAAATTCATGCATGCGAATTAAGTGTCGACCCCCAACCCACATACATAAACAAGTTTTAATAACTTAGATAAGCAAATCACATTCATGCCTTAAGAAACAATAATTGGATATAATCAATTCATATAAAACATGTAATCATGGCTTCGAATTCACCTCTAACTAAAAAGAATTAGTTCCACATATTCGCAAAACAAAGATAATTAAACTTAAACATTAAAAACAAAGATAGAATACACCTAGAAACACTCTAGGTGGCTCATCCTTCCTTCCTTGCTACCAACAATGGGGATTTGTGTGAATTTAGGCTCTTGAGGTGTGGTGTGAATTTGGGGTAGAAGCTGGTGGTTTTTGAGTGTTGTGGCATCAAGTATTTATAGGGTGAAGGGGAGGCACAAATTTGGGCTGACAAGGAGAGGAATTAGGACTCCAAATCATCAAAGAACAAGGATACTTTCAATCAGATTCCAAGGAGGACAATGAATGGTCCTTGTGGCAGATTCTAGAACTTCTAGAAGGGTTACATGTGGCATAAACTTAATGCACGAAAATAGGGCTTCTAGAACTTGATATTTAGGTGATTTAATGTGAAAATGAGTCCTCTTTGAAGTTGGAATTAAGGTAGGAAAAGATTAGGATAGGATAAGATAAGATAAGGTTGGATAAGGTGTGGATAAGATAAGGAAACTTGGATAAGGTTCCTTATTTCTTGCTCTTTCCTTATCTTCTTTGCATTTGGACTTCTTTCTCCAGATTTTTAGCCTTTCCTAGCATCTCTTGAATTCAATTTCGTCCATCCACATTGCTCCATAGTTAAGCTATCTAATCCATGCCCAAAACTGCTCCAAATAGCCTCAAAATGCACTTTCTTGCTCCTTTTGCCCTTAGGACCTAAAAACATATGAAAATAGCTTAAAAGACTAAAATAGATAGTAATTAAGTAACTAAATGCAAGGAAACAACATAACTGAGTAGCATAAATATGCTCCTATCACTCAAATAAATAAAACAAAGCTTTTAAACACTTAACTCAACTCAAAAGACTCAAAACAAGTTCACAAGACTCACAATGAGCTGAAAACACTCAAAACTGCCTAAAAAACACAAATTGGGCAGATTTGACTCTAAACACAAAATTGGACGAAAATTGGTTCTAACTTGACTTGAAACACTTGAAAACACAATCTAAAACATTTTTTTTTAACTATTTAGACACTCTAAAATAAATGGGGATTTGGTTTTGGACGAAAATAAACAAAACAAAACAAGAAATTAAACTAGACAGATTTGGACGAATTTGATGGAATTAAGTTGATGATGGTTTAGCTAAGAGGTCTTTCTCCACACATGGCATACTTGCATACAAAACAATCTCCAGTTGCTTATTCAATGATTCATGAACCTCAACACCCCAAGTTAATTAGGTATGCTTAACTTAACTCTCAGATTTCCCTTAGGTCATTGATTTGAATGGAATTAGCGCATTGCAATCAAATTATTCCTCAAAAGTTCTCTATATGAAAGCGCATAATACAAAAACAATCAAGGATCATTAGATTGTATGGAAATCATAAGTGTTGACGAGGCATTCGTAACTATGAAAGCGCATGATACTTATGCCAAGAATTTATTTAACATGATTGTGACCAACAATCTTTACTACTTATGAATATAAGTTCCCAACGATTAGGTGAAGTTTCTTTATATCCCAGCATCAGATTTATGCATGCAAATTAAGCGAGCACTCTCAATTCATATACATAAACAAGTTTTAATTCAAATATATAAGTAAATTGAATTCACAATTCATGAAATCACAACTGAAAGTAATCAAATCATAATGCAAATATAGCCCTGGTTTCGAAATTCCCCCTAGCCAAAAGGGGATTAGTTCCTCATACTTGCAAAGCAAAGATTCTTGAAATTAAACATTGAAAACACAAGAAAGATTACACCTAAACGTTTCAGCAATTCCAGGATGAATGGCATGCACGGCTAGGCTCCTCTTCCTCTTCCTTGCTGCCGCACAAGTTGTGGGTGGTGGTTTTGGGGGTTGTGAATGGTATATTCTCGTTTAGGGGGATGAATAATGGCTGAGTATGGTGGTAGGGTGCGGCAGGTGGTGTATGGAGGTGTATGGAGTGGATGAAGGATGAAGAATGGAGGCTAGGTGATGCGAGATTTATACGCACACAAATTAAACCCTCTTTTTGTCAAATTGTAGTATAAGTATAAGTAGGGATCGTTCTGGACCGGGGATTAAGAGGGATTGTTAATCACTTGGATTTGACTCAAAAACGTAAAAACATAATATAAAACACTATACTAGACTCAAAGAATGCAAAACTAAACTTTAAAACACTAAGACAAACCAAAAGACTCAAAACGCTTTAAAAACACAAACTAAATTGATTTCTAACTAAATTGAACAATAAAGTAAAGGGGGATTGAGTTTTGGACGAGATTAAACTAAATGCACAGATTCTAATTAAAACAGATTGTAAAAACGAAATTGATGAAATAAAATGATGAAAAACTAGTTAGAGGGTTCCTTATCCACACATGAACATATGCATATAATTTAATTTCCAGTTATGACTTCAACAAACGTTGAATGACAATGCTCCAAGTTAATTAGGTCCGCTTAAACTAACTTTCAGATTTCCCTAGATTCATTGGATTGAATGGAATACGCATTACAACCAAATTATTCCTAATCAAAGTCCCTAACCATGGAATACGCATGATAGAGACATTCAACAAAGATCATTAAGTTCAACGGAAATCATAAACATCGACTAGGCATTCATAACTATGGAATACGCATGTTAATCCAGCCTAGGGTTTACTAAACACAATCGTGACTAGCGATTTTTACTACTCATGAATATAAGTTCATAACGATTAGGTGAAATTCCCTTATATCCTAGCATCAAGTTTAGGCGTGCAAATTAAGTGTCGACCCTCAACCCACATACATAACAAGTTCTTAATCAAAACAGAAAAGTAAACCACATCTAAAGTTCATGAATTCATAACTGGAGTAAATCAAATCATAACCAACATATGTCCATGGCTTCAAACTTTCCTCTAACTAAAAAGAAATTAATGAAAACAAAAACAAAAGAAGAAAGAACTCATGGATGATGGAATAGCTAAGGGGTTCATCTCCATACATGTTACACTTGCATAATAAAACGATTTTCAGTTGGTCTTTCGATAAATTATGAAACTCAACGCCCCGGGTCAATTAGGTCCGCTTAAATTAACCGTCAAGTTTTCCTTAAGTTAATGAATTGGATGGGTTTGCGCAACGCAATTCACAACATTCTCCAAAAGTCCTTTACGTGAAAAGCACAATAAAGATACAATCAAAGATCATTAAGCATTATGAAAACTATAAGTGTTGACGAGGCCTTCGTTACTATGGAATACGCATGAAACTAGTGCCAAGAATTCATTTAACGCGATTGTTTATAAGCAACCTCCACTACTTGTGAATATAAGTTCATAACGATTAGGTGAAACTCACTTATATTCTAGCGTCATATTCATGCATGAAAATTAAGCGCGCATTCTCAATAAACATACATAAATAAGTTATCAATCAAACGGTTAAACAAATTGAATTCACAACTTATGAAATTCCAACCAAATGTAATCAATTCAAAATGCAAGCATAAACATATATTTCGAATCCCCCCCTAACCAAGGGGGGTTTAGTTCCTTATACGTACAAAACAAAGAGAATCAAAGAAACACCTAAACATTCCAACAACTCAAACTTGAATTGTATGAACGTTTAGGCCCTCTTCTCTTCCATGCCTCATTCGTTGTGGCACAAGGTCTAAGGATAGTTTGATGGTGTGAATGCGTATGAATGGATGAGAATGAATTGATGCGTGTTTGGATTGTAAGGGAGACACGGCAAGGGTGGTTTGATGGTCTACATTCTGAATATGGAAGAATGTTGTGACTGAAATGTGTATGAATGAGAATGCAAAGAAACTCACGGCAAAAGGGGGAAGTGTTTGTGTTGTGGTATGTACAATGAGATGTTAATAAATAATGCATGTAGGGTTAGCTAGGTTGGAAAGGTGTGGAAGATGGCTGGAATTAGTGGTGAATGCACGGGTTAGGCTTTGTTTTCTGGTGGAAATGAATGTGAAAGCCACGGGTTGGATTGTGTGATGGTGTGTGAATGATGAAGAGTTGCATGTGCTTTAATGATTAAAGAGTGAGGGGATTGTGGAGATGCACGGCTCTAAAGGTTTGTGGATGCTGGAATTGAATGTGCAAAGCTGGAAAATGAAGGTAGGCCACGGCATGGAATTGTTGTATGGTATGGATGGTTCTTTGCATGGCAAAGGATAGTGTGATGGTGTGTGTATGGGAATGACAGCTAGGGGGAGGAATATATGCGTGATGATGGCTGAATTATATAATGAAAAGTGAATGATTAATGCTCTAGTGCTTAGGACAAAGGTGCGGCTAGGATATAGGAAAGGTTTAAATGTCCTAAAACTAAAGGGAACAAGGTTCCAACACTTTGGTCTTCAATTAGGTCTTCAATTTCGTCCAACACTTTGGCTCCAAGCATAAGCTATCCATCCTTAGCCCAAAAGTGCTCCAAAAGGCTCCAAAATGCACTTCTTTGCTCCTGTAGCCCCATGTACCTAGAAACACACGGAAATGGCATAAAGGACTAAAATAACTAAAGAAACACAACGTAAATGCACGAGAACAAGCCAATTAAGTCGCATAAATATGCTCCTATCAAATTCCCCCACACTTATCTTTTGCTAGTCCTCGAGCAAAACAAAACAAAAGAAACCAAAAACAAAACGACACTGAACAAGTAAAACACAACCTAAACCTTCCAACAATCGTCTCAGGGATTTCCAATGCACATGACAAGTTAAAAATCATTATTCCCACAGATTTTAGCCATCTTTACACTTAAGTACATTCTTAATCATAGTCACCACATACTAGTTCACAATTAAGCATTTAAAACACATTTCGAATGTAGTAACATGCCTTAGAGAATTTCCTCAATTCCTTACTAAAATGCACTCTATTTTCACACAGATTTTCTGACTACACACCCTACACTAGTTATATGTGAGAGATTGATGTAAACATGAAAGACTAGTATCTCACATATGTTATAACAAAGAAAGCATTTTCTGGATTTACGATAATGACATGAATATGATCTCATGAATGGAATGCTACTACTTAGAATGAAAACCAGTGATTCCATAAGCTCATATCAATTCCAAACTCCACATTATTGAACACATAACGATCAAGATAGAAGTCAAAGGGGTGTAACGGGGCTAGGGTATTGGCTAACAATGAAAGGTGAAGGATAAACAAACATTCTTAAAGCAATAGTGAGCAAAGTATTGAATTAGGCACTTAGAATTCCCTTTAGAACGCAGAAGTCAACTTTGATCACCCAAGGGGGAATCACACAAAACTTAGGGCCATATTCAACTTTTTTGGACCCTTTCTTCAACCATCAACGCTTGTGAGTTCATTCTCACTTATTTTCACTCTTTTTCTTTCTTTTCTTCTTTTTTTTTTTTTTTTTTTTTTTTTTTTTTTTTTTTTTTTTTTTTATCCGTGCCTCCTTTAAGACTTAGGCACACACATACACACAAAAATCCCTTCCCCCACACTTGTTTTCTGCAATAATGTCACTCAAAAAGAAATCCTTCTAAGTCATGCTCCACTATACTTCAAGAACAAGGGTATGGGAAAGTCCTACTCTAAGCTAGGTAAGGGGTGATGTGGGTAAACAAAGAATAAAGGTTAAACGAGGCTCAACTGGGTTAAAACTTACAATATATACGAAATATGGGAAATAAGGCTATTTGGCTATGGTGGCAACTACACAACTTCATCTTGATATATGTTATGCAATTCAATGTCATGCTTTGAATGAAACGGATATAAGTTCTAGCATTTAGTTCTATCATAATACAATTGCATTCTAAGTAGCAACCAAGCAAGGAATAATGAGATCATGCAACAACTTTAGAAAACAAAGAATCACAAAAAATAACTCTCCAAAGAACGTTTAGGCTCAAGTCTCACAAGGTTGTAGCGTTTGTTTGAGTTCCTTCCTTCAAGCATGTTACAAAAACGAATTTTTCTTTTATGATTGCATGTGAAGTCATACATTATAACCATAACCAAGCATATACCAAGAGTAAATCAAACTTTCATCCATGTTTATAACTCTCTTTAACAGCCATGCACTTACAAACCAAATCCTTATCATTGTGTTGGAAGGTACCCTAAGACACAAACACACAAAAATGACTCAAAACACTCTTTTTAGGCTTTTTAAAACATGTTTTTCAAATTTTTATGTGATTTTCGGAGTTATAAAAACAAAACATACTAAAACACTCTAAAACAACTTAAAAACACCTTAAAACAGCAAGGAACAACATTTGAAGTAATGGGTGATAAAATCCCACGAATTTGCATTAAATAAACTTAGTTACCCCCCCCCCCCCCCACACTTAAATCAAACATTGTCCTCAATGTTTTAAGCATAGATTCACACAAAACATAAGTAAACACACAAAAAACACTAAACATACTAAACATGGCAGAATGTAACTAACAAAGAGAAGAGTTTAGGGACGCAAATCTGGTTATGGAGTGTAAATTCCCTCTTCTCCTTGGTGATTGCATTGAGGCTTGATCTTGGTGATTCCACAGGCTTACTCTTGAACTGGTTTCCGCCCATCGTTGATTTTCCTTTGTGCTACTCTTGAACTGGGCAGCAGGATTCTTTTGGTCTCCCCCAAAGGTCTGAGCTTACTCCTCTTCTTTGTTCAATCTTTCCAATTCGTATTGAATACGAATTGGAAAGATTGATGTTTCATTGTCACCCGTCTTAGCTGTCCCTTCTCTGGCAGTGTATCAACCGTTGAAGATGACTACTCGAGAGCAATACTAGGTAAGCAACCAGGAATAGATTCCAGGTAGTCGGTTGCAGATTGGAAGGCTGACTCCAAGTGCCTCTGATTGCTCTCCTTCACTTTGCCATGCGAGTAATAACAAGGACAAAGGAAAAGACAGGGAAAGAGCATGATATGAGATACTCTTGCTTTTGACCTTGATGATATGAGATACCTTTGCTTTTGAAGAAACGGCGAATGAATCAGCACATGTATTTGTTGTGGCTGTCTCCACATGCTTCGATCTACCGTTTCCTTCTGCCTCATCTGTACTCCAGGTATCTGGTATCTTCTTTGGGGGAGAAAAAATTGAGTATTTCAAGAGGCTTCGCTGGGAGTGCGCCCTCAGAGGTGAGGAAGAGTTGGACATTTTCTTCAGGTCTGCCTTGCCACAAAAGATGAAGGTCGACATATATAGGGATTTCTCAATAGCAAGTAGTGGTACTGTTCTTTTACCCTTGTCGACAAACGTCTCTTCAAATTTTTTTTTAAAGCAAACGGCTCTTCGATTTCTGAACAAACGCCCCTTCGATTTCTGAGCAAACGCCCCTTCGATTTCTGCATGGCAAGTAGTAGTCACGGGTGCGTCTCTGTTACCACGCGTTTTCTGAAAAGCAGAGAAAGTGTCGCCGAACTTTGCGCTTGTCGGCAAAAGTGTGTAGTTGCGATGATGGCCTCCACGTGTTTTCGACTTTGTCAGATATCTTTTGACAAAGTTGAACGCGTTTTCTGAAAAGCAGCAAACCCGTCGCCGAAATTCAGGCAGGAAAATCCAGATTTTTGAATCGGTGGTCGTGTTGCTTTGGCTTTTTATAGAGAGGTCGATCACTGCCAACATGCACACTCTGAAGATTGCCCATTCTTGAAAATCGACTCCGGCCCTTTGAAATTTAACTCCATCCACCCCTTCTCTTTGAACACCTTTGAAAAATGACTAACCCATCGAACCTTAGCTTAGATTTGAGTCTCAGCAGCGATCCGGTTGCGCCCCGTCAAGGTAATGTATGGCGTCCTTCTTTTTTATCTTCTAACGGTCCTCTTACAGGTGAAGACTCCATGATGACGGATGCAACAACAGCTACGATAGTAGCGAGGAACCTCCTCACTCCTAAGGATAGTAGGCTGCTTTCTGGACGGTCCGATGAGTTGGCCGTTCAAGAGTCCTTAGCTCTCAGCGTTCAGTGTGTGGGCTCTGTGTCCAACATGGGCCAACGCCTACTGGCTCGCTCCCGCCAAGTGGAATCCTTGATGGCGGAGGTGGAAAGTCTCAAGCAAGAGATCAAGCAGCTGAAGTACGAGAATAGAAGTTTGCATGTGCTTGCAAATAACTATTTGACGGGCATGAAGAGGAAGCTTGATGAGCTGCAAGAATCCAATGGTCGAATGCAAAGTGACCGTCAAAATGACCGTCAAAGACTTTCGGCTTTCTTCCAGAGGCACCTTTTTCCTGGCTCATCTAGCGTTCCACCAAGTGTTGAGGCCTGGAATGGTCTAGCTCCGATGCCTCGCGCTACTATGCCTCCCGCTCCTAGAGTTTTGCCCAGTAGTGGGGCTTCAAGCAAATAACCTTTGTGAAAGTTACATTCTGCCATTTTTTTTTTTTTTTTTTTTTTTTTTTCAACATGCTTTGTTTTATTCAGTGTATTGGGTTGCCTCCCAAGTAGCGCTTTCTTTTACGTCTTGCAGCCGGACGAAGAACCCAATCACTCCAGGTTATGTTCACGAATCGGATGAGAACTCCGAGTCATAAACTAGTACCTAAAACAAGAAACAAAACAAGATTAAGAATCTGGAATAAAATAAAAACAAACGAAAATAAAACAATCCAAGGGATTAGCAAAGTTGCTAATCCCCGGCAACGGCGCCAAAATTTCATGCGAGATTTATACGCACACAAATTAAACCCTCTTTTTGTCAAATTGTAGTATAAGTATAAGTAGGGATCGTTCTGGACCGGGGATTAAGAGGGATTGTTAATCACTTGGATTTGACTCAAAAACGTAAAAACATAATATAAAACACTATACTAGACTCAAAGAATGCAAAACTAAACTTTAAAACACTAAGACAAACCAAAAGACTCAAAACGCTTTAAAAACACAAACTAAATTGATTTCTAACTAAATTGAACAATAAAGTAAAGGGGGATTGAGTTTTGGACGAGATTAAACTAAATGCACAGATTCTAATTAAAACAGATTGTAAAAACGAAATTGATGAAATAAAATGATGAAAAACTAGTTAGAGGGTTCCTTATCCACACATGAACATATGCATATAATTTAATTTCCAGTTATGACTTCAACAAACGATGAATGACAATGCTCCAAGTTAATTAGGTCCGCTTAAACTAACTTTCAGATTTCCCTAGATTCATTGGATTGAATGGAATACGCATTACAACCAAATTATTCCTAATCAAAGTCCCTAACCATGGAATACGCATGATAGAGACATTCAACAAAGATCATTAAGTTCAACGGAAATCATAAACATCGACTAGGCATTCATAACTATGGAATACGCATGTTAATCCAGCCTAGGGTTTACTAAACACAATCGTGACTAGCGATTTTTACTACTCATGAATATAAGTTCATAACGATTAGGTGAAATTCCCTTATATCCTAGCATCAAGTTTAGGCATGCAAATTAAGTGTCGACCCTCAACCCACATACATAACAAGTTCTTAATCAAAACAGAAAAGTAAACCACATCTAAAGTTCATGAATTCATAACTGGAGTAAATCAAATCATAACCAACATATGTCCATGGCTTCAAACTTTCCTCTAACTAAAAAGAAATTAATGAAAACAAAAACAAAAGAAGAAAGAACTCATGGATGATGGAATAGCTAAGGGGTTCATCTCCATACATGTTACACTTGCATAATAAAACGATTTTCAGTTGGTCTTTCGATAAATTATGAAACTCAACGCCCCGGGTCAATTAGGTCCGCTTAAATTAACCGTCAAGTTTTCCTTAAGTTAATGAATTGGATGGGTTTGCGCAACGCAATTCACAACATTCTCCAAAAGTCCTTTACGTGAAAAACACAATAAAGATACAATCAAAGATCATTAAGCATTATGAAAACTATAAGTGTTGACGAGGCCTTCGTTACTATGGAATACGCATGAAACTAGTGCCAAGAATTCATTTAACGCGATTGTTTATAAGCAACCTCCACTACTTGTGAATATAAGTGCATAACGATTAGGTGAAACTCACTTATATTCTAGCGTCATATTCATGCATGAAAATTAAGCGCGCATTCTCAATAAACATACATAAATAAGTTATCAATCAAACGGTTAAACAAATTGAATTCACAACTTATGAAATTCCAACCAAATGTAATCAATTCAAAATGCAAGCATAAACATATATTTCGAATCCCCCCCTAACCAAGGGGGGTTTAGTTCCTTATACGTACAAAACAAAGAGAATCAAAGAAACACCTAAACATTCCAACAACTCAAACTTGAATTGTATGAACGTTTAGGCCCTCTTCTCTTCCATGCCTCATTCGTTGTGGCACAAGGTCTAAGGATAGTTTGATGGTGTGAATGTGTATGAATGGATGAGAATGAATTGATGCGCGTTTGGATTGTAAGGGAGACACGGCAAGGGTGGTTTGATGGTCTACATTCTGAATATGGAAGAGTGTTGTGACTGAAATGTGTATGAATGAGAATGCAAAGAAACTCACGGCAAAAGGGGGAAGTGTTTGTGTTGTGGTATGTACAATGAGATGTTAATAAATAATGCATGTAGGGTTAGCTAGGTTGGAAAGGTGTGGAAGATGGCTGGAATTAGTGGTGAATGCACGGGTTAGGCTTTGTTTTCTGGTGGAAATGAATGTGAAAGCCACGGGTTGGATTGTGTGATGGTGTGTGAATGATGAAGAGTTGCATGTGCTTTAATGATTAAAGAATGAGGGGATTGTGGAGATGCACGGCTCTAAAGGTTTGTGGATGCTGGAATTGAATGTGCAAAGCTGGAAAATGAAGGTAGGCCACGGCATGGAATTGTTGTATGGTATGGATGGTTCTTTGCATGGCAAAGGATAGTGTGATGGTGTGTGTATGGGAATGACAGCTAGGGGGAGGAATATATGCATGATGATGGCTGAATTATATAATGAAAAGTGAATGATTAATGCTCTAGTGCTTAGGACAAAGGTGCGGCTAGGATATAGGAAAGGTTTAAATGTCCTAAAACTAAAGGGAACAAGGTTCCAACACTTTGGTCTTCAATTAGGTCTTCAATTTCGTCCAACACTTTGGCTCCAAGCATAAGCTATCCATCCTTAGCCCAAAAGTGCTCCAAAAGGCTCCAAAATGCACTTCTTTGCTCCTTTAGCCCCATGAACCTAGAAACACACGAAAATGGCATAAAGGACTAAAATAACTAAAGAAACACAACGTAGATGCACGAGAACAAGCCAATTAAGTCGCATAAATATGCTCCTATCACTAGGGTGTTGCAGCAACAAGGTTTCTGAATAGCATAAAGGGTGGTCGAATTTGTGGCTGATTTTATATTTATATAGTCCTAGGGTTACTTAGATTAGGGTTACACTTAGCAGATTTAATGGATTAGGGCCCTAGGGTTCGACAATTGGTGATTAAATCCACCTAGGATGGGGTTTGGCCCACTTAGTTTCATACAAGGATTTGTGTAACCCAAATACATAAGGAATGAGGCCCTAGAAATCAGAATCCAAAAGGGATAGGGCCTAGAGAGGTGCGGCACATATGGAGGGAAGGATGGAATGGCTTGCAAGGCAAGGCAAAGCCTTCTATAAGGGAATAGACGCCACCTTCGTAGGGTTTCTAGAAAGAATGAGCTTTGTCGCTGATTTGGGGCTTCTAGAAGAGAATGCTTCTAGAAATATCTATATAGGTCCCCTTGCAACTAGGATTAAGACATGATAAGGTTAGGATAGGATAAGATGAGATAAGGTTTTGGATAAGGTTATGGATAATGTTGGATAAGGTTTTGGATAAGGTTTCCTCTTTTGAACTAGTTCTTTATCCATATTGTCTTAAGTTTAGTTCCTTCATCTTGTCATCATATTTTTAGCCTCTTGAACTCCAAATTCGTCCATCCATGTTGGCCCATACACAAGCTATCCACATAGTGCCCAAAATTGCTCCAAAATGCACCAAAACGCACTTTCTTGGTACTTTAACCCTTTGGACCTACAAACACACGAAAATGAGTTGTAATACGACATTAACTAGGAAATAATAGCACAAATACACAAGAATAAGCTAGCTAAGTCGCCTAAATATGCTCGTATCAATGAACAAGGAACAAAGGCCATGGCAAGGGTGGAACAAACCTTGCTGCACCCATCTACCATCCCAAAACCATCCAACACCACTAAGGTAAGTCCAAATTTGACTTTGTCAAGTTCTATACCACAAAATTGCCCTTTCCTAGCAGATTTAGGCAATCAAAGAAAAAAGAGAATGAGAATGACATTCTGGAAACCTTTAGGAAAGTTCAAGTCAATATTCCGCTCCTTGATGCAATCAAGCAAGTTCCTAAGTATGCTAAATTCTTGATAGAGCTTCACATAACAAGGAAGAGGATTTCGAACAAAGAGGTGGTCTAGGTAAGTGAGAATGTTTTGGCGGTGTTACAAAGAAAACTACCACCTAAATGCAAAGATCCGGGTAGTTTTACAATTCCTTGTGTTATTGGAAATACTAAGTTTGAACATGCTATGCTAGACTTAGGAGCTTCAATTAATGTCATGCCTTACTCACATTATGCATCTATGAACTTAGGAGAGCTTAAAAACGATGGTGTGATTATTCAATTGGCCGATCGTTCTAATGCCTATCCAAAAAGAGTTTTGGAAGATGTTTTGGTGCAGGTTAATAATTTGATTTTTCTGGCAGACTTTTACGTGCTTGACATGGAGGATTCAACCCATTCTACACCATTGCCGATCCTACTTGGGAGACCTTTCATGAAAACAACCCGCACCAAGATCGATGTGTTCAAAAGGAACTTTAACGATGGAATTTGATGGGGAAGTTATTGATTTCAATCTTTCTGAAACTATTAAATATCCTAAAGACGATCATTCTTGTTTCTCTATTGATATACTTGAGTCATTGGCGCAGGATTTTCTTGATTCGTTGGACAAAGACCCACTTGAAAAGACAATTGTCGAAGGGTTGGGTTTAACAACCAACCTGGCCGTACATGATGATGAAGTTCGCAAGATGGTGGCTGCACTTGAATCATCATCACAATATCAAAATAAGCCCCCAAACACAATTTCAACTCCCATTTCTACTAACAAGTTGTTACCTTCAGTAATTCAGGCACCCATTCTTGAACTTAAACCATTGCCAAGTCACTTGAAGTATGTCTATCTGGGAGACAAAGAAACGTTGCCCGTCATTGTCTCTTCATCACTCACGATAATGGAGGAGGAGAAATTGGTTCGAGTGTTGAAAAAACATAAAACAGCCATAGGATGAACCTTGACCGACATTAAGGGAGTTAGCCCTACAACATGCATGCATCGCATACTTCTAGAAGAGGGGGCTAAACCAACTTGAGAGGCTCAACGTCGACTCAACCCTTCAATGATGGATGAAGAAAGAGGTTATCAAATTACTTGATTGTGGAGTGATTTATCCTATCTCGGATAGCCGTTGGGTTTCACCAGTTCAAGTTGTGCCGAAGAAATCTGGAGTGATGGTGGTGAAGAATGCCAAGAATGAGCTTGTGCCAACACGTATCCAAACAGGTTGGAGAGTTTGCATTGATTATAGAAAGCTCAACCCCACCACAAGGAATGACTACTTCCCTTTGCCGTTCATTGATCAAATGTTTGAAAGGTTAGCCGGTCAGTCTTTTTATTGTTTTCTTGATGGTTATTCAGGATATAATCAAATTGTCATAGCTTCAGATGACCAAGAAAAGACCACTTTCATGTGTCCTTATGGTACTTTTGCTTGTCGTCGCATGCCATTCGGTTTATCTAATGCACCGGCCACCTTTCAAAGATGCATGGTAAGTATATTTTCAGATTTTGTGGAGAAAATAATTGAAGTTTTCATGGATGATTTTAGTGTATTTGGTGATTCGTTTGATGATTGTTTACATATTCTCACTTTAATATTAGAACGATGCATTGAAACTAACCTTGTTTTAAATTGGGAAAAATGCCATTTCATGGTAAAACAAGGCATAGTTTTAGGGCATATAATTTCGGCCAAAGGGATTGAGGTTGATAAATAAAAAATAGATCTTGTATGATACTTACCCTCTCCTACTTCGGTTAGCGAGGTTCGTTCTTTTCTTGGACATGCAGGATTCTATAGGCGATTCATCAAAGACTTTTCAAAGATTTCCAACCCATTTTGCCGACTTCTCCAAAAGGATGTACCATTCAAGTTTGATGAGGAATGTGAGAAGGCCTTCAAACACCTCAAGGAAATGCTCACTTCGGCCCCCATCATTGTTCCACCAGATTGGAGCCTTCCTTTTGAGCTTATGTGCGATGCCTTGGATTATGCATTAGCAGCTGTTTTAGGCCAAAGGAAGAACAACTAGCCACATGTCATCTATTATGCATCCCGGACCTTGAATGATGCCCAATTGAACTACTCCACGATGGAAAAAGAACTTCTTGTTGTTGTTTTTGCTTTAGATAATTTCGTTCTTATTTACTTGGTACTAAAGTTAGAATTTACACAGATCATGCAACGTTGAAGTACTTATTCACCAAAAAGGAGGCCAAACCAAGGCTTATTCGTTGGATGCTTCTACTTCAAGAGTTTGATATCGAAATCTAGGACAAGAAATGAAGTGAAAACATGGTGGCTGACCACTTGAGCCGCATGGTGCATGAAGAAGAGGTCGTGCCTATCCCAGAGACATTCCCAGATGAGCAGTTGATGTCCATCAAGGTAAGTGAGCCATGGTATGCCGATTTAGTGAATTTTTTGGTGTCTAAACAAATTCGAAGCAACCTAAATAAACACCAACGGGATAAACTTAAAAGGGAGGCTCGGTTTTATGTGTGGGATGATCCTTATTTGTGGAAATATTGTGCGGATCAAATCATTCGTAGGTGTGTGCATGAATCGGAGTTTAATTCAATATTAACGTTTTGTCACACTTATGCATGTGAAGGTCACTTTGGCACTCAAAGGACGGCACGTAAAGTACTTGAATGTGGTGTTTATTGGCCAACTATATTTAAAGATGCTAGAACTTTTTGCATAACATGTGATCAGTGCCAAAAAACCGAAAATATAAGTCCAAAAGACCAAATGCTGCAAACACCCATCTATGGCATCGTAATCTTTGATGTTTGGGGCATTGATTTTATGGGTCCTTTTCCTTCATCTCATGGTTTCCTTAATATTTTACTTGCGGTTGATTATGTGTTGAAATGGGTGGAAGCAAAAACCACCTGTACTAATGATTCCAAAGTGGTTGCAGATTTTGTCAAAACTAACATATTTGCTAGATTTGGAATTCCAAGAGTTCTTATAAGTGATGCAGGGTCCCATTTTTGCAATCGAACCATTGAAGCTTTTCTCAAGAAATATAACGTCACACATAAGGTGGCAACACCTTATCATTCTCAAACCAGTGGGCAAGCCGAGGTTTCTAATAGGGAAATCAAGCAAATTTTGGAGAAGACCGTTGGGCCAAACCGGAAGGATTGGAGCTCGCGTTTGAATGATGTATTGTGGGCATATCGAACGACCTACAAAACACCAATTGGAATGTCCCCATTTCGGCTCATCTATGAAAAACCATGTCATATTCCCTTTGAATTGGAGCACAAAGCACATTGGGCGGTCAAAACGTTCAACATGGACATTGATGCCGCTGGAATCCATAGGAAGTTTCAATTGAACGAGCTTGAGGAGATAAGACATGAAGCATACGAGAACGCTTTGATTTACAAGGAGAAGTCAAAGGCATTCTATGACAAGATGATTTGTAGCAAGACATTTGTTCTAGGGCAGAAAGTGCTACTCTTCAATTCCCACATTCGCTTGTTTCCAGGTAAGTTACGTTCCAAAATGGATTGGCTCGTTTGTTGTTACTAATGTATTTCCTTATGGTGCAGTCCAAATTCAAAGCTTAAAGACCGGGCAAGAGTTCAAGGTGAATGAACATCGTTTGAAGCCATACTATGAGAACTTTGAAGAGCATGTCGTGGACGGTGCATGCTTCCATGCCGTGGGCCCCATTGAAGCTTAAGTGGAAGAATCGTCCGGCTGGAAGACGTTAAAAGCAAGCGCTTCTTGGGAGGCAACCCATGCAACTAAAGAAGAACTAGGAAGCTCCAGCACTCCCTAACCAGATTTGCGTTCCTTAACCCTACTCTTTATTGCTTTTACTTTGCCATGTTTGTCATGTTTGGCAGTTGTGTTATTTGGTTGTTTGTTTGTGAGTCTATGCTTAAAACATTAAGGACAATGTTTGGTTTAAGTGTGGGGGTGGGGGGGGGGGGGGGTGGTAAATAAAGTGTTTTTCATGAAAATTCATGGGATTTTATCACTGTTTTTACGTGTTTTTAGTGTGTTTTGAAGTGTTTTTATGCGTCTTAAACATAAAATCCGAAAACGGAAAAGAGTGTTTTAAAAAACCCAAGAAGAGTTGTTTTTAGAGTCGTTTTTGTTTTTATGTTTGTTTGTGTCTTAGGGTACCTTCCAACACAATGATGAGGATTTGGTTTTTAAATTGCATGAGTATTAAAGAAAGTTACAAACATGGATGGAAGTTGGATATATTCTTTGGTTTATGCTTGGTTATAGTTAACATTTACGAATTCACATGTAATCACACAAAGGAAAAAAATCAGTTTTTGTAACATGCTTGAAGGAAGAAACTCAAACTAATGCTACAACCATGAGAGACTTGAGCCTAAAGGTTATTTGGAGAGTTATTAATCTTGCTATTTTTGTTTTCTAAAGTCGTTGCATGATCTCATCATTCTTTGCTTGGCTACTACTTAGAATGCGTTTCATCACTATAGTTCCAAATACTAGAACTCATACCCATTTCATTCAAAGCATAAAATTGATTAGCATAACAAGTAATAAGATGAAGTTGTTTAGTTAACCCAGAGCCAAAAAGCCTTACCCTTTTTGCATATGTATTGTGGGTTTAACCCCTTTGAGCCTTACTTTGCCTAATTTTCTTTGTTAACCACATAATCCTTACCTAGCCTAGATTAGGATTATCCATACCCTTGTTCTTAAAGGATAGGAAAGCATGACTTAGAGGGAACTCCTTTTGATCTACAATTTGCGGAAAAACAAGTGTGGGGGAGGGGATTTTCATTGGGAATCCATGAAGTTGTATGGTAGATGTGGTAGGAGCATATTTATGCTACTTAGTTATGTTATTTCCTTACATTTAGTGAGCTAATTACTACTTATTATAGTGTTTTAAGCTATTTTCGTTTGTTTGTAGGTCCTAATGACAAAGTTGGCAAGAAAAGGCAATTTTGAGCCTTTTAGAGCAGTTTTGGGCTTATTATGGATAACTTGTATATAGAGAAAGGTGGATGGACAAATTTGGAGTCAAAAGAGGCTAGAAACATGCTACAAATCAGAAAAGGAAAGTTCAAGACAAAGAAGATAAGGAAAGAGCAAGAAATATGGAAACTTATCCTAACAACCTTATCTTATCCAAACCTTATCCTATCTTATCCTAACCTAATCTTGTTCCACCTTAATCCTAGCTGCAAGTGGACCTAAAAACCTAATTTCTAGAAGCCTTATCTGACCCTAAAAGGGTGCCGCACCTTTCCCCCTTTTATGCCTTCTAGAACACCCAAAATCAGCCACAAAACACTTAGTTTCTAGAAGGCCCAATTTGGACGAATTTCCTAAACCTTTTTCTGATTGGATTTTGATTTAATTTGGCCCTTTTCCTCTTGGATTTGGATTGTATAAGTCCATATCTGAAACCAATTGGGCTAAGAATTAATTTCCAAGCAATGTGCCGCACCCTAGGGGGCCCTAATCACTTATTTCTGCTAGGTTTAACCCTAAATTCTGATTGCTAGGGTTTTGGCCGAGGACTATATAAAGGGACCTTAAGTTGCCGCACCCTTTTCTTACACACTCTATGTAGCCATTCATCCTTCAATTCATTGAAACCACACACCATCCATTCAGAAATATAACCTTATGCCGTAAATCCTAGGGAGAAGAAGGAGTGCCGTGGCTTCCATAGGAGAAGGAGACCATTGTGCCGCAAGGAATCTGCAACCCTTGGAGACTTTCAGAGTTTTTTCTTCCTTCGTTTCGTTTCCATGTTTATTTTAATTTGCTTTTCAATTGATATGAACATGTGTAACTAAGTTTTTCTTAGTTAGGGGTGAATTCAAAGCCATGGACTTATGTTTTATATCAATGATTTCCTCCAGATTTTGTTTCTTGAATTGTGAATGCGATTTACTTAATTGATTTATTGAGAACTTGTTCTTGTGTGTTGATTAAGGATGCATACTTAGTTTTCATGCATGAATTTGATGCTAGGATATAAGGGAATTTCACCTAATCGTTATGAACTTATATTCACAAGTAGTAAAAATCACTAGTCATGATTGTGTTAAGTAAATTCTAGGCAAGAGTATCATGCAATTCATAGTTACGAATGCCTAGTCAATGCTTAGGGTTTTCAAAAAGCTTAATGATCTTTAATTTTATCTCTATTATGCAGTTCATGTAGGGAATTTGATAAGAATAATTTGATTGTCGATGCGTATTCCATCCAATTCAATGAAACTAGGAAAATCTAAAAGTTAATTTGTTCTTTTCACAATTAATTTGGGGCATTGTCATTCATGGTTTAAAGGGATAAAATCTGGAAATCCATTTGTGTTTACATATGTGCATGTGTGGAGAAGGACCCTCTAACTAGTCTTTTTCCCATTCAATTCACCTAATTTAGTGCCTAATCTGTTTAGTTTACAATCTGTCCAATTTAATTAATTTCATCCAAATCAATTCCCCCTTTTATTAAGTGTGTTAGATTAGTTAGAAAAGTGTTTGAATCTATCCAAATTAGTGTTTTGAGTCTAAGTTAGTTAAATTTCATCCAAATCACCCTTTAGAGTCTAATTTGAGTCTATTTGATTGTTTTGTGCTGTTTTGAGTCGTTTTAATTTGTTTTGAGTCATATAGGTCTAGTTAAGTGTTTTTAAGTTTAGTTTAGTGTTTTAGAGTCTTATTTGAGTTGATTAGCATCCCTAGTTAATCCCCGGTTAGAACGATGCCTACTTGCATATATACTACAATTGTCACAAATAGGGTTTAATTTGTGTGTCAAGATAATTTTCACATCAAATTTTGGCGCCGTTGCCGGGGATTAGCAAACTTGCTAATCCCTTGTGTTTGTGTCATGTCAAAGTGGTGTGAAAATTATGTTGACACACAAATTAAACCCTATTTGTGACAATTGTAGTATAAATGCAAGTAGGGATCGTTCTAACCGGGGATTAACTAGGGATGCTAATCTACTCTAAACTTACTTAAAAACACAAAATTAAACTTTAAAACACTTACCTAGACCTATATGACTCAAAACAACTTAAAAAGACTCAAAACAGCCCAAAACACTCAAATAGACTCAAACTAGACTCTAAAGGGGTGATTTGGACGAAATTTAACTAACGTAGACACAAGACACTAATTTGGACAGATTCAAACACTTTTCTAACTAATCTAACACACTTAATAAAATGGGGAATTGATTTGGACGAAATTAATTAAAATGGACAGATTGTAAACTAAACAGATTAGGCAATAAATTAGGTGAATTGAATGGGAAAAAGACTAGTTAGAGGATCCTTCTCCACACATGCACATATGTAACACAAATTGATTTCCAGATTTTATCCCTTTAAACCATGAATGACAATGCCCCAAATTAATTATGAAAAGCACAAATTAACTTTCAGATTTTCCTAGTTTCATTGAATTGGATGGAATACGCATCGACAATCAAATTATTCTTATCAAATTCCCTACATGAACTGCATAATAGAGATAAAATCAAAGATCATTAAGCTTTTTGAAAACCCTAAGCATTGACTAGGCATTCGTAACTATGAATTGCATGATACTCTTGCCTAGAATTTACTTAATACAATCATGACTAGTGATTTCCACTACTTATGAATATAAGTTCATAACGATTAGGTGAAATTCCCTTATATCCTAGCATCAAATTCAAGCATGAAAACTAAGTATGCATCCTTAATCAACACACAAGAACAAGTTCTCAATAAATCAATTAAGTAAATCACATTCACAATTCAAGAAACAAAATATGGAGGAAATCAATTCATATAAAACATATGCCCATGGCTTTGAATTCACCCCTAACTCAGAAAAACTTAGTTACACATTTTCATAACAATTGAAAGCAAATTAGAATAAACACGGAAACGGAACGAGGGAAGGAAGAACTCCCAAAGTCTCCAATGGATGCAGATTCTTGCGGCACAAGGGTCTCCTCCTCCTATGGAAGCCATGACACTCCTTCTCCCTAGGATTTGCGGCACAAGGTTGTATTTTCTGAATAAATGGTGTATGGTGTGAATGAATGAATGAATTGATTGATGAATGGCTGCCTAGGGTGTCTAAGGGGGTGCGGCACAATAATAGGCATATATATATAGCATGGCCGAAACCCTAGCAATCAGATTTAGGGTTAAACCTAGCTGATACAAGTGTTTAGGGCCCCTAAGTTGCGGCAAGGGTTTGGGAATTAAGTCCTAGCTCAATTAATCTCAGTATGGACTTATACAATCCAAATCCAAGAGAAAAAGGGCCGAATAAAATCAGAATCCAATCAGAAAAAGGTTTAAGAATTTTCGTCCAAAATTGGGCCTTCTAGAAACTAAGTGTTTTATGGCTGATTTTGGGTGTTCTAGAAGGCATAAAAGGGGGGGAAGGTGTGGCACCCTTTTAGGGTCAGATAGGGCTTCTAGAAATTAGGTTTTTAGGTCCACTTGTAGCTAGGATTAAGGTGGAACAAGATTAGGTTAGGATAAGATAGGATAAGGTTTGGATAAGATAAGGTTGGATAAGGTTTTGGATAATGTTTCCTCTTTTCTTGCACTTTCCTTATCATCTTTGTCATGAACTTTCCTTTTCTGATTTGTAGCATGTTCCTAGCCTTTTTTTGACTCCAAATTCGTCCATCCACCTTGCTCCATATACAAGCTATCCATAATAAGCCCAAAACTGCTCTAAAAGGCTCAAAATTGCCTTTTCTTGCCAAGTTTGTCATTAGGACCTACAAACAAACGAAAATAGCTCAAAACACTATAATAAGTAGTGATTAGCTCACTAAATGTAAGGAAATAACATAACTAAGTAGCATAAATATGCCCCTATCACAAAGTGTGTCTTAAGGTCAAGAGTGTCGTGTGTTTATTTGTTCTTTCTTTTTGTTTTTGCCGTGCCTTATTTCTTAGTTTTTGTGTGTTTGCCGTGCCTTCTAAGAGAGTTGCTGAATTGTTTTGTTTCATTGTTCTAGGTACAAGTGTATGACTCGTAGTTCTCATCCCGTTCGTGAGAATATCTTGGAGTTTGACGACGAGTTTGAACGAACTTTGAGAAGAAAGAGGAAGCAACCAGAACCTAATCCACCTAGTTCTAGTTCTGAGGCCAAATCTGAATAAGAAGAAGTGGAAGAAGAAGAATAAGCATGGCTGCGGATAATCAAACAATCAAGGAGCCTTTTGCCTCGAGGTTAGACAATGTCACGCCTATTTGCATTCAATACCCTAGGGCGGCTCAAGGCAAGACCGATGAGTTCGAATTGAAGTTAAGCTTGCTGCATCATATTCCCAAGTACCATAGGCCATGGAAGATCCAAACAAGAATTTGAAGGAGTTTGAAGTAGTATGCTCAAGCATGACACCTATTAACGTCGATGGGAATATTTTCAAGATGAAAGCTTTTCCATTCTCTCTTGTGGAAAAGGCTAAGGATTGGCTTTATGAATTGGCACCCGGGATCGTTACTTCTTGGGAAAGCATGAAGAGAGCATTCTTGGAAAAATTCTTTCCAACTTCAAGAGTGATTATTTAGAGGAAGAAGATTAGCGGAATTCAACAAAATCAAGGGAAGTCTTTTCCAGCGTATTATGAGCGTTTCAAGACGTTAGTTGCATCATGCCCTCAACATCAAATGAAGGAAGAACTCTTAATTCAATATTTCTATGAGGGACTCCTTCCAATTGAGAGGCAAATGCTAGATGCTTCAGCGGGAGGTGCTTTGGTTGACAAAACACCGATGGCTGCCAAAGTCTTAATTGCAAACCGAATATTGAATGCATGATAGGAACATATTTATGCGACTTAATTGGCTTGTTCTCGTGCATTTACGTTGTGTTTCCTTAGTTATTTTAATCCTTTATGCTTCTTTTGTGTGTTTTCAGGTTCTAAGGGCTAAAGGAGCAAAGAAGTGCATTTTGGAGCCTTTTGGAGCACTTTTGGGCTAAGATTGGATAGCTTATGTTTGGAGCCAAGGTGTTGGACGAAATTGAAGTTCAAGTGAGCCTAGAATCGAAGGAAGAAGGTGGAATCAAGAAATGGAAACCAGTTTCCATTATGGGGAGTTTCTATTCTTGAAAGGTTTCCAATTATGCAAGTTTCCAAATAATGTGGTTGCCTAAATCACATGTTCTAGAAGCCCTAGACATGTGCCGCACCTTACCTTCCTCTTCTCTCCCAAAATCTGCAAGATTATGTCACAATCCCTTTCCTAAAAGCCTTAGCCGAACCTATACATTCCTTTTCTCCCAAAATCTGCAAGTTTTGCACTTTCCCTTTCTTTTCCTCCCTTGTGCCGCAAGACTTAGCCTTTTTCCCTTAATTCCTGATTTCAATTACCTATTCTAAAGGGATTTAACTTAATTCCTGATTCTTAGAATTGATTTAGGGAATTAAACACTTACCTATTTCTGAGAAAACCTTGCCGTGCACTTCCTTGGACCATTCCTTTTCCTTGCCGTGCAAGGGGGAGGATTCTTTCCTATTCCTAGAGCTTTTGACTTAATTTCTGATTACCTAAATAACCTAGGGTTTTATTTCCTGAAATCCTATTAATAAACCTCCTTGTTGCAGCCACAAAACAGTCATTCATTCACCATTCACGCCAGAAATTCATCCCCTCCCTCTAACACATCCATACTTCACCATTCTTCATACTTTCTGCCCAAAAACATCCCTTGCCGTCCCCTACATCCATCCCAATCTTAAACCTATCATTCTACATCATCCATAACCCCCAAAACTCACCAAAACCCTTGTGCCGCAGCAACTAGGAGAGGAAGGAAGCTTAAAACGGTTCATGCTTGCAGATTGGAGCGTTTTAGGTGTACTTCGTTCTTGTTTTCAATGTTTATTTTGTTATTAATCTCTGAGTTTGCTGTAATCATGAGTGGCTAAACCCCTAATTAGTTAGGGGAAAGTTTGAAGCCATGAACATGTTTGAAATATGAATTGATTTCTTCCAATTGTGATTTGTTAAGTTGTGATTGCAATTCAATTATCTGTTTATTAAAAACTTGTTTGTGTATGTTGATTAAGGATGCATACTTAGTTTTCATGCATGAACTCGATGCTAGTTTATAAACGAGTTTCACCTAATCGTCACAAGTTTATAAACATGAGTAGTGAAGGTTGCTAGTCACAATCGCGTTAATTGAATTCTTGGCAAGAGTATCATGCATTCATAGTTACAATTGCCTCGTCAACACTTATGATTCTCATAGAGCATAATGATCTCTCACTGTACCTCTTCTATGCATTCATGTTGAGGACCGTTGGAGAATAATTTGAATTGTCGCATGCATCATCCAATTTAATGACATAAGGAAATCTGATGGTTAATTAGTGCATCACGGTTAACTTGGGGTGTTGAGCATCATAGTTAATGAAAAGCAATTGGAAAATCGATTCATATATAAATGTGTCATGTGTGGAGAATGGACCTCTAACTAATCCATCCATCATCTTGTTTTCACAAATTCGTTTTATAATCTGCCTAGTTTTATAACTTGTTTTGTTATTTCAATTTTCGTCAAATCAAAACCCCCCTTTACTTTCTTGTTCTATAGGGTTTAGAATCTGTTTAGTTTGTGTTTTAAAGTGTTTTGAATCAAACCATAACCTTAAATTCGTCCAAAATTGTGTTTAAGGTCAGAAACTGCCTAGTTAGTGTTTTTAGGCAGTTTTGAGTCTTTTGAACCTGTTTTGAGTCCTTTGAGTCTTTGTGAACGTTTTTAACTTTGTTTTTATGTTTTTGAGTCAATTTAGAGGTTTTAGCAAGCCCTCCTAATCCCCGGTCCTAAACGATCCCTACTTGCATCTTTACTACAACTTGACAACAAGAGGGTTAATTTGTGTGCTTAACTATTTTCGCATCAATGCACAACAATATGAAGGTGTTGGACAAAGAGATACCCCATGACAATAAGTGAATGAGGTAAGTGCAATTTTTGAAATTCAATCTCAATTAGTTAACCTTACTATGCTTATGTCTCAGGTGGTCGATGGATCCAAAGTCCAAAGTGCGGCCATTTGTGGAGTGTGCTCCATGCAAGGGCATCTCAATGATCAATGTCCTCAATTGATAGAGAATGGAGGATGGGAAAGCACCAATGCCATAGGTTATCAAGGCCAAAAAATCAAAGTAATGATCTATACTCAAATACATATAATCCGGGTCGGAGAGATCATCCAAACTTCAAGTGGAGGGAGCCTCAACAACAAGGAGGATATAGACAGCCACCCCCTGGGCTCTATCAAAGGCCATACGTACCGCCACAAATTCTACCACAATCCGCCCAACCAAATTCAGGTACGTCTTTGGACAATGATACACTTATTAAATTACTTACCAATTTGTCTCAGGGGCAAGAGCATAAAAAAAAAGCGATGCAAAATCAAGCCAAAAGGGTGGACCAGTTAGAGAAACAAATTGGGCAGATAGCGGAGGTTTTGAAACCGCTAAGGCTACCACCTTGAGAAGTGGCAAGGAAGTTGGAATTAGCCCCAAACCAACCAAATCAAGTCAAAAAGAGGACAAAAAGCTGCTGCTCAAAGAGGAGGAATTGGACAAAGCAACGACAAGGGTGGAACAAACCTTGCCGCAGCCCCCTATTGTCCCAAAACAGTTCCACACCACCAAGATAAGTCCAAATTCGACTTTGTCAAGTTCTATTCCACTAAATGTGCCCTTTCCTAGCAGGTTTAGGCAATCAAAGAAGGAGGAGAATGAAAAGGACATTTTGGAAACCTTTAGGAAAGTTCAAGTCAATATCCCGCTCCTTGAAACAACGAAGAAGAGGATTTCAAACAAGGAGGTGGTCCAGGTAAGTGAAAATGTGTCTGCAGTGCTACGAAGGAAACTACCACCTAAATGCAAAGATCCGGGTAGTTTTACAATTCCTTGTGTTATTGGAAATACTAAGTTTGAACATGCTATGTTAGACTTAGGAACTTCAATTAATGTCATGCCTTACTCAATTTATGCATCTGTGAACTTAGGAAAGCTTAAAAATGATGGTGTGATTATTCAATTGGCCGATCGTTCTAATGCATATCCAAAAGGAGTTTTGGAAGATGTTTTGGTGCAGGTTAACAATTTGATCTTCCCAGCAGACTTTTATGTGCTTGACATGGAAGATTCGGCCCATTCTACCCCATTGCCGATCCTCCTTGGGAGACCTTTCATGAAAACGGCCCGCACCAAGATAGATGTGTTCAAGGGGACATTAACAATGGAATTTGATGGGGAAGTTATTGATTTCAATCTTTCTGAAACTATAAAATATCCTAAAGATGATCATTCTTGTTTTTCTATTGATATATTTGATTCATTGGCGCAGGACTATCTTGATCCTTGGAGAGGGATCCCCTTGAAACGACCATTACTAAAGGAATGAGACTCAAAAACTAAAGGGCAGAAGAGGATCAAACCCACGGCATGCATGAGGAATTCCATGTTGTGCCTACATGTGAAGATAAGGCCAAGATGGGTGCTGCCTTTAAGTCGATGCCACAACACTTTGGTAAGCCTCCAAACCCAATTCCAATTCATGTTTCTACTAACAAGTTGTTACCTTCAGTGATTCAGGCACCTATTCTTGAGCTTAAACCATTGCCAGATCATTTGAAGTATGTCTATTTGGGAGAAAATGAGACGTTGCTCGTCATAGTTTCCTCATCCCTCACGGCAATGGAGGAGGAGAAATTGATTCGGGTGTTGAAAGAGCACAAAACGGCCATAGGATGGACCTTGGCCGACATCAAGGGTATTAGTCCTACAACTTGCATGCATCGCATACTTCTAGAGGACGGGGCTAAACCAACTAGAGAGGCTCAACGTCGGCTCAACCCTCCAATGATGGAAGTTGTGAAAAGGGAGATTATCAAGCTTCTTGATTGTGGAGTGATTTATCTTATCTCGGATTGCCGTTGGGTTTCACCGGTTCAAGTTGTGCCAAAGAAATCTGGAGTGACTGTGGTGAAGAATGCCGAGAATGAGCTTGTGCCAACCCGTATCCAAACAGGTTGGAGAGTGTGCATTGACTATAGGAAGCTCAACGCCACCATGAGGAAATATCACTTCCCTTTGCCATTCATTGATCAAATGCTTGAAAGGTTAGCCGGTCAGTCTTTTTATTGTTTTCTTGATGGTTATTCGGGATATAATCAAATTGTTATAGCTCCAGATGATCAAGAGAAAGACTACTTTTACTTGTCCATTTGGTACTTTTGCTTATCGTCGAATGCTATTTGGTTTATGTAATGCACCAACCACTTTTCAAAGATGAATGGTAAGTATCTTTTCAGATTTTGTAGAAAAGATTATTGAACTGTTCATGGATGATTTTAGCATGTTTGGTGATTCATTTGATGATTGTTTAGATAATCTCACATTAATCTTGAAACGATGCATTGAAACTAACCTTGTTTTAAATTAGGAAAAATGTCATTTTATGGTAAAACAAGGAATAGTTCTAGGTCATATTGTTTCGGCCAAGGGTATTGAAGTTGATAAATCAAAAATAGATCTTGTACGCTACTTACCCTCTCCTACTTCAGTTAGAGGGTTTCATTCTTTTCTTGGACATGCAGGATTCTATAGGCGATTCATCAAAGACTTTTCTAAGATTTCCCAACCCCTAAGCTGACTTCTCCAAAAGGATGTACCATTCAAGTTCGACGAGGAATGTGAGAAGGCCTTCAAACACCTAAAGGAGATGCTTACTTCGGCCCCTATCATAGTTCCACCAGCTTGGAGCCTTCCTTTTGAGCTTATGTGTGATGCCTCAGATTATGCATTAGGAGGTTTTTTAAGCCAATGGAAGAACAAGCAGCCGCATGTCATATACTATGCATCTCGGACCCTAAATGATGCTCAATTGAACTACTCCATAACGAAAAAAGAACTTCTTGCTGTTATTTTTGCTTTAGATAAGTTTTGTTCTTATTTACTTGGAACTAAAGTTATAATCTACTCTGATCATGCCATGTTGAAGTACTTACTTACGAAGAAGTTGTGTAGTAGTCACCACCATAGCCAAATAGCCGAATCCACCCTTGTCATTTGTATTGTAGGTTTAAACCCATTTGAGCCTTGTTTAGCTTATTTTCTTTGTTAACCACATCCCCCTTACCTAGCCTAGAATAGGACTTTCCATACCCTTGTTCTTGAAGTATAGTGGAGCATGACATGGAAGGAATTCCTTTTGAGTGACATTTGTGCAGAAAACAAGTGTGGGGGAAGGGATTTTGTGAGTGTGTGTGTGCCAAGGTCTTAAAGGAGGCACGGGAAAAAGAAAAAAAAAAGAAAGGAAAAAAAAATGTGAAAAAGAAGAAAAAGAGGAAGAAAAGAAAGAAAAGGAGTGAAAATAAGTGAGAATGAACTCACGTGTATTGATTGTTGAATAAAGGGTCCAAAAAGTTGAATTTGACCCTAAGAATTGCATGAATCTCCCCTTGTGTTTAAAAGGTAGTTTTCTGCATTCTAAAGGGAATTCTAAGTGCCTAATTTATTACTTTTCTCATTATTGGTTTAAGAACGTTTGTTTCCGTTACCTTTCTTTGTTAGCCAATACTCTAGCCCCGTTACAACCCTTTGACTTCTATCTTGATTGTTATGTGTTTCAATATGTGGAGTTTAAAATGGGTTTGAGCATATGGTATCCCTGGTTCTCGCATCTAAGTAGTGGCATTCCATTCATGAGATCATATATATACATGTTAATAATTCTAGAAAATGCTTTTCTTGTTATAACATATGTGAGTGTTCGTCTATATGTTTACATCAATCGTCTCACATATACCTAGTGTAACATCCCACATCGCCCAGCTACGGTGGTGGAGCGGGCCCAGGAAGTGGTGCCGCCTGGGTCGGGATGTGCCACCTAGTGCAGGGAGTGTAGTCTGAAAATTTGTGTGAAAATTGAGAGTACATCTAGTAAGTAATTGAGGGAATTCTCTAAGGCATGTTACTACATTCAAAATGTTGTTTTAATTGATTAAATGCGAGCTAGTGAATGGTGACTATGATTAAGTATGCTCGAGGGTAAGGATTGCTTAAATCTATGTGAGTGGTGATCTTTGACATGTTATGTTTCATTGAAAATCCCTGAGGCGAACGTTGGAAGGTTTAGATTGTTTGCCTTGTTACTTTTTGTTGTTTGTTTTGCTTGAGGACTAGCAAAAGATAAGTGTGGGGGAATTTGATAGGAGCATATTTAGGCGACTTAGCTAGCTTATTCTTGTGCATTTGTGCTATTATTTCCTAGTTAATGTCGTATTACAACTCAATTTCGTGTGTTTGTAGGTCCTAAGGGGTAAAGTACCAAGAAAGTGCATTTTGGTGCATTTTGGAGCAGTTTTGGAAACTATGTGGATAGCTTGCATATGGGCCAACATGGATGGACGAATTTGGACTTCAAGAGGCTAGAAATGTGATAAGAAGAAGAAGGAACTAAGCTAAAGACAAAGTGGATAAGGAAGTAAGCTCAAAAGAGGAAACCCTATCCAAAACCTTATCCAACATTATCCAAAAAATTATCCAAACCTTATCTCATCTTATCCTATCCAAACCTTATCATGTCTTAATCCTAGTTGCAAGGGGACCTAAATAGATAATTCTAGAACCTATTTCTAGAAGCATCCTTTTCTAGAAGGCCCAAATCAGCCACAAAACTCATTCTTTCTAGAAACCCTACAAAGGTGGCGCATAAAACCCTTCTAGAAGGCCTTGCCTTGCCTTGCAAGCCATTCCACCCTTTCCCTCACTGATGTGATAAAAGATAGCACTCAAATTAAACCCTCTTTTTGACAATTATAGTATAGATACAAGTAGGGATCGTTCTAGGCCGGGGATTAGGAGGGATTGCTAATCTAATGAAAATTGACTCAAAGATGTAAAAATATGCTTCAAAACATGTAAACAAACTCAAAAGACTCTTAACTAAACTTGGATGACTCAAAACAAACCTAAAAGACTCAAAACAACTCAAAACAACTCAAAACAATAAAAAAAGACCCAATTTAGACTCTAGGATTTAATTTGGATGAAAATACAATTAGTTTTGACTCAAAGGACTCAAAAACACACTTTTGGATAGATTTAAAACAAGTAAGTAAAGGGGATTTGATTTTGGACGAATTTAAGAAAAACCAATGGATGATTAAATAGCCAAGGGACACTTCTCCACACATGATACATTAAAACATAAATTGATTTCCAGTTTCTTTTCCGATAAACCATGAACCTCAACACCCCAAATTAACCGTGACATCACTAATTAACCCTCAGATTTCCCTTAAGTTAGTGGATTGGATGACATCATATGACAACCCAAAGCATTCTTCAAAAGTCCCCTACATGACATCATAATAGAGATACAATCAAAGATCATTACGTTCAATGGAAATTGTAAGTATTGACAAAGCACTTGTAACTATGACATCATGATACTCATGCTAGGAATTTACTTAACATGATTGTGAAAACAACCTTAACTACTTGTGAATATAAGTTTGTGACGATTATGTGAAACTCCCTTATATTCTAGCACCAAATTCAAGCATGCAAATTAAGTAGGCCTCCCTAATCAACATACAAGAATAAGTTATCCATCAAACAGTTAAGTAAATTGCATTCACAATTTATGAAATCACAACTGGAATTAATCAACTCATATTATAAACGTAATCATGGTTTCAAAGCATCCCCTAGCTAAAACGAGTTTAGCCTCTCATGTTCATAACAAAACAAAGGAAAATAGAATTAAACATTGAAAACAAAAGATAGATTACACCTAAAAACGTCCAACACTCCAACTTGAATGCACAAACGTCCAAGGTTTCGTCTTTCTTCTCTTCTTCCTTGCTAAGTCACGGCACAAGAGTCTAGGGTGATTTTGTGGATGATTTTCTGCGTTTTGAATGGATTTAGGAAGGTAGGGTGGTGCGGCAAGGATTAAGGATGGTGTATGGAGGCTTGGGTGAAGGTATGGAGCTAGGAGAATGGTGGAAGGTTTGATGGAAGGCTGCGGCAATGTTGTGTTTTTGTGTGAATGAAGGCAGGTTGTATGGAAAGGTGATTGGGGTTCAATAAGGGTGCGGCATTGGGTATTTATATGGAAGAAAGAATCCTAAGGCTTTATTACTTAGTTTAGGAAAGGAATTAACTCCAAATCCCTAAGGAAAAGGAAACACAAAGTCAGAAATTAAAGGGAAAGACATGTAACTTGCGGCAAAGGAGTGCAAGAAAGGGATTGTGCTTTATTTCTGAAATTAGGCAAAGATTTTGGAATAGAAAAGGTATGTAAGTTGTGGCTGAGTTTGATATGAAAAGGGAATGTGTTTTAATGCTTTAGAATAGGAAACAAGGCCCTCCCTTGCACGGCAAGGAAGGGAAACACTAAGGGATGCCACGACATGGAATTTAGGTTGCAAGGGAACTTTATTTTGTGTCCTAAAATACATAAGGTGCCTTCAAACTTGCTGGAATTCAAGGACATTTAGGATTAGGAAACGTTAAACCAAAATAGGAAACCTTGGCTTAAGCCTTCTCCAAGTAGGAAACCTTCTTTGACTAGGATTCCTCATTTGATTAGGAGTCCTCTTGTGATTAGGAATCCTCACTCCTTTAGGTCTTCAATTTCATCCATTCCTTTTGCTCCAAGCATAAGCTATCCATTCCAAGTCCAATTTTGCCCCAAAATGCTCCAAAATGCACCTTTTTGCTTCCTTAGCCATGGGAACCTAAAAAACACACGAAAATGGCTTAAACTACTAAAATAAGTACGAACTAACAACATAAATGCATGAAAACAAGCTAACTAAGTCGCCTAAATATGCTCCTATCAAATTCCCCCACACTTAGCTTTTGCTAGTCCTCGAGAAAAACAAAACAAAACAAACCATAAACAAAACAAACACATTCTAAACCTTCCAACATGTACCTCAGGGATTTCCGACGAACATGACACATTAAAGAACATCATTCCCACAGTTTTTTTCTTTCTTTACACTTTAACAAACACTTAATCATAGTTACCACTTACTAGTTCACATTTAATCAATTAAAACAATGTTTTGAATGTAGTAACATGCCTTAGAGAATTCCCTCAATTGCTCACTAGAATGCACTCTATTTTCACACAGATTTTCTAACTTCACACCCTACACTAGGTATATGTGAGAAGACTGATTTAAATATGAAGACTAACACTCACATATGTTATATCAAAGAAAGCAATTTCTGGATTTACGACAATGACATGTAGATGATCTCATGAATGGAATGCTACTACTTAGAATGAGAACCAGTGATTCCATATGCTCATACCAAATTCAAACTCCACATATTGAACACATAACATCAAGATAGAAGTTGAGGGTTGTAATGAGGCTAAGGGTATTGGTTAACAAAGAAAGGTAAAGAAAAACAAAGGTTCTTAAAGCAATAGGAAGCAAAGTAATGAAATTGACACTTAAACTCACTTTTAATGGCATAAATTAACTTTTAAACACAAGGGAAGATTCATGCAACACTTAGGGTCAAATTCAAACTTTTGGACCCTTACTTCAACAACCAACACTTGTGAGTTCATTCTCACTTATTTTTCAACTCTTTTTCTTTCTTTTCACCACTTTTCTATTTTCTTTTTATTTTTCCACGAAATATTTTTTTTTTCTTTATTTTCCTTTTGCCATGCCCTATCATCTTCCCCCATACTCATTTTCTGCAATATATTGATCAAAAGGAGTTCATTCTAAGTCATGCTTCACTATCCTTTAAGAACAAGGGTATGGAAAGTCCTAATCTAGGCTAGGTAAGGAAGATGTGGTTAACAAAGAAAATAGGCTTGAAAAGGCTCAAAAGGGTTAATCCTACAATACATATGAAAAGGGGTAGGCTTTTTGGCTTTGGCTTGACTAGCAACTTCATCTTATTGTATGTTATGCAATCAATATCATGCTTTGAATGAAATGGGCATGAGTTCTAGTATTTGGAACAATAATGACATACATTCCAAGTAGCAACCAAGCAAAGAATGATGAGATCATGCAACGACTTTAGAAAACAAGAAATCACAGATTATACTCTCCAAAGAACATTTTAGGCTCAAATCTCTCAGGGATGTAGCTTTAGTTTGAGTTCCTTCCCTCAAGCATGTTACAAAAAATGATTTTCTCTTTGTAATTACATGTGAATTCATAAGCTATAACCATAACCAAGCATAAACCAAAGCATAAATTAACTTCCAGCCATGTTTACAACATTCTTTAATAGTCATGCAATTAAAAACCAAATCCTCATTATTGTGTTGGAAGGTACCCTAAGACACAAACAAACACACAAAAACAACTTTAAAACAACTCTTTTTGGGTTTTTCAAAACTGTTTTGCAAATTTTTTTGTAAATTTTCGGATTTTCTGAACAAAAGACATGAAAACACTTCAAAACACTCTAAAAACACTTAAAAATAGTGAGAAACAACATTATAAGTGATAGGTGATAAAATCCCACGAAAATCATGCAAAATCATACAAGAACAACTTGTTTACCCCCCCCCACACTTAAATCAAACTTTGTCCTCAATGTTTCAAACAAAGACTCACATTCAAACAAACAATATAAACTAACTTAACATGACGAAATAAAAACAATAAAGAGATAGAGATTTAGGAACGCAAATCTAATTTTGTGGCATTAACTGGTGAATTGCCCAAATCCTCTCTAGTTGAATGCATGGGCTGCCTCCCAAGAAGCGCTTGCTTTAACGTCGTGCAGCCGGACAAACATTCTTCTTATCCTCAATGAGAGCCCACGGCATGGAGGCTGATGTCCTCCACAACCTGCCCTTCAACATTTGCATAATAGGGCTTCAAACGATGCCCATTCACCTTGAATTCTTGGCCATTCCTTAAGCTTTGGATTTGAACTGCGCCATATGGAAAAACATTAGTAACAACAAAAAGCCCAATCCACTTAGAACGTAACTTACCGAGAAATAAACGAAGGCGAGAATTAAAAAGTAAAACTTTTTGCCCTATGGAGAATGTTTTGCTTCGGATCATCTTGTCATGTAAAGCCTTGGTCTTTTCCTTGTAAATGCAAGCATTCTCATATGCTTCACGCCTAATCTCCTCAAGTTCATTCAATTGCAACTTCCTATGTATTCCAACCGCATCTATGTCCATGTTGAATGTCTTGATTGCCCAATGAGCCTTGTGTTCTAACTCCACGGGGAGATGACATGGCTTGCCATAGACTAGCCGAAAAGGGGACATCCCTGTGGGAGTTTTGTAAGCCGTTCTATAAGCCCATAATGCATCCTCCAAACACATGCTCCAATCTTTTCTTGTTGGCCCAACGGTCTTCTCCAAGATTTGCTTGATTTCTCTATTGGACACCTCGGCTTGGCCATTGGTTTAAGGCTGGTAAGGTGTTGAAACCTTATGTGTGAATTGATACTTCTTGAGCAATGCCTCGATGGTACGATTGCAAAAGTGAGACCCTCCATCACTAATAAGCACTCTAGGCATCCCAAATCTAGCAAAGATGTTAGTTTTTATAATATCTGCAACAACTCGAGAATCATTAGTACGGGTAGCCTTGGCTTCCACCCATTTTGAGACATAATCCACCGCAAGCAAAATATAAGTAAAACCAAACGAAGATGGGAAAGGGCCCATGAAATCAATGCCCCAAACATCAAAACTTTGAACATTAAAGATGGGTGTTTGCGGCATTTGGTCCCTTGCACCTATATTTCCCATTCGTTGACAACGATCGCAAGTTAAACAAAAAGTTCTAGCATCTTTGAAGATTGTAGGCCAATAAAAACCACATTCTAACACCTTAAGGGCAGTGCGTTGTGTGCCAAAATGTCCACCACATGCATAAGTGTGACAAAAGGTTAGAATTGAATTAAACTCACAATCATGCACACAACGACGAACAATCTGATTCGTACAAAATTTCCACAAATATGGGTTATCTCATACATAAAACAGTGCCTCTTTCTTAAGCTTATCACGTTGGTGCTTAGCTATGGTACTTGGAACACGTTTTGACACCAAAAAGTTCACCAAATCGGCATACCAAGGTACACATACCTTAATGGACAGCAATTGCTCATCAGGGAATGTCTCCTGGATGCGTAAAGAGTCCTCATTGCACACCAAACGACTTAGATGGTCAGCAACCACGTTCTCACTCCCTTTCTTGTCTCGAATTTCAATGTCAAACTCTTGGAGAAGAAGCATCCATCGAATGAGCCTTGGTTTGGCCTCCTTTCTGGTGAATAAGTACCTTAGAGCTGCATGGTCTGAATATACAATCACTTTAGTGCCAAGTAAATATGAACAAAACTTATCTAAAGCAAACACAACGGCAAGAAGTTCTTTTTCAGTGGTAGAGTAGTTTAATTGAGCATCATTTAAGGTACGGGAAGCATAATATATGACATGTGGTTGCTTGTTCTTCCTTTGGCCCAAAACAGCCCCTATTGCATAATCGGATGCATCACACATTAGCTCAAAAGGCAACATCCAATCTGGTGGAATGATAATGGGTGCCGTGGTAAGCATGTCCTTGAGATACTTGAATGCCTTCTCACAATCCTCGTTGAACTCGAAAGCCACTTCTTTTTGTAGGAGACGGCATAGGGGTTGTGCAATCTTGGAAAAATCCTTGATAAATCGCCTATAAAATCCTGCATGGCCAAGAAAAGAATGAACCTCTCTAACCGAAGTAGGAGAGGGTAAGTAACGTACAAGATCTATTTTAGACTTATCAACTTCAATTCCTTTTTCAGAGATGATATGACCCAAAACTAAGCCTTGTTTCACCATAAAATGATATTTTTCCCAATTCAAAACAAGGTTAGTTTCCATGCATCTTTTCAAGATTAAAGTGAGATTATGCAAACAATCATCAAATGAGTCCCCAGACACACTAAAATCGTCCATAAACACCTCAATTAATTTCTCAACATAATCCGATAATATACTTACCATGCATCGTTGGAAAGTGGCCGGTGCATTGCATAAACCAAATGGCATACGACGATATGCAAAAGTACCAAATGGACAAGTAAAGGTGGTCCTTGATCATCCGACGCTATGACAATTTGATTATAACCCGAATAACCATCAAGAAAGCAATAAAAGGAATGACCAGCTAAACTTTCAAGCATTTGATCGATGAATGGCAAAGGAAAGTGATCTTTCCTTGTTGCGGCATTTAGTTTCCTATAGTCAATGCACACTCTCCAACCGGTTTGAATGCATGTAGGCACAAGTTCATTCTCTTCATTCTTCGCCACCGTGACTTCAGACTTCTTGGGAACTACTTAGACCGGTGAAACCCAACCGAGATAGGATAGATGACACCACAATCAAATAGTTTGATGATTTCCTTCTTCACGACTTCCATCATTGGTGGGTTGAGTCGACGTTGGGCTTCCCTTGATGGTTTGGCGCCTTCTTCCATGAGAATTCGATGCATGCATGTGGTAGGGCTTATGCCCTTGATATCGGCCAAAGTCCACCCAATGGCCATCTTGTGCTCTTTGAGAACCCTCACCAATTTCTCCTCTTCTTGTGCCGTGAGTGATGATGCCACAATGACGGGCAGTGTGTCTTGCTCGCCCAAGAACACATACTTCAAGTGATTTGGCAACGGTTTAAGCTCAAGGATAGGTGGTTGTTCTATAGAAGGAAGCAACTTGTTAGTTGAAATTGGAATTGAGATTGGACTAGGGAACTTACCATTGAGCCGTGGCAATGACTCTAGGGCAGCCACGGTCTCAATTACTTCCTCATCAAAGGCCCCGGTATGGTAGTGCAAGTGTGTGTCGTGGGGTTCTTTGGTGGCAGCCATGTGATCCTTCACTTCTATGCCATTTGTAATGACCGTTTCAAGTGCATCTCCATGTAATTGATCAAGATGTGCCTGCGCCAAAGAATCAAGAATATCAATAGAGAAACATGAGTGATCATCATTAGGAAATGTAATGGTTTCAGAAATATTAAAATCAATCACTTCCCCATCAAATTGCATTGTTAAAGTGCCTTTAAACACGTCGATCTTAGTTCGGGCCGTCTTCATGAATGGCCTCCCAAGAAGAAGCGGCAAGGATGGAGCATGGGTGGTTTCTTCCATTTCAAGAACGTAGAAATCCGCCAGAAAGATTGATAGGAGCATATTTAGGTGACTTAGTTAGCTTGTTTTCGTACATTTATGTTGTTAGTTCATAGTTATTTTAGTAGTTTAAGCCATTTTCGTGTGTTTTTAGGTTCATATAGCAAAGGAAGCAAAAAGGTGCATTTTGGAGAATTTTGGAGCAAAATTGGGCTTGGAATGGATAGCTTATGCTTGGAGCAAAAGGAATGGACGAAATTGAAGACCTAAAGGTGTTAGGATTCCTAATCTAAGAAGGATTCCTAATCTAAGAAGGATTCCTAGTCAAAGAAGGATTCCTAGTCAAAGAAGGATTCCTACTTGAAGTAGGAAAGTTAAGCCAAGGTTTCCTATTTTTGTTTGACCTTTCTTAATCCTAAATATCCCTAAGTTCCAGCAACTTTGAAGGTATCTTATGCATTTTAGGACACAAACCAAAGATTCCTTGCACTATCCTAGTCTATGCCGCACCTTTCTTACCCTTTTCTTCCAAAATCTGCCATATATCTACTTTCCCCTTTTATTCTAGTCAATGCCGCAACTTTCCTTTCCTTTTCCTCTTAGAATTCTGATTTGTTACCCTTTTCCCTTGAGGATTTGGAGCTAAAAACCTTCCCAAATTAATTACTTATTGCCTTAACATTTCTCCCTCTATATATACATAATCTGCCGCACTTATGGGAGATTCTAGACATCCATACAAATCCATACGAATTATTCCTCATTCTCCCCATGCATTCAGCCATCATCCACCCTTTACCACCATCCAACCCATCCATCCATCACCATAATTCATACCCAAACACCCTTGTGCCGCAACAAAGAAGGAGAAAGAAGAGCGGAGAAGCCTTGGACGTTTTGGCCATTCAAGCTTGGATTGTTGCAGCGTTTCTAGGTGTATTCAATCTTTGTTAATTATATTCTCTTTGTTTTGTTGTAAACATGAGGAGCTAAACTTGTTTTAGCTAGGGGAGACTTTGAAACCATGATTATATTTGCAATATGAATTGATTAATTCCAGTTGTGATTTCATAAATTGTGAATGCAATTTACTTAACCGTTTGATGGATAACTTATTCTTGTTTGTTGATTAAGGGTGCACACTTAGTTTGCATGCATGAATTTGGTGCTAGAATATAAGGGAGTTTCACATAATCGTTACAAACTTATATTCACAAGTAGTTAAGGTTGTTTTCACAATCATGTTAAGTAAATTCCTAGCATGAGTATCATGATGTCATAGTTTCAAGTGCTTTGTCAATACTTATGATTTTCATAGAACGTAATGATCTTTGATTGTATCTCTATTATGATGTCATGTAGGGGACTTTTGAAGAATGTTTTGGGTTGTCGTATGATGTCATCCAATCCAATAACTTAAGGAAAATCTGAGGGTTAATTAGTGATGTCACGGTTAATCTGGGGTGTTGAGGTTCATGGTTTATCGAAAAGCAACTGGAAATCAATTTGTATGCAAGTGTGTCATGTGTGGAGAAGGACCCTCTAGCTAGCTAATCACCCATCCATATCCCCAAATTAGTCCAAAGTTTATTTAAGTCTTTTAGTTACTTGTTTTTATCTTAAATTCGTCAAAAACCCAATCCCCTTTATTTAGTTGTGTCAAATCTATCCTAATTAGTGTTTTTGAGTGTTTTGAGTCAAAACCAATTCTATTTTCGTCCAAATTGAGTCCTTGAGTCTAGTTTGAGTCTTTTTGATTGTTTTGTGTTGTTTTGAGTCTTTTAAGTTTGTTTTGAGTCATATAAGTTTAGTTAAGAGTCTTTGAGTTTATTTAAGAGTTTATTTAAGTTTTTGGAGCATTCACAATTTAGGAAAGGAATTAACTCCAAATCCCTAAGGAAAAGGAAACACAAAGTCAGAAATTAAAGGGAAAGGCATGTAACTTGCGGCAAAGCAGTGCAAGAAAGGGAATGTGCTTTATTTCTGAAATTAGGCAAAGATTTTGGAATAGAAAAGGTATGTAAGTTGTGGCTGAGTTTGATATGAAAAGGGAATGTGTTTTAATGCTTTAGAATAGGAAACAAGGCCCTCCCGTGCACGGCAAGGAAGGGAAACACTAAGGGATGCCACGACATGGAATTTAGGTTGCAAGGGAACTTTATTTTGTGTCCTAAAATACATAAGGTGCCTTCAAACTTGCTGGAATTCAAGGACATTTAGGATTAGGAAAGCTTAAACCAAAATAGGAAACCTTGGCTTAAGCCTTCTCCGAGTAGGAAACCTTCTTTGACTAGGATTCCTCATTTGATTAGGAATCCTCTTGTGATTAGGAATCCTCACTCCTTTAGGTCTTCAATTTCGTCCATTCCTTTTGCTCCAAACATAAGCTATCCATTCCAAGTCCAATTTTGCTCCAAAATGCTCCAAAATGCACCATTTTGCTTCCTTAGCCATGGGAACCTAAAAACACACGAAAATGGCTTAAAGTACTAAAATAACTACGAACTAACAACACAAAACAATCAAATAGACTCAAACTAGACTCTAGGACTTAATTTGGACGAAAATAGAATTGGTTTTGACTCAAAAGACTCAAAAACACACTTTAGAACATATTTGAAACAAGTAAGTAAAGGGGATTGGGTTTTGGACAAATTTAAAAGAAAAACAAGTAACTAAAAGACTTAAGTAAACTTTGGACGAATTTGGGGATATGGATGGGTGATTAGCTAGCTAGAGGAAACTTTTCTACACATGATACATTTGAACACAAATTGATTTCCAGTTGCTTTTTCGATAAACCATGAACCTCATCACCCCAGATTAACCGTGACATCACTAATTAACCCTCAGATTTTCCTTTAGTTATTGGATTGGATGACATCATTTCACAACCCAAAGCATTCTTCAAAAGTTCCCTACATGTCATCATAATAGAGATACAATCAAAGATCATTAGGTTCTATGAAAATCATAAGTATTGACAAAGCACTTGTAACTATGACATCATTGTACTCATGCTAGGAATTTACTTAACATGATTGTGAAAACAACCTTAACTACTTGTGAATATAAGTTTGTGACGATTATGTGAAACTCCCTTATATTTTAGCACCAAATTCAAGCATGCAAATTAAGTGTGCACCCTTAATCAACAAACAAGAATAAGTTATCCATTAAACGGTTAAGTAAATTGCATTCACAATTTATGGAATCACAACTAGAATTAATCAATTCATATTGCAAATATAATCATGGTTTCAAAGTCTCCCCTAGCTAAAACAAGTTTAGCTCCTCATGTTTACAACAAAACAAAGAGAATATAAATTAAACATTGAAAACAAAGATTGAATGCACCTAGAAACGCTCCAACAATCCAAGCCTGAATAGCCAAAACGTCCAAGGCTTTTCCTCTCTTCTTTCTCCTTCTTTGTTGCGGCACAAGGGTGTTTGGGTATGAACTATGGTGATGGATGGATAGGTTGGATGGTTGATGCGTTACGAATGTGACACACAAATTAAACCCTATTTGTGACAATTGTAGTAATGATGTAAGTTGGGATCGTTCTAACCGGGGATTAACTAGGGGTGCTAATCTAATATAAATTGACTTAAAAACACAAAAACTAAACTTAAAGACTCTAACTAGACTACTATGACTCAAAAAAGATTTGAAACACTCAAAACTACCTAAAACAATCAAATTGACTCAAACAGAAACTAAAACTTGATTTGGACGAATTTGAAAGTGCTTGTGACTCAAAATACTTAAAAACACAAAATAAGACAGATTATAATGACTAAGACTTAACAAAATATGGGGGGATTGTGTTTGAGCGAAATTAAATTTAATGGACAGATTGTAAAGAAAAACAGATTGTAAGACAAATTGTGATGAACCAATGGATGATGGAATAGCTAAGGGGTTCTTCTCCACACATGAAATATATGCAACGTAAATCAATTTCCAGTTATCAATTCAATAAGTTATGAACCTCGACACTCCAAGTTAATTAGGTCCACTTAAATTAACCTTCAGATTTCCCTAGAATCATTGAATTGGATGAATATGCATCGCAACCAAATTATTCCTAACAAGTTCTCTATACGAACAGCATGATAAAGAGACAAGTTAGAATCATTACGTTCTTTGGAAATCATAAGCATCGACAAGGCATTTGTAACTATGAAAAGCATGATACTCCTGCCAGGAATCTACTTAACACGATCGTGACTAGCAACCTTCACTACTTGCGAATATAAATTCATAAAGATTAGGTGAAACAAACTTATACCCTAGCACCAGATTCAAGCATGCAAATTAAGCGTGCGCTCTCAATCAACATACAAGAATAAGTTCTAAATCAAACGGTTAAGCAAATTGTATTCACGACTTATGCAACGATAACTGGAAGTAATCAACTTATTTCACATATATAATCATGGTTTCGAATACACCCTTAGCCAAAACAAATTTAGCCAATCATACTCAAAGCAAAACAAAGATTACATGAATTTGACATTGAAATATAAGATAGAATACACCCAAAATTGTTCAACAACTCAGAATGAAGAGCCAAACAATTGAGTGAACCTATCTCCTTTCCCTTGCTTGCGGCAGATTGGGTGATGATGGTTTCTGGGTTGTTTTGATGATGTAGAATGGATTTGGGGTGTTTAGAGGCACGGCAAGGGATGTAGGTTGAGTGTGGATGAGTGTTTGATGGTTGGAAGGTGGTGGAGGACTCGGCAATGATGGTGGAAGAAGGTGGAATGGCTGGTTGTCTTTCTAAGTTGCAGAATGGTGTTTTGGGATGGATGGATGTGTGTGGGAGTGAATGGACGAGTTGTTGTGGTGAATCCCCCTCTAGGGTTTAGCCAAGGGCTGATTATAAATGTTTTGGGAAGTTAATAACATACCTAGTTGAGTTATGATTCAGATTTCCTAGAACAATAATATTTCCAAGGTCTACCTTAGATTTATCCACTTCAATGCCTTTTTCAGAAATAATATGTCCTAGAACAATACCTTGCTTAACCATGAAGTGACATTTTTCCCAATTAAGCACAAGATTTGTTTCAACACAACGTTTCAAAATTAAGGTCAGATTATTCAAGCAATGATCAAATGAATTACCAAACACGCTAAAGTCATCCATGAATATCTCAATAATTTTCTCCACATAATCAGAAAATATACTCACCATGCATCGTTGAAATGTCGCAGGGGCATTGCATAAACCAAATGGCATGCGCCTATATGCAAAGGTGCCAAAGGGGCACGTGAAGGTTGTCTTCTCTTGGTCCTCCAGAGCTATCACAATTTGGTTATATCCAGAATATCCATCAAGAAAGCAATAAAATTTATAACCGGCTAACCTTTCTAACATTTGGTCAAGGAATGGCAATGGAAAGTGATTTTTCCTTGTCATGGCATTTAACTTCCTGTAATCAATACAAACACGCCAACCGATCACAACACGAGTGGGTACAAGCGCTTGTTCTTCATTTTTCACCACCGTAACTGCAGACTTCTTGGGAACAACCTGCACGGGTGACACCCAACGACTATCAGAAATAGGATATATAACACCACAATCAAGCAATTTTATAACCTCCTTTTTCACTATTTCCAGCATGGGTGGATTAAGGCAACGTTGAGCTTCACGATATGGCTTGGCTCCCTCCTCTAAAAGGATGCGATGCATGCACGTGGTGGGACTAATGCCTTTGATATCCGCCAAGGTCCATCCAATAGCAGATTTGTGCTCCTTTAACACCATTATCACTTGTCTTTTTCTTGGGCTGTGAGTGAGCTAGATATGATGACGGGTAGTGTCTGATCTTCTCCCAAGAAAACATACTTCAAGTGACTAGGTAATGGCTTTAAGTCAAGTGTAGGTGGCTGCACAATTGATGGAAGTAACTTGTTAGTCAAAACCGAATCTGAAATTGAGAGTGGAGACTTACCAGATTGTGAGGGCAATGACTCGAGGGCAGTGACCATTTCAATCACTTCACCACAAGGGGGCACGTCAATATAGTCAGATTGCATGCCATGGGTAGCAAGGATTTCCCCACCCTCATTTCTTGCTCTTATGTCGTGCACTAAGGCTACCTCAAGTGCATCTTCGTTCATTTGATCCAAATGCACCTGTGCCAAAGAATCAACAATGTCAATAGCAAAACAAGAATGGTCCTCAATTGGATATTTAATGGTTTCAGAAAGATTAAAATTAATAATGTCCCCATCAAACTCCATGGTTAATGTTCCCGTAAACAAGTCTATCTTTGTTCTCGTTGTTTTCATGAATGGACGGCCTAGCAAGATTGGCAATGATGAAGCATGGCTCGAATCCTCCATTTCTAAGACATAAAAATCTGCAGGCAAGATGAGATGATTGACCTACACTAAAACATCCTCAAGGACTCCCTTGGGATAAGCGTTAGAACGATCGACCAATTGAATTATAACGCCATCTTGTTTTAACTCACCAAGGTTCATAGATGCATAAATGGAATATGGCATGACATTAATAGAAGCACCTAAATCTAACATGCATTGTTCAAATCTAGTGTTTCCAATTATGCATGGGATAGTAAAGCTCCCTGGATCCTTACACTTTGGAGGTAACTTTCGTTGCGAAACTGCGGATACATTTTCATTTACTTTCACAATTTCTTTGCTTGAAATTCTTTTCCTAGTTGTGCATAACTCTTTTAAAAACTTTGCATACCTGGGCACTTGCTTAATAGCATTAAGTAAAGGAATGTTGGACTTTTCGAAAGGTATCCAAAATGTCCTTTTCGCTTTCTTCCTTCTTCGATTGTGCAAATCTGCGAGGGAAAGGGACATTGGGCAGATTAGTGTTCGAAATCACAACATTACCTGAGGTGGATGAGTGGGAGGGCTTAGATGGCTGCGGCATGGGTGGTGCTACCTTTGCCGTGGGGTAGGATTGATTGCTCATCTTCTTCAAGTTGTATCTTATCATCTTCCTTGTTTTGGGCGGGTTCATGTGCTTTGCTTCCCACTTCTTTTCCACTTCTTAGTGTGATAGCTTTTGCAGATTCGAAACCACTCTTGGGATTGACCACCATAGTGCTTGGTAACTTACCATTTTCACGAAATTGTCCCAAAAATTTTGCCATTTGGCCCATTTGCTTCTTTAGCTCATTAACCTCCTTTGCTTGGTTCTGCATTCCTTGTGTCATTGTGGTTAATAGCTGATATGTTTTATCGTCATTCATAGACGTACCTGAGTTGGGTTGGGATGATTGTGGTTGAAGAGGTAGTTTTGGTGCCATTGGCCTTGGAAAGAAACCCGGGGGTTGTCGGAATCCACTTTGTTGGGCAGGTTGTGGTGCATCTCTCCATCGGAAATTGGGGTGGTCACGCCATCCTTGATTGTATGTATTAGAGAAAGGATCACCCCTTGGTTGGTTTTGACTCCCGTAACCCACGACATTGGCAGATTCCCACCCTTCATTCTTAATTAATTGAGGGCATTGATCAGATTGGTGTCCTTGAATGGAGCATACACCATAAATTGTAGTTCCTTGCGTTTTGGGGCCTTGAACAAACATCGATAACATAGACATAAGGTTAGCCATTTGGGATTGTAAATCAGAAATAGAACTTACCTCATTTACATGATATGGCCGTGGGGTGTCTCTCTGCCCAACACCTTCATATTGTTGTGCGTTAAGTGCTCGATTAGCAATGAGAGTTTTGGCATCCATGGGTGTCTTGTCCACTAGAGCTATTCCCGCGGATGCTTCCAACATTTGACGTTCAATTGGTAAGAGACCTTCGTAGAAATATTAAAGAAGAAACTCCTCCTTCATTTGGTGCTGTGGACATGAAGCAACAAGAGTTTTAAAACGTTCATAATAAGTTGGAAAAGATTCACCTTGGCTTTGCTGAATTCCACTAATCTTCTTGCGAAGAAGAATGACTCGTGATGTCAGAAAGAACTTCTCTAAGAAGGCTCGCTTCATACTCTCCCATGATGTGACAGTTCCGGGAGCCAACTCATACAACCAATCATTGGCCTTCTCCAACAAAGAAAAAGGAAAAGCCTTCATCTTCAATATGTTGTTGTCCACGTTCACCGGTGTCATACTTGAGCATACTACTTCGAATTCCTTTAAATGCTTATTGGGGTCCTCCATTGATAACCCATGGAACTTGGGTATATGATGTAGCAAATTGGACTTCAACTCAAATTCATCGGTCTTCTCAGGGGTTGCCCTAGGGTATTGGATGCAAAGAGGGGCTGCATTGTCCAAACCCGAGGCAGAAAGCTCCTTGATGGTTCGATTGTCCGCTGCCATAGTTTGTAATTCCTCTTCAAACCTTGCCGTGGGCTCCTCTTCAACCTCAACTTCTTGCTCTTCTAATTCAGGTTCGGGACTATGAGGATTAAACTCTTGCAATTTCCTTTTTCTTCTCAAAGTCCTTTCAAAATTGCCGTCAAAGTCGAAGATATGCTCACGAACAGGGTGTGAGCTACAGGTCATAAACTAGTACTTGCCCACAAGAGCAAACAAGGTCAGTAACCAACTTAATAGACTTGGCACAAGTAACAAAGTAAGGTGCCTACACACGGCACAAAAACAAAACACACACACACGGTGCAAAATTTAAAACAAAACAGAAAACTAAACAATTTAAACAAGACTCAAGACAAGGGATTAGCAACTTTGCTAATCCCCGGCAACGGCGCCAAAAATTTGATGCTTTACGAATGTGACACACAAATTAAACCCTATTTGTGACAATTGTAGTAATGATGTAAGTAGGGATCGTTCTAACCAGGGATTAACTAGGGGGTGCTAATCTAATATAAATTGACTTAAAAACACAAAAACTAAACTTAAAGACTCTAACTAGACTACTATGACACAAAACAGATTTGAAACACTCAATACTGCCTAAAACAATCAAATTGACTCAAACAGAAACTAAAACTTGATTTGGACGAATTTGAAAGTGCTTGTGACTCAAAATACTTAAAAACACAAAATAAGATAGATTATAATGACTAAGACTTAACAAAATATGGGGGGATTGTGTTTGCACGAAATTCAATCTAATGGACAGATTGTAAAGAAAAACAGATTGTAAGACAAATTGTGATGAACCAATGGATGATGGAATAGCTAAGGGGTTCTTCTCCACACATGAAATATATGCAACGTAAATCAATTTCCAGTTATCAATTCAATAAGTTATGAACCTCGACACTCCAAGTTAATTAGGTCTGCTTAAATTAACCTTTAGATTTCCCTAGAATCATTGAATTGGATGAATATGCATCGTAACCAAATTATTCCTAACAAGTTCTCTATATGAACAGCATGATAAAGACACAAGTTAGAAGCATTACGTTCTTTGGAAATCATAAGCATCGACAAGGTATTTGTAACTATGAAAAGCATGATACTCTTGCCAGGAATCTACTTAACACGATCGTGGCTAGCGACCTTCACTACTTGCGAATATAAATTCATAACGATTAGATGAAACAAACTTATACCCTAGCACCAGATTCAAGCATGCAAATTAAGCATGCACTCTCAATCAACATACAAGAATAAGTTCTAAATCAAAAGGTTAAGCAAATTGTATTCACGACTTATGCAACGATAACTGGAAGTAATCAACTTATTTCACATATATAATCATGGTTTTGAATACACCCTTAGCCAAAACGAATTTAGCCAATCATACTCAAAACAAAACAAAGATTACATGATTTAGACTTTGAAATATAAGATAGAATACACCTAAAATTGTTCAACAACTCAGAATGAAGAGCCAAACAATTGAGTGAATCTGTCTCCTTTCCTTTGCTTCCGGCAGATTGGGTGATGATGGTTTCTGGGTTGTTTTTGATGATGTAGAATGGATTTTGGGGTGTTTAGAGGCACGGCAAGGGATGTAGGTTGAGTGTGGATGAGTGTTTGATGGTTGGAAGGTGGTGGAGGACTCGGCAATGATGGTGGAAGAAGTGGAATGGCTGGTTATGTTTCTGGGTTGCAGAATGGTGTTTTGGGATGGATGGATGTGTGTGGGAGTGAATGGACGAGTTGTGGTGGTGAAAAATCCTCTAGGGTTCGGCCAAGGGATGATTATATGTGTTTTGGGAAGTTAATAACATACCTAATTGAGTTATGATTCAGATTTCCTAGTCTAAATAGAAAAGGTAAGTGAATAAGGTCCAAATAAAATCACAAAAGGGAATGCACGAATTTAAAACAAGTAAGGAATGTCCTTGCCTTGCAAGGAGTCAGAAATTAAACCTCTTGCACAGCAAGGAAAGGGAATTTAAGGTAAGGTACGAAATTGTTGCAAAAGACGGAAGGAAAAGTCAATTCCTTGCAAGAAATCAGAAATTAGGACTTTAGGGAAAGTTTTAGAACTAGGAAAGTGAATTAAACTAGGAAATAAGAAATTGAAATCAGGAAACACAAGGGAAGGGTGCGGCACATAGCTTAGGTATTAGAATAAGGGAAAGGTCCTAACACTTATGGAAAATAGGGAAGTTTACACAAAGAAAGGGAAACAACCTTCCTTGCACGGCAAGGAAGGGAAAGTTGCAAAGAACCCTTGTTTGTTGTCCAAGGGTGCTCGGGAGCTAGCTTAGTTGCTAAAACTTAGAGCGTTCTTGATTTAGGAAAGGTCAACCAAAATAGGAAACTTTGGCTTAACTTTCCTACTTCAAGTAGGAATCCTTGTGTGATTAGGAATCCTCGTCCAACTAGGAATCCTCGTGTGAGTGGGAAACCTCCTTCCATTTGGAAACCTTCTCGTAATTGGAATCCTCGTCATAGTAGGAATCCTTGCGACATCAACTCTTCAATTTCGTCCATTCCTTTTGCTCCAAGCATAAGCTATCCAATTTGTGCCCAAAAGTGCTCCAAAAGGCTCCAAAATGCCTCATTTCGCCAAATACGTCTCATGAACCTGAAAATACATAAAAGAAGCTTAAAGAACTAAAATAACTAAGAATTAATAACATAAATGCATGAAAACAAGCAAACTAAGTCACATAAATATGCTCCTATCAGTTAAGTGTTTTAAAGGTTAGTTTTATCTATTTGAGTCAGTTTAAAGTGTTTAGCAATCCCTCCTAATCCCCGGTTTAAGAACGTGCCCTACTTATTTATATGCTACAATTGTCAAAAGAGGGTTAATTTGTGTGTTAATTTAATTTTCACATCAGGTAGGAAGAGATTAGGAAAGTTAAGTCAAAATAAGGAAGTTTGACTCATGTTTCCTTCTTTGTAGTTGATTCCTTTTCTTCCAAGTCTTGAATTAATTTCTTCCATCTTCTTAGCAGATTCCTAGACTCCTTTGGACTTCAATTTCGTCCATCCACATTGCTCCAAGCATGTGCAATCCATTTAATGCCCAAAACTACTCCAAAATGCACTTTCTTGCCACTTTAACCATTTGGACCTACAACCATACGAAAATAGCTTAAAATACTAAAATAACTATGAACTAACAACGTAAATGTGAGAAAACAAGCTAACTAAGTTGCCTAAATATGCTCCTATCAATAAGTCCATATCTGAAACCAATTGGGCTAGGACTTAAGTTCCCAACCTTTGCCGCAAACCCTAGGGGCCTTAATCACTTATTTCTGATAGGTTTAACCCTAAATTCTGATTGCTAGGGTTTTGGCCGAGTACAATATAAAGGGACCTTAAGTTGCCGCACCCCCTTACACACCCTAGGCAGCCATTCATCCTTCAATTCGTTCATTCATTCACACACACACCATCCATTCAGAACATACAACCTTGTGCCGCAAATCCTAGGGAGAAGAAGGAGTGCCGTTGATGTGATAAATAATAGCACTCAAATTAAACCCTCTTTTTGACAATTGTAGTATAGATATAAGTAGGGATCCTTCTAGGCCGGGGATTAGGAGGGATTGCTAATCTAATGAAAATTGACTCAACAATGTCAAAATATGCTTCAACACACGTAAACAAACTCAAAAGACTCTTAACTAAACTTGTATAACTCAAAACAAACTTAAAAGACTCAAAACAACTCGAAACAATAAAAAAGACTCAATTTAGACTCTAGCACTTAACTTGGACGAAAATACAATTGGTTTTGACTCAAAAGACTCAAAAACACACTTTTGGACAGATTTGAAACAAGTAAATAAAGGGGATTTGATTTTGGACGAATTTAAGAGAAAAACAAGTAATTAAAGACTTAAAACAGATTTGGACGAATTTAAGAGAAAAACAAGTAATTAAAAGACTTTTTGGACGAATTTGGAAAAACCAATGGATGATTAGATAGCCAAGGGATACTTCTCCACACATGATACATTCAAACATAAATTGATTTCCAGTTACTTTTCCGATAAACCATGAACCTCAACACCCCAGATTAACCGTGACATCACTAATTAACCCTCAGATTTCCCTTAAGTTATTGGATTGGAAGACATCATACGACAACCCAAAGCATTCTTCAAAAGTTCCCTACATGACATCATAATAGAGATACAATCAAAGATCATTACGTTCAATGAAAATCATAAGTATTGACAAAGCACCTGTAACTATTACATCATGATACTCATGCTAGGAATTTACTTAACATGATTGTGAAAACAACCTTAACTACTTGTGTATATAAGTTTGTGACGATTATGTGAAACTCCCTTATATTCTAGCACCAAATTCAAGCATGCAAATTAAGTAGGCCTCCCTAATCAACATACAAGAATAAGTTATCCATCAAACGGTTAAGTAAATTGCATTCACAATTTATGAAATCACAACTGGACTTAATCAATTCATATCATAAACATAATCATGGTTTCAAAGCATCCCATAGCTAAAACGAGTTTAGCCTCTCATGTTCACAACAAAACAAAGGAAAATAGAATTAAACATTGAAAACAAAAGATAGATTACACCTAAAAAGGGTCAAACACTCCAACTTGAATGCACAAACGTCCAAGGCTTCTTCTTTCTTCTATTCTTCCTTGCAAAGTCACGGCACAAGAGTCTAGGGTGATTTGTGGATGATTTTCTGGGTTGTGAATGGATTTAGGATGGTAGGGTGGTGCGGCAAAGGTTAGGGATGGTGTATGGATGCTTGGATGAAGGTATGAATGTGTATGAATGGTGGAAGAATGGTTGGAAGGCTGCGGCAAAGAAGGGTTGTTTCTGTGAATGAAGGCAGATTGTATATGAGAGTGATTAGAGTTGAATGAAGGGTGCGGCTTAGGTATTTATTTGGGAGCAAGAATCCCTAGAGTTTATTACATAGTTTAGGAAAGGATTTTAGACTCCAAATCCATCAGGAGAAGGAGTCATAAAGTCAGAAATTAAAAGGGAAAAGGAAAGGTAGTTGCGGCATTCAATTGTGAGAAGGGGAATGTGCTTTAATTCTAAAATTAAGCAAGGATTTTGGGATAGAAAAGGTATGTGAGATGTGGAGGGAATGTGTTTTAATGACTTATAATAGGAAATAAGGACCTCCCTTGCACGGCAAGGAAGGGAACCACCTATAGGATGCACGGCAAGGCACTTAGGTTGTAAGGAAGTTTGGTTTATGTCCTAGAATGTATAGAAGTCTTCAATGATGCTGAAACAAGGAGTCTTTAAGGATTAGGAAAGGTTAAATCAAAATAGGAAACCTTGGCTTAACTTTCCTACTTCAAGTAGGAAACCTTCTTTGACTAGGATTCCTCTTTTGATTAGGAATCCTCTTGTGATTAGGAATCCTAACACCTTTAGGTCTTCAATTTCGTCCATTCCTTTTGCTCCAAACATATGCTATCCATTCCAAGTCCAATTTCGCTCCAAAGTGCTCCAAAATGCACCTTTTTGCGTCCTTAGCCATGTGGACCTAAAAACACACGAAAATAGCTTAAACTACTAAAATAACTATGAACTAACAACATAAATGCACGAAAACAAGCTAACTAAGTCGCCTAAATATGGTCCTATCAAATTCCCCCACACTTAGCTTTTGCTAGTCCTCGAGCAAAACAAAACAAAAGAAACCACAAACAAAACAAAACACATTCCAAACCTTCCAACATGTACCTCAGGGATTTCCAACAAACATGACACATTAAAGAACATCATTCCCACGGTTTTTGGCTTTCTTTACACTTTAACAAACACTTAACCATAGTTACCACTTACTAGTTCACATTTAATCAATTAAAACAATGTTTTGAATGTAGTAACATGCCTTAGAGAATTCCCTCAATTCCTCACTAGAATGCTCTCAATTTTCACATAGATTTTCTAACTACACACCCTACACTAGGTATATGTGAGAAGATTGATTTAAATATGAAGATTAACACTCACATATGTTATAACAAAGAAAGCATTTTCTGGATTTACGACAATGACATGTATATGATCTCATGAATGGAATGCTACTACTTAGAATGAGAACCAGTGATTCCATATGCTCATACCAAATTCAAACTCCACATATTGAACACATAACATCAAGATAGAAGTTGAGGGTTGTAACGGGGCTAAGGGTATTGGCTAACAAAGAAAGGTAAAGGATAAACAAAGGTTCTTAAAGCAATAGGAAGCAAAATAATGAAATTGACACTTAAACTCACTTTTGATGGCATAAATCAACTTTTAAACACAAGGGAAGATTCATGCAACATTTAGGGGTCAAATTCAAACTTTTGGACCCTTTCTTCAACAACCAACACTTGTGAGTTCATTCTCACTTATTTTTCAACTCTTTTTCTTTCTTTTCACCACTTTTCTATTTTCTTTTTCTTTTTCCACGAATTTTTTTCTTTATTTTCCTTTTGTCGTGCCCTATTACCTTCCCCCACACTCGTTTTCTGCAATATATTGATCAAAAGGAGTTCATTCGAAGTCATGCTTCACTATCCTTTAAGAACAAGGGTATGGAAAGTCCTAATCTAGGCTAGGTGAGGATGGTGTGGTTAACAAAGAAAATAGGCTTGAAAAGGCTCAAAAAGGGGTAATCCTACAATACATATGCAAAAGGGTTAGGCTTTTTGGCTTTGGCTTGACTAACAACTTCATCTTATTGTATGTTATGCAATCAATATCATGCTTTGAAAGAAATGGGCATGAGTTCTAGTATTTGGAACTATAATTAAATACATTCCAAGCAGCAACCAAGCAAAGAATGATGAGATCATGCAATGACTCTAGAAAACAAGAAATCACTGATTATACTCTCCAAAGAACATTATAGGCTCAAATCTCTCAGGGATGTAGCTTTAGTTTGAGTTTCTTCCTTCAAGCATGTTACAAAAACTGATTTTCTCTTTGTAATTACATGTGAATTCATAAGCTATAACCATAACCAAGCATAAACCAAAGCATAAATCAAACTTCCATCCATGTTTACAACATTCTTTAATAGTCATGCAATTAAAAACCAAATCCTCATCATTGTGTTGGAAGGTACCCTAAGACACAAACAAACACACAAAAACAACTTTAAAACAACTCTTTTTGGGTTTTTCAAAACTGTTTTGCAATTTTTTTTTTAATTTTCGGATTTTCTGAACAAAACACATGAAAACACTTCAAAACAGTGAAAACCAACATTATAAGTGATAGGTGATAAAATCCCACGAAAATCATGTAAAATCATGCAAAAGCAACTTGTTTACCCCCCCCCCCCCAACACTTAAATCAAACATTGTACTCAATGTTTCAAACAAAGACTCACATTCAAACAAACAACAAAAACTAATGATTTCGAGAAAATAAAACAACAAAGAGAGAGAGTTAGGAACGCAAATCTGATTTTGTGGAATGAATTGTTGAATTGCCCAAATCCTCTCTAGTGAAATGCATGGGTTGCCTCCCAAGAAGCGCTTGCTTTAACATCGTGCAGCCGAACGAACATTCTTCTTAGCCTCAAGTACACCTCACGGCATGGAGATTGATGTCCTCCACAACCTGCCCTTCAACATTGGCATAATAGGGCTTCAAACGATGCCCATTCACCTTGAATTCTTGGCCATTCTCAAGCTTTGGATTTGAACTGCGCCATATGGAAAAACATTAGTAACAACAAAAGGCCCAATCCACTTAGAACGTAACTTACCGGGAAATAAACAAAGGCGAGAATTAAAAAGTAAAACTTTTTGCCCTATGGAGAATGTTTTGCTTCAGATCATCTTGTCATGGAAAGCCTTGGTCTTTTCCTTATAAATGCAAGCATTCTCATATGCTTCACGCCTAATCTCCTCAAGTTCATTCAATTGCAACTTCCTATGCATTCCAGCCGCATCTATGTCCATGTTGAATGTCTTGATTGCCCAATGAGCCTTGTGTTCTAACTCCACGGGGAGATGGCATGGCTTGCCATAGACTAGCCGACATGGTGACATCCCTATAGGTGTTTTGTAAGCCATTCGATAAGCCCACAATGCATCCTCTAAATGCAAGCTCCAAGATTTGCTTGATTTCTCTATTAGACACCTCGGCTTGGCCATTGGTTTGAGGATCATAAGGTGTTGAAACCTTATGTGTGACTTGATACTTCTTGAGCAATGCCTCGATGGTACGATTGCAAAAGTGAGACCCTCCATCACTAATAAGCACTCTAGGCATCCCAAATCTAGCAAAAATGTTAGTATTTATAAAATCTACAATAACTCGAGAATCATTAGTACGGGTGGCTGATAGGAGCATATTCATGCGACTTAAATAGCTTGTTCTCGTGCATTTACGTTATGTTTCTTTAGTTATTTTAGTACTTTAAGCTATTTTCGTGTGTTTGTAGGTCCAAAGGGCTAAAGGAGCAAAAAGATGCATTTTGGAGACTTTTGGAGCATTTTTGGGCTAAGGATGGATAGCTTATGCTTGGAGCCAAAGTGTTGGACGAAATTGAAAACCTAATTGAAGACCAAAGTGTTGGAACCTTGTTCCCTTTTGTTTTAGGACATTTAAACCTTTCCTAATCCCAATCATGCCATGCATAACACACATCCATTCTAACACATTGTCATTGCACATGCATTTCCTTCATTTCAGCCACACTCCCACATATCATTACTTATCATCACCACTTATCACATATCATACACTTATCATCACCACTTCTACATATCACTTATCACATATCATACACTTATCATCACCACTTCTACATATCACTTACCACATATCATTCACCACATATCATTCACCACTTATCATTCACCACTTATCATATCATACACTTATCATATCATATACTTATCATTCACTTATCATATCATACACTTAATTAATTAACCCACATGCACTCATAATCATTCACACTTTGTCACTCACATGCATTTCCTTCATCATTTCCAACCCACATGCACCCTAGATTCTAATCAGCCACTCCACATGCATTTCCAACTTAATTCACATGCATTCCTGATAGGAGCATATTCATGCGACTTAAATGGCTTGTTCTCGTGCATTTACGTTATGTTTCTTTAGTTATTTTAGTACCTTAAGCTATTTTCGTGTGTTTTTAGGTTCATATGGCTAAGGAAGCAAAAAGATGCATTTTGGAGCAAAATTGGACTTGGAATGGATAGCTTATGTTTGGTGCAAAAGGAATGGACGAAATTGAAGGATTCCTAATCCATTGCAGCCACATGCACCCATAATCATTCACACCTTGCAGCCACATGCATTCACTCTTCATAAATCAGCCACATGCACTCATCATCATAACCTAGCTGTCATGTTTCCCCTTTCATCATTCCCTCACATTCTTTAAATCAGCCAACACATGCATCCACCTTTCTCCCATCAGATTTCCAACATTACACATGCATTCCCCTTACAATTTCAGCCATCCTAGCTGTTTTGCACATGCATTCACTTAACCTAGCTGTCATGTTCCCTCTCCCATCCATTCATCTCCCTATAAAAACCATACACACTTCACACAACATTGATTCATTCTCATTCACTCTTCCATATTCCAGAAATTCGTCAAAACCTCTCCACACCCTTGCAGCAGCCACCAAAACACTTTTCTCTTCCCTATTAATCCAAACACCATTCCCCAAACCATTCACACCACCAAACCTCACCTTAGACCTTGTGCTACAACAACGAGGAAGAGAAGAGTGCCTAAACGTTCATACAATTCAAGTTTGAGTTGTTGGAATGTTTAGGTGTTTCTTTGATTTCAATGTTTAAATTCAATTCTCTTTGTTTTGTACGTATGAGGAATGGAAGAGAAGAGTGCCTAAACGTTCATACAATTCAAGTTTGAGTTGTTGGAATGTTTAGGTGTTTCTTTGATTTCAAAGTTATGAGGAAATAAACCCCCCTTGGTTAGGGGGTGATTCGAAATATATGTTTATGCTTGCATTTTGATTTGATTACTTCTAATTGCGTTTCATAAGTTGTGGATTCAATTTGTTTAACCGTTTGATTGATAACTTATTTGTGTATGTTTATTGAGAGTGCACGCTTAATTTTCATGCATGAATATGACGCTAGAATATAAGTGAGTTTCACCTAATAGTTATGAACTTATATTCACAAGTAGTGGAGGTTGCTTATAAACAATCGCGTTAAACGAATTCTTGGCATAAGTTTCATGCAATCATAGTAACGAATGCCTCGTCAACACTTATAATTTTCATAGAGCGTAATGATTCTTGCTTGTATCTCTATTATGCAATCATGTAGGGGACTTGTGGGGAATGTTTTGGGTTGTCGTATGCAATCATCCAATTCAATAACGTTAGGAAGATTTGAAGGTTAATTAGTGCATCACGGTTAACTTGGGGTGTTGAGAATTAATGATTTATTGAAACGCAATTGGAAATCATTTTATTATGCAAGTATAACATGTGTGGAGATGAACCCCTTAGCTAGGTTCCCGTCCATTCAATTCCATCTATTTCATATTTACATTCTGTTTTAAATTGTAATCTGTGCATTTTATTTAATTTCGTTAAAACCTAAATCCCCCTTTACTTTATTGTCTAATTTAGTTAGAAAGTGTCTTAGTTTGTGTTTATAAGAGTTTTGATTCATTTTGTTACACAAATTCGTCCAAATTCACCAAAGTGCTCAAAACTGCCCAGAAAGTGATTTTAAGGCAGTTTTGAGTGTTTTGGGTGATGTTTGAGTCTTTTGGTTTGTTTTAGTGTTTTAAAGTTTAGTTTTGCATTCTTTGAGTCTTAGTTTATGTTTCTAAGTGTTTTGAATCAATTTATTTCTTAATTTCGTCCAAATTTGTGTTTGTGCTCAAATCTGCCCAGAAAGTGGTTTTTAGGCAGATTTGAGTGTGTTTGTGATGTTTTGAGTCTTTTGGTTTGTTTTAGAGTTTTAAAGTTTGGTTTTACATTCTTAGAGTCTAGTTTAGTGTTTTATATTGCGTTTTTACGTTTTTGAGTCAAATCCAAGTGATTAACAATCCCTCCTAATCCCCGGTCCAGAACGATCCCTACTTATACATATACTACAATTTGACGAAAAGAGGGTTTAATTTATGCGCGTATAATTCTCGCATCAAATTTTGGCGCCGTTGCCGGGGATTAGCAACTTTGCTAATCCTTTGGATTGTTATTTTCGTTTTCTTATTAGTTTTAGTTTTCGTCTCTGTTATATATATTTTAGTTTTAGTTTGTGATTTGTGTTTTGTTTATTGAATTCAAGTACTAGAAAAGCATAACATGGCACTTGATAATGCTTCTCTTTTGTCACAGCTCATGGAAAGGTCCCAAATGCAAAGCGTTTGTGCATTTGATCTTCAATCAAGGAATAACATGTTTTCCAATACTTACAATTCAGATTGGAGTGATCATTCAAACTCTATGTGGTGGGAACCTCAAAATGTTCAAGAAGAAGGATATTGGCAGCCATATGATGAATTCTATTCAACGCCTATGCAGCCACCACAACCTGCCCAAAGCAATGTAGGTAATTCAAGTGATAATGATAAGATTGTTCAATTACTTACTACTTTGACGCAGGGACTCCAACTTCAAAACAAAGAGAGGGAAAATCAAGACAAAAGGTTGGACTACTTGGAAAAGCAAATTGGGCAGATAGCGGAGTTTGTAGAACAAATTTGTGACCAAGGCGAACTCCCTAGTTCAACCATTGCAAATCCGAAGGAAGAATTTGAAACTGCCAAGGAAATCATGTTGAGATGTGACAAGGAGGTTGGAACGGACCCTCAACCATCAAAATCAAATTATAAGGAAGAGGAATACACCCAACCCACGGCAAGGGTGGAAACACCTTTACCGGAGGCACCTATTGCTCCTATGCCATCTAATTCAGGTATGGTTGTTCCAAATTTCATTATTTTTAACCCCGTTCCAACAAGTATCCCTATTCCTTGCAGATTCATGACTTCCAAGGAAGAAGAAGGTGAAAAAGACCTTCCAAAGGTGAAAAGTAGGGAATGTCATGAATTCATCAAAGAGGACGTTCTTGAAACCACAAAACCCAAAGAAGTTGAATTTGATGACATTGGACAAGTCATAACCATCACATGCAATCTGGCCAAGTCCAATATCCCTGAAACTTTCAAGGGAGTGGTGTTTGTCATTGAGTTCTTGTCGGACAAAACAAGTAAGTCATCTTTTCCAAATTCCATTACATTTTATACTAACTTGCTGTTTTTTATGAATCAGGCACCTACACTAGAATTCAAACCAATGCCGGTTCACTTCAAGTATCACCTTCCATTCAAGGACCAATTCCGTGCCGTTTGATTTGATTTTGATTTGATAAAAAAAAAAAAAAAAAAAAAAAAAAAAAAAAAAAAAAAGATACTAAACATGGAGAAAGTGGAGCTTCACAAAGGTTGTTTACGTGAAGCCCCACTACGAGGCATCGGAGCGGAAGGCATCGGAGCCGAAGGCATCGGAGCGGGAGGCATCAAAGAAGAGGCCTCAATACTTGGCCAAGCGCTGGATGACCCAGGAAAAATGTGCCTCTGGAAGAAAGCTGCAAGCCTTTGACGGTCACTTTGCATTCGACCATTGGATTCTTGCAGCTCATCAAGCTTCCTCTTCATGCCCGATGAATAGTTATTTGCAAGCACATGCAAACTTCTATTCTCGTACTTAAGCAGTTTGATCTCTTGCTTAAGACTTTCCACCTCCGCCATCAATGATTCCACCTGACGGGAGCGGGCAAGCAGGCGTTGGCCCATGTTGGACACAGAACTCGCACACTGAACACTAAGTGCGAGGGACTCTTGAACGGCCAACTCATCGGACCGTCCTGACAGCAGCCTACTATCTTTTGGAGTGAGGAGGTTCCTAGCTACTATTGTAGCTGTTGTGGCGTCCTGCATCACGGAGTCTTCACCTGTGAGAGGACCGTTAGAAGATAAGAAAGAAGGGCGCCATACATTACCTTGACGCGGCGCGCCCGTATCACTGCTGAGACTCAATTCTAAGCTAAGGTTCGATGGGTTTGCCATTTTTTCAAAAGTGTTCAAAGAGATGGGGTGGAAGGAGTTAATTCTCAAAGGGCCGGAGTCGATTTTCAAGAATGGGCAATCTTCAGAGTGTGTTCGTTGTGGTGATCGATAGCTCTATAAAAAGCCAAGGCGACGCGTCCACCGATTCAAAAAGCCGGAATTTCCGGCGTAAGTTAAGCGACGCGTTCTCGGCTTTTCAGAAAACGCGTTCAACTTTGTCAAAAGTTCACGTGGAGGTCATCATCGCAGCTACACTTTTGCCGACAAGCGTAAATTTCGGCGACGCTTTCTCTGCTTTTCAGAAAACGCGTGCGACTTTGTCAAAAGAGCTCTGACAGAGCCGCGTACGCACTACTACGTGTCGTTCAGAAATCGAAGGGGCGTCGTGCAGAAATCGAAGAGGCGTCCGATCAGAAATCGAAGAGACGTTTGTCGACACGGGTAAAAGAACAATACCACCACTTGATATTATCTCTATATATGTCCACCTTCGTCTTTTATGGCAAGGCAAAACTGAAGAAAATGCCCAACTCTCCCTCACCTCTGAGAGTGCACTCCCAGCAAAGCCTTTCGAAATACTCAATTCTTTCTTCTTCCCCAAAGATGATACCAGATGCCTGGAGTACAGATGACCCAGGAAGAAATGACGGATTGAAGTGTGCTGATTCGTTCACCGCTTCTTCAAAAGCAAAGGTATCTCATATCATCAAGGTCAAAAGCAAAAGTATCTCATATCATGCTCTTTCCCTGTCTTTTTCTTTGTCCTTGTTCTTACTCGCATGGCAAAGTGAAAGAAGCAATCAGCCGGCACTTGGAGTCAGTCTTCCGATCTGGATCCGACTGCCTGGAATTTATTCCTGATTGCTTACCTAGCGTTGCTCTCGAGTAGTCATCTTCAACGGTTGATACACTTCCAGAGAAGGGACCACTCCTGCAAAGATTGAACAAAGAAACAGATAAAAGGGGAAAGCTCAGACCTCCGGGGGAGACCAAAAGAATCCTGCTGCCCAGTTCAAGAGTAGCACAAAGGAAAATCAACGATGGGAGGAAACCAGTTCAAGAGTAGCCTGTGGAATCACAAAGATCAAAGCCTCAATGCAATCACCAAGGAGAAGAGGGAATTTACACTCCATAACCAGATTTGCGTCCCTAAACTCTTCTCTTTGTTAGTTACATTCTGCCATGTTTAGTATGTTTAGTTGCTTTTTGTGTGTTTACTTATGTTTTGTGTGAATCTATGCTTAAAACATTGAGGACAATGTTTGATTTAAGTGTGGGGGGGTAACTAATGTTGTTAATGCAAATTCGTGGGATTTTATCACCCATAACTTTAAATGTTGTTCCTTGCTGTTTTAAGGTGTTTTTAAGATGTTTTAGAGTGTTTTATTATGTTTTGTTTTTTATAACTCCGAAAATCACATAAAAATTTGAAAAATATGTTTTGAAAAGCCTAAAAAGAGTGTTTTGAGTCGTTTTTTTTGTGTTTGTGTCTTAGGGTACCTTCCAACACAATGATAAGGATTTGGTTTGTAAATTGCATGACTGTTAAAAAGAGTTATAAACATAGAGAAAAGTTTGATTTACTCTTGGTATATGCTTGGTTATGGTTATAATATATGACTTCACATGCAATCATAAAAGAAAAATTCGTTTTTGTAACATGCTTGAAGGAAGGAACTCAAACAAACGCTACAACCCTGTGAGACTCGAGCCATTACCTTCTTTGGAGAGTTATTTTCTGTGATTTCTTGTTTTCTAAAGTCGTTGCATGATCTCATTATTCTTGCTTGGTTGCTAATTAGAAGGCATTTCATCACTTAGTTCCAAATGCTAGAACTTGCATCCATTCCATTCAAAGCATGATTGCATAATATATATCAAGATGAAGTGTGTAGTGAAGCCATCAACCAAATAGCCAACCCATGCACTATATATTGTAGGTCATAATCCCCATTGAGCCATTGTTAGCCTTTGTTATTTGTTTATCCATATCATCCCTACCTAGCCTAGATTAGGACCACCCATACCCTTGTTCTTGAAGCATAGTAAGCATGATTTAGAGGGAATCCTTTCGATTATGCAAAACAACAAGTATGGGGGAATTTGTGTGTGTGTGTTGATATGCTACAAAAAAAAAAAAGAAATAAGGCATGAGTGAGAATAAAAAGAAAAAAAAAAATTTCGTGGAAAAAGAAAAAGAAAAGAAAAAGTTGTGAAAAGAAAGAAAAAGAGTATGAAATAAGTGAAAATAAGCTCACATGTTTGTGGTAGTTGAAGAAAGGGTCCAAAACGTTGAATATGGCCCTAAGAGTTGTGTGAATTTTCCCCTTGTGTGTCTAAGTGAGTTTCTGCAATCACGAATGATTCTAAGTGTCAAATTTCATTACTTTGCTTGTTATTGCCTAAAGAACGTTTGTTATCCTTACCTTTCATTGTTAGCCAATCACCCTTAACCCGTTACAACCCTTATGCTTCAATCTTGATCATTATGTTTTCAATAATGTGGAGTTTGGAATTGATGTAAGCATATGGTGTCCCTGGTTCTCGCATCTAATTAGTAGCATTCCTTTCATGAGATCATATTCATATACATTCCAGAAAAGTGCTTTCCTTGTTATAAACATATGTGAGTGTTTAGTTTCATATTTACATCAATCTTCTCACATATACTTAGTGTAGGGTGTGTAATCAGAAATTCTGTGTGAAAATAAGAGACTATCTTGTAAGGAATTAAGTGAATTCTCTAAGGCATGTTACTACATTCAAATGTTGTTTTAAATTGATTAAATGAGAACTAGTATGTGGTAACTATGAGTAAGAATGTACTTAAGTATAAAGATGGCTAAAATCTATGGGACTAATGATTTTTAACTTGTCATGTGCTTTGGAAATCCGTGAGACGATTGTTGGAAGGTGTAGGTGGTGTTTTGTTCGTTTTGTCTAGTTTCGTGTTCTTTTGTTGTTTTGTTTTGCTCGAGGACTAGCAAAAGATAAGTGTGGGGGTATTTGATAGGAGCATATTCATGCGACTTAAATAGCTTGTTCTCGTGCATTTACGTTATGTTTCTTTAGTTATTTTAGTACTTTAAGCTATTTTCGTGTGTTTGTAGGTCCAAAGGGCTAAAGGAGCAAAAAGATGCATTTTGGAGACTTTTGGAGCATTTTTGGGCTAAGGATGGATAGCTTATGCTTGGAGCCAAAGTGTTGGACAAAATTGAAAACCTAATTGAAGACCAAAGTGTTGGAACCTTGTTCCCTTTTGTTTTAGGACATTTAAACCTTTCCTAATCCCAATCATGCCATGCATAACACACATCCATTCTAACACATTGTCATTGCACATGCATTTCCTTCATTTCAGCCACACTCCCACATATCATTACTTATCATCACCACTTATCACATATCATACACTTATCATCACCACTTCTACATATCACTTATCACATATCATACACTTATCATCACCACTTCTACATATCACTTACCACATATCATTCACCACATATCATTCACCACTTATCATTCACCACTTATCATATCATACACTTATCATATCATATACTTATCATTCACTTATCATATCATACACTTAATTAATTAACCCACATGCACTCATAATCATTCACACTTTGTCACTCACATGCATTTCCTTCATCATTTCCAACCCACATGCACCCTAGATTCTAATCAGCCACTCCACATGCATTTCCAACTTAATTCACATGCATTCCTGATAGGAGCATATTCATGCGACTTAAATGGCTTGTTCTCGTGCATTTACGTTATGTTTCTTTAGTTATTTTAGTACTTTAAGCTATTTTCGTGTGTTTTTAGGTTCATATGGCTAAGGAAGCAAAAAGATGCATTTTGGAGCAAAATTGGACTTGGAATGGATAGCTTATGTTTGGTGCAAAAGGAATGGACGAAATTGAAGGATTCCTAATCCATTGCAGCCACATGCACCCATAATCATTCACACCTTGCAGCCACATGCATTCACTCTTCATAAATCAGCCACATGCACTCATCATCATAACCTAGCTGTCATGTTTCCCCTTTCATCATTCCCTCACATTCTTTAAATCAGCCAACACATGCATCCACCTTTCTCCCATCAGATTTCCAACATTACACATGCATTCCCCTTACAATTTCAGCCATCCTAGCTGTTTTGCACATGCATTCACTTAACCTAGCTGTCATGTTCCCTCTCCCATCCATTCATCTCCCTATAAAAACCATACACACTTCACACAACATTGATTCATTCTCATTCACTCTTCCATATTCCAGAAATTCGTCAAAACCTCTCCACACCCTTGCAGCAGCCACCAAAACACTTTTCTCTTCCCTATTAATCCAAACACCATTCCCCAAACCATTCACACCACCAAACCTCACCTTAGACCTTGTGCTACAACAACGAGGAAGAGAAGAGTGCCTAAACGTTCATACAATTCAAGTTTGAGTTGTTGGAATGTTTAGGTGTTTCTTTGATTTCAATGTTTAAATTCAATTCTCTTTGTTTTGTACGTATGAGGAATGGAAGAGAAGAGTGCCTAAACGTTCATACAATTCAAGTTTGAGTTGTTGGAATGTTTAGGTGTTTCTTTGATTTCAAAGTTATGAGGAAATAAACCCCCCTTGGTTAGGGGGTGATTCGAAATATATGTTTATGCTTGCATTTTGATTTGATTACTTCTAATTGCGTTTCATAAGTTGTGGATTCAATTTGTTTAACCGTTTGATTGATAACTTATTTGTGTATGTTTATTGAGAGTGCACGCTTAATTTTCATGCATGAATATGACACTAGAATATAAGTGAGTTTCACCTAATAGTTATGAACTTATATTCACAAGTAGTGGAGGTTGCTTATAAACAATCGCGTTAAACGAATTCTTGGCATAAGTTTCATGCAATCATAGTAACGAATGCCTCGTCAACACTTATAATTTTCATAGAGCGTAATGATTCTTGCTTGTATCTCTATTATGCAATCATGTAGGGGACTTGTGGGGAATGTTTTGGGTTGTCGTATGCAATCATCCAATTCAATAACGTTAGGAAGATTTGAAGGTTAATTAGTGCATCACGGTTAACTTGGGGTGTTGAGAATTAATGATTTATTGAAACGCAATTGGAAATCATTTTATTATGCAAGTATAACATGTGTGGAGATGAACCCCTTAGCTAGGTTCCCGTCCATTCAATTCCATCTATTTCATATTTACATTCTGTTTTAAATTGTAATCTGTGCATTTTATTTAATTTCGTTAAAACCTAAATCCCCCTTTACTTTATTGTCTAATTTAGTTAGAAAGTGTCTTAGTTTGTGTTTATAAGAGTTTTGATTCATTTTGTTACACAAATTCGTCCAAATTCACCAAAGTGCTCAAAACTGCCCAGAAAGTGATTTTAAGGCAGTTTTGAGTGTTTTGGGTGATGTTTGAGTCTTTTGGTTTGTTTTAGTGTTTTAAAGTTTAGTTTTGCATTCTTTGAGTCTTAGTTTATGTTTCTAAGTGTTTTGAATCAATTTATTTCTTAATTTCGTCCAAATTTGTGTTTGTGCTCAAATCTGCCCAGAAAGTGGTTTTTAGGCAGATTTGAGTGTGTTTGTGATGTTTTGAGTCTTTTGGTTTGTTTTAGAGTTTTAAAGTTTGGTTTTACATTCTTAGAGTCTAGTTTAGTGTTTTATATTGCGTTTTTACGTTTTTGAGTCAAATCCAAGTGATTAACAATCCCTCCTAATCCCCGGTCCAGAACGATCCCTACTTATACATATACTACAATTTGACGAAAAGAGGGTTTAATTTATGCGCGTATAATTCTCGCATCAGTGGCCTTGGCTTCCACCCATTTTGAGACATAATCAACCGCAAGCAAAATGTAAATGAAACCAAACGAAGAAGGGAAAGGGCCCATGAAATCAATGCCCTAAACATCAAAAATTTCAACATTAAAGATGGGTGTTTGAGGCATTTGGTCCCTTGCACCTATATTTTCCATTCGTTGACAACGATCACAAGCTAAACAAAAAGTTCTAGCATCTTTAAAGATTGTAGGCCAATAAAAACCACATTCTAACACCTTGAGGGCAGTGCGTTGTGTGCCAAAGTGTCCACCACATGCATAAGTATGACAAAAGGTTAGAATTGAATTAAATTCACAATCATGCACACAACGACGCAAAATCTTATCCGCACCAAATTTCCCCAATTATGGGTCATCCCATACATAAAACCGTGCCTCCTTCTTAAGCATATCACGTTGGTGCTTGGTTATGGTGTTTGGAACACGTTTTGACACCAAAAAGTTCACCAAATTGGCATACCAAGGTTCACTTACCTTAATGGACAACAATTGCTCATCAGGGAATGTCTCTTGGATGGGTAAGGAGTCCTCATCGCACATCAAACGACTTGGATGATCAGCAACCACGTTCTCACTCCCTTTCTTGTCTCGAATTTCAATGTCAAACTCTTGGAGAAGAAGCATCCATCGAATTAGCCTTGGTTTGGCCTCCTTTTTGGTGAATAAGTACCTCAAAGCTGCATGGTCAGAATATACAATCACTTTAGTGCCAAGTAAATATGAACAAAACTTATCTAAAGCAAATACAACGGCAAGAAGTTCTTTTTCAGTGGTAGAGTAGTTTAATTGAGCATCATTTAAGGTCCAGGAAGCATAATATATGACATGTGGTTGCTTGTTCTTCCTTTGGCCCAAAATATCCCCTATTGCATAATCGGATGCATCACACATTAGCTCAAAAGGCAACGTCCAATCTGGTGGGATGATAATGGGTGCCGTGGTAAGCATGTCCTTGAGATGCTTGAATGCCTTCTCACAGTCCTCGTTGAACTCAAAAGCCACTTCTTTTTTGTAGGAGACGGCATAGGGGTTGTGCAATCTTGGAAAAATCTTTGATAAATCGCCTATAAAATCCTGCATGGCCAAGAAAAGAACGAACCTCTCTAACCGAAGTAGGATAGGGTAAGTAATGTACAAGATCTATTTTAGACTTATCAACTTCAATTCCTTTTTCAGAGATGATATGACCCAAAACTATGCCTTGTTTCACCATAAAATGACATCTTTTCAAGATTAAAGTAAGATTATGCAAACAATCATCAAATGAGTCCCCAAACACACTAAAATTGTCCATAAACACCTCAATAATTTTCCCAACATAATCCGAGAATATACTTACCATGCATCGTTGGAAAGTGGCCGGTGCATTGCATAAACCAAATGGCATACGTGATGTGAAATATTCTAACACTCAAATTAAAACCCTATGATTGTAGTATATGAAAGTAGGGATCGTTCTAGGCCGGGGATTAGAAGGGATGCTAATTAACACAATTAAGACTCAAAAACACTAAACTAGACTCTATAGACTCTAAACTAACTTAAAACACTCAAAACAGCAACAAACACTCAGAAAGCCTCAATTTTAGACCTAACAAGTGTTTTGGACGAAAATAAAACTTAACTTGACTAAAAGACTCAAAGAAAACAGATTTTGTCTCAAATAGCAAGACTAAATGAAAGGGGGAATGTTTTTGACGAATTTAAAACTTAAAACAAAAACTTTGTAGAAAACACTTTGTAAAAACGAAATTAGGTTAATTAAATGGGTGAAAGGCTAGTTAGAAGGTCATTCTCCACACATGGTATATGCATATGAACCAATTTCCAGTTATTATTCCTTTAGACTATGAATGACAATGCCCCAAGTTAGTTGCATACGCATCTAAACCAAATTATCTTTCTCAAGTTACCTATATGAAACGCATGATAGAGATGAATGTCAAAAGTCATTAAGTTTTGTGAAAACCATAAGCATTGACAAGGCATTCATCACTATGAAACGCATGAGACTCATACCAAGGATTTACTTAATGCGATTGTGACTAGCAACCTCCAGTACTCATGAATATAAGTGAATAACTATTACGAGAAACCTCCTTATATTCTAGCATCAAATTTATGCATGCAAATTAAGTGTCGACCCCCAACCCACATACATAAACAAGTTTTAATAACTTAGATAAGCAAATCACATTCATGCCTTAAGAAATAATAACTGGATATAATCAATTCATATAAAACATATAATCATGGCTTCGAATTCACCTCAAACTAAAAACAAATTAGTTCCACATGTTTGCAAAACAAAGATAATTAAACTTAAACATTAAAAACAAAGATAGAATACACCTAGAAACACTCCAGGCAGCTCCTCCTTCCTTCCTTGCTGCCCACAATGGGGATTTGTGTGAATTTAGGCTCTTGAGGTGTGGTGGATGGTGTGGTGTGAATTTCGGGTAGAGGGTGGTGGGTTTTTAGTGTTGTGGCATCATGTATTTATAGGGTGAAGGGAGGCACGAAATTGGGCTCGAAAGGAGAGGAATTAGGACTCCAAATCACCAAAGAACAAGGACACTTTCAATCAGATTCCAAGGAGGACAAGGAATGGTCGTTGTGGCAGATTCTAGAACTTCTAGAAGGGTTGCATGTGGCATAAACTTAATGCACAAAAATAGGGCTTCTAGAACTTGATATTTAGGTGATTTAATGTGAAAATGAGTCCTCTTTGAAGTTGGAATTAAGGTAGGTGATAGGAGCATATTTAGGCGACTTAGCTAGCTTGTTTTCGTGCATTTATGTTGTTAGTTCATAGTTATTTTAGTAGTTTAAGCTATTTTCGTGTGTTTTTAGGTTCATATGGCTAAGGAAGCAAAAAGGTGCATTTTGGAGCATTTTGGAGCAAAATTGGGCTTGGAATGGATAGCATATGCTTGGAGCAAAAGGAATGGACAAAATTGAAGACCTAAAGGTGTGAGGATTCCTAATCACAAGAGGATTCCTAATCAAAAGAGGATTCCTAATCACAAGAGGATTCCTAGTCAAAGAAGGATTCCTACTTGAAGTAGGAAAGTTAAGCCAAGGTTTCCTATTTTGGTTTAACCTTTCCTAATCCTAAATATCCCTAAGTTCCAGCAACTTTGAAGGTACCTTATGTATTTTAGGACACAAACCAAAGATCCCTTGCACTATCCTAGTCCGTGCCGTATATATCCTTACCCTTTTCTTCCAAAATCTGCCATATATCTTCTTTCCTCTTTTATTCTAGTCAATGCCGCAACTTTCCTTCCCTGTTCCATTGGGATTTTGATTTGTTACCCTTTTTCCTTGAGGATTTGGAGCTAAAAACCTTCCCAAATTAATTACTTATTGCCTTAACCTTTCTCCCTCTATATATACATAATTTGCTGCACATATTGGGGATTCTAGACATCCATACACATCCATTCGAATTATTCCTCATTCTCCCCATTCATTCAGCCATCATCCACCCTCTACCACCATCCAACCTATCCATCCATCACCATAATTCATACCCAAACACCCTTGTGCCGCAACAAAGAAGGAGAAAGAAGAGAGGAGAAACCTTGGACGTTTTGGCCATTCAAGCTTGGATTGTTGGAGCGTTTCTAGGTGTATTCAATCTTTGTTTTCAATGTTTAATTTATATTCTCTTTGTTTGGTTGTAAACGTGAGGAACTAAACTTGTTTTAGCTAGGGGAGACTTTGAAACCATGATTATATTTGCAATATGAATTGATTAATTCCAATTGTGATTTCATAAATTGTGAAAGAAATTTACTTAACCGTTTGATGGATAACTTATTCTTGTTTGTTGATTAAGGGTGCACACTTAGTTTTCATGCATGAATATCATGATGTCATACTTATGATTTTCATAGAACGTAATGAGTATCATGAGTATCATGATGTCATAGTTACAAGTGCTTTGTCAATACTTATGATTTTCATAGAACGTAATGATCTTTGATTGTATCTCTATTATGATGCCCTGTAGGGAACTTTTGAAGAATGCTTTGGGTTGTCGTATGATGTCATCTAATCCAATAACTAAAGGAAAATCTGAGGGTTAATTAGTGATGTCACGGTTAATCTGGGGTGTTGAGGTTCATGGTTTATTGAGAAAGCAACTGGAAATCAATTTGTATGCAAGTGTGCCATGTGTGAAGAAGGATCCTCTAGCTATCTAATCATCCATAGTTTTTCCTAAATTCGTCCAAATCTCATTTAAGTCTTTTAGTTACTTGTTTTTACATTAATTTCGTCCAAAACCCAATCCCCTTTATTTAGTTGTGTCAAATCTGTCCTAATTAGTGTTTTTGAGTGTTTTGAGTGAAAACCAATTCTATTTTCGTCCAAATTGAGTCCTAGAGTCTAGTTTGAGTCTTTTTTATTGTTTTGTGTTGTTTTGAGTCATATAAGTTTAGTTAAGAGTCTTTTGAGTTTGTTTAAGTGTTTTGAAGCATACTTTTGTATCTTTGAGTCAGTTTTCATTAGATTAGCAATCCCTCCTAATGCCCGGCCTAGAACGATCCCTACTTATATCTATACTACAATTGTCAAAAAGAGGGTTTAATTTGTGTGCTATTATATAACACATCAGTAGGAAAAGATTAGGATAGGATAAGACAAGATAAGGTTGGATTAGGTTTAGATAAGATAAGGAAATTTGGACAAGTAAAGGTGGTCTTTTCTTGATCATCCGGCGCTATGACAATTTGATTATAACCCAAATAACCATCAAGAAAGCAATAAAAGGAATGACCGGCTAACCTTTCAAGCATTTGATCGATGAATGGCAAAGGAAAGTGATCTTTCCTTGTTGTGGCAATTAGCTTCCTATAGTCAATGCACACTCTCTAACCAGTTTGAATGCGTGTGGGCACAAGTTCATTCTCTTCATTCTTCACCACCGTGACTCCGGACTTCTTGGGAACTACTTGGACCGGTGAAACCCAACAACTATCCGAGATAGGATAGATGACGCCACAATCAAGTAGTTTGATGATTTCGTTCTTCACGACTTCCATCATTGTAGGGTTGAGTCGGCGTTGTGCTTCCCTTGATGGTTTGGCTCATTCTTCCATGAGAATTCGGTGCATGCATGTGGTAGGGCTTATGCCCTTGATATCGGCCAAAGTCCACCCAATGGTCGTCTTGTGTTCTTTGAGAACCCTCACCAATATCTCCTCTTCTTGTGCCGTTAGTGATGATGCCACAATGACGGGCAATGTGTCTTGCTCGCCCAAGAACACATACTTCAAGTGATTTGGCAACGGTTTAAGCTCAAGGGTAGGTGGTTGTTCTATAGAAGGAAGCAACTTGTTAGTTGAAATTGGAATTGAGATTGGACTAAGGGACTTACAATTGAGTCGTGGCAAGGACTCTATGATGTGAAAATTATGTTGACACACAAATTAAACCCTATTTGTGACAATTGTAGTATATATGCAAGTAGGGATCGTTCTAACCGGGGATTAACTAGGGATGCTAATCTACTCTAAACTGACTTAAAAACACAAAATTAAACTTTAAAACACTTACCTAGACCTATATGACTCAAAACAACTTAAAAAGACTCAAAACAGCCCAAAACACTCAAATAGACTCAAACTAGACTCTAAAGGGTGATTTGGACGAAATGTAACTAACTTCGACTCAAAACACTAATCTGGACAGATTCAAACACTTTTCTAACTAATCTAACACACTTAATAAAATGGGGACTTGATTTGGACGAAATTAATTAAAATGGACAGATTGTAAATTAAACAGATTAGGCACTAAACTAGGTGAATTGAATGGGAAAAAGGCTAGTTAGGGGGTCCTTCTCCACACATGCACATATGTAACTTAAATTGATTTCCTAGTTTCATTGAATTGGATGGAATACGCATTGACAATCAAATTATTCTTATCAAATTCCCTACATGAACTGCATTATAGAGATAGAATCAAAGATCATTAAAATTTTTGAAAACCCTAAGCATTGACTAGGCATTCATAACTATGAATTGCATGATACTCTTGCCTAGAATTTACTTAATACAATCATGACTAGTGATTTCCACTACTTATGAATATAAGGTCATAACGATTAGGTGAAATTTCCTTATATCCTAGCATCAAATTCATGTATGAAAACTAAGTATGCATCCTTAATCAACACACAAGAACAAGTTCTCAATAAATCAATTAAGTAAATCACATCCAAAATTCAAGAAACAAAATCTGGAGGAAATCAATTCTTATAAAACACATGCCCATGGTTTCGAATTCACCCCTAACTAAGAAAACCTTAGTTACACATGTTCATAACAATTGAAAAGCAAATTAAAATAAACATGGAAACGAAACAAGGGAAGAAAGAACTCTGAAAGTCTCCAATGGATGTAGATTTCTTGCGGCACAAGATGGTCTCTCTCCTATGGAAGCCACGACACTCATTCTCCTCCCCAGGACTTGCGGCACAAAGTGTATTTTCTCAATGAATGGTGGCTGATGTGAATGGATGAATGAATTGGAGGATGGATGGCTGCCTAGGGTGTCTCCAGGGTGTGGCACACTAATAGATATATATATATATATATATATATAGCATGGCCGAAAGCCTAGCAATCAGATTTAGGGTTAACCTAGTTGATACAAGTGTTTTTGGGCCCCTAAGTTGCGGCATGGGTTTGCGAATTAAGTCCTAGCCCAATCAATCTCAGATATGGACTTATACAATCCAAATCCAAGAGAAAAATGGCCAAATAAAGTCAGAATCCAATCAGAAATAGGTTTAAGAATTTTCGTCCAAAATTGGGCCTTCTAGAAACTAAGTGTCTTATGGCTGATTTTGGGTGTTCTAGAAGGCATAAATGGGGGGGAAGGTGTGGCACCCTTTTAGGGTCAGATAGGGCTTCTAGAAATTAGGTTTTTAGGTCCACTTGCAGCTAGGATTAAGGTGGAACATGATTAGGTTAGGATAAGATAGGATAAGGTTTGGATAAGATAAGGTTGGATAAGGTTTTGGATAATGTTTCCTCTTTTCTTGCACTTTCCTTATCTTCTTTGTCATGAACTTTCCTTTTCTGATTTGTAGCATGTTTCTAACCTCTTTTGACTCCAAATTCGTCCATCCATGTTGCTCCATATACAAGCTATCCAAACTAAGCCCAAAACTGCTCTAAAAGGCTCAAAATTGCCTTTTCTTGCCAAGTTTGTCATTAGGACCTAGAAACAAACGAAAATAGCTCAAAACACAATAATAAGTAGTAATTAGCTCACTAAATGTAAGGAAATAACATAACTAAGTAGCATAAATATGCTCCTATCACTCTAGGGCAGCCATGGTCTCAATAACTTCATCATCAAAGGCCATGGCATGATATTGCATGTGTTTGCCGTGGGGTGCTTTGGTGGCAGCCACTTGATCCATCACTTCTATGCCATTCGTAAGGACCGTTTCAAGTGCATCTTCATGTAATTGATCAAGGTGTGCCTGCGCCAAAGAATCAAGAATATCAATAGAGAAACATGAGTGATCATCAGTAGGAAATCTCATGGTTTCAGAAATATTAAAATCAATCACTTCCCCATCAAATTCCATTGTTAAAGTGCCTTTAAACATGTCGATCTTAGTTCGGGCCGTCTTCATGCATGGCCTCCCAAGAAGAAGCGGCAAGGATGGAGCATGGGTGGTTTCTTCCATCTCAAGAATGTAGAAATCCATCGGAAAGATCAAGTTATTCACCTGCACTAAGACATCTTCCAATACGCCATTTGGATAGGCATTAGATCTATCGGCCAATTGAATAATCACACCATCATTTTTCAATTCACCAAGGTTCATGGATGCATAAATAGAGTATGGCATGACGTTACTTGAAGCTCCTAAGTCTAACATAGCATGTTCGAACTTAGTTTGGCCAATAATACAAGGAATTGCAAAGCTACCTGGATCTTTGCACTTTGGTGGTAACTTTCTTTGTAAAGCAGCGGAAACGTTTTCACTTACCCTCACTACCACTTTATTTGAAGCCCTCTTCCTTGTAGTGCATAGTTCATTCAAGAACTTGGTGTATTTGGGCACTTGCTTTATGGCATCTAGGAGAGGGATATTGACTTGAACTTTCCTAAACGTCTCAAGAATGTCTTTCTCATGCTCCTCCTTCTTTGTTTGCAAAAATCTGTGAGGAAAAGGAACATTGGGTGGAACGGGGTTAGAATTAATCGAATTTGAACCCAACTTACCTTCGGTGGCCGAATGGGATTCATTGGATGCATTATGGTCCTTAGGTGCTTGCGGCAAGGGTGTTTCTACCCTTGTCGTGGGCTTGCTTGGCTCCTCCTCTTCCAATTGCAGCTTCCCCTCTTCATTAAAACCTGTTTTGGATGAAGTGGATGTAGTGCCAACTTCTTTTCCACTCCTCAAAGTGATTGCTTTGGCAAATTTGAACCCTCCATTTGGATTGACAATGGTTGAGCTTGGGAGCTTGCCTTGGTCTCGAAATTGTCCTATAAACTCCGCAATCTGCTCAATTTGCTTCTCCAAGTGGTCCACCTTTTTGTCTTGGTTTTGCATAGCTTTAGTTTGATTTTCTTGCCCCTGAGACAAATTGGTAAGTAACTTAAGAAGTGTAGCATTGTCCAAAGACGTTCCTTGACTGTTTGTGGCAGATTGGGGTTGGGTGGGATTAGTGCCGTAGGGTTTGGTGTAAAACCCCGAAGGTTGTTGCCTAAAGCCTCCTTGTTGTTGAGGTTGTTGAGGCTCCCTCCACTTGAAGTTTATATGGTCTCTCCAACCCGGATTGTATGTGTTGGAATATGGATCATTCCTTGGCTAATTTTGGTTTGGAAATCCAATGGCATTTGCACTTTCTCATCCCCTATTCTCAATCAATTGAGGGCACTTTTCCGAAGGGTGTCCTTGGATAGAACATACGCCACATACAATTGGTCCTTGTATCTTCATTCCTTCGGCCATCTGAGACACAATAGAAGTAAGATTAGCTAATTGAGTTTGAATGTCGGATTGAGAACTTACCTCAAGCACTTGTTGCCGTGGGGGGTCCCTTTGCCCAATCTCTTCGTATTGTTGTGCATTGAGAGCCCAATTCGCAATTAGGTTCTTGGCTGCCATGGGAGTTTTGTCCACCAACGCACCTCCCGCCGAGGCATCAAGCATTTGCCTTTCAATGGGAAGAAGTCCTTCATAGAAGTATTGGAGTAGAAGCTCCTCCTTCATTTGATGTTGAGGACATGATGCAACAAAGGCTTTAAAGCGCTCATAGTACGTCGGAAAAGACTCCCCTTGACTTTGTTGGATTCTGCTAATTTTCTTCCTCAAGAGAATGACTCTTGAAGTAGGAAATAACTTCTCAAGAAATGCCCTCTTCATGTTTTCCGAAGAAGTGACCGTTCCGGGTGCTAGTTTGTATAACCAATCCTTGGCCTTCTCCAGTAGTGAGAATGGAAAGGCCTTCATCTTCAAAATACTATTATCAACATTAATTGGAGTCATGCTTGAACACACTACCTCGAACTCCTTTAAATGCTTGTTGGGATCCTCCGTGGACAGTCCATGGAACTTCGGAATATGGTGCAACAAACTTGACTTCAATTCAAATTCGTCAGTTTTATCTTGAGCCGCCCTTGGGTATTGGATGCATAATGGTGTGGCATTGTCCATTTCCAAGGCGGAAAGCTCCTTGGTTGTACGGTTGTCCGCTGCCATGGTTTGGACCTCTTCTTCCTCCCTTGCCGTGGGTTCCTCTTCCTCCTCAAAATTAGAAGCCGAACTAGAACTTGATTGGTGATGTTCTAGGTCCTTCTTCTTCCTTCTCAAAGTGCGCTCAAAATCGTCGTCAGAACCCAAGATGTTTGCACGAATAGGTTGAGAACTACAAGTCATAAACTAGTACCTACAAACAAGAAAAGAAACAAGGTCAGTAGCTAAAACAAAGATATATGAAAAAGAAACAACAGGAGATTAGCAAAGTTACTAATCCCCAGCAATGGCGCTGATAGGAGCATATTTATGCGACTTAGTTGCTTGTTTTCGTGCATTTATGTTATTAGTTCTTAGTTATTTTAGTTCTTTAAGCTTCTTTTGTGTGTTTTCAGGTTCATAAGACGTATTTGGCGAAAGGATGCATTTTGGAGCCTTTTAGAGCAGTTTTGGGCTTATTATGGATAACTTGTATATGGAGCAAGGTGGATGGACGAATTTGGAGTCAAAAGAGGTTAGAAACATGCTACAAATCAGAAAAGGAAAGTTCATGACAAGGAAGATAAGGAAAGTGCAAGAAAAGAGGAAACATTATCCAAAACCTTATCCAACCTTATCTAATCCAAACCTTATCCTATCTTATCCTAACCTTATCTTGTTCCCCCTTAATCCTAACTACAAGTGGACCTAAAAACCTAATTTCTAGAAGCCCTATCTGACCCTAAAAGGGTGCCACACCTTTCCCCCCCTTTTTATGCCTTCTAGAATACCCAAAATCAGCCATAAGACACTTAGTTTCTAGAAGGCCCAATTTTGGACGAAAATTCTTAAACCTATTTCTGATTGGATTTTGAGTTTATTTGGCCCTTTTTCTCTTGGATTTGGATTGTATAAGTCCATATCTGAGATTCATTGGGCTAGGACTTAATTCCCAAACCCATGCCGCAACTTAGGGGCCCAAAAACATGTGTATGAGCTAGGTTAACCCTAAATCTGATTGCTAGGGTTTCGGCCATGCTATATATATATATATATATATATATATATATATATATATATATATCTATTAGTGTGCCACACCCCCTAACATACACACCCTAGGCAGCCATTCATCATTCACCACAGAAATTCGTCCATTCAATTCCACACACATCGATTCATCCCAAAAACACCATTCTAGAGCCCAGAAATACAGGCAACCGTTCCACCTTCTTCCACCCTCTTTGCCGAGTTCTCCACCACCTTCCAACCATCAAACAATCACCCACACTCAACCTACACCCCTTGTTATGCTTCTACACCCCTCAAAATCCATTCTACATCATCAAAACAGCCCAGAAATCATCCTATCCAATATGCCGCAAGCAAGGGAAAGGAGACAGTTTCACGCAATTGTTTGGCTCTTCATTCTGAGTTGTTGAACAATTTTAGGTGTATTCTATCTTATATTTTAATGTCTAATTCATGTAATCTTTGTTTTGTTTTGAGTATGATTGGCTAAATTCGTTTTGGTTAAGGGTGTATTTGAAACCATGATTATATATGTGAAATAAGTTGATTACTTCCAGTTATCGTTGCATAAGTCGTGAATACAATTTGCTTAACCGTTTGATTTAGAACTTATTCTTGTATGTTGATTGAGAGTGCACCCTTAATTTGCATGCTTGAATCTGGTGCTAGGGTATAAGTTTGTTTCACCTAATCGTTATGAGTTTATATTCGCAAGTAGTGAAGGTCGCTAGTCACGATCGTGTTAAGTAGATTCCTGGTAGGAGTATCATGCTTTTCATAGTTACAAATGCTTTGTCGATGATTATGATTTCCAAAGAACGTAATGATTCTAACTTGTGTCTTTATCATGCTGTTCATATAGAGAACTTGTTAGGAATAATTTGGTTGTGATGCATATTCATCCAATTCAATGATTCTAGGGAAATCTGAAGGTTAATTTAAGCGGACCTAATTAACTTGGAGTGTCGAGGTTCATAACTTATTGAATTGATTTACGTTGCATATTTTCATGTGTGGAGAAGAACCCCTTAGCTATCCCCTCATCCATTGATTCATCACGAATTTATCTTACAATCTGTTTTCTTTACAATCTGCCCATTAAGTTTAATTTCGTCCAAACACAATCCCCCCATATTTTGTTGAGTCTTAGTCATTCAAATCTGTCTTATTTTGTGTTTTTAAGTGTTTGGGTCAATTCAAGTTTTAGTTTCTGTTTGAGTCAATTTGATTGTTTTAGGCAGTTTTGAGTGTTTCAAATCTGTTTTGAGTCATAGTAGTCTTGTTAGAGTCTTCAAGTTTAGTTTTTGTGTTTTTAAGTCAATCTATATTAGATTAGCACCCCTAGTTAATCCCCGGTTAGAACGATCCCAGCTTACATCATTACTACAATTGTCACAAATAGGGTTTAATTTGTGTGTCACATCCGTGTATAGGCACATTATTTCCTTACTTGTGCCCAGTCTATTAAGTTGGTTACTAACCTTGTTTGTTCTTGTGTGCAGGTACTAGTTTATGACCCGTAGCTCACAACCTGTTCGTGAGCATATCTTCGACTTTGACGGTGATTTCGAGAGGACTTTGAGAAGGAAAAAGAAATTGCAATAGTCTAATCCTCCTAGTCTCTAACTTAAATTAGAAGAGCAAGAAGTTGAGGTTGAAGAGGAGGCCACAACAAGGTTTGAAGAGGAAGTACCAACCATGGCAGCAGACAATCGAACCATCAAGGAGCTTTCTGCCTCGGGTTTGGCCAATGCAGCCCCTCTTTGCATCCAATACCCTAGGGCAGCCCCTGAGAAGACCGATGAGTTTGAGTTGAAGTCTAGTTTGCTACATCATATACCCAAGTTCCATGGGTTATCAATGAAGGATCCCAACAAGCATTTAAAGGAGTTCGAAGTCGTATGCTCAAGTATAACACCGGTGAACGTGGACAACAACATATTGAAGATGAAGGCTTTTCCTTTTTCTTTGTTGGAGAAGGCCAAGGATTGGTTGTATGAGTTGGCTCCCGAAACTGTCACATCATGGGAGAGTATGAAGCGAGCCATCTTAGAGAAGTTCTTTCCGACATCACGAGTCATTCTTCTTCGCAAGAAGATTAGTGGAATTCAGCAAAGCCAAGCTGAATCTTTTCCAACTTATTATGAACGTTTTAAAACTCTTGTTGCTTCATGTCCACAACACCAAATGAAGGAGGAGCTACTTCTTCAATATTTTTACGAAGGTCTCTTACCACTTGAACGACAAATGTTGGATGCATCCGCGGGAGGAGCTCTAGTGGACAAGACACCCAGGGATACCAAGCAAATCATCTTGAGAAGTGGCAAGGAGGTTGGAACAGACCCTAAGCCACATGTCATCTATTATGCATCTCGGACCTTGAATGATGCCCAATTGAACTACTCCACAACGGAAAAAGAACTTCTTGCTGTTGTTTTTGCTTTAGATAAATTTCGTTCTTATTTACTTGGTACTAAAGTTATCATTTACACTGATCATGCAGCTTTGAAGTACTTACTCACCAAAAATGAGGCTAAACCAAGGCTTATGCGTTGGATGCTTCTACTTCAAGAGTTCGATATCGAAATTCGGGACAAGAAAAGAACTGAAAATATGGTGGCTGACCACTTGAGCCGCATGGTACATGAAGAAGAAGTCGTACCTATCCCAGAGACATTCCCAGATGAGCAATTGATGTTCGTCGAGGTACGTGAGCCATGGTATGCCGATTTAGTGAATTATTTGGTGTCTAAACAAATTTCAAGCAACCTAAATAAACACCAACGTGATAAACTTAAAAGGGAGGCTCGGTTTTATGTGTGGGATGATCCTTATTTGTGGAAATATTGCGCAGATCAAATCATTCGTAGGTGTGTGCATGAATCGGATTTTAATTCAATTTTAACGTTTTGTCACACTTATGCATGTGGAGGTCACTTTGGTACTCAAAGGACGGCACGTAAAGTACTTAATGTGGTTTTTATTGGCCTACTATATTTAAAGATGCAAGAACTTTTTGCATAACATATGATCGATGCCAAAGAACCGGAAATATAGGTCCAAATGACCAAATGCCGCAAACACCTATCCATGGTGTCGAAATTTTTGATGTTTGGGGTATTGATTTTATGGGTCATTTTCCTTCATCTCATGGTTTCCTTTATATTTTACTTGCGGTTGATTATGTGTCGAAATGGGTGGAAGCAAAAGCCACCCGTACTAATGATTCCAAAGTGGTTGCAGATTTTGTCAAAACTAACATATTTGCTAGATTTGGAATGCCAAGAGTTCTTATAAGTGATGGAGGATCACATTTTTGCAATCGAACCATTGAAGCTTTGCTCAAGAGATATAACGTCACACATAAGGTGGCAACACCTTATCATCCTTAAACAAGTGGGCAAGCCGAGGTTTCTAATCGGGAAATCAAGCAAATTTTGGAGAAGACCGTTGGGCCAAACCGGAAGGATTGGAGCTTGCGTTTGAATGATGCATTGTGGGCATATCGTATGGCCTACAAAACACCAATTGGAATGTCCCCATTTCGGCTCATCTATGGGAAACCATGTCATCTTCCCGTTGAGTTGGAGCACAAAGCACATTGGGCCGTCAAAACATTCAACATGGATGTTGATGCCGCTGGAATCCATAGGAAGCTTCAACTAAACGAGCCTGAAGAGATAAGGCATGAAGCATACGAGAACGCGTTGATTTACAAGGAGAAGTCAAAGGCATTCCATGACAAGATGATTCGTAGCAAGATATTTGTTCTAAGGCAGAAAGTGCTACTCTTCAATTCCCGCCTTCACTTGTTTCCAGGTAAGTTATGTTCTAAGTGGATTGGCCCGTTTGTTGTTGTTAATGTATTTCCTTATGGCGCAGTCCAAATTCAAAGCTTAAAGACCGGCCAAGAGTTCAAAGTCAACGGACATCGTTTGAAGCCATACTATGAGAACTTTGAAGAGCAAGTCGTGGATGGAGAAAGCTTCCATGCTGTGGGCCCAATTGAAGTTTAAGAAGAAGGATCGTCTGGCTGGAAGACGTTAAAGCAACCGCTTCTTGGGAGGCAACCCATGCAAATAAAGAAGAACTAGGAAGCTCAACCACTCCATAACCAGATTTGCGTTCCTAAACCCTACTCTTTATTGCTTTTACTTTGCCATGATTGTCGTGTTTGTTAGTTGTGTTATGTGTTTGTTTGTTTGTGAGTGTATGCTTAAAACACTGAGGACAATGTTTGGTTTAAGTGTTGGGGGGGTAAACAAAGTGTTTTTCATGCAAATTCGTGGGATTTTGTCACCCATCATTTTTAAAGTTTTTTTTCACTGTTTTTAAGTGTTTTTAGTGTGTTTTGAAGTATTTTTATGTGTCGTAAACTGAAAATCCGAAAATTTGAAAAAAATCGAAAAAGAGTGTTTTAAAAAACCCAAAAAGAGTTGTTTTTAGAGTCGTTTTGTTTTTGTGTTTGTGTCTTAGGGTACCTTCCAACACAATGATGAGGATTTGGTTTTTAATTGCATGACTATTAAAGAAAGTTACGAACATGGATGGAAGTTTGATATGCTCTTTGGTTTATGCTTGGTTATAGTTGACATGTACGAATTCACATGTAATCACAAAATAAAAAATCAGTTTTTGTAACATGCTTGAAGGAAGAAACTCAAACTAACACTACAACCTTGAGAGATTTGAGCCTAAACATTCTTTGGAGAGTTATTAATCTTGATTTCCTGTTTTCTAAAGTCGTTGCATGATCTCATTATTCTTTGCTTGGTTACTACTTAGAATGCGTTTCATCACTATAGTTCCAAATACTAGAACTCACGCCCATTTCATTCAAAGCATAAAATTGATTAGCATAACAAATAATAAGATGAAGTTGGTTAGTTTAAACCCAGAGCCAAAAAGCCTTACCCTTTTTCATATGTATTGTAGGTTTAAACCCCCTTTGAGCCTTATTTAGCCTATTTTCTTTGTTAACCACATAATCCTTACCTAGCCTAGATTAGGACTATCCAAACCCTTATTCTTAAAGGATAGTAAAGCATGACTTAGAGGGAATTCCTTTCGATCTAAAAATTGCAGAAAAACAAGTGTGGGGGAAGGGATTTTCGTAGGAATTTATGAAGTAGTATGTTTGTGTGCCAAAGAAAGAATAGGGCACGAAAAAAGAAAAAAAACAAAGAAAAAAAAAAAAAAAAAAAAAAAAAACGTGAAAAAGAAGAAAAAGAAGAGAAAGAAAGAAAAAAAAAGAGTTGAAAATAAGTGAGAATGAACTCACAAGTGTTGATTGTTGAAGAAATGGTCCAAAAGTTTGAATTTGACCTTAAGTTTTGTGTGAATCTTCCCTTGGTGTTCAAAGTTGGTTTTTGCATTCAAAAGTGAATTCTAAGTGTTTATTTCATTACTTTGCTTACTATTGCTTTAAGAACGTTTGTTTATCCTTACCTTTGTTTGTTAGCCAATACCTTAGCCCCGTTACAAACCCTTTGACTTCAATCTTGGTTGTTATGTGTTTCAATATGTGGAGTTTAAAATTGGTTTGAGCATATGGTATCCCTGGTTCTCGCGTCCAAGTAGTGGCATTCCATTCATGAGATCATATACATGTTAATAATTCCAGAAATTGCCTTCTTTGTTATGACATATGTGAGTATTAGTTTACATGTTTACATCAATCCTCTCACATATACCTAGTGTAGGGAGTGTAGTCAGAAAATCTGTGTGAAAATAGAGTGTATCCAGTGAGGAATTGGGGGATTCTCTAAAGCATGTTATTACATTCAAAATCATGTTTTAATTGATTAAATGGGAGCTAGTGTATGGTAACTATGGTTAAGTATATGCTCGAGGGTGGGGATAACTAAAATCTATGTATGTGGTGTTCTTTAAATGTGTCATGTTCATTGGAAATCCCTGAGGTACATGTTGGAAGGTCTAGAATGTGTTTTGTTTGTTTTGTTTATTTTGTTTTGCTCGAGGACTAGCAAAAGCTAAGTGTGGGGGAATTTGATAGGAGCATATTTATGCTACTTAGTTATGTTGTTTCCTTGCATTTAGTGAGTTAATTACTATTTATTTCAGTCTTTTAAGTTATTTTCATTTGTTTTTAGGTCCTAATGGCAAAAGGAGCAAGAAAGTGCATTTTGAGGCTATTTGGAGCATTTTTGGGCATGGATTGGATAGCTTAATCATGGAGTAAAGAGGATGGACGAAATTGAAGTCAAGAAGGGCTAGGAAAGGCTACAAATCTGGTGGAAGAAGTCCAAATGTAAAGAAGATAAGGAAGAAGCAAGAAACAAGGAACCTTATCCAACCTTATCTAATCCTATCCTAACCAACCTTATCCTTTCCTAACTCTAACATTATCCTATCTTATCCTATCCAAATCAGGTTAGGACTTAAATCTAGCTAATTTGAGGGGATTAATTACACATTTAAACACCTATTTCAGTTTCTAGAAGCCTTATCCATGTGTTTACCGCATGTGGACCATTCCATATAGGTTTAGGAATTGCAATCCTTCTCCTACACTTATATCATGTGTCCTTGGCCCTTTTAAGCTATTTTCGTATGTTTTTAGGTCCTAATGGCAAAAGGCGCAAGAAAGAGCATTTTGAAGCTAATTGGAGCATTTTTGGGCATGGATTGGATAGCTTAACCATGGAGCAAAGAGGATGGACGAAATTGAAGTCAAGAAGGGCTAGGAAAGGTTACAAATCTGGTGGATGAAGTCCTAATGCAATGAAGATAAGGAAATAGCAAGAAATATGGAACCTTATCCAAATTTCCTTATCTTATCCAAACCTTATCCAACCTTATCTTATCCTATCCTAATCTTTTCCTACCTTAATTCCAACTTCAAAGAGGACTCATTTTCACATTAAATCACCTAAATATCAAGTTCTAGAAGCCCTATTTTCGTGCATTAAGTTTATGCCACATGTAACCCTTCTAGAAGTTCTAGAATCTGCCACAAGGATCATTCCTTGTCCTCCTTGGAATCTAATTGAAAGTATCCTTGTTCTTTGGTGATTTGGAGTCCTAATTCCTCTCCTTTTCAGCCCAAATTCGTGCCTCCCCTTCACCCTATAAATACTTGATGCCACAACACTCAAAAACCACCACCCTCTACCACAAATTTACACCACACCATCCACTCACTCATCCATTCATTCATACTTTCAGCCATAAAACACCACAATTCACCCTACACCACCCTAGTGCCGCAAGCAAAGAAGCAAGGAGAGGAGGACTTGTGCAATCTGCCATCCAAGGGAGTGCCGTGCATGCCATTGGAGTGTGGAGCGTTTTTCTTGGTTCTTTCTATCCTTAGTCTTAGTTCAATGTTTAAATTTAATTATCTTTGTTTTGCGAACATGAGGAACTAACTTCTTTTTAGTTAGAGGAGAATTTGAAGCCATGATTATATGTTTTATATGAATTGATTACGTCCGGTTATTATTTCGTAAGGCATGAATGTGATTTGCTTATCTAAGTTATTAAAACTGGTTTATGTATGTGGGTTGGGGGTTAACACTTAATTTGCATGCATAAACTTGATGCTAGAGTATAGGGGGGTTTCACGTAATTGTTATTCACTTATATTCACAAGTAGTGGAGGTTGCTAGTCACAATCGTGTTAAGTAAATCCTTGGTATGAGTCTCATGCGTTTCATAGTGATGAATGCCTTATCAATGCTTATAGTTTTCGCAAAACTTAATGACTTTTGATATGTATCTTTGTTATGCATCTCATATAAAGAACTTGAAAAAGATAATTTGGTTGTAATGCGTTTTCATTCAAATCAATGAAATAAGGCAAACTTGAGGGTTAGTTGTGCGATGCAACTAATTTGGGGCGTTGTCATTCATAGTCTAAAGGAGTAATAACTGGACATTGGTTCGTATGCATATATCATGTGTGGAGAAGGACCCTCTAACTAGCCTTCCACCCATTTATTTTACTTAAATTCGTTTTTCAAAAGTGTTTTCTACAAAGTTTTTGTTTTGAGTCTAAAATTCGTCAAAAACAATCCCCATGTTATTTAGTCTTCATATTTGAGTCAAAACTTGTTTTCCTTGAGTCTTTTGAGTCAAGTCAAGTCCTATTTTCGTCCAAAACCTTTATTGAGTCTAAAATTGAGTCTTTTTTATTATTGGTTGCTGTTTTAAGTGTCTAAAGTTAGTTTTGAGTCTATAGAGTCTAGTTTAGTGTTTTTGAGTCTTATTTATATAGATTAGCATCCCTAGTTAATCCCCGGTCTAGAACGATCCCTACTTACATATCTACAACAATTGTCACAAATAGGGTTTAATTTGTGTGTCAAGTAATTTTCACATCAATTATGATGTCATGTAGGGGACTTTTGAAGAATGCTTTGGGTTGTCGTATGATGTCATCCAATCCAATAACTTAAGGGAAATCTAAGGGTTAATTAGTGATGTCACGATTAATTTGGGGTATTGCGGTTCATGGTTTATCGGAAAAGCAACTGGAAATCAATTTGTGTTTGAATGTATCATGTGTGGAGAAGTATCCCTTGGCTAGCCCATCATCCATTGGTTTTTCTTAAATTCGTCCAAAATCTGTTTTAAAGTTTTAAGTTACTTGTGTTTCTTTTCAATTTGTCCAAACTCAAACCCCTTTTTCTTACTTGTTCCAATTCTGTCCAAAAGTGTGTTTTAGAGTCTTTTGAGTCAAAACTAATTATATTTTCGTCCAAATTGAGTCCTAAAGTCTAAATTGAGTCTTTTTGGTTGTTTCGAGTTGTTTTGAGTCATAAAAGTTAGTTAAGAGTCTTTTGAGTTTATTTAAGTGTTTTAAAGCATATTTTCACATCTTTGAGTCGATTTTCATTAGATTAGCAATCCCTCCTAATCCCCGGCCTAGAACGATCCCTACTTATATCTATACTACAATTGTCAAAAAGAGGGTTTAATTTGAGTGCTATCTTTTATCACATCATTTGTTTGTGTCTTAGGGTACCTTCCAACACAATGATGAGGATTTGGTTTTTGATTGTATGACTATTAAAGAATGTTGTAAACATGGTTGAAAGTTTGATTTACGCTTTGGTTTATGCTTGGTTATAGTTATAGTTTATGAATTCACATGTATTCACAAAGAGAAAATCAGTTTTTATAACATGCTTGAAGGAAGAAATTCAAACTAAGCTACATCCTTGAGAGACTTGAGCTTAAACTTTGTTTGGAGAGTATAAATCTGTGATGTCTTGTTTTCTAAAGTCGTTGCATGATCTCATTATTCTTTGCTTGGTTGCTACTTAGAATGCATTTCATCATTATAGTTCCAAATACTAGAACTCATGCCCATTTCATTCAAAGCATGATATTGATTGCATAATATGCAATAAGATGAAGTTGGTTAGTTAAACCAAAGCCAAAAAGCCTCTTTTACATATGTATTGTAGGATTAACCCTTTCGAGCCTTATCAAGCCTATTTTCTTTGTTAGCCACATTATCCTCACCTAGCCTAGATTAGGACTTTCCATACCCTTGTTCTTAAAGGATAGTGAAGCATGACTTAGAATGAATTCCTTTTGATCAACGTATTGCAGAAAACAAGTGTGGGGGAAGGTAATAGGGTACGGCAAAGAAGAAAAATAAAGAGAAAATTCGTGGAAAAATAAAAAGAAAATAGAAAAGTGGTCAAAAGAAAGAAAAAGTGTTGAAAAATAAGTGAGAATGATCTCACAAGTGTTGGTTGTTGAAGAAAGGGTCCAAAAGTTTGAATTCGACCCAAAATGTTGCATTGATAGGAGCATATTTAGGCCACTTAGTTGGCTTGTTTTGGTGCATTTGTGTTGTTAATTCATAGTTATTTTAGTAGTTTAAGCTATTTTCGTGTGTTTTTAGGTTCACATGGCTAAGGAAGCAAATAGGTGCATTTTGGAGCAAAATTGGACTTGGAATGGATAGCTTATGCTTGGAGCAAAAGGAATGGACAAAATTGAAGACCTAAAGGTGTTAGGATTCCTAATCACAAGAGGATTCCTAATCACAAGAGGATTCCTAATCAAAAGAGGAATCCTAGTCAAAGAAGGTTTCCTACTTGAAGTAGGAAAGTTAAGTCAAGGTTTCGTATTTTGGTTTAACCTTTCCTAATCCTTAAAGACTCCTTGTTTCCAGCAACTTTGAAGGTACCTTATGTATTTTAGGACACAAATAAAGCTTCCCTTGCAACCTAAGTGCCTTGCCGTGGCCTTCCTTAGTGTCTCCCTTCCTTGCCGTGCAAGGGAGGTCCATTGTTGCCTATTCTAAGTCATTAAACCACATTCCTATTTGACTCTAGTTAATGCCGCACCTCACATACCATTTCTATCCCAAATCCTTGCCTAATTTCAGCATTTAAATCACATTCCCTTTCTTGCAATCCAATACCGTAGGTTACCTTCCCTTTCCCTTTGATTTTTGACTTTGTGTTTCCTTTTCCTTAGGGATTTGGGGTTAAATCCTTTCCTAAACTATGTAATAAACTTTAGGGATTCTTTCTCCCAAATAAATACCAAGGCCGTACCTTTCATTCACCCTAATCACCCTTCCATACAATCTGCCTGTGTTTAGTTGCTGTTTGTGTGTTTGTTTTTGTTTAGTGTGATTTTAGGCTTGAAACATTGAGGACAATGTTTGATTTAAGTGTGGGGGGGGGGGGGGGGTGGGTAACTAAGTGTGTTCATGCAAATTCGTGGGATTTTATCACCCATAACTTCCAATGTTGTTCCTTGCTGTTTTTAAGCTATTTTAGAGTGTTTTAGTGTGTGTTGACTTAAAAATCCGAAAAACCCATAAAAATTTGAAAAATTGTTTTGAAAAACCCAAAAAGAGTTGTTTTTGTGTGTTTGATTGTGTCGTAAGGTACCTTCCAACGCAATGATGAGGATTTGGTTTTTAATTGCATGATGGTTAAAGAAAGTTACAAACATGGATGGACGTTTGATATACTCTTTGGTTTATGCTTGTTTGTAGTTATAGTTTACGAATTCACATGTAATCACAAAGGGAAATTAGTTTTTGTAACATGCTTGAAGGAATGAACTCAAACTAACGCTACAACCTTGTGAGACTTGAGCCTAAACGTTATTTGGAGAGTTAAAATCTGTGCATTATTGTTTTCTAAAGTCGTTGCATGATCTCATTATTCTTTGCTTGGTTACTACTTAGAAGGCGTTTCATCACTTAGTTCCAAATGCTAGAACTCATGCCCATTTCATTCAAAGCATGTTATTGAATTGCATAACACATATTCAAGATGAAGTTGTGTAGTGACCACCATAAAAACCAAATAGCCGTGTGCCCTTCACTCATTTTGTGTTTAAGTTTAACCCCATTGAGCCGTGTTAGCCATGTTCTTTGTTAACCCATATCATCCTCACCTAGCCTAGATTAGGACCATCCGTACCCTTGTTCTTGAAGCATAGTAAGCATGATTGAAAATGAATTCCATTTGATTAAGGTGTTGCAGAAAATAAGTGTGGGGGAAGGAGTATATATGTGAGTTTATGTGCCATAGGCACGGCTAGAAGAAGAAAAAAAAAGTTGTGAAAAAAAAAAAAAGAAAAAAAAAAGAAAAGAAAAAAAAAAAAAGAAGTGAAAAGAGTTCCAAAGTATTGTGTGTTGAAGTAAGGGCCCAAAACAATGAATATGGCCCTAAGTTTTGTGTGACTTCCCCTTGGGTGTTCAAAGTTGATTTTTACGTTCTAATGGGAATTCTAAGTGTCTAATTCATTACTTTGCTCACTATTGCTTAAAGAACTTTTGTTTATCCCTATCTTTCCTTGTTAGCCAATACCCCAAGCCCCGTTACAACCCTTGACTTCTATCTTGAGTGTTGTGCATGGCAATTGTGGAGTTTGAATTTGGTATGAGCATATGGTGTCACTGCTTCTCGCATCTAAGTAGTAGCATTCCATTCATGAGATCATATCTAAACATGTTTAATTACTCCATAAATTGCGTTCTTTGTTATAACATATGTGAGTACTAGTCTTTCATGTTTACATCAATCTTCTCACATATAACTAGTGTAGGGTGTGTAGTCAGAAAATCTGAGTGAAAATTGAGTGCATAACTAGTGAGGAATTGAGGGAATTCTCTAAGGCATGTTACTACATTCAAAATGTGTTTTAATTGATTAAATGCGAACTAGTGAATGGTGACTATGATTAAGTATGTGCTCGAGGGGAGGGAAGACTAAAAGCTATGTGAGTAATGATCTTTGACATGTCATGTTTCATTGGAAATCCCTGAGGCAAACGTTGGAAGGTTTAGGTTATGTTTTGATTGTTTTGTTTCGTCTTATTTTCTTTAGTTGTTTTGTTTTGCTCGAGGACTAGCAAAAGTTAAGTGTGGGGGAATTTGATAGGAGCATATTCATGCGACTTAATTAGCTTGTTCTCGTGCATTTATGTTGTGTTTTCTTAGTTATTTTAGTGTTTAAAGTCACTTTTGTGTATTTTCAGATTATAAGGCCAAAGTGTGCAAGAAGATGCAAATTGGAGTCTTTTGGAGCAAAAGAGGAATGAATGAGTTGAAGACTTGAAGAAACGATGAATTCCTACTCCAACGATGAATTCCTACTCAAACGAGGATTCCTACTCGAACAAGGTTTCCTACTTGAAATAGGAAAGTTAACCCTAGGTTTCCCGTTTTGGTAACCTTTCCTAATCTTAAACGTCCGTATTTTCTAGCCACTTTGAAGGCCTTGTAGGCACTTTAGGACACAAAACAAAGGCCCTAGGCCACTTTAAACCCTTTGCCGTGCCTTAACCCTAATTCCCTTCCCTTGCCGTGCAAGGGGGGGCATTTTTGTCCCCTTTTATGCATCTAAACCCTAACCCTTTTTCCTTGTAGCCACTTTCCCTTTTATTTCTGAAACTTAAACCTATTTCCCTTTCAAATAAACCCTAGCCGCACCCTTTAATCATTCCCTCTTTAATTTCTGATTTTATTTCCTATGATGAGCATAAAACTAGTGGCAAGAATTCATTTAACGCGATTGTTTATAAGCAACCTCCACTACTTGTGAATATAAGTTTGTAACTATTAGGTGAAACTCACTTATATTCTAGCATCATATTCATGCATGAAAATTAAGCGTGCACTCTCAATAAACATACACAAATAAGTTATCAATCAAGCAGTTAAACGAATTGAATCCAAAACTCATGAAATTCCAACCAAAGGTAATCAATTCATATTGCAAGCATAAACATAGTTTCGAATCACCCCCTAGCTAACTAGGGATTTAGCCTCTCATGTTCACAGAAAGAGAAATAAAATTGAAATTAAACATAAAGAACAAAAGATTGATTACACCTAAAACGCCCAAGGAATCCACTTGAATTTCTGCACGTTTTAAAGTCCTCTTTCTCCTTTCTTCTTGCTGCGGCAGAGAAGGTTTATGGTGAGTTTGGATGATTTTCTGGTTTAGGGATGGGTTTATGGGGAGATGATGGTGCAGCAAGGTGGTGGGATGATGTATGGAGGTGTGGATGGTGTATGGAATGGTGGAGGAAGGATGGAGTGGCTGCGGCAGAGAAGGGAAGTGGCTGGAATGGTGGGGATAGGCTGCGGCAGAGAAGAATAATATGGGATGGTGGCTGCGGCTTAGGGGGAAAATAGGGCTATGGTGGCTGAATGATATGAAGAATGAATCAGAGAAGAGAGAGCTAGGGTGAATTAAAAGGTGCGGCTGAGATGGGATTTAGGAGGCTTAGGGTGAATGGATGGGGACTTGCGGCTGATATGGATGATGGATGAATGAAAATTGTGAATGAATAAAATAGGGTGCGGCTAGGGTTTGAAATATGTATGGTTCCAGAAATTAACCCTAGCTTTTTTTTATTAACTAAAATAAATTCAAAGGCTTCTAGAATTAGGAAATAAAATCAGAAATTAAAGAGGGAATGATTAAAGAGTGTGGCTAGGGTTTATTTGAAAGGGAAATAGGTTTAAGTTTCAGAAATAAAAGGGAGAGTGGCTGCAAGGAAAAAGGGTTAGGGTTTAGATGCATAGAAGGGGACAAAAATGCCCCCCCTTGCACGGCAAAGGGTTTAAAGTGGCCTAGGGCCTTTGTTTTGTGTCCTAAAGTGCCTACAAGGCCTTCAAAGTGGCTAGAAAATACGGACGTTTAAGATTAGGAAAGGTTACCAAAACGGGAAACCTAGGGTTAACTTTCCTATTTCAAGTAGGAAACCTTGTTTGAGTAGGAATCCTCGTTTGAGTAAGAATTCATCGTTGGAGTAGGAATTCATCATTTCTTCAAGTCTTCAACTCATTCATTCCTCTTTTGCTCCAAAAGACTCCAATTTGCATCTTCTTGCACACTTTGGCCTTATAATCTGAAAATACACAAAAGTGACTTTAAACACTAAAATAACTAAGAAAACACAACATAAATGAACGAGAACAAGCTAATTAAGTCGCATGAATATGCTCCTATCATATTTATATGGAAGAAAAGAATCCTAAGGCTTTATTACTTAGTTTAGGGAAAGAAATAACTCCAAATCCCTCAAGAATAGGAAACACAAAGTCAGAAAATCCAAAGGAAAGGGAAGACCTGCGGCAAAGGAGTGCAAGAAAAGGGAATGCTCTTTATTTATGAAATTAGGCAAGGATTTTGGAATAGAAAAGGGTATGTGAATTATGGCTGAGTTTGATATGAAAAAGGAATGTGTTTGAATGCTTTAAAATAGGAAAAAGGCCCTCCCTTGCACGGCAAGGAAGGGAAATACTAAGGGGATACACGGCAAGCAATTTGGGTTGCAAGGGAACATTGTTTTGTCACCTAGAATAGGTAGAAGTGCTTGATATTGCTGAAACATGGAGTCTTTAAGGATTAGGAAAGGTTAAACCAAAATAGGAAACCTTGGCTTAACTTTCCTACTTCAAGTAGGAAACCTTCTTTCACTAGGATTCCTCATTTGATTAGGAATCCTCTTGTGATTAGGAATCCTAACTCCTTTAGGTCTTCAATTTCATCCATTCCTTTTGCTCCATACATAAGCTATCCATTCCAAGCCCAATTTTGCTCCAAAATGCACCTTTTTGCTTCCTTAGCCATATGAACCTAAAAACCCACGAAAATGGCTTAAACTACTAAAACAACTATGAATTAACAACATTAATGCATGAAAACAAACTAAGTAAGTCGCCTAAATATGCTCTTATCATTTACTTGGACTTTTCGAAAGGTATCCAAAATGTCCTTTTCGAAAGGTATCCAAAATGTCCTTTTCGCTTTCTTCCTTCTTCGATTCTGCAAATCTGCGAGGGAAAGGAACATTGGGCAGATTAGTGTTCGAAATCACAACATTTGGGACAACATTACCTGAGGTGGACGAATGGGAGTGCTTAGATGGCTGCGGCATGGGTGGTGCTACCCTTGCCGTAGGGTAGGATTGCTCCTCTTCTTCAATTTGTATCTTCTCATCTTCCTTGTTTTGGGCAGGTTCATGTGCTTTGCTTCCCACTTCTTTTCCACTTCTTAGTGTGATAGCTTTTGCAAATTCGAAACCACCCTTGGGATTGACCACCGTCGTGCTTGGTAACTTACCATTTTCACGAAATTGTCCCAAAAATTCTGCCATTTGGCCCATTTGCTTCTTTAGCTCATTAACCTCCTTTGCTTGGTTCTGCATTCCCTGTGCCATTGTGGTTAATAACTGATATGTTTTATCGTCATTCATAGACGTACCTGAGTTGGTTTGGGATGATTGTGCTTGAGGAGGTGGTTGTGGTGCCATTGGCCTTGGAAAGAAACCCGGGGGTTGTCGGAATCCACTTTGTTGGGCAAATTGTGGTGCATCTTTCCATCTGAAATTGGAGTGGTCACGCCATCCCTGATTGTATGTATTAGAGAAAGGATCACCCCTTGGTTGGTTTTGACTCCCATAACCCACGACATTGGCAGATTCCCACCCTCTATTCTCAATTAATTGAGGGCATTGATCAGATTGGTGTCCTTGAATGGAGCATACACCACAGATTGTAGTTCCTTGCGTTTTGGGGCCTTCAACAAACTGCAATAACATAGACGTAAGGTTAGCCATTTGGGATTGTAACTCAGAAATAGAACTTACCTCATTTACATGATGTGGCCGTGGGGTCTCTCTGCCCAACACCTTCATATTGTTGTGCGTTGAGTGCTCAATTAGCAATGAGAGTCTTGGCATCCATGGGTGTCTTGTCCACTAGAGCTCCTCCCGCGGATGCATCCAACATTTGACGTTCAATTGGTAAGAGATCTTCGTAGAAATATTGAAGAAGAAGCTCCTCCTTCATTTGGTGCTATGGACATGAAGCAACAAAAGTTTTAAAACGTTCATAATAAGTTGGAAAAGATTCACCTTGGCTTTGCTGAATTCCACTAATCTTCTTGCAAAGAAGAATGACTCATGATGTCGGAAAGAACTTCATCTTCAATATGTTGCTGTCCACGTTCACCGGTGTCATACTTGAGCATACTACTTCGAACTCCTTTAAATGCTTATTGGGGTCCTCCATTGATAACCCATGGAACCTGGGTATATGATGTAGCAAACTGGACTTCAACTCAAATTCATCGGTCTTCTCAAGGGCTGCCCTAGGGTATTGGATGCAAAGAGGGGCTGCATTGTCCAAACCCGAGGCAGAAAGCTCCTTGATGGTTCGATTGTCCGCTGCCATGGTTGGTACTTCCTCTTCAAACCTTGCCGTGGGCTCCTCTTCAGCCTTAACTTCTTGCTCTTCTAATTCAGGTTAGGGACTAGGAGGATTAGACTCTTGCAATTTCCTTTTTCTTCTGAAAGTCCTCTCGAAATCGCCGTCAAAGTCGAAGATATGCTCACGAACAGGTTGTGAGCTACGGGGCATAAACTAGTACCTGCACACAAGAGCAAACAAGGTCAGTAACCAACTTAATGGACTTGGCACAAGTAAGAAAGTAAGGTGCTTGTACACGGCACAAAAACAAAACACACACACACGGTGCAAAATTTAAAATAAAACAGAAACTAAACAATTTAAACAAGATTCAAGACAAGGGATTAGCAACTTTGCTAATCCCCGGCAACGGCGCCAAAAATTTGATGCGTTACGAATGTGACACACAAATTAAACCCTATTTGTGACAATTGTAGTAATGATGTAAGTAGGGATCGTTCTAACAGGGGATTAACTAGGGGTGCTAATCTAATATAAATTGACTTAAAAACACAAAAACTAAACTTAAAGACTCTAACTAGACTACTATGACTCAAAACAGATTTGAAACACTCAAAACTGCCTAAAACAATCAAATTGACTCAAACAGAAACTAAAACTTGATTTGGACGAATTTGAAAGTGCTTGTGACTCAAAATACTTAAAAACACAAAATAAGACAGATTATAAAGATTAAGACTTAACAAAACATGGGGGAATTGTGTTTGGACGAAATTAAATTTAATGGACAGATTGTAAAGGAAAACAGATTGTAAGACAATTTGTGATGAACCAATGGATGATGGAATAGCTAAGGGGTTCTTCTCCACACATGAAATATATGCAACGTAAATCAATTTCCAGTTATCAATTCAATAAGTTATGAACCTCGACACTCCAAGTTAATTAGGTCCGCTTAAATTAACCTTCAGATTTCCCTAGAATAATTGAATTGGATGAATATGCATCGCAACCAAATTATTCCTAACAAGTTCTCTATATGAACAGCATGATAAAGACACAAGTTAGAATCATTACGTTCTTTGGAAATCATAAGCATCGACAAGGCATTTGTAACTATGAAAAGCATGATACTCCTGCCAGGAATCTACTCAACACGATCGTGACTAGCGACCTTCACTACTTGCGAATATAAATTCATAACGATTAGGTGAAACAAACTTATACCCTAGCACCAGATTCAAGCATGCAAATTAAGCGTGCACTCTCAATCAACATACAAGAATAAGTTCTAAATCAAATGGTTAAGCAAATTGTATTCACGACTTATGCAACGATAACTGGAAGTAATCAACTTATTTCACATATATAATCATGGTTTCGAATACACCCTTAGCCAAAACGAATTTAGCCAATCATACTCAAAGCAAAACAAAGATTACATGAATTAGACATTGAAATATAAGATAGAATACACCTAAAATTGTTCAACAACTCAGAATGAAGAGCCAAACAATTGAGTGAATCTGTCTCCTTTCGCTTGCTTGCGGCAGATTGGGTGGTGATGGTTTCTGGGTTGTTTTGATGATGTAGAATGGATTTTGAGGTGTTTAGAGGCACGGCAAGGGATGTAGGTTGAGTGTGGATGAGTGTTGATGGTTGGAAGGTGGTGGAGGACACGGCAATGATGGTGGAAGAAGGTGGAATGGCTAGTTGTGTTTTTGGGTTGCAGAATGGTGTTTTGGGATAAATGGATGTGTGTGGGAGTGAATGGACGTGTTTTGGTGGTGAATCCTTTCTAGGGTTCAGCCAAGGGCTGATTATAAGTGTTTTGGGAAGTTAATAACATACCTAATTGAGTTATGATTCAGATTTCCTAGTCTATATAGAAAAGGTAAGTGAATAACGTCCAAATAACATCAGAAAAGGGGGATGCACGAATTTAAAACAAGTAAGGAATGTCCTTGCCTTGCAAGGAATCAGAAATTAAACCTCTTCCACAACAAGAAAGGGGAATTTAAGGCAAGATACGAAATTGGTGTAAAAGAAGGAAGGAAAAGTCCATTCCTTGCAAGAAATTAGAAATTAGGACTTCAGAGAAAGTTTTAGAACTAGGAAAGTGAATTAAACTAGGAAATAGGAAATTGAAATCAGGAAACACAAGGGAAGGGTGTGGCACATAGTTTAGGGAAAGGTAAGACACAAAGCAAGAGGTATTAGAATAAGGGAAAGGTCCTAACACATATGGAAAATAGGGAAGTTTACACAAAGAAAGGGAAACAACCTTCCTTGCACGGCAAGGAAGGGAAAGTTGCAAAGAACCTTTGTTTGTTGTCCAAGGGTGCTCGGGAGCCATCTTAATTGCTAAAACTTAGAGCGTTCTTGATTTAGGAAAGGTCAACCAAAATAGGAAACTTTGGCTTAACTTTCCCACTTCAACTAGGAATCCTTGTGTGATTAGGAATCCTCGTCCAACTAGTAATCCTCATGTGAGTGGGGAACCTCCTTCAATTTGGAAACCTTCTCGTAATTGGAATCCTCGTCGTAGTAGGAATCCTTGCGACATCACCTCTTCAATTTCGTCCATTCCTTTTGCTCCAAGCATAAGCTATCCAATTTGTGCCCAAAAGTGCTCCAAAAGGCTCCAAAATGCATCCCTTCGCCAAATACGTCTCATGAACCTGAAAACACACAAAAGAAGCTTAAAGAACTAAAATAACTAAGAATTAATAACGTAAATGCACGAAAACAAGCAAACTAAGTCGCATAAATATGCTCCTATCATGGTGCGAATTTGTGGCTGATTTTATGTTTATATAGTCCTAGGGTTACTTAGTGGATTAGGGCCCTAGGGTTCGGCACAAGTAAGTTAAATCCACTTAGGAGAGGGTTTGGCCCAATTAGTTTCATAAAAGGATTTGTATACCCAATTCCACAAGGATGAAGGCCTAACAAATCAGAATCCAAAAGGAAAAAGGTTTAGGAAATTCATCCAAAATTGGGCCTTCTAGAAACTAAGTGTTTTGTGGCTGATTTTGGGTTTTCTAGAAGAAATAAAAGGGGGAAGGGTGTGGCACCCTTTTAGGGTCAGATAAGGCTTCTAGAAATTAGTTTTTTAGGTCCACTTGCAGCTAGGATTAAGGTGGAACAATATTAGGTTAGGATAAGATAGGATAAGGTTGGATAAGGTTAGATAAGGTTTTGGATAATGTTTCCTCTTTTGAGCTGATTCCTTATCAGATTCCTAGCCTTTTGAACTCCAAATTCGTCCATCCATCTTGGCCCATACATGTGCTATCCATTTAGTGCCCAAAACTGCTCCAAAATGCACCAAAATGCACTTTCTTGGTACCTTAACCCTTTGGACTTACAAACACACGAAAATGAGTTGTAATACGACATTAACTAAGAAATAATAGCACAAATGCACAAGAATAAGCTAGCTAAGTTGCCTAAATATGCTCCTATCAGCCATCATCCACCCTCGACCACCATCCAACCTATCCATCCATCATCATAATTCATACCCAAACACCCTTGTGCCGCAACAAAGAAAGAGAAAGAAGAGAGGAGAAGCCTTGGACGTTTTGGCCATTCAAGCTTGGATTGTTGGAGCGTTTCTAGGTGTATTCAATCTTTGTTTTCAATGTTTAATTTATATTCTCTTTGTTTTGTTCTAAACATGAGTAGCTAAACTTGTTTTAGCTAGGGGAGACTTTGAAACCATGATTATATTTGCAATATGAATTGATTAATTCCAATTGTGACTTCATAAATTGTGAAGCAATTTACTTAACCATTTGATGGATAACTTATTCTTGTTTGTTGATTAAGGGTGCACACTTAGTTTGCATGCATGAATTTGGTGCTAGAATATAAGGGTGTTTCACATAATCCTTACAAACTTATATTCACAAGTAGTTACGGTTGTTTTCACAATCATGTTAAGTAAATTCCTAGCATGCGTATCATGATGTCATAGTTACAAGTGCTTTGTCAATACTTATGATTTCCATTGAACGTAATGATCTTTGATTGTATCTCTATTATGATGTCATGTAGGGGACTTTTGAAGAATGCTTTGGGTTGTCGTATGATGTCATCCAATCCAATAACTTAAGGGAAATCTGAGGGTTAATTAGTGATGTCACGGTTAATCTGGGGTATTGAGGTTCATGGTTTATCGGAAAAGCAACTGGAAATCAACTTATGTTTGAATGTATCATGTGTGGAGAAGTATCCCTTGGCTAGTTCCATTGGTTTTACTCAAATTCGTCCAAAAATCTGTTTTAAGTTTTAAGTTACTTGTTTTCTTTTAAATTCGTCCAAAAACAAATCCCCCTTTCTTACTTATTCCAAATATTTCCAAAGGTGTGTTTTAGAGTCTCTTGAGTCAAAACAAATTGTATTTTCGTCCAAATTAGTGTTAAGTGTTCAAAACTGCCCAGATTGTGTTTTTAAGGCAGTTTTGAGTGTTTTGTTGCTGTTTTGAGTCTTTTGGTTTGTTTTAGTGTTCTAGTGTTTAGTTTTACATTCTTTAAGTCTAGTTAAGTGTTTTAACCTTTGTTTTACGTTTTTGAGTCTGTTTTCAAGTGTTTTAGCAACCCCTCCTAATCCCCGGTTTAGAACGATCCCTACTTATACATATACTACAATTGTCAAAAGAGGGTTTAATTTGTGTGCTTATATAATTCGCATCATAAACCAAAATAGGAAACCTTGGCTTAACTTTCCTACTTCAAGTAGGAAACCTTCTTTGACTAGGATTCCTCATTTGATTAGGAATCCTCTTGTGATTAGGTCTTCAATTTCGTTCATTCCTTTTGCTCCAAACATAAGCTATCCATTCCAAGTCCAATTTTGCTCCAAAATGCTCCAAAATGCATCTTTTTGCTTGCTTAGCCATATGAACCTAAAAACACACGAAAATGGCTTAAACTACTAAAACAACTATGAATTAACAATATAAATGCACGAAAACAAGCTAAGTAAGTCACCTAAATATGCTCCTATCAAATTCCCCCACACTTAGCTTTTGCTAGTCCTCGAGCAAAACAAAACAAAAGAAACTAAAAACAAATCAAAACACATTCTAAACCTTCCAACATGTATCTCAGGGATTTCAAGCGAACATGACACAATATAGAACATCATTCCCACGACATTTAGCTTTCTTTACACTTCAACAAACACTTAATCATAGTTACCACTTATTAGTTCACATTTAATCAATTAAAACAACATTTTGAATGTAGTAACATGCCTTAGAAAATTCCCTCAATTCCTCACTAGAATGCACTCTATTTTCACACAGATTTTCTAACTTCACACCCTACACTAGGTATATGTGAGAAGATTGATGTAAATATGAATTCTAACACTCACATATGTTATATCAAAGAAAGCAATTTCTGGATTTATGACAATGACATGAATATGATCTCATGAATGGAATGCTACTACTTAGAATGAGAACCAGTGATTCCATATGCTCATACCAAATTCAAACTCCACAAATTGAACACATAACATCAAGATAGAAGTTGAGGTTTGTAACGGGGCTAAGGGTAATGGTTTATCAAAGAAAGGTAAAGTAAAACAAAGGTTCTTAAAGTAATAGGAAGCAAAGTAATGAAATTGACACTTAAACTCACTTTTAATGGCAGAAATCAACTTTTAAACACAAGGGAAGATTCATGCAACAACTAGGGTCAAATTCACTCTTTTGGACCCTTCCTTCAATAACCAACACTTGTGAGATCATTCTCACTTATTTTTCAACTCTTTTTCTTTCTTTTCAACACTTTTCTATTTTCTTTTTATTTTTCCACGAAATTTTTTTCTTTATTTCATTCTTTGGCCGTACACTATTATCTTCCCCCACACTCATTTTCTGCAATATATTGATCAAAAGGAGTTCATTCTAAGTCATGCTTCACTATCCTTTAAGAACAAGGGTATGGGAAGTCCTAATCTAGGCTAGGTAAGGATAATGCGGCTAACAAAGAAAATAGGCTTAAAAAGGCTCAAAAGGGTTAATCCTACAATACATGTGAAAAGGGATAGGCTTTTTGGCTTTGGCTTGACTAACAACTTCATCTTATTGTATGTTATGCAATCAATATCATGCTTTGAATGAATTGGGCATGAGTTCTAGTATTTGGAACTATAATGAAATGCATTCCAAGTAGCAACCAAGCAAAGAATGATGAGATCATGCAACGACTTTAGAAAACAAGAAATCACAGATTTATACTCTCCAAAGAACGTTATAGGCTCAAGTCTCACAAGGATGTAGCTTTAGTTTGAGTTCCTTCCTTCAAGTATGTTACAAAAACTGATTTTCTCTTTGTAATTACATGTGAATTCATAAGCTATAACCATAACCAAGCATAAACCAAAGCATAAATCAACTTCCAGCCATGTTTACAACATTCTTTAATAGTCATGTAATTTAAAACCAAATCCTCATCATTGTGTTGGAAGGTGACCTAAGACACAAACAAACACACAAAAACAACTTTAAAACAACTCTTTTTGGGTTTTTCAAAACTGTTTTGCAATTTTTTTTTGTAAATTTTCGGATTTTCTGATCAAAAGACATTAAAACACTCCAAAACACTCTAAAAACACTTAAAAACAGTGAGAAACAACATTATAAGTGATAGGTGATAAAATCCCACGAAAATCATGTAAAATCATGCAAAAACACTTGTTTACCCCCCCCACACTTAAATCAAACATTGTCTTCAATGTTTCAAACAAAACACACAATCAACCAAACAATATAAACTAACTAACATGAAGAAATAAAAACAATAAAGAGATAGGGATTTAGGAACGCAAATCTGATTTGGTAGCATGAATTGGTGAATGGCCTAAATCCTCTCAAGTTGAAAGCATGGGTTGCCTCCCAAGAAGCGCTTGCTTTAACGTCGTGCAGCCGGACGAACATGCTTCTTGGCCTCACTTAGAGCCCACGGCATGGAGGGTATTGTCCTCCACAATCTGCCCTTCCACATTTGCATAATAGGGCTTCAAACGATGCCCATTCACCCTGAATTCTTGGCGATTCCTCAAGCTTTGGATTTGAACTGCGCCATATGGAAAAACATTAGTAACAACAAAAGGTCCAATCCACTTAGAACGTAACTTACCAGGAAATAAACGTAAGCGAGAATTAGAAAGTAAAACTTTTTGCCCTATGGAGAATGTTTTGCTTCGGATCATCTTGTCATGAAAAGCCTTGGTCTTTTCCTTGTAAATGCAAGCATTCTCATATGCTTCACACCTTAGCTCCTCAAGTTGGTTCAATTGCAACTTCCTAAGTAGTCCAGCCGCATCTATGTTCATGTTGAATGTCTTGATCGCCCAATGAGCCTTGTGTTCCAAATCCACGGGGAGATGACAAGTGATAGGAGCATATTTATGCGACTTAATTGGCTTGTTCTCGTGCATTTACGTTGTGTTTCCTTAGTTATTTTAGTCCTTTATGCTTCTTTTGTGTGTTTTTAGGTTCATATGGCTAAGGAAGCAAAATGGTGCATTTTGGAGCATTTTGGAGCAAAATTGGACTTGGAATGGATAGCTTATGTTTGGAGCAAAAGAAATGGACGAAATTGAAGATCAAATTGAGTTAGGATTCCTAATCACAAGAGGATTCCTACTCACAAGAGGATTCCTAATCAAATGAGGAATCCTAGTCAAAGAAGGTTTCCTACGTGAAGTAGGAAAGTTAAGCCAAGGTTTCCTATTTTGGTTTAATCTTTCCTAATCCTTAAAGACTCCATATTTCAGCAAGATCAAAGGGTCCTATCTATTCTAGGTCACAAAAACAACATTCCTTGCAACCTTAGGACAATGCCGTGTGTTTCCTTGTGTCTCCCTTCCTTGCCGTGCAAGGAAGGGCCTTGTTCCCTATTTTAAATACTTAAACACCTTCCTTTTTCATACCAATTTCAGCCATAACTCACATACCCTTTTCTATTCCAAAATTCTTGCCTAATTTCAGAAATAAAAAGCATTCCTTTTCTTACAAACCCTTGCCGTGCAAGGGAACCTTGTTTCCTTTAGTTTTAGGACATTTAAATCTTTCCTACATCACAGCCGCACCTCCCTTGACCTTTCCTCTTCCTTGCCGTGCAAGGGAGATGATTCTTTCCTATTTCCTTGCATTAAAACACATTCCTTTTGTGTTTTATGCCATTGCTGCAACTTTTAATTACTTTCCTTTAAATTTCTGATTTGATTTCCTATTTCTAGAAGCTTTTGACTTAATTTCTGTTTACCTAAATAACCTAGGGTTTTAATTCCTGAAATCCTATAAAGAAACATCCTTGTAGCAGCCACAAAGTTTCATTCATTCACCATTCACGCCAGAAAATCATCCCATCCCTCTAACACATCCATACTTCACCATTCTCCATATTTTCTGCCCAAAACCAACCCTTGCCGTCCCCTACATCCATCCCAAACCTAAATCCATCATTCTACATCATCCATAACACCCTAAACTCACCAGAACCTCTTGTGCCGTAGCAAAGGAGAGGAAGAAGATTGCTTGAAGATTCTAGCTATTCAACGTTGGATCGTTGGAGTATTTAGGTGTTCTCTTTCTTATATTTACAATGTATAAATCTGTTTTCCTTTGTTTTGTGAACATGAGGAACTAAGCCTTTTGGCTAGGGGGCTATTCAATACCATGATTATGCTTGCAAGATGAATTGATTACATCCAATTGTTATTTCATAAGTTGTGAATTCAATTTGCTTAACTGTTTGATTGATAACTCATTCTTGTGTGTTGATTAAGGTGGCCACTTAGTTTTTCATGCAGGGATTTGAAGCTAAAATATAAGGGAATTTCACCCAATAGTTATAACCTTATATTTGCTAGTAGTGGAGGTCGTTTATCGACGATCGCGTTAAGTGAATTCTTGGCAAAAGTTTCATGCTTTTCATAGTAACAATTGCCTCGTCAATACTTATAGTTTTCATGAAACTTAATGATCTTTTATTGTACCTTTATTGTGCGTTTCACGTAAGGGACTTTTAGAGAATGTTTTGAGTTGTTGTATGCGCATTCCCATCCAATTCAATAACTTAAGGAAAACTTGAAAGTTAAAAAAGTGTTGTTCACGGTTAACTTGGGGTATTGAGTTTCATGATTTATTGAAAGAAGCAATTGGAAATCAATTTGAATGCAAGTGTGTCATGTGTGGAGAAGAACCCTCTAGTTAGCCCATCATTCATCAATTCACCTAATTTAGTCTAAAGAATCTGTTTTCTTTGTCTTTGTCTTAATTTACTCAATTTTCGTCAAAACCAATTCCCCCATTAATTTAAAGTGTTAGATTAGTTAGAAATCAATTTAGTTGATGTTTTTAAGTGTTTTGAGTCAAGTGATAACTTAATTTCGTCCAGATTTGAGTATAGTGTTCAAAACTGCCCAGAAAGTGTTTTTAAGGCAGTTTTGAGTGTTTGTTTGCTGTTTTGAGTCTTTTGGTTTGTTTTGGTGTTTTATAGTTTAGTTTTGCATTCTTTGAGTCTAGTTTGGTGTTTAAACTTTGTTTTTACAATTTTGAGTCAGTTTAGAGTGTTTAGCAATCCCTCCTAATCCCCGGTTTAAGAACGATCCCTACTTACATATCTACTACAATTGTCAACAAGAGGGTTTAATTTGTGTGTTAAGTAATTTTCGCATCAAATTTTGGCGCCGTTGCCGGGGATTAGCAACTTTGCTAATCCCTCGTTATTTCTTTTTATTTAATTTTCGTTTGTTTTCTATCTTAGCTACTGATTTGTTTGTTTCATTGTTGTTAGGTACTAGTTTATGACTCGAAGTTCCCAACGTATTCATAAGAATATTTTGGACTTTGACGACGATTTTGAGAGGACTTTGAGAAGACAAAAGAACCAGCAAGAGTCTAACCCACCTAGCCCTGAACCTGACCTTGAAGAACAAGTTTTAGAAGAGGAAGAAAGGGGCACGGCAGAGACTTTTGAGGAAGTACCCATCATGGCAGCCGACAATCGAACAATCAAGGAGCTTTCGGCCTCGGGAGTGGACAATGCTGCACCTTTATGTATTCAATATCCCGTGGCAGCTCAAGGCAAGATCGAGGAGTTTGAATTCAAGTCTAGCTTGTTGCACCACATCCCAAAGTTCCATGGGCTGTCCATGGAAGACCCTAACAAGCACTTGAAGGAATTTGAAGTGGTTTGTTCAAGCATGACCCCTGTCAATGTCGATGGTAGCATCTTAAAGATGAAGGCTTTTCCATTCTCTCTAATGGACAAAGCTAAAGATTGGTTATATGAGCTAGCACCAAGGACAGTGACATCTTGGGAAAGTATGAAACGAGCGTTCTTGGAGAAATTTTTCCCCACTTCAAGAATCATTCTCCTGAGGAAACAAATAAGTGGCATACAACAAAAGCAAGGTGAATCATTTCCTACTTATTATGAACGTTTTAAATCACTTGTTGCTTCTTGTCCACAGCATCAAATGAAGGAAGAGTTGCTCCTTCAATATTTCTATGAAGGCCTTCTACCAATCGAACGTCAAATGCTAGATGCCTCAGCGGGAGGAGCTTTGGTAGATAAAACACCCATGGCAGCCAAGACACTCATTGCAACTCGTGCATTGAATGCACAACAATACGAAGGCATGGGACAAAGGGATATCCCACGGCCACAAGTTAATGAGGTAAGCTCTTCATCCGATATTCAATCTCAATTAGCTAATCTTACTTCTATTGTGTCTCAGATGGCCGAAGGTATGAAGATCCAAGGACCAATGGTGTGTGGAGTATGTTCTATCCAAGGACATGTTTCTGACAAGTGTCCTCAACTTATTGAGAATGGTGGATGGGAGACCGCGAATGCAATTGGATTTCAAAGCCAAAATCAACCAAGGAATGATCCATATTCCAACACCTACAATCCCGGTTGGAGAGATCACCCAACTTCAAGTGGAGGGAGCCACAACAACCCCAATCACAAGGAGGCTTTAGGCAACAACCCCCGGGCTTCTACAACAAGCCATACGCACCCACACAAGCACCTCCACAATCTGCCCAAACAAGTTCAGGTAACACTTTCGACAATGATACACTTCTTAAATTACTAACTAACTTGTCTCAGGGGCAAGAAAATCAAGCCAAGGCAATGCAAAACAATGACAAAAGGGTGGATCATTTGGAGAAACAAATTGGGCAGATTGTAGATTTTGTAGGGAAATTTCGAGACCAAGGCCAACTCCCTAGTTCTACCATTCCAAATCCAAAAGGAGGGTTCGAAAATGCAAAAGCCATATTGTTGAGAAGTGGAAAAGAAGTTGGGGTAGGTTCTTCATCAAAAACAGGTCACAAAGAGGATGACAAACTGCACTTTGAAGAGGGGGAAACAACCAAACCCACGGCAAGGGTGGAACTCCCTTTGCCGCAAGTTCCTAGTGACCCTAAACCATCCAATCTGTCCAATAAAGGTAAGAATGTGTCAAATTCAGTTCCTTCTTAGTGAATAAGTACCTAAGAGCTGCATGGTCAGAAAATACAATTACTTTAGTGCCAAGTAAATAAGAACGAAACTTATCTAAAGCAAACACAACGGCAAGAAGTTCTTTTTCAGTGGTAGAGTAGTTTAATTGAGCATCATTTAAGGTCCTAGAAGCATAGTAGATGGCATGAGATTGCTTATTCCTCCTTTGTCCCAAAACAGCCCCAATTGCATAATCGGATGCATCGCACATGAGCTCAAAAGGCAACGCCCAATAAGGTCGAAGGATGATAGGTGCCGTGGTTAATTTGTCCTTGAGAAGCTTGAATGCCTTCTCACACTTCTCATTGAACTCAAACGCCACTTCTTTTTGTAGGAGACTGATAAGAAAATTACTTAACACACAAATTAAACCCTCTTGTTGACAATTGTAGTAGATATGTAAGTAGGGATCGTTCTTAAACCGGGGATTAGGAGGGATTGCTAAACACTCTAAACTGACTCAAAATCGTAAAAACAAAGTTTAAACACTCAGCTAGACTCAAAGAATGCAAAACTAAACTATAAAACACCAAAACAAACCAAAAGACTCAAAACAGCAAACAAACACTCAAAACTGCCTTAAAAACACTTTCTGGGCAGTTTTGAACACTATACTCAAATCTGGACGAAATTAAGTTATCACTTGACTCAAAACACTTAAAAACATCAACTAAATTGATTTCTAACTAATCTAACACTTTAAATTAATGGGGGAATTGGTTTTGACGAAAATTGAGTAAATTAAGACAAAGACAAAGAAAACAGATTCTTTAGACTAAATTAGGTGAATTGATGAATGATGGGCTAACTAGAGGGTTCTTCTCCACACATGACACACTTGCATTCAAATTGATTTCCAATTGCTTCTTTCAATAAATCATGAAACTCAATACCCCAAGTTAACCGTGAACAACACTTTTTTAACTTTCAAGTTTTCCTTAAGTTATTGAATTGGATGGGAATGCGCATACAACAACTCAAAACATTCTCTAAAAGTCCCTTACGTGAAACGCACAATAAAGGTACAATAAAAGATCATTAAGTTTCATGAAAACTATAAGTATTGACGAGGCAATTGTTACTATGAAAAGCATGAAACTTTTGCCAAGAATTCACTTAACGCGATCGTCGATAAACGACCTCCACTACTAGCAAATATAAGGTTATAACTATTAGGTGAAATTCCCTTATATTTTAGCTTCAAATCCCTGCATGAAAAACTAAGTGGCCACCTTAATCAACACACAAGAATGAGTTATCAATCAAACAGTTAAGCAAATTGAATTCACAACTTATGAAATAACAATTGGATGTAATCAATTCATCTTGCAAGCATAATCATGGTATTGAATAGCCCCCTAGCCAAAAGGCTTAGTTCCTCATGTTCACAAAACAAAGGAAAACAGATTTATACATTGTAAATATAAGAAAGAGAACACCTAAATACTCCAACGATCCAACGTTGAATAGCTAGAATCTTCAAGCAATCTTCTTCCTCTCCTTTGCTACGGCACAAGAGGTTCTGGTGAGTTTAGGGTGTTATGGATGATGTAGAATGATGGATTTAGGTTTGGGATGGATGTAGGGGACGGCAAGGGTTGGTTTTGGGCAGAAAATATGGAGAATGGTGAAGTATGGATGTGTTAGAGGGATGGGATGATTTTCTGGCGTGAATGGTGAATGAATGAAACTTTGTGGCTGCTACAAGGATGTTTCTTTATAGGATTTCAGGAATTAAAACCCTAGGTTATGTAGGTAAACAGAAATTAAGTCAAAAGCTTCTAGAAATAGGAAATCAAATCAGAAATTTAAAGGAAAGTAATTAAAAGTTGCAGCAATGGCATAAAACACAAAAGGAATGTGTTTTAATGCAAGGAAATAGGAAAGAATCATCTCCCTTGCATGGCAAGGAAGAGGAAAGGTCAAGGGAGGTGCGGCTGTGATGTAGGAAAGGTTTAAATGTCCTAAAACTAAAGGAAACAAGGTTCCCTTGCATGGCAAGGGTTTGTAAGAAAAGGAATGCTTTTTATTTCTGAAATTAGGCAAGAATTTTGGAATAGAAAAGGGTATGTGAGTTATGGCTGAGCTTGGTATGAAAAAGGAATGTGTTTAAATGGTTTAAAACAGGGCAAGGAAGGGAAACACAAAGGGGACACACGGCAATGACTTTAGGTTTGCAAGGGACATTGTTTTATGACCTAGAATAGGTAGGAGCCTTTGATATTGTTGAAATATGGAGTCCTTAAAGATTAGGAAAGATTAAACCAAAATAGGAAACCTTGGCTTAACTTTCCTACTTCAAGTAGGAAACCTTCTTTGACTAGGATTCCTCATTTGATTAGGAATCCTCTTGTGATTAGGAATCCTAACTGAATTTGGTCTTCAATTTCGTCCATTTCTTTTGCTCCACATATAAGCTATCCATTCCAAGTCCAATTTTGCTCCAAAATGCACTATTTTGCTTCCTTAGCCATATGAACCTAAAAACACACAAAAGAAGCACAAAGGACTAAAATAACTAAGGAAACACAACGTAAATGCACGAGAACAAGCCAATTAAGTCGCATAAATATGCTCCTATCAGAGATGGCATAGTGGTTGTGCAATTTTAGAAAAATCCTTGATAAATCGCCTATAGAATCCTGCATGACCAAGAAAAGAATGAACCTCTCTAACCGAAGTAGGAGAGGGTAAGCGATGTACAAGATCTATTTTAGACTTATCAACTTGAATTCCTTTTTCAGAGATGATATGACCCAAAACTATACCTTGTTTAACCATAAAATGACATTTTTCCCAATTCAAAACAAGGTTAGTTTCCATGCATCTGTTCAAGATTAAAGTAAGATTATGCAAACAACCATCAAATGAGTCTCCAAACACACTTAAATCGTCCATAAATACTTCAATTATCTTTTCAACATAATCTGAGAAGATACTTACCATGCATCGTTGGAAAGTGGCCGGTGCATTGCATAAACCAAATGGCGTACGACGATATGCAAAAGTACCAAATGGACAAGTAAAAGTGGTATTTTCTTGATCATCCGGCGCTATGACAATTTGATTATAACCCGAATAACCATCAAGAAAGCAATAAAAAGAATGACCGGCTAACCTTTCAAGCATTTGATCAATGAATGGCAAAGGGAAGTGATCTTTCCTTGTTGCGGCATTTAGCTTCCTATAGTCAATGCACACCCTCCAACCGGTTTGAATGCGTGTAGGCACAAGTTCATCTTCTTCATTCTTCACCACCGTGACTCCGGACTTCTTGGGAACCACTTGGACCGGCGAAACCCAACAACTATCCAAGATAGGATAGATGACGCCACAATCAAGCAATTTGATGATTTCCTTCTTCACTACTTCCATCATTGGTGGGTTGAGTCGACGTTGGGCTTCCCTTGATGGTTTGGCGCCTTCTTCCATGAGAATTCTATGCATGCACGTGGTAGGACTTATGCCCTTGATATCGGCCAAAGTCCACCCTATAGCCGTCTTGTGCTCTTTGAGAACCCTCACCAGTTTCTCCTCCTCTTGTGTCGTGAGTGATGAAGCTATAATGACGGGCAATGTGTCTTGCTCACCCAAGAACACATACTTCAAGTGATTTGGCAACGGTTTGAGCTCAAGGGTAGGTGGTTGTTCTATAGAAGGAAGCAACTTATTAGTCGAAATTGGAATTGAAATTGGATTAGGGGACTTACCTTGGAGCCGTGGCAATGACTCTAGGGCTGCCACGGTCTCAATTACATCATCATCAAAGGCCACGGCATAGGATTGCAAGTGTATGCCGTGGGGTGCTATGGTCTCAACCATGTGATCCTTCACTTCTATGCCATTTGTGATGATCGTTTCAAGTGCATCTCCATGTAATTGATCAAGGTGTACCTGCGCCAAAGAATCAAGAATATCAATAGAGAAACAAGAGTGATCATCATTAGGAAATTTCATAGTTTCAGAAATATTAAAATCAATCACTTCCCCATCGAATTCCATTGTTAAAGTGCCCTTAAACACATCTATCTTTGTTCGGGCCGTCTTCATGAAGGGCCTCCCAAGAAGAATCGGCAAAGATGGAGCATGGTTGGTTTCTTCCATTTCAAGAATGTAGAAATCCACTGGAAAGATCAAATTATTCACTTGCACTAAGACATCTTCCAATACGCCCTTTGGATAGGCATTAGATCTATCGGCCAACTGAATAATCACACCATCATTTTTCAATTCACCAAGGTTCATTGAAGCATAAATAGAATATGGCATGACGTTAATTGAAGCTCCTAAGTCTAACATAGCATGTTCGAACTTAGTTTGGCCAATAATACAAGGAATTGTAAAGCTACCTGGATCTTTGCATTTTGGTGGTAACTTCCTTTGTAAAACAGCGGAAACGTTTTCACTTACCCTTACTACCTCTTTATGTGACGGCATCTTCCTTGTAGTGCACAATTCCTTCAAGAACTTAGTGTATTTGGGCACTTGCTTTATGGCATCTAGGAGCGGGATATTGACTTGAACTTTCCTAAACGTCTCAAAAATGTCCATTTCATGCTCCTCCTTCTTTGTTTGCAAAAATCTGTGAGGAAAAGGAACATTGGGTGGGACGGGGTTAGAATTAATCGAATTTGAACCCAACTTACCTTTGGTGGCCGAATGGGATGGCATGGATGAGTTTTGGTCCCTTTGGGCTTGCGGCAATGGAAGTTGTGTCCTTGCCGTGGGCTTCCCTTCATCCTCCTCTTCATGTTGCAACGTCTCTTCTTCGTTAGGACTTGTTTTGGGTGGTGTGGATATGGTGCCAACTTCTTTTCCACTCCTCAAAGTGATTGCTTTGGCAGATTCGAATCCTCCCTTTGGATTGACAATGGTTGAGCTTGGAAGCTTGCCTTGGTCTCGGAATTGTCCCACAAACTCCGCAATCTGCCCTATTTGCTTCTCTAAGTGGTCCACCCTTTTGTCTTGGTTTTGCATTGCTTTTTCTTGGTTTTGCAATACTTTGTTTTGATTTTCTTGCCCCTTAGATAAACTAGTATGTAACTTAAGAATTGTAGCATTATCTAAAGATGTACCTTGATGGTTTTGGGCGGATTGGGATGGTGATGCTTCTTGGCCGTGGGTTTTGGTGTAAAACCCCAGGGGTTGCTGCCTAAAGCCTCCTTGTTGGTAAGGTTGTTGAGGCTCCCTCCACTTGAAGTTAGGATGGTCTCTCCAACCCGGATTGTATGTATTGGAATATGGATCATTCCTTGACTGATTTTGGCTTGGAAATCCAATGGCGTTTGCACTCTCCCATCCCCCATTCTCAATCAATTGAGGGCATTTTTCCGAAGGATGACCTTGAATAGAACATACGCCACATACAATTGGACCTTGGATCTTCATTCCTTCGGCCATCTGAGACACAAGAGAGGTAAGATTAGCTAATTGAGTTTGAATGTCGGATTGAGAACTTACCTCATGTACTTGTTGCCGTGGGGGGTCCCTTTGCCCAATTCCTTCGTATTGTTGTGCATTGAGAGCCCGGTTTGCAATGAGATTCTTGGCTGCCATAGGAGTTTTATCCACCAACGCACCTCCCGCCGAAGCATCAAGCATTTGCCTTTCAATAGGAAGAAGACCTTCATAGAAGTATTGAAGTAGAAGCTCCTCCTTCATTTGATGTTGAGGACATGATGCAACAAGGGCTTTAAAACGCTCGTAGTATGTTGGAAAAGACTCCCCTTGACTTTGTTGGATTCCGCTAATCTTCTTTCTCAAGAGAATGACTCTTGAAGTAGGAAAGAACTTTTCAAGAAACGCCCTTTTCATGCTCTCCCAAGAAGTTACCGTTCCGGGTGCTAACTCGTACAACCAATCCTTAGCCTTCTCCAAGAGTGAGAACGGGAGAGCCTTCATCTTCAAAATACTACTATCAACGTTAATTGGAGTCATGCTTGAACACACCACCTCGAACTCCTTCAAATGCTTGTTGGGATCCTCAATGGACAGTCCATGGAACTTTGGAATGTGGTGCAACAAACTTGACTTCAATTCAAATTCGTCGGTCTTGTCTTGAGCCACCCTTGGGTATTGGATGCACAAGGGTGCGGCATTGTCCATTCCCGAAGCGGAAAGCTCCTTGATTGTACGGTTGTCCGCTGCCATGGTGTGGACCTCTTCTTCTTCCCTTGCCGTGGGTCTTTCTTCCTCCTCAAAATTGGAAGCCGAACTAGAACTTGTTGGTTGAAGTTCTGGGTTCTTCTTCTTCTTCCTCAAAGTGTGCTCAAAATCGTCGTCGAAATCCAAGATGTTTGCACTAATGGTTTGAGAACTACGAGTCATAAACTAGTACCTACAAACAAGAAAAGAAATAAGGTCAGTAGCTAAAACAAAAAGAAAACAAAAATAAACAAAAAGAAACAACGGGGGATTAGCAAACTTGCTAATCCCCGGCAACGGCGCCAAAAATTTGATGCGAATTATATAAGCATACAAATTAAACCCTCTTTTGACAATTGTAGTATATGTATAAGTAGGGATCGTTCTAAACCGGGGATTAGGAGGGGTTGCTAAAACACTTGAAAACTGACTCAAAAACGTAAAACAAAGGTTAAAACACTTAACTAGACTCAAAGAATGTAAAACTAAACACTAGAACACTAAAACAAACCAAAAGACTCAAAACAGCAACAAAACACTCAAAACTGCCTTAAAAACACAATCTGGGCAGTTTTGAACACTTAACACTAATTTGGACGAAAATACAATTTGTTTTGACTCAAGAGACTCTAAAACACACCTTTGGAAATATTTGGAATAAGTAAGAAAGAGGGATTTGTTTTTGGACGAATTTAAAAGAAAACAAGTAACTTAAAACTTAAAACAGATTTTTGGACGAATTTGAGTAAAACCAATGGATGATGAACTAGCCCAGGGATACTTCTCCACACATGATACATTCAAACATAAGTTGATTTCCAGTTGCTTTTCCGATAAACCATGAACCTCAATACCCCAGATTAACCTTGACATCACTAATTAACCCTCAGATTTCCCTTAAGTTATTGGATTGGATGACATCATACGACAACCCAAAGCATTCTTCAAAAGTCCCCTACATGACATCATAATAGAGATACAATCAAAGATCATTACGTTCAATGGAAATCATAAGTATTGACAAAGCACTTGTAACTATGACATCATGATACGCATGCTAGGAATTTACTTAACATGATTGTGAAAACAACCGTAACTACTTGTGAATATAAGTTTGTAAGGATTATGTGAAACACCCTTATATTCTAGCACCAAATTCAAGCATGCAAATTAAGTAGGCCTCCCTAATCAACATACAAGAATAAGTTATCCATCAAACGGTTAAGTAAATTGCATTCACAATTTATGAAATCACAACTGGAATTTATCAACTCATATTATAAATATAATCATGGCTTTAAAGCATCCCTAGGCTAAAACGAGTTTAGCCTCTCATGTTCATAACAAAACAAAGGAAATTAGAATTAAACATTGAAAACAAAAGATAGATTACACCTAGAAGCGTTCCAACACTCCAACTCGAATGCATAAACGTCCAAGGCTTCGTCTTCTTTCTCCTCTTCTTTGCTAGGTCACGGCACAAGTGCTAAGGTGGGTTTTTGGATGAGTTTCTGGGTTTAAGTTGGGTTTATGGAGGTATGGTGGTGCGGCAAGGCTTAGTGGTGGTGTAGGGTGGTTTGGACGAAGGTTTGGAAGTCTATGGATGGTGGAAATTTGGATGGAAAGCTGCGGCAAGGCTGGATGTATTTGTGAATGAAGGCTGGTTGTGTGGAAGGGGGAATTAGCTTTCTAAGGGCGCACAAGGGTATTTATAAGGAAGAAAAGACCTAAAGGCTTTATTACTTGGTTTAGGAAAGGACTTAATTCTAAATCTTTGAAGAATAGGAAACACAAAATCAGAAATTGAAGGAAATAGGAATGTGACTTGCGGCAAAGGTTAGAGAGAAAGGGAATGTCTTTTATTTCTGAATTTAGGCAAGGATTTAGGAATATAAAAAGGTATGTGAGTTATGGCTGAAATAGGTAGGAGAAAGGAAGGTGTTTAAGTGTTTAAAATAGGGAACAAAGCCCTTCCTTGCACGGCAAGGAAGGGAAACACAAGGGGACACACGGCATGGCTTAAGGTTGCAAGGGATGTTGTTTTTGTGACCTAGAATAGGTAGGAGCCTTTGATCTTGCTGAAATATGGAGTCTTTAAGGATTAGGAAAGATTAAACCAAAATAGGAAACCTTGGCTTAAATTTCCTACTTCAAGTAGGAAACCTTCTTTGACTAGGATTCCTCATTTGATTAGGAATCCTCTTGTGATTAGGTCTTCAATTTCGTCCATTCCTTTTGCTCCAAACATAAGCTATCCATTCCAAGTCCAATTTTGCTCCAAAATGCTCCAAAATGCATCTTTTTGCTTCCTTAGCCATATGAACCTAAAAACACACGAAAATGGCTTAAACTACTAAAACAACTATGAATTAACAAAATAAATGCACGAAAACAAGCTAAGTAAGTCGCCTAATTATGCTCCTATCAGACACACTTGCATACAAATTGATTTCCGGTTGCTTTTTCGATAAACCATGAACCTCAACACCCCAGATTAACCGTGACATCACTAATTAACCCTCAGATTTTCTTTTAGTTATTGGATTGGATGACATCATATGACAACCCAAAGCATTCTTCAAAAGTTCCCTACTCATCATAATAGAGATACAATCAAAGATCATTACGTTCCATGAAAATCATAAGTATTGACAAAGCACTTGTAACTATGACATCATGATACTCATGCTAGGAATTTACTTAACATGATTGTGAAAACAACCTTAACTACTTGTGAATATAAGTTTGTAATGATTATGTGAAACTCCCTTATATTCTAGCGCACCAAATTCATGCATGCAAACTAAGTGTGCACCCTTAATCAACAAACAAGAATAAGTTATCCATCAAATGGTTAAGTAAATTGCTTCACAATTTATGAAGTCACAATTGGAATTAATCAATTCATATTGCAAATATAATCATGGTTTCAAAGTCTCCCCTAGCTAAAACAAGTTTAGCTACTCATGTTTAGAACAAAACAAAGAGAATATAAATTAAACATTGAAAACAAAGATTGAATACACCTAGAAACGCTCCAACAATCCAAGCTTGAATGGCCAAAACGTCCAAGGCTTCTCCTCTCTTCTTTCTCCTTCTTTGTTACGGCACAAGGGTGTTTGGGTATGAATTATGATGATGGATGGATAGGTTGGATGGTGATAGAGGGTGGATGATGGCTGATAGGAGCATATTTAGGCGACTTAGCTAGCTTATTCTTGTGCATTTGTGCTATTATTTCTTAGTTAATGTCCTATTACAACTCATTTTCGTGTGTTTGTAAGTCCAAAGGGTTAAGGTACCAAGAAAGTGCATTTTGGTGCATTTTGGAGCAGTTTTGGGCACTAAATGGATAGCACATGTATGGGCCAAGATGGATGGACGAATTTGGAGTTCAAAAGGCTAGGAATCTGATAAGGAATCAGCTCAAAAGAGGAAACATTATCCAAAACCTTATCTAACCTTATCCAACCTTATCCTATCTTATCATAACCTAATATTGTTCCACCTTAATCCTAGCTGCAAGTGGACCTAAAAACCTAATTTCTAGAAGCCTTATCTGACCCTAAAAGGGTGCCATACCCTTCCCCCTTTTATTTCTTCTAGAAAACCCAAAATCAGCCACAAAACACTTAGTTTCTAGAAGGCCCAATTTTGGACGAATTTCCTAAACCTTTTTCCTTTTGGATTCTGATTTGTTAGGCCTTAATCCTTGTGGATTTGGGTATACAAATCCTTTTATGAAACTAATTGGGCCAAACCCTCTCCTAAGTGGATTTAACTTACTTGTGCCGAACCCTAGGGCCCTAATCCACTAAGTAACCCTAGGACTATATAAACATAAAATCAGCCACAAATTCGCACCATGATAGGAGCATATTTATGCGACTTAGTTTGCTTGTTTTCGTGCATTTATGTTATTAATTCTTAGTTATTTTAGTTCTTTAAGCTTCTTTTGTGTGTTTTCAGGTTCATGAGACGTATTTGGTGAAAGGATGCATTTTGGAGCCTTTTGTAGCACTTTTGGGCACAAATTGGATAGCTTATGCTTGGAGCAAAAGGAATGGACGAAATTGAAGAGTTGATGTCGCAAGGATTCCTACTACGACAAGGATTCCTACTACGACGAGGATTCCAATTACGAGAAGGTTTCCAAATTGAAGGAGGTTCCCCACTCACATGAGGATTCCTAGTTGGACGAGGATTCCTAATCACACAAGGATTCCTAGTTGAAGTAGGAAAGTTAACTAACTTAGACTCAAAACACTAATTTGGACAGATTCAAACACTTTTCTAACTAATCTAACACACTTAATAAAAGGGGGAATTGATTTGGACGAAATTAATTAAATTGGACAGATTGTAAACTAAGCAGATTAGGCACTAAATTAGGTGAATTGAATGGGAAAAAGGCTAGTTATAGGGTCCTTCTCCACACATGCACATATGTAACACAAATTGATTTCCAGATTTTATCCCTTTAAACCATGAATGACAATGCCCCAAATTAATTGTGAAAAGCACAAATTAACTTTCAAATTTTCCTAGTTTCATTGAATTGGATGGAATACACATCGACAATCAAATTATTCTTATCAAATTCCCTACATGAACTGCATAATAGAGATAAAATCAAAGATCATTAAGCTTTTTGAAAACCCTAAGCATTGACTAGACATTCGTAACTATGAATTGCATGATACTCTTGCCTAGAATTTACTTAATACAATCATGACTGATGTGAAATAAGATATCACTCAAATTAAACCCTCTTTTTGACAATTGTAGTATAGATATAAGTAGGGATCGTTCTAGGCCGGGGATTAGGAGGGATTGCTAATCTAATGAAAATTGACTCAAAGATGTGAAAATATGCTTTAAAACACTTTAAATAAACTCACAAGACTCTTACTAACTTGTATGACTCAAAACAAACTTTAAAAACTCAAAACAACTCAAAACAACCAAAAAGACTCAATTTAGACTTTAGGACTTAATTTGGACGAAAATACACTTAGTTTTGACTCTAAAGACTCAAATAGACTCTTTTGGACAGATTTGGACAAAGTAAGAAAAGTGGTTTTGATTTTGGACGAATTTAAAAGAAAACAAGTAACTTAAAACTTTAAAACAGATTTTGGACGAATTTGAGAAAAACCAATGGATGATGGGATAGCCAAGGGATACTTCTCCACACATGATACATTCAAACATAAATTGATTTCCAGTTGCTTTTCCGATAAACCATGAACCTCAACACCCCAGATTAACCGTGACATCACTAATTAACCCTCAGATTTCCCTTAAGTTAGTGGATTGGATGACATCATACGACAACCCAAAGCATTCTTCAAAAATCCCCTACATGACATCATAATAGAGATACGGTCAAAGATCATTACGTTCAATAGAAATCATAAGTATTGACAAAGCACTTGTAACTATGACATCATGATACTCATGCTAGGACTTTACTTAACATGATTGTGAACATAAGTTTGTGACGATTATGTGAAACACCCTTATATTCTAGCACCAAATTCAAGCATGCAAATTAAGTAGGCCTCCCTAATCAACATACAAGAATAAGTTATCCATCAAACGGTTAAGTAAATTGCATTCACAATTTATGAAATCACAACTGGAATTTATCAACTCATATTATAAACGTAATCATGGTTTCAAAGCATCCCTAGGCTAAAACGAGTTTAGCCTCTCATGTTCATGACAAAACAAAGCAACATAGAATTAAACATTAAAAATAAAAGATAGATTACACCTAAAAACGTCCAACACTCTAACTCGAATGCACAAATGCCCAAGGCTTGGTCTTCCTTCTCCTCTTCCTTGCTAAGTCACGGCACAAGGTCTAGGGTGGTTTTGTGGATGATTTTCTGGGTTTTGGATGGATTTAGGCAAGTGCGGCAAGGGTTGGTGGTGGTGTATGGAGGTTGGGATGGAGGTTTGGAAGTAGGGGAATGAGGGAAGGTTAGTTGCAAGGTTGCGGCAAAGGGTGGATTTCTGAATGAATGAATGAATGTTGTGTGAATGGTGGTGATTAAGTGGTGCGGCAAGAGCTATTTATATAGGCTAATTTGGCACACTTAGTGAAGGAGAAGGATTGCACAATCCCATTGAAAAAGGGTTAATTCAAGGCAGAAACCAAAGGGGATTGGGATAGGTAGTGCACGTCATGGATTTAGGGATTTCTAGAAGGTTAGGTGCGGCACACGTGTAGGGATAGGATAAGGTGTTCTAGAAGAAGTGTTTAAGGCAGATTCCTAACCCTAAAGGGACATGAACATGTGATATAAGAGTAGGAGAAGGATTGCAACTCCTAAACCTACAAGGAATGGTGTTCATGCGGCATACACTTGGATAAGGCTTCTAGAAACTGAAATAGGTATTCAAATATGTAATTAATCCCCTCTAATTAGCTAGGTTTAAGTCCTAACCTGATTTGGATAGGATAGGATAGGATAGGATAAGATAAGGTTAGGAAAGGATAAGGTTGGATAGGATAGGATAAGATAAGGTTGGATAAGGTTCCTTGTTTCTTGCTATTTCCTTATCTTCTTTGCTTTAGGACTTCATCCACCAGATTTGTAGCCTTTCCTAGTCCTTCTTGACTTCAATTTCGTCCATCCTCTTTACTCCATGGTTAAGCTATTCAATCCATGCCCAAAAATGCTCCAAATAGCCTTAAAATGCACTTTCTTGCTCCTCTTGCCATTAGGACCTAAAAACATACGAAAATAACTTAAAAGACTGAACTACGTAGTAATTAACTCACTAAATGCAAAAAAACAACATAACTAAGTAGCATAAATATGCTCCTATCAAATTCTAGTGATTTTCACTACTTGTGAATATAAGTTCATAACAATTAGGTGAAATTCCCTTATATCCTACCATCAAATTCATGCATGAAAACTAAGTCATGCTTACTATGCTTCAAGAACAAGGGTATGGGTGGTCCTAATCTAGGCTAGGTAGGGATGATATGGGTAAACAAAGAACAAAGGCTAACAATGGCTCAATGGGGGTATGACCTACAATATATAGTGCATGGGTTGGCTGTTTGGTTGATGGCTTCACTACACACTTCATCTTGATATATATTATGCAATCATGCTTTGAATGGAATGGATGCAAGTTCTAGCATTTGGAACTAAATGATGAAACGCCTTCTAATTAGCAACCAAGCAAGAATAATGAGATCATGCAACGAGTTTAAAAACAAGAATCACAGATTAATACTCTCCAAAGAATGTTTAAAGCTCAAGTCTCTCAAGGTTGTAATGTTATTCTAAGTTCCTTCCTTCAAGCATATTACAAAAACTTTTTCTTTTTTTTTTTTTTTTCTTTGGGATTAAACATGAATTCATAAACAACAACTATAACCAAGTATAAACCAAGAATATATCAAACTTCCATCCATGTTTATAACTCTCTTTCACAGCCATGCACATAAAAATCAAATCCTCATCATTGTGTTGGAAGGTATCCTAAGACACAAACACACAAAAACAAACACAAAACTGACTCAAACTGACTCTTTTTAGTTGTTTCAAACTGTTTTTCGGATTTTTTCAAAGTAACACATAAAAAGACTTCAAAACATGTTAAAAACACTTAAAACAGTGGGAAACAAGTTTAGACATGTTAGGTGGTAATACCCTACGAATTTCATGCAAAAATAATTCAAAACAGAATATTACCCCCCACACTTAAACTAAACATTGTCCAATGTTTTAGACTAAACTAACAGCAAAGGAACACACAAATAAACACATCACACATAACATAAAGTAAGCAACAAAGGAAAATTTTTAGGGACGCAAATCTGAGTTTAGAGCGATTCCTAAGTTCTTCCTTTGTTGATTGCATGGGTTGCCTCCCAAGTAGCGCTTTCTTTTACGTCTTGCAGCCGGACGATGCCACATTGATCAACCTTCATGGGAACCCACGGCATAGTGGGTGGTCTCCTCCACGTCATGTCCTTCAACATTTGCATAATATGGCTTAATGAATGGGAGGGGATAGTGATCCTCCCTGGTGGTGATGTTTTGGTTCCGAAAGTCCATGTAATTGTTCCCACCACCTTGAAATCGGTTGAGTACCTGCACCAAAGAAGGTAACAACCTATTAGTTGAAATGGGAATTGAAATTGGGATTGAAGACTTACAAACATATTGTGGTGAAGGCTAAAAAACGGCAGCCCTATCAACAATGTCACTATGGCTACTTTCGGCCATATTGGGTGGTTGTAGGGCAATCACTCCAAGTTCCTCTCCAATGGTGGTTCTTGATACATCCTTCTTGATAGGTGTGGATCCTTTCGGCCCTATATCCTTATGCACATCAATGGCAAAACAAGAATGACCATCATTAGGATTCTTAATAGAGTCATAAACATTGAATTTAATTATATCACCACCAAACTCCATTGTTAGTGCTCCCTTGGCCACATCAATCTTTGTTTGGGCTGTTTTCATGAACGGACGGCCTAGCAAGATTGGCAATGATGGAGCATGGCTCGAATCCTCCATTTCTAAGACATAAAAATCTGCAGGAAAGATGAGATGATTGACTTGCACTAAAACATCCTCAAGGACTCCCTTGGGATAAACGTTAAAACGATCGGCCAATTGAATTATAACGCCATCTTGTTTTAACTCACCAAGGTTCATAGATGCATAAATGGAATATGGCATGACATTAATAGAAGCACCTAAATCTAACATGCATTGTTCAAATCTAGTGTTTCCAATTATGCATGGGATAGTAAAGCTCCCTGGATCCTTACATTTTGGAGGTAACTTTCGTTGCAAAACCGCGGATACATTTTCACTTACTTTCACAACTTCTTTGTTTGAAATTCTTTTCCTAGTTGTGCATAACTCTTTTAAAAACTTTGCATACCTGGGTACTTGCTTAATGGCATCAAGTGAAGGAATGTTTACTTGGACTTTCCGAAAGGTATCCAAAATGTCATTTTCGCTTTCTTCCTTCTTTGATTGTGCAAATCTGCGAGGGAAAGGAACATTGGGCAGATTAGTGTCGAAATCACAACATTTGGGACAACATTACCTGAGATGGACGGATGGGAGGGCTTAGATGGCTGCGGCATGGGTGGTGCTACCCTTGCCGTGGGGTAGGATTGCTCATCTTCTTCAATTTGTATCTTCTCATCTTCCTTGTTTTGGGCAGATTCATGTGCTTTGCTTCCCACTTCTTTTCCACTTCTTAGGGTGATAGCTTTTGCAGATTTGAAACCACCCTTGGGATTGACCACCGTAGTGCTTGGTAACTTACCATTTTCACGAAATTGTCCCAAAAATTCGGCCATTTGGCCCATTTGCTTCTTTAGCTCATTAGCCTCCTTTGCTTGGTTCTGCATTCCCTGTGCCATTGTGGTTAATAATTGATATGTTTTATCATCATTCATATACGTACCTGAGTTGGGTTGGGATGATTGTGCTTGAGGAGGTGGTTGTGGTGCCATTGGCCTTGGAAAGAAACCCGGTGGTTGTTAGAATCCACCTTGTTGGGCAGGTTGTGGTGCATCCCTCCATCTGAAATTTGGGTGGTCACGCCATCCTTGATTGTATGTATTAGAGAAAGGATCACCCCTTGGTTGGTTTTGACTCCCATAACCCACGGCATTGGCAGATTCCCACCCTCAATTCTCAATTAATTGAGGGCATTGATCAGATTGGTGTCCGTGAATGGAGCATACACCACAGATTGTAGTTCCTTGCGTTTTGGGGCCTTCAACAAACTGCGATAACATAGACGTAAGGTTAGCCATTTGGGATTGTAACTCAGAAATAGAACTTACCTCATTTACATGATGTGGCCGTGGGGTGTCTCTCTGCCCAAAACCTTCATATTGTTGTGCGTTGAGTGCTCGATTAGCAATGAGAGTTTTGGCATCCATGGGTGTCTTGTCCACTAAAGCTCATCCCGCGGATGCATCCAACATTTGACGTTCAATTGGTAAGAGACCTTCGTAGAAATATTGAAGAAGAAGCTCCTCCTTCATTTGGTGCTGTGGACATGAAGCAACAAGGGTTTTAAAACGTTCATAATAAGTTGGAAAAGATTCACCTTGGCTTTGCTGAATTCCACTAATTTTCTTGCGAAGAAGAATGACTCGTGATGTCGGAAAGAACTTCTCTAAGAAGGCTCGCTTCATACTCTCCCATGATGTGACAGTTCCGGGAGCTAACTCATACAACCAATCCTTGGCCTTCTCCAACAAAGAAAAAGGAAAAGCCTTCATCTTCAAGATGTTGCTGTCCACGTTCACCGGTGTCATACTTGAGCATACTACTTCGAACTCTTTTAAATGCTTATTGGGATCCTCCATTGATAACCCATGGAACTTTGGTATATGATGTAGCAAACTGGACTTCAACTCAAATTCATCGGTCTTCTCAGGGGCTGCCCTAGGGTGTTGGATGCAAAGAGGGGCTGCATTGTCCAAACCCGAGGCAGAAAGCTCCTTGATGGTTCGATTGTCCGCTGCCATGGTTGGTACTTCCTCTTCAAAGCTTGCCGTGGGCTCCTCTTCAACCTCAACTTCTTGCTCTTCTAATTCAGGTTCGGGACAAGGAGGATTAGACTCTTGCACTTTCCTTTTTCATCTCAAAGTCCTCTCGAAATCGCCGTCAAAGTCGAAGATATTCTCACGAATAGGTTGTGAGCTACGGGTCATAAACTAGTACCTGCACACAAGAGCAAACAAGATAAGTAACCAACTTAGTAGACTCGGCACAAGTAAGAAAATAAAGTGCCTATACACGGCACAAAAACAAAACACACACACACGGTGCAAAAATTAAAACAAAACAGAAACTAAACAATTTAAACAAGACACAAGACAAGGGATTAGCAACTTTGCTAATCCCCGGCAACAGCGCCAAAATTTTATGCGTTACGAATGTGACACACAAATTAAACCCTATTTGTGACAATTGTAGTAATGATGTAAGTAGGGATCGTTCTAACCGGGGATTAACTAGGGGTGCTAAACACTTTAAACTGACTCAAATAAATAAAACTAACCTTTAAAACACTTAACTCACTTAAAGAAAACTCAAAACAAGTTCACAAGACTCAAAATGAGCTAAAAACACTCAAAACTGCCTAAAAACACAAACTGGGCAGTTTTGAGCCTAAACACAAACTTGGACGAAAATTGGTTCTAACTTGACTCAAAACTCTTAAAAACACAATCTAAAACATAATTGAACCAATTAGACACTCTAAGACAATTGGGGATTTGGTTTTGGACGAAAATCAAACAAACAAAACAAGAATGTAAACTAGGCAGATTTGGACGAATTTAAAGGTGTTTGTGACTCCAAATACTTAAAAACCAAAATAAGACAGATTATAATGACTAAGAATTAACAAAATATGGGGGGATTGTGTTTGGACGAAATTAAATTAAATGGACAGATTATAAAGAAAACAAATTGTAAAACAAATTGTGATGAATCAATGGATGATGGAATAGCTAAGGGGTTCTTCTCCACACATGAAATATATGCAATGTAAATCAATTTCCAGTTATCAATTCAATAAGTTATGAACCTCGACACTCCAAGTTAATTAGGTCCGCTTAAATTAACCTTCAGATTTCCCTAGAATCATTGAATTGGATGAATATGCATCGCAACCAAATTATTCCTAACAAGTTCTCTATATGAACAGCATGATAAAGATACAAGTTAGAATCATTACGTTCTTTGGAAATCATAAGCATCGACAAGGCATTTGTAACTATGAAAAGCATGATACTCTTGCCAGGAATCTACTTAACATGATCGTGACTAGCGACCTTCACTACTTGTGAATATAAATTCATAACGATTAGGTGAAACAAACTTATATCCTAGCACCAAATTCAAGCATGCAAATTAAGCGTGCACTCTCAATCAACATACAAGAATAAGTTCTAAATCAAACGGTTAAGCAAATTGTATTCACGACTTATACAACGATAACTGGAAGTAATCAACTTATTTCACATATATAATCATGGTTTCGAATACACCCTTAGCCAAAACGAATTTAGCCAATCATTCTCAAAGCAAAACAAAGATTACATGAATTAGACATTGAAATATAAGATAGAATACACCTAAAATTGTTCAACAACTCAGAATGAAGAGCCAAACAATTGAGTGAATCTGTCTCCTTTCCCTTGCTTGCGGCAGATTGGATGCTGGTGGTTTCTAGGCTGTTTTGGTGATGTAGAATGGATTTTGGGGTGGTTAGAGGCACGGCAAGGGGTGTCGGTTGGGTGTTGATGCGAGAATTATACGCGCATAAATTAAACCCTCTTTTCGTCAAATTGTAGTATATGTATATAAGTAGGGATCGTTCTAGACCGGGGATTAGGAGGGACTGTTAATCACTTGGATTTGACTCAAAAACGTAAAAACACAATATAAAACACTATACTAGACTCAAAGAATGCAAAACTAAACTTTTAAAACACTAAGACAAACCAAAAGACTCAAAACATCACAAACACACTCAAATCTGCCTAAAAACCACTTTCTGGGCAGATTTGAGCACAAACACAAATTTGGACGAATTTGTGTAACAACTTGACTCAAGAACGTAAAAACACAATATAAAACATTAAACTAACTCAAAGAATGTAAAACTAAACACTTAAAACATTAAAACAAACCAAAAGACTCAAACATCACCCAAAACACTCAAAACTACCTTAAAATCACTTTCTGGGCAGTTTTGAGCACTTTGGTGAATTTGGACGAAATTGGGAAATAAAATGAATCAAAACACTTAAAAGCACAAACTAAATTGATTTCTAACTAAATTGGACATTAAAGTAAAGGGGGATTCAGATTTATACGAAAATTGAAATAACAAAACAAGTTAATAAACTAAACAGATTGTAAAACGAATTTGTTGGAATGGAATGAATGGATGATAGAATGGCTAAGGGGTTCATCTCCATACATGTTATACTTGCATAATAAAATGATTTCCAATTGCATTTCAATAAACCATGAAACTCAACACCCCGGGTTAACCGTGATGCACTAATTAACCTTCAAATCTTCCTAACGTTATTGAATTGGATGGGTTAGCGCATACAACAATTCAAAACATTCCCCACAAGTCCTCAACATGAATGCATAGAAGAGATACAAGCAAGAATCATTACGCTCTATGAAAATTATAAGTGTTGACGAGGCATTCGTTACTATGGATTGCATGAAACTTATGCCAAGAATTCGTTTAACGCGATTGTTTATAAGCAACCTCCACTACTTGTGAATATAAGTTCGTAACTATTAGGTGAAACTCACTTATATTCTAGCGTCATATTCATGCATGAAAATTAAGCGTGCACTCTCAATAAACATACATAAATAAGTTATCAATCAAACAGTTAAACAAATTGAATCCACAACTTATGAAACGCAATTAGAAGTAATCAAATCAAAATGAAAGAATAAACATATATTTCGAATCCCCCCCTAACCAAGGGGGGGTTTAGTTCCTCATGGTACAAAACAAAGAGAATCAAAGAAACACCTAAACATTCCAACAACTCAAACTTGAATTGTATGAACGTTTAGGCCCTCTTATCTTCCATTCCTCATTCGTACAAAACAAAGAGTATTGACATTAAACCTTGAAATCAAAGAAACACCTAAACATTCCAACAACTCAAACTTGAATTGTATGAACGTTTAGGCACTCTTCTCTTCCTCTTCGTTGTAGCACAAGGTCTAGGGATAGTTTGATGGTGTGAATGGTTTGGGGAGTGGTGGAAATGGAAGGATGGTGTTTGGATTGTAAGGGAGAGCACGGCACAAAGGAGTTTGATGGTCTACATTTCTGCAATGGATGAGATTATGAATGGAATGGATGGACTTTGTGAAGAAATCGGCCCCAAGGGACCAATTTCTGTTGTGAAATGAATTGTGTGAGAATGAATGCAATGGATGCTTATTTATAGGTGAAATGGGGGGAACATGACAGCTAGGTTATGATGATGAATGCATGTGCAAAGTTGGTTGAATGATTATGAGTGCATGTGGCTGAAATAGCATGTGGAATGGCTGGAAATGCAAGGAGAATGCATGTGCACGGTTTTGGGAGAGAATGGGAGTGCAAGTGGCTGAAATGTTAGAGGAACAAGTGCATGTGGCTGCATTGTGGTGCAATGATGGAGGAACAATCTGAAAATGCAAGGTATGGCTGGAATGATTGTGTTTGTTTGAATGTGCATGTGATTAAATTAAAGGATGCAAAGTAAATAAATAATGAATGCATGTGTTGAATTATGAAGATGCATGTGCAATGAAGTGGAATGACAATCTAAAATGGGATAGGTACCCACGGCAATGATGATTTCTGGTGGTGTTTGGGTGTATGTTTGAATGGTGCATGTGGGTGAAGGTGTGGCTGCATGTTTGAATGATTAAAGGGACATGTGGGGGTGGAAATGATGAATGAAATGCATGTGAATGACAGCTAGATATGTTGATGAATGCATGTGACTTGTTTGTGGTGAGTGAAAATGCAATCTGAAATGGGAGAGCATGTGGATTAAAGGGGGAATGGTGGCTGCAAAGTGAATGAATAATGAAATGGGAAAGCATGTGCAAGGTTTTGGTCTGAATGATTGAATGTGCATATGGCTGCAATGGATTAGGAATCCTTCAATTTCGTCCATCCTCTTGGCTCCAAGCATATGATATCCATTCCAATCTCTAATTTGCTCCAAAAGGCTCCAAAAGGCATCCTTTTGCATACTTTGCCCTTAGAACCTACAAACACACGAAAATAGCTTAAAGTACTAAAATAACTAAAGAAACATAACGTAAATGCACGAGAACAAGCCATTTAAGTTGCATGAATATGCTCCTATCAGGTGTGGATGAGTGTTTGATGGCTGGAAGGTGGTGGAGAACTCGGCAAAGAGGGTGGAAGAAGGTGGTGCGGCTGGTTGTGTTTCTGGGCTGTTTTATGATGTTTTGGGATGAATGGATTTGTGTGGGAGTGAATGGACGAATTTCTGTGGTGAATGATACCCTAGGGTTTGGCCAAAGGATGATTATATGTGTTTTAGGAAGTTAATAACATACCTAATTAAGTTTTGATTCAGATTTCCTAGTCTAAATAGAAAAGGTAAGTGAATAAAGTCCAAATAAAATCAGAAAAAGGGGATGCACGAATTTAAACAAATAAGGAATGTCCTTGCCTTGCAAGGAATCAGAAATTAAACCCCTTGCACAGCAAGGAAAGGGGATTTAAGGTAAGAAACGAAATTGGTGCAACAGAAGGAAGGAAAAGTCAATTCCTTGCAAGAAATCAGAAATTAGGACTTTAGGGAAAGTTTTAGAACTAGGAAAGTGAATTAAACTAGGAAATAAGAGTTTGAAATCAGGAAACATAAGGGGAGGTGCGGCATAAGGTTTAGGGAAAGGTATGGCATTAAACAAGAGGTGTTAGAATAAGGGAAAGGTCCTAACACATATGAAAAATAGGGAAGTTTGCACAAAGAAAGGGAAACCACCTTCTTTGCACGGCAAGGAAAGGAAAATTTGCAAAGAACCTTTGTTTGTTGTCCAAGGGTGCTAGGGAGCCATCTTAAGTGCTAAAACTTAGAGCGTTCTTGATTTAGGAAAGGTCAACCAAAATAGGAAACTTTGGCTTAACTTTCCTACTTCAAGTAGGAATCCTTGTGTGATTAGGAATCCTCATGTGAGTGGGAAACCTCCTTCAATTTGGAAACCTTCTCGTAATTGGAATCCTCATCGTAGTAGGAATCCTTGTCGTAGTAGGAATCCTTGCGATATCAACTCTTCAATTTCGTCCATTCCTTTTGCTCCAAGCATAAGCTATCCAATTTCTGCCCAAAAGTGCTCCAAAAGGCTCCAAAATGCATCCTTTCGCCAAATACGTCTTATGAACCTGAAAACACACAAAAGAAGCTTAAAGAACTAAAATAACTAAGAACTAATAACATAAATGTACGAAAACAAGCAAACTAAGTAGCATAAATATGCTCCTATCAGTAGGGATCGTTCTAGGCCGGGGATTAGGAGGGATTGCTAATCTAATGAAAATCGACTCAAAGATGTAAAAATATGCTTTAAAACACTTAAACACACTCAAAAGACTCTAACTAAACTTGTATGACTCAAAACAATAAAAAGGACTCAATTTAGACTCTAAGACTCAATTTGGACGAAAATACAATTAGTTTTGACTCAAAAGACTTAAAAAGACACTTTTGGACAGATTTAAAACAAGTAAGAAAAGGGGGTTTGATATTGGACGAATTTAAAAAAAACCAATGGATGATGAACTAGCCAAGGGATACTTCTCCACACATGATACATTCAAACATAAGTTGATTTCCAGTTGCTTTTCCGATAAACCATGAACCTCAATACCCCAGATTAACCGTGACATCACTAATTAACCCTCAGATTTCCCTTAAGTTATTGGATTGGATGACATCATACGACAACCCAAAGCATTCTTCAAAAGTCCCCTACATGACATCATAATAAAGATACAATCAAAGATCATTACGTTCAATGGAAACCATAAGTATTGACAAAGCACTTGTAACTATGACTTCATGATACTCATGCTAGGAACTTACTTAACATGATTGTGAAAACAACTGTAACTACTTGTGAATATATGTTTGTAACGATTATGTGAAACACCCTTATATTCTAGCACCAAATTCAAGCATGCAAATTAAGTAGGCCTCCCTAATCAACATACAAGAATAAGTTATCCATCAAACGGTTAAGTAAATTGCATTCACAATTTATGAAATCACAACTGGAATTTATCAACTCATATTATAAACGTAATCATGGTTTCAAAGCATCCCTAGGCTAAAACAAGTTTAGCCTCTCATATTCATAACAAAACAAAGGAGAATAGAATGAAACATTGAAAATAACAGATAGATTACACCTAAAACGTTCCACACTCCAACTTGAATGCATAAACGTCCAAGGCTTCGTCTTCCTTCTCCTCCTCCTTTCTAAGTCACGGCACAAGATGCTCATGTGGTTTTGTGGATGATTTTCTGGGTTTTGAAAGGATTTAGGAAGGTAGGGTGGTGTGGCAAGGGTTATGGGTGGTGTATGGAGGATTGGATGAAGGTTTGGAAGTAGGGGAATGGTGGGAAGTTGAACGGAAGGTTGCGGCAAGGTTTGGTTTTCTGAATGAATGAAGGCAGGTTGTGTGGAAGGGTGATTAGGGTGCGGCTAAGGGTGCGGCTAAGGTCTCTAAGGGTGCGGCTAAGGGTATTTATATGGAAGAAAGAGACCTAAGGCTTTATTACTTAGTTTTGGGAAAGAAATAACTCCAAATCCTTCAAGAATAGGAAACACAAAGTCAGAAATTGAAGGAAAAGGGAAGTGACTTGCGGCATTCAATTAGGAGAATGGGAATGTCATTTATTTCTGAAATTAGGCAAGGATTTTGGAATAGAAAAGGGTATGTGAGTTATGGCAGAGTTTGGTATGAAGAAGGAAGGTGTTTGAATGCTTTAAAATAGGAAATAAAGCCTTCCCTTGCACGGCAAGGAAGGGAAACACTAAGGGAATACACGGCAAGGCTTTTGGTTTCAAGGAAACATTGTCTTGTGTCCTAGAATAGGTAGAAGTCCTTGATATTGCTGAAAACATGGAGTCTTTAAGGATTAGGAAAGATTAAACCAAAATAGGAAACCTTGGCTTAACTTTCCTACTTCAAGTAGGAAACCTTCTTTGACTAGGATTCCTCATTTGATTAGGAATCCTCTTGTGATTAGGAATCCTAACTCTTTTAGGTCTTCAATTTCGTCCATTCCTTTTGCTCCAAAAATAAGCTATCCATTCCAAGTCCAATTTTGCTCCGAAATGCATCTTTTTGCTTCCTTAGCCATGGGAACCTAAAAACACACGAAAATGGCTTAAACTACTAAAACAACTATGAACTAACAACATAAATGCACGAAAACAAGTTAAGTAAGTTGCCTAAATATGCTCCTATCAATACTTAATCATAGTTACCACTCACTAGCTCGCATTTCATCAATTAAAACATGATTTTGAATGTAGTAACATGCCTTAGAGAATCCCTCAATTCCTCACTAGATATACTCTCTATTTTCACACAGATTTTCTGACTACACTCCCTACATAGGTATATGTGAGAAGATTGATGCAAAATGTAGACGAGCCATTCACACAGATTTTATTTCTTTTTTTTTTCTTTTCTCGTGCCTCCTTTAAGACTTTGGCACACACATACACACAAAAATCCCTTCCCCCACACTTGTTTTCTACAATAATGTCACTCAAAAGGAATTCCTTCTAAGTCATGCTCCACTATACCTTAAGAACAAGGGTATGGAAAGTCCTATTCTAGGCTAGGTAAGGGGGATGTGGTTAACAAAGAAAATAGGCCAAATAAGGCTCAAAGGGGCTAATCCTACAATACAAATGACAAAGGGGTAAGGCTTTTTGGCTCTGGGCTTAAATAAACAACTTCATCTTGTTATTTGTTATGCTAATCAATTTCATGCTTTGAATGAAACGGGTATGAGTTCTAGTATTTGGAACTATAGTGATGAAACGCATTCTAAGTAGCAACCAAGCAAAGAATAATGAGATCATGCAACGACTTTAGAAAACAAGAATGAACAAATTAATAACTCTCCAAAGAACGTTTAGGCTCAAGTCTATCAGGGTTGTAGCGTTAGTTTGAGTTTCTTCCTTCAAGCATGTTACAAAAACTGATTTTTTCTTTTGTGATTAGATGTGAATTCGTAAATGTCAACTACAACTAAGTATAAACCAAAGAGTATATCAAACTTCCATCCATATTTGTAACTTTCTTTAATAATCATGCAATTAAAAACCAAATCCTCATCATTGTGTTGGAAAGTACCCTAAGACACAAACAAACATAAAAACAAAAAACGACTCCAAAAACAACTCTTTTTGGGTTTTTAAAACACTTTTTTTCGATATTTTTTTCAAAATTTTCGTATTTTCTGATCAAAATACATTAAAACACATCAAAACACACTAAAAAGACTTCAAAACAGTGAGAAACAACATTAGAAGTGATAGGTTATAAAATCCCACGAAAATCATGCAAAAACAACTTGTTTACCCCCCCACACTTAAACCAAACATTGTCCTCAATGTTTTAGGCATAGACTCACAAACAAACAAACAAATACACAACTAACAAACATGACAAGCATGGCAAAGTAAAAGCAATAAAGAGTAGGAGTTTAGGAACGCAAATCTTGTTGTGGAGCTAGAGTTCCATCATCTCCTCGTTTGAACACATGGGTTGCCTCCCAAGAAGCGCTTGCTTTAACGTCTTCCAGCCGGACGATACTTCCTTTTAATCTGCAATAGGGCTCACGGCATGGAGGGATATATCCTCCACTCCCTGCTCCTCAAAGTGCTTACAGTATGGCTAACACACCCTAACCCAGAAAGTCCACTTGGACCTTGAATCGAGCTGTGCTGGCCGACACCTGGAAGGTGACGAAGCCATAAAATGTGATAATGTATAAAAAGTGAATAAATTTGAATCTAAAAGTGTCTAAATACCAGAGTGCGCTACGAGTGGGAGCGAACCCATTTCACACGCGATGTCAGAGCATAAGTAAGGTACAGTAGTGTGGGTAAGAATCATACCCTTAAAAGTAGCCACCAATACTAATATTAGCTATATATCCTCGTCGATACGAACTCAGCAGTGAAAACCTGAAGGGGTACAAAACAAAAAGTGTGAGTAAGCAGTAAAACCAAGCTTCCCAAAACTATTACCTTTCCAGCAGTAATAACCCCTAACTGTAATTCCCTTATCGTTTTCTATAGGACAGTACAACATATATACATATATCCAAACCATACTCAGAAATGACCAAAACCAAGGTTTGCCATCAACTCCACCATACATTAATAAGTAGGCCAAATGAACCTAATCAATACAAAGTGATATATCAGTCAGAGTTACCTATAGTGACCTGTACGACTTATCCATATCTCATCAATCATGGCTAGCATATAAGTCGAAGTCACCTATAGTGACCTGTACGACTTATCCATATCTCATCAATCCTGGCTAGCATATAAGTCGGAGTCACCTATAGTGACCTCTACGACTTATCCATATCTCATCAATCATGGCTAGCATATAAGTCGGAGTCACCTATAGTGTGACCTGTACGACTTATCCATATCTCATCAATCCTGGCTAGCCAATAGCTCAATAAGTATACCTGCACACGAGTCGGAACCACCTAAAGTGGTCTGTACGACAGGACTGGGTGTAAATAAATACGCTCAAGTGCTACGATCACATGAAGACTGTGCGAATAATCGCGGGTCACCTACGAGTCGGTACCACCTAAAGTGGTCTGTACGACAGGACTGTGCACCTACCTTGGATCCAAGGTGAGCGTAAGGTGCGGGAGGTGAACATCACGTGAATGACTCTGCCCTGGCCACGGGCGGGAGCACTAACACCGGGGTGCAGGTTTATGAGCTCTCAATGCATCTTAATATAACATGTGCAACTCATGGCAACCAGTACGACAGTATCGAAGTTGCCTAACACATAACTGTAGTCATGCTATAACGCAATCGATTCAACTAATACCATAAACTCACTTGAACTTACCTGGGTGTCCTGAGTTCACCTTTGCACTTGAAAGCATTCCCAATAATTATATGCAAGTAATATACATATGGATATAACATAATGCAATCTAATACTCAACCATGTCGTAGCATTTTTAATTATAAACAATACGGTGTGAAGTGTACAATCAATAACGCCCTACTCCCGAACTACTTCTTTTCAGGGATAATTATCCATGACAACCCAATTAACACTAATTTAACTAACTAATTCACAAAACTAAAACTTGCCTTTACCAATTTCCTTCGCATTACTCAATTTCCCAAGCAAGGTTTTTGTCTCAAATATTTTATGGCTGCATCTAACGTCTCGTTAGACTGCCTACGTACCCTAAATAGGGATAAAGCCATTCGTAGTTCATATAGGTACTTCAAGCATTCACAATAATTATATGAAGGTAATATACCTAATCAATTTAAACGTGTCGATAGAACTCTCAATAATATGTACGATAAAAAGGAAAAGATCCACTCACCAGGAGTCCACGCTATGATTCTCTAGCGCACGCATCGAGGCGTCCTGAATGATCGGTCCCTGTGACCAATTATCAAATCACATCTCAGAACTCTTATCCGTAGAATACGTAATTCACATAAAACACAACCTCAGCGACATTCTAAAATTGTTTGAGACCCATTGACCACAAGTCAACAGTCGATCAAAGATCGACGGTAGGGTTTACAACCCTGTATAACTTGACCCAGAAGATCCGCATATTAGATTTCCAATCCGCAGCTCCCAGCAATCCACAATATGTTTCTAGAATAACATATTAAAAATTTCATTACGATCCAACGGTCAGATCTTCGCCAATTGCCTAAAACAAGTGGCCGTGAACATTTATTTTACTAACTTACAAATCCAATTCAGGAAGATCCGTAAGTCGGATTCCCGATCCATAAATTACATATTATAATGTATCCAATTTTGGTGACAATCCAACGGTCGGATCATCGATTCCCATTTTTATCAAGTAACGTATCGTAACGAATTTAGGTTCCAACGATCAACCTACGTCATTCAAATGACAAAAATGAATTCAAGACATTCGACATAGCCTAAAAATAGCATTGGCGGCCCACTGGCCACGCGCCGCCGCACGTGCCGCCGCGGGTGGCGGTCGGCCGCCCCAACTCGTCGGAAAATCCAACTATTTCCAAAAATTCTCAAACTTTACAGAAATGAAGATCTCAGTGAGTGGAACAACTTTCATACCTGCCACGAAGTCCAAAAGTGGACGAAAGATGGTCAATTTTGCCGACATCGATTCGTCGTCTACAGTGGTCCAACGGGGTCAAGGTTGGTTGGGTTTTGCTCCTGGGATGATGGGCTACAAAGCCCAAGTGGTGGCATCAGCCATCGCTTTGCCAATTTGCCGAAAAATCGAAAAGGATGGCCGGAGCACTATTGATTTTCGTCAACTTTCGTGGCCTCAAACTGCCACATACCATGGTTAATCAAGGTGGTTCTTAGGTGGGTTTTGTAGAGGGGAAGGAGAGCTTCAAGATGGTGGTGGTGGCATCGAAAAACTCCACCGGAGTTGGCCGGAATCGGCCTTGGAAAATGGGAACTCGTGGTGGGTGCGGTGGACGGGAAGCCACTTCCTTTTCCTTTTTTTATTTTTATTTTTATTTATTTATTTATTTTTCTCACTCTCTTTCCTCCATTTCTGATTGGGCTTCACCTTGAATAACCAATTTCTGATTGGGGATTTAATTTAATTAACACTAAACCTTGAATAACCAATTTCGAACGTCCGTAACTATACCGTTATAATCCGGACTCGCAAACGTCTTTTGCCTATACGTTCGTACCAATGAGTACTACGAGGATATGCTAAAAGAATAAGTCTCACATCTCTCAAGTCGATGGTCAACGGAAGTCAAAGTCCTTGCCTCTAGGGCAATTTCGTAAATTCACGCTTTTAAAATAAAATAAAAACATAAAATTTGGAACGGGTTGTCACAATCTACCCACCTTAAGAAAATTTCGTCCTTGAAATTTAAAATCATCAGTCCAAAGTAGAATACTCAAAATTAAAGAGATATATGTATGTAAATACATACACGAGGAAGACATCAAGTTATAGCGTCTACAAAAAGAGGATGACATTCCGTCATGATTGGAGTGTAGTGACTCTTCTTTCATGCCTCCAAATTCCTACTTTCCTTCTTTTTTTTTTTTTTTTTTTTTTTTTTTTTGTTTTTCATAAACGTGTTCAAAGCGTAACGCACTTCGAAATTAAGCATGTAATATTTTTGGGTCAAGCCCAAAACAACAATTAATGAATTAAATAAGTAAATACAAATATTAACGTAGAATAATCTACTTGTTTACTTGCTTAACAACCCAACGAATAAGTTATTAATATTACGGTCTGCACCCCACAAAACCGACAATTCACTGTTGTATAAGCAAGTAACAATTCCCGAAGGTGCAATATTACCATCTTGCCCCTCAATGGGAAATACACATACCAGCCTCGATCGTACTCATTCACTACCTTCTGAGGCAACATCGTCAATAACATAAATTTTCTACATCACAATCTCAATCAAATATTTGTTCGCAATAATCTGTTGTAAATCACAAGCTGCACATACAATATTTGTATTATATTTCGAAGGATACCATACTCCTAAACAGGAATGTAACCGTAGTTATCCATAATTCTAACAAAAGTATGCGTCCATTAAATATGCGCTGTGCGTAAAATCTCCATACATCAACTCCAATGATACCATAGTTAACCCGAAATTGTAACTGTGGTTACAAGTGACTAGAATGGAGATAAGGATATACTACAACCATGCTACTGGTGGGACAAACAAGATGCAACTCGTCCACAAAGGTCTGACTAATTCATTTCAAACTAATCGTTAATCTAGGGGTAGAAATACAATACTGAACAACTTCTAATACTCAAAACCTTCATAACGACTTCCAAAGGCTTGGAAGTGAAACATGTAACACGATGAAATATAAATACACCAAGATGATAATCTTGTCTGGTTTCTATTTGCTGAATTTGTATAGAAGTCTAGGAGTAGTTTTCTCAAAAAGTCATCGTCCTCTGGACGCAATTAGAAAATTGTAGTTGCCCAAGGAAGTTTGAACTCTATATCCTCAATATCCCCACAACATTAATCAAAAGCGGGGTGCATCTAGAGTGAGGATTCATTTAGAACACATCAAAGGGAGCCTCGATTTTATCTCTTCCCTATTTCCACATTTGATCACGTCACAAAGAGAACTTCTAGATCACATCACCCGAAGAGGTTGACTACATCCCACTTCTATCTTAGTGGTCTTCACAAGTGTCTTGTTGTTGAAATTTCAACACCCATTTTAAGGAAATAACTATTGCCAATACTTCAATTTTTTGAGCAAGAAGAATATTGTTTTCTACTTAAGTAAACAACCACCAATTGGAACATCATATAAGCGTATCATTGGTTTAGCATCACGATTAATGAATTTCACATTCTTTACATATACAACATATCTCGAATTGAGTATATAAAAAGATACTTCCTAACTCCATTCATACAAAATGATTAAAATCATTTTAACCATTTCTTGATAGATTAAAGGTAACTGTATATCGATACTCATATTTCCCAACTAAATAGAATAGGACAGGCTGGAAGTGTGCGAGAGTAGATACACAATAGTGCACTCATAAATGCTAATTTAATTCTACTATTGCCTCTGATAGAACTTAGCTTGTTCCAAAAAGTAAATGTAATAAAAAGTTCTAAGATCAATGAAGATTTGGACACACTTTTCTACATAAGAGTCCTAATCAATATTCCAATGAAATTAGAAATTGTTAATTCTAGGTCATAAGTATGATGGTTCATCTTTAGCGGTTCTACCACTGAGAAACATAAGTGTTAACATACTAAGAAAGTCTGAATCCGAATTGACTTGTCACATCAATCGACAATCACCATGCATCATCAAAATCTCCATAGAGAAGTGTCATCTAGCCTTCGAAATAAGGTGATGACTGTTGACTTTAGGTCAATGAATAAGATGGTTCGTTTCAAACAGTTCTAATCGTGAAAAGTAAAAGCAATACTCCGTCATGTTGCCATACCAACTTAACAATGTGGTGGTATCCGCGATAAGATTTTTTTTTTTTTTTTTTTTTGGGATATGACGCCAAAAGCATACGTCCTCGAAATTTACAGTACTACTAACCAACCCTACGACACGAACTAAAAGGTCTTCACAGTTTCCTCGACACTCATAACAATCTAACAGTGAGATATCATCCCGCATTTCGATTCTAATGTCTACCTGTAGAAGTGATCGAGAGGTGGTTAGTCAAAGGGTTTTCGTTTACTTAGATAAATGATAGGGTAAAAACAACAATCATGAGTTTACCGCCCCATTACAAAGCTTATTCCTAAGCTTCCACGATCCTAATTTATTCGGCTCAAGCGAAGTAGTTCATTGATCCTAGGAGGATTTGATGATTGCTTTTCGGATTTCTACAACTCCCAGGATATGACAACTTACATTCGCAAGCCTATTCTCACCCATTTAATAAGTACAACTACGAAAGCAAAAATCTGGGAATAGCGTTGATTGAAAAATCCCAATGCTAGAAAAAGACCTTGCTTAAGATCTACTTTCAAAAAGACTTCATCGACAGTCGATCTTCCTCCTCAAGATCCAACATGAACACAAGTATGCTTGAAGATATTAGTGCTAATAGGGACCAAGAGTGCTCACTTCACGCGTGTGATGAACACAATACTGCCCAACATATGCTCTAATACCAAACTGACACACCCCGACCCAGAAAGTCCACTTGGACCCTGAATCGAGCTGTGCTGGCTGACACCTGGAAGGTGACGAAGCCATAAAATGTGATAGTGTATAAAAAGTGAATAAATTTGAATCTAAAAGTGTCTAAATACCAGAGTGCGCTACGAGTGGGAGCGAACCCATTTCACACGCGATGTCAGAGCATAAGTAAGGTACAGTAGTGTGGGTAAGAATCATACCCTTAAAAGTAGCCACCAATACTAAGATTAGCTATATATCTGATAGGAGCATATTTATGCGACTTAATTGGCTTGTTCTCGTGCATTTACGTTGTGTTTCCTTAGTTATTTTAGTCCTTTATGCTTCTTTTGTGTGTTTTTAGATTCATATGGCTAAGGAAGCAAAATGGTGCATTTTGGAGCATTTTGGAGCAAAATTGGACTTGGAATGGATAGCTTATGTTGGAGCAAAAGAAATGGACGAAATTGAAGACCAAATTGAGTTAGGATTCCTAATCACAAGAGGATTCCTAATCAAATGAGGAATCCTAGTCAAAGAAGGTTTCCTACTTAAAGTAGGAAAGTTAAGCCAACGTTTCCTATTTTGGTTTAATCTTTCCTAAAGCCTTAATGACTCCAGATTTCAGCAATATCAAAGGATCCTACCTATTCTAGGTCACAAATCTTGTAACCTTAAGCCATGCCGTGTGTCCCTTTGTGTTCACCTTCCTTGCCGTGCAAGGAGGGGCCTTGTTTCCTGTTTTAAACCATTTAAACACATTCCTCTTTCATACCTAGCTCAGCCATAACTCACATACCCTTTTCTATTCCAAAATTCTTGCCTAATTTCAGAAATAAAAAGCATTCCTTTTCTTACAAACCCTTGCCGTGCAAGGGAGATAGTTCTTTCCTATTTCCTTGCATTAAAACACATTCCTTTTGTGTTTTATTCCCTTGCCGCACCTATTAACCACTTTCCCTTAAATTTTTGATTTGATTTCCTATTTCTAGAAGCTTTTGACTTAATTTCTGATTACCTAAATAACCTAGGGTTTTAATTCCTGAAATCATATTAATAAACCTCCTTGTTGCAGCCACAAGGGAGGGATTCATTCACCATTCACGCCAGAAAATCATCCCATCTCTCTAACACATCCATACTTCACCATTCTCCATATTTTCTGCCCAAAAACAAACCCTTGTCGTCCCCTACATCCATCCCAAACCTAAATCCATCATTCTACAATAACCCCCTAAACTCACCAAAACCTCTTGTGCCGTGGCAAAGGAGAGGAAGAAGATTGCTTGAAGATTCTAGCTATTCAACATTGGATCGTTGGAGTATTTAGGTGTTCTCTTTCTTATATTTACAATGTATAAATCTGTTTTCCTTTGTTTTGTGAACATGAGGAACTAAGCCTTTTGGCTAGGGGGCTATTCAATACCATGATTATGCTTGCAAGATGAATTGATTACATCCAATTGTTATTTCATAAGTTGTGAATTCAATTTGCTTAACTGTTTGATTGAAAACTCATTCTTGTGTGTTGATTAAGGTGGCCACTTAGTTTTTCATGCAGGGATTTGAAGCTAAAATATAAGGGAATTTCACCTAATAGTTATAACCTTTTATTTGCTAGTAGTGGAGGTCATTTATCGACGATCGCGTTAAGTGAATTCTTGGCAAGAGTTTCATGCTTTTCATAGTAACAATTGCCTCGTCAATACTTATAGTTTTCATGAAACTTAATGATCTTTGATTGTACCTTTATTGTGCTTTTCACGTAAGGGACTTTTAGAGAATGTTTTGAGTTGTTGTATGCGCATTCCCATCCAATTCAATAACTTAAGGAAGACTTGAAAGTTAAAAAAGTGCTGTTCACGGTTAACTTGGGGTATTGAGTTTCATGATTTATTGAAAGAAGCAATTGGAAATCAATTTGAATGCAAGTGTATCATGTGTGGAGAAGAACCCTCTAGTTAGCCCATCATTCATCAATTCACCTAATTTAGTCTAGAGAATCTGTTTTCTTTGTCCTTGTCTTAATTTACTTAATTTTCGTCAAAACCAATTCCCCCATTAATTTAGAGTGTTAGATTAGTTAGAAATCAATTTAGTTGATGTTTTTATGTGTTTTGAGTCAAGTGATAACTTAATTTCGTCCAGATTTGAGTAAAGTGTTCAAAATTGCCCATAAAGTGTTTTTAAGGCAGTTTTGAGTGTTTGTTTGCTGTTTTGAGTCTTTTGGTTCGTTTTGGTGTTTTATAGTTTAGTTTTGCATTCTTTGAGTCTAGTTGAGTGTTAAAACTTTGTTTTTACGATTTTGAGTCAGTTTAGAGTGTTTAGCAATCCCTCCTAATCCCCGGTTTAAGAACGATCCCTACTTACATATCTACTACAATTGTCAACAAGAGGGTTTAATTTGTGTGTTAAGTAATTTTCGCATCAAATTTTGGCGCCGTTGCCGGGGATTAGCAACTTTGCTAATCCCTCGTTATTTCTTTTTATTTATTTTTTTTCGTTTGTTTTCTATCTTAGTTACTGATTTTTTTTTTTTGTTGTTTCATTGTTTTCAGGTACTAGTGTATGACTCGAAGTTCCCAACCTGTTCATAAGAATATTTTGGACTTTGACGACGATTTTGAGCGGACCTTGAGGAAGCAAAAGAATCAACAAAACCCTAACCCACCATCTTCTAGCTCTACATCCGAGTTTGACGAAGGAGGTGAGGAAGGAGAAGCCACGGCACAGTTTGTGGAGGAAGTACAAACCATGGCCGTGGACACTCGAACCATCAAAGAGCTCTCTGCCTCAGGGATGGACAATGCCGTTCCTTTATGCATACAATACCCTGCGGCAGCTCAAGGTAAGACGGAAGAATTTGAACTTAAGTCTAGTTTATTACATCATATTCCTAAATTCCATGGGCTGTCCATGGAAGATCCTAACAAACATCTTAAGGAATTTGAAGTAGTTTGCTCAAGTATGACACCCATCAACGTGGATGGGAGTATTTTGAAGATGAAGGCCTTTCCATTCTCCCTTGTGGACAAGGCCAAAGATTGGTTGTTTGAATTAGCCCCCGGAACTGTCAATTCTTGGGAAAGTTTGAAACGTGCATTCTTAGAGAAATTCTTTCCCACTGCAAAGATCATTCTCTTGAGGAAACGAATTAGTGGCATCCAATAGAATCAAGGTGAGTCGTTTCCATCTTATTATGAACGTTTTAAATCACTTGTTGCTTCATGTCCACAACATCAAATGAAGGAGGAGCTGCTCATTCAATATTTCTACGAGGGATTCCTTCCTATGGAACGTCAAATGCTAGATGCCTCGGCGGGTGGTGCATTAATGGACAAGACTCCGGTGGATGCCAAAACTCTAATTGCAAACCGGGCACACAATGCTCAACAATATGAAGGTGTTGGACAAAGAAAGGGGCCACGGCAACAAAGTGTAAATGAGGTAAGTGCAATTTCTGACATCAATCACAATTGGCTAATCTTACTTCTCTTGTGTCTCAGGTTGTCAAGGGGTCAAAACCACAAGAAAACCAAGTGTGTGGCGTGTGTTCAATGCAAGGGCATCCATCCGAGACATGCTCTCAGTTGATAGAGAATGGAGGATGGGAATCTGCCAATGCCATTGGTTTCCAAGGCCAAAACCAATCCAAATATGATCCGTACTCCAACACCTACAACCCTGGGTGGAGAGATCACCCTAATTTCAAGTGGAGAGAGCCCCAACAATCTGCACAACAAAGGGGATTTCAACAAAATCCCCCTGGGTTCCCACAGCCATACCAATCCAACCAACCACCATCGTCCCAAAACAACTTAGGTTCGTCTTTTGATAATTCTCAAGTTATTCAATTGCTAACTACATTGGCGCAGGGGCAAGAAAAACAAGCAAAGGACATGCACAATTACGCCAATGAGGTGCAAAATCAAGCTCGAGAGGTGACTGAGTTGAAGAGACAAGTGGGACAAATGGCTGAATTCATGGGGCAATTTAGTAGAGAACAAGGTAGGTTACCAAGTTCAACGCAGGTGAATCCAAAAGGTGGATTCGAATCTGCAAAAGCCATAGTGTTGAGAAGCGGAAAAGAAGTTGGGGCAGGTTCTTCATCAAAAACAGGTCACAAAGAGGATGAAAAACTACATTTTGAAGAGGGGGAAGCAACCAAACCCACGGCAAGGGTGGAACTCCTTTTGCCGCAAGTTTCTAGTGACCCTAAACCATCCAATCTGTCCAATAAAGGTAAGAATGTGTCAAATTCAGTTCCTACTAATGTTTTTCCTTCGAATGTTCCTTTTCCTAGTAGGTTCATGCAAACAAAAAAGGAGGAAGTTGAAAAAGACATTCTTGAGACATTTAGGAAAGTTCAAGTTAACATACCCCTTTTGGATGCAATCAAGCAAGTTCCACGCTATGCCAAGTTTTTGAAGGAGTTGTGCACCACTAGGAAAAGGATTTCGACCAAGGAGGTTGTCAAGGTAAGTGAAAATGTCTCCGCCATCTTGCAACGAAAACTACCCCCAAAATGCAAAGATCCAGGTAGTTTTACAATTCCTTGTGTCATTGGTAATATTCGCTTTGAATCCGCCATGCTAGACTTAGGTGCCTCTATAAATGTTATGCCATACTCAATTTATGCATCTATGAATTTAGGAGCGTTGAAAAATGATGGTGTAATCATACAATTGGCCGATAGATCTAATGCCTATCCAAAGGGAGTTTTGGAAGATGTGTTAGTGCAGGTCAATCATTTAATCTTTCTGGCAGATTTCTATGTGCTTGAAATGGATGAATCCGACCAAACCCCTTCATTGCCCATCCTCTTTGGAAGGCCATTCATGAAAACTGCTCGTACGAAGATTGACGTATATAATGGCACTTTGGCAATGGATTTTGATGGGGAAGTTATTAATTTCAATCTTTCTGATTCTATGAAGTACCCTAGTGAGAATCATTCGTGTTTTGCTATTGATATAATTGACTCTTTGGCGCAGGACCATTTGGATAATTTGAAGGACGATGCACTTGAAATGGTCATTGCACAAGGAAGGGACATGCAAAACATCGAAACACCCACCAAGGAACCCCACGGCATGCATGAGAAGTCCTTGGCCGTGCCCCTTAGTGAGGATATGATTGAGATGGTGGCTGCCCTCGAGTCATTGCCATCACATTCAAGTAAGTTTTTGGACCCTATTTTAAGTTCAGTTTCGGCTAATAAGATGTTTCCCTCAGTTGTGCAGCCACCTACACTTGAACTTAAGCCGTTGCCTAGTCACTTGAAGTACGTGTTCTTGGGCAAGGATGAGACATTGCCTGTCATCATCTCATCCTCACTCACGGCACAAGAGGAGAATAAATTGGTGCGAGTGCTTAAAGAGTACAAAACGGCAATTGGATGGACTTTGGCCGACATAAAGGGAATCAGCCCTACTATGTGCATGCATCGCATACTTCTAGAGGAGGGGTCCAAAACATCTCGAGAGGCTCAACGCCGTCTCAACCCTCCGATGATGGAAGTAGTGAAGAAAGAGGTAATCAAATTACTTGATTGTGGAGTGATTTATCCTATTTCTGATAGCAGGTGGGTTTCGCCCGTGCAATGCGTTCCAAAGAAGTCCGGAGTGACTGTGGTTGCAAATGCCGAGAATGAGCTTGTTCCTACACGAATTCAAACTGGTTGGAGGGTGTGCATCGACTATAGGAAGCTAAATGCCACCACAAGGAAGGACCACTTCCCATTGCCGTTCATTGACCAAATGCTTGAAAGGTTAGCGGGTTATGCTTTCTATTGTTTTCTTGATGGTTACTCTGGTTATAATCAAATTGTCATAGCACCCAAGGACCAAGAAAAAACAACTTTCACTTGCCCTTTTGGTACATTTGCATATCGTCGCATGCCTTTTGGTTTATGTAATGCACCTGCCACATTTCAAAGATGCATGATGAGCATATTTTCTGATTATGTTGAGAAAATCATTGAAGTTTTTATGGATGATTTCAGCGTCTTTGGTGATTCTTTTGATGGTTGCTTGCATAATCTTAGTTTGATTCTAAAACGTTGTGTTCAAACTAACCTTGTTCTCAATTGGGAAAAGTGTCACTTCATGGTTAAACAAGGCATAGTTTTAGGTCATATCATCTCTGAAAACGGCATTGAAGTTGATAAATCCAAAATAGATCTTGTACGTCACTTACCCTCTCCAACTTCGGTTAGAGAGGTTCGTTCTTTTCTTGGCCATGCAAGATTCTATCGTAGGTTTATCAAAGATTTCTCAAAAGTTGCACAACCTCTTTGCAGTCTCCTACAAAAAGAAGTAGCATTTGAATTCACCAAGGAATGCACGGCTTCATTCAATCAACTCAATCAACCCGTGCAATACAGTGTGAAGTGTACAATCAATAACGCCCTACTCCCGAACTACTTATTTTCAGGGATAATTATCCATGACAACCCAATTAACACTAATTTAACTAACTAATTCACAAAACTAAAACTTGCCTTTACCAATTTCCTTTGCATTACTCAATTTCCCAAGCAAGGTTTTTGTCTCAAATATTTTATGGCTGCATCTAACGTCTCGTTAGACTGCCTACGTACCCTAAACAGGGATCAAGCCATTCGTAGTTCATATAGGTACTTCAAGCATTCACAATAATTATATGAAGGTAATATACCTAATCAATTTAAAAGTGTTGATAGAACTCTCAATAATATGTACGATAAAAAGGAAAAGATCCACTCACCAGGAGTTCACGCTATGATTCTCTAGAGCACGCATCGAGGCGTCCTGAATGATCGGTCCCTGTGACCAATTATCAAATCACATCTCAGAACTCTTATCCGTAGAATACGTAATTCAACACAACCTCAGCGACATTCTAAAATAGTTTGAGACCCATTGACCACAAGTCAACAGTCGATCAAAGATCGACGGTAGGGTTTACAACCCTGTATAACTTGACCCGGAAGATTCGCATATCAGATTTCCAATCCGCTGTGCCCAACAATCCACAATATGTTTCTAGAATAACATATTAAAATTTCATTACGATCCAACGGTCAGATCTTCGCCAATTGCCTAAAACAAGTGGCCGTGAACATTTATTTTACTAACTTACAAATCCAATTCAGGAAGATCCGTAAGTCAGATTCCTAATCCATAAATTCCTATGATCTTTAAATATTACGTATTATAATGTATCCAATTTTGGTGACGATCCAACAGTCGGATCATCGATTCCCATTTTTATCAAGTAATGTATCGTAACGAATTTAGGTTCCAACGATCAACCTACGTCATTCAAATGACAAAACTGAATTCAATACATACGACATAGCCTAAAAATAGGATTGGCGGCCCACTGGCCATGCGCCGCCGCGGGTGGCGGTCGGCCGCCCCGACTCGCTGGAAAATCCAACTATTTCCAAAAATCCTCAAACTTCACAGAAATGAAGATCTCAGTGAGTAGAGCAACTTTCATACCTACCATGAAGTCCAAAAGTGGACGAAAGATGATGAATTTTTCCCACAAAGCCGGCGGGTGCCTAAAACTTCCCGACGTCGATTCGTCGTCTACGATGGTCCAACGGGGTCAAGGTTTGGGTTTTGCTCTTGGGATGATGGGCTACAAAGCCCAAGTGGTGGCATCAGCCATTACTTTGCCGATTTGCCCAAAAATCGAAAAGGGTGGCCGGAGCACTATTGATTTTCGTCAACTTTCGTGGCCTCAAACCGCCACATACGATGGTTAATCAAGGTGGTTCTTGGGTGGGTTTTGTAGAGGGGAAGGAGAGCTTCAAGATGGTGGTGGTGGCATCGAAAAACTCCACCGGAGTTGGCCAGAATCGGCCTTGGAAAATGGGAACTCGTGGTGGGTGCGGTGGATGGGAAGCCACTTCCTTCCTTGATGGTGGTTCTAGATGCATCCTTCTTGATTGGTGCTGAACGTTCCTTTGGCCACGTCAATCTTGGTGTGGGCTATTTTCAAGAAAGGTCGTCCAAGTAAGAGTGGCTATGGTGGAGAGTGGGTTGAATCCTCCATGTCAAGGACATAGAAATCTGCAGGAAAAATCAAGTGGTCTACCTGCATCAAAACATCTTCCAAAACTCCTCTCGGGTATGCATTAGATCGATCGGCTAATTGAATGATAACACCATCATTTTTAAGCTTTCCTAGATTCGTAGATGCATAAACAGAGTATGACATGACATTAATTGATGCACCTAAATCTAGCATAGCATGTTCGAACCTTCTATTACCAATTACACAAGGGATAGTGAAACTACCTGGATCTTTGCATTTAGGTGGCAGCTTTCTTTGCAATATTGCAGAGACATTCTCACTTACATGTACCACCTCTTTTTCCTGAATTCGTTTCCTTGTTGTACAAATCTTCTTCAAAAACTTAGCGTACTTTAGAATTTGTTTTATTGCATCAAGGAGCGAGATATTGACATGCACCTTCCTAAACGTCTCCAGGATGTCTTTTTCATCCTTCTCTGTCTTAGCTTGCATAAACCTGCTAGGAAAGGGCACGTTTGGTGGAATCACATTAGAAACAATTGAGTTTGGACCTACCTTACATTTGTTGGACGGCCTAGGAGCTTGAAGTGGTTGCGGCAAAGGTTGCTCCACCCTTGTTGTGGCTTTGCCCTTGCTCTCTTCCTCTTGCAGCAACCTTTCATCCTCTTCTTGGCTTGATTTTGGTGGTTGTGGGGTGGTTCCAACTTCCTTGCCACTTCTTAAGATGATTGCATTGGCGGTTTCAATGCCTCCCTTCGGATTGAAAATTGTTGAACTTCGCTATCTGCCCAATTTGTTTCTCCAACTGGTCCACCCTTTTGTCTTGATTTTGCATCGCTTTGTTTTGATTATCTTGCCCCTAAGACAAATTGGTAAGTAACTTAATAAGTGTATCATTGTTCAAAGACGTACCTGAATTTGGTTGGGCGGATTGTGGTGGAAGTTGTGGTGGTACGTATGGCCTTTGATAGAGCCCAGGGGGTGGCTGTCTATATCCTCCTTGTTGTTGAGGTTGTTGAGGCTCACTCCACTTGAAGTTTGGATGATCTCTCCAACCCGGATTGTATGTATTTGAGTACGGATCATCCCTTTGATTTTGGCCTTGATAACCTATGGCATTTGCGCTTTCCCATCCTCCATTCTCTATCAATTGAGGACATTGATCATTGAGATGCCCTTACATGGAGCACACTCCACAAATGGCCGCACCTTGCACTTTGGATCCATCGACCACCTGAGACACAAGCATAGTGAGGTCAGCTAATTGAGATTGAATTTCAGAAATTGCACTTACCTCATTCACTTGTTGTTGCCATGAGGTATCTTTTTGTCCAACACCTTCATATTGTTGTGCATTCAACGCTCGGTTTGCAATTAAGACTTTGGCAGCCACCGGTGTTTTGTCAACCAAAGCACCTCCCGCTGAAGCATCTAACATTTGCCTCTCAATTGGAAGGAGTCCCTCGTAGAAATATTAAATTAAGAGCTCTTCCTTCATTTGATGTTGAGGGTAGGATGCAACTAACGTCTTGAAACGCTCATAATACGTTGAAAAAGACTCCCCTTGATTTTGTTGAATTCCACTAATCTTCTTCCTCAAGAGAATGACTCTTGAAGTAGCGAAGAACTTCTTCAAGAATGCTCTCTTCATGCTTTCCCAAGAAGTGATGGTCCCGGGTGCCAATTCATAAAGCCAATCCTTAGCCTTTTCCACAAGAGAGAATGGAAAAGCTTTCATCTTCAAAATATTCCCATCGACGTTAATGGTTGTCATGCTTGAGCATACACCTTCAAACTCCTTCAAATGCTTGTTTGGATCTTCCATGGACAGCCCATGGTACTTAGGAATATGATGCAACAAGCTTGACTTCAATTCGAACTCATCGGTCTTGCCTTGGGCTACCCTAGGGTATTGAATGCATAATGGCATGGCATTATCTGATCCCAAGGCAGAAAGCTCCTTGATTGTTCGATTATCCACCGCCATGGTTTGTTCCTCTTCCTCCACTTCTTCTTCTTCATATTCGGCCTCAGAACTAGAACTAGGTGGATTAGGTTCTGGTTGCTTCCTCTTTCTTCTCAAAGTTCGTTCAAAATCGTCTTCAAACTCCAAGATATTCTCACGAACGGGATGAGAACTACGAGTCATACACTTGTACCTAGAACAATGAAACAAAAGAATTCAGCAACTCTCTTAGAAGCACGGCAAACACACACAAAACAAAGAATAGGTTATGGCACACAAACAAAAACAAGGAATAAGCACGGCAAATACAAAAAGAAAGAAAGAACAAAAATAAACACACAACACTCTTGACCTTAAGACACACTTTGACTTGACACAAACACAAGGGATTAGCAAGTTTGCTAATCCCCCGACAACGGCGGCAAAATTTGATGTGAAAATTATCTTGACACAAATTAAACCCTATTTGTGACAATTGTAGTACATATGCAAGTAGGGATCGTTCTAACCGGGGATTAACTAGGGATGCTAATCAACTCAAATAAGACTCCAAAACACTAAACTAAACTTAAAAACACTTAACTAGACCTATATGACTCAAAACAAATTAAAAAGACTCAAAACAGCACAAAACAATCAAATAGACTCAAACTAGACTCTAAAGGGTGATTTGGACTAAATTTAACTAACTTAGACTCAAAACACTAATTTGGACAGATTCAAACACTTTTCTAACTAATCTAACACACTTAATAAAAGGGGGAATTGATTTAGACGAAATTAATTAAATTGGACAGATTGTAAACTAAGCAGATTAGGCACTAAATTAGGTGAATTGAATGGGAAAAAGACTAGTTATAGGGTCCTTCTCCACACATGCACATATGTAACACAAATTGATTTCCAGATTTTATCCCTTTAAACCATGAATGACAATGCCCCAAATTAATTGTGAAAAGCACAAATTAACATTCAGATTTTCCTAGTTTCATTGAATTGGATGGAATACGCATCGACAATCAAATTATTCTTATCAAATTCCCTACATGAACTGCATAATAGAGGTAAAATCAAAGATCATTAAGCTTTTTGAAAACCCTAAGCATTGACTAGACATTCGTAACTATGAATTGCATGATACTCTTGCCTAGAATTTACTTAATACAATCATGACTAGTGATTTTCACTACTTGTGAATATAAGTTCATAACAATTAGGTGAAATTCCCTTATATTCTAGCATCAAATTCATGCATGAAAACTAAGTATGCATCCTTAATCAACACACAAGAACAAGTTCTCAATAAATCAATTAAGTAAATCACATTCACAATTCAAGAAACAAAATCTGGAGGAAATCAATTCATATAAAACACATATTGTCCATGGCTTTGAATTCACCTCTAACTAAGAAAAACTTAGTTACACATGTTCATAACAATTGAAAAGCAAATTAAAATAAACATGGAAACGAAACGAGGGAAGAAAGAACTCCCAAAGTCTCCAATGGATGAAGATTCTTGCGGCACAAGGATCTCCTCCTCCTATGGAAGCCACGACACTCCTTCTCCCTAGGACTTGCGGCACAAGGTTGTATTTTCTGAATGGATGGTGTGTGTGTGTGAATGAATGAATGAACGAATTGAATGATGAATGGCTGCCTAGGGTGTGTAAGGGGGTGCGGCACAATAATAGGCAGATATATATAGCATGGCCGAAACCCTAGCAATCAGATTTAGGGTTAAACCTAGCTGATACAAGTGTTTTTAGGCCCCTAAGTTGCGGCAAGGGTTTGGGAATTAAGTCCTAGCCCAATCAATCTCAGATATGGACTTATACAATCCAAATCCAAGAGAAAAAGGGCCAAATAAAATCAGAATCCAATCAGAAAAAGGTTTAAGAATTTTCGTCCAAAATTGGGTCTTCTAGAAACTAAGTGTTTTATGGCTGATTTTGGGTGTTCTAGAAGGCATAAAATTGGAGTCTTCCTTTTGAGCTCATGTGCATTGCCTCTAATTACGCAATAAGAGCTGTTTTAGGCCAAAGGAAGAATAAGCAGCCATATGTCATCTATTATGCATCACGGACCTTGAATGGCGCTCAATTGAACTACTCTACCACTGGAAAAAAACTTCTTGCTATTGTGTTTGCTTTAGATAATTTTCGTTCGTATTTACTTGGCACTAAAGTTATTGTTTATTCTGACCATGCAGCGTTGAAGTACTTACTCACTAAGAAAGAGGCCAAACCAAGGCTAATTCGCTGGATGCTTCTCCTCCAAGAGTTCAGTATCGAAATTCGAGACAAGAGAGGAAGTGAAAACATGGTGGCTGACCACTTGAGCTGTTTGGTGCACAATGAGGAGTCACTGCCTATCCAAGAGACATTCCCAGATGAGCAATTGCTGACCATTGAGGTAAGTGAACCATGGTATGCTGATTTGGTGAATTATTTAGTGACTAAACAAGTTCCAAGCACCCTAAATAAGCACCAACGTGATAAACTCAAAAAGGATGCATGGTTTTATGTGTGGGATGGCCCATATTTGTGGAAATATTGCCCTGATCAGATTCTTCATAGGTGTGTGCATGATTATGAGTTTAATCCAATTTTAACTTTTTGTCACACTTATGCATGTGGGGGTCACTTTGGCACACAACGCACAGCCCTTAAGGTCTTAGAATGTGGATTTTATTGGCCTACTATCTTTCAGGATACTAGAACTTTTTGTATGACTTGTGATCATTGTCAAAGAACGGACAATATAGGTGCAAATGATCAAATGCTGCAAAACCCCATCTTTTCTGTTGAGATTTTTGATGTTTGGGGTATTGATTTCATGGGTCCTTTTCCTTCATCCCATGATTTCAATTATATTTTTCTTGCGGTTGATATGTATCGAAATTGGTGGAAGCAAAAGCCACTCGTACTAATGATTCCAAAGTGGTTGTAGATTTTGTCAAAACTAACATATTTGCCAGATTTGGAATGCCAAGAGTTCTTATAAGTGATGGGGGTTCCCATTTTTGTAATCAAACCATTGAGGTGCTGCTCAAGAAGTATAACGTCATGCATAAGGTTTCAACACCTTATCATCCTCAAACAAGTGGGCAAGCCGAGGTTTCTAATCAAGAAATCAAGCAGATTTTGGAGAAGACAATTGGGCCGACAAGAAAATATTGGAGCTTGCGTTTGGATGATGCATTGTGGGCGTATCATACAGCTTACAAAACACCAATTGGGATGTCCCCATTTTGGCTCATCTATGGGAAACCATGCCATCTTCCCATGGAATTGGAACATAAAGCACATTGGGCAGTCAAAATGTTCAATATGGACATAAATGCGGCTGGAATTCAATGGAAGCTTCAATTGAATGAGCTTGAAGTGATTAGGAACAAGGCTTATGAGAACGCTCGTATTTACAAGGAGAAAACAAAGGCATTCCATGACAAGATGATTGATGCGAAAATTAACTTAACACACAAATTAACCCTCTTTTGACAATTGTAGCATATAAATAAGTAGGGATCGTTCTTGCACCGGGGATTAGGAGGGATTGCTAAACACTATAAACTGACTCAAATAAATAAAACTGACCTTTAAAACACTTAACTCACTTAAAAAGACTCAAACACGTTCACAAGACTCAAAATAGGCTAAAAACACTCAAAACTGCCTTAAAAACACAAACTGGGCAGTTTTGAGCCTACACACAAACTTGGACAAAAATTGGTTCTAACTTGACTCAAAACTCTTAAAAACACAATCTAAAACATATTTGAACCAACTAGACACTAGACACTCTAAGACAATTGGGGATTTGGTTTTGGACGAAAATCAAACAAACAAAACAATAATGTAAACTAGGCAGATTTGGACGAAATTGATAGAATTAAGTGGATGGTGAGATGGCTAGGAGGTTTTTCTCCACACATGGCATACTTGCATACAACACAATCTTCAGTTGCTTATTCAATGAATTTATGAACCTCAACACCCCAAGTTAATTAGGTACGCTTAAATTAACTTCAGATTTCCCTTAGGTCATTGAATTGAATGGAATTAGCGCATTGCAATCAAATTATTCCTTAAAAGTTTTCTATATGAAAGCGCATAAAAGAAAGACAATCAAAGATCATTAGGTTCCATGGAAATCATAGGTATTGAGGAGGCATTCGTAACTATGAAAGCGCATGATACTTATGCCCAGAATTTACTTAACATAAATGTGACCAACAATCTTAACTACTCATGAATATAAGTTCCCACCATAATCAACTATCCTCTATCCTCTATCCCCAGCAACGGCGCCAAAATTTGATGCGAAAATTACTTAACAGACAAATTAAACCCTCTTGTTGACAATTGTAGTAGATATGTAAGTAGGGATCTGATGCGAGAATTATACGCACACAAATTAAACCCTCTTTTTATCAATTGTAGTGAAGAATGTAAGTAGGGATCGTTTTGGACCGGGGATTAGGAGGGATTGTTAATCACTTGGATTTGACTCAAAAACGTAAAAACACAATATAAAACACCAAACTAGACTCAAAGAATGCAAAACTAAACTTTAAAACACCAAAACAAACCAAAAGACTCAAAACAGCACCAAAACACTCAAAACTGCCTTAAAAACACAATCTGGGCAGTTTTGAACACTAGACACAACTTGGACGAAAATTGGTTTTAACTTGACCTAAGACACTTAAAAACACAAACTAAAGTGATTTCTAACTACTATGACTCAACAAAGTAAAGGGGGATTGGTTTTGGACGAAATTAAAAACAAAACAAACTTTTTAAATTAGAACAGATTGTAAAAACGAATTTGATGGAATTGAATGGATGGGAAGCTAGCTAAGGGGTTCATCTCCACACATGTTATACTTGCATATAAAACGATTTCCAATTGCTTTTCAATAACCCATGAATTCTCAACGCCCCAAGTTAATTAGGTTCGCTTAAATTAACCTTCAGATTTTCCTAACGTTATTGAATTGGATGATTGCATACGACAACCCAAAACATTCCCCACAAGTCCCCTACATGATTGCATAATAGAGATACAAGCAAGAATCATTAAGTTCTATGAAAACCATAAGCATTGACGAAGCACTTGTTACTATGATTGCATGAAACTTATGCCAAGAATTTACTTAACGCGATTGAGATCATCAACCTTTACTACTTGTGAATATAATTCCATAACGATTAGGTGAAATTTCCTTATATCCTAGCATCCAATTTATGCATGATAATTAAGTGTGCACTCTCAACCAACACACACAAATCAATGTAATTCACATAGATAAGTAAATTGAATTCACAACTTATGAAACGCAATTAGAAGTAATCAAATCATATCGCAAGCATAAACATGTATTTCGAATCCCCCCCTAGCCAAGGGGGGTTTAGTTCCTCATACGCACAACACAAAGAGAATTGAAATTAAACATTGAAATCAAAGGAAAAGAAACACCTAGAAATTCCAGCGACGCGAACTCGAATTGCATGAACCTCCGAGCTTCCTTCTCCTCCTCCTTGGTGCGGCAAAGGTCTAGGGACAGGTTTAGGGCCTTAGGTGTATGGATGCATGGTCATGGAGGGATGTAGTAGTGTTTATTGGAAGGGGATGGTGCGGCAAAGCTTAAAACTAAGGAGAAAGGTGTTTGGTGGCTGCGGCAAAGGTGTGGAAAGGGTTGGACGAATTTCTGGAATGAATGAATGTGTATGAGAGGTGGTGATGATTAAATGCCACGGCAAGGCTGTTTATATAGGCTAGTTTGGCACACTTAGTGTAGGAAAAGGATTGCCTAATCCCATTGGAAAAAGGTTAACTCAAGGCAGAAATCAAGTGGGATTTGGAATAGGGAATTCGGCTAGGATTTAGGGATTCTAGAAGGTTTTGGTGCGGCACATTAATAGGGCTGAGATAAGGTTTCTAGAAGGGAAGGTTTAGGGCAGATTCCTAAACCTAAAGGGCCAAGGATACATGATATTTGTATAGGAAAAGGATTGCAATTCCTAAACCTACAAGGAATGGAGTTCTTGCGCAATTGAGTGGATAAGGCTTCTAGAAACTGAATTATGTGCTTAAATGTGTATTTTAATTCCTTATTATTAGCTAGGAATAAGTCTAACCTGATTTGGATAGGAGAGAAAAGGATAATGTTAGAGATAGGATAGGATAAGGTTTCTAGGATAGGATAAGATAAGGTTTGGATAAGGTTCCTTGTTTCTTGCTTCTTCCTTATCTTCATTGGAATAGAACTTCTTCCACCAGATTTGTAGCCTTTCCTAGCTCTTCTAGTCTTCAATTTCGTCCATCCTCTTTGCTCCATGATTAAGCTATCCAATCCATGCCCAAAAATGCTCCAAATAGCCTCAAAATGCACTTTATTGCTCCCTTTGCCATTAGAACCTAAAAACACACGAAAATACTTTAAAAGACTAAAACAACTATGAATTACTAACATAAATGCATGAAAACAAGCTAAGTAAGTCGCCTAAATATGCTCCTATCAAATTCCCCCACACTTAGCTTTTGCTAGTCCTCGAGCAAAACGAAATAAATAAAACAAACTAAACACAATCTAAGCCTTCCAACAATTGCCTCAGGGATTTCCAACGAACATGACACATTATTGAACATCATTCCCACGGTTTTTAGCTTTCTTTACACTTTACAAACTCTTAATCATAGTTACTACTTATTAGTTCACATACAATCAATTAAAACAATGTTTTGAATGTAGTAACATGCCTTAGAGAATTCCCTCAATTCCTCACTAGAATGCACTCTATTTTCACACAGATTTTCTAACTTCACACCCTACACTAGGTATATGTGACAAGATTGATGTAGATATAAAAACGAATGCTCACATATATGTATAACAAAGAACGCAATTTCAGGAGTTAATAACATGTTTAGATATGATCTCATGAATGGAACGCTACTACTTAGAATGAGAACCAGTGATTCCATATGCTCATACCAAATTCAAACTCCACATATTGAACACATAACATCAAGATAGGAGTTGAGGGTTGTAACGAGGCTAAGGTATTGGCTAACAAAGAAAGGTAAGGATAAACAAACGTTCTTAAAGCAATAGTAAGCAAAGTAATGAATTTGACACTTAAACTCTCTTCAAATGGCCAAAATCAACTTGTACACACAAGGGAAGATTCATGCAACATTTAGGGTCAATTTCACTCTTTTGGACCCTTCCTTCAACAACCAACACTTGTGAGTTCATTCTCACTTATTTTTCAACTCTTTTTCTTTCTTTTGAACACTTTTCTATTTTCTTTTGATTTTTCCACGAATTTTTCTTCTTTTCTTCTTTTTCTTCTTTTTTTTTCTTTTTCGTGCCCTTTCATCTTCTCCCACACTCGTTTTCTGCCATAAATTGACCAAAGGAGTTCACCCTAAGTCATGCTTTACTATCCTTTTAAGAACAAAGGTATGGAAAGTCCTAATCTAGGCTAGGTGAGGATAATGTGGCTAACAAAGAAAATAGGCTTTGAAAAGGCTCAAGAGGGTTAATCCTACAATACATATGAAAAGGGATAGGCTTTTTGGCTCTGGCTTGACTAACAACTTCATCTTATTGTATGTTATGCAATCAATACCATGCTTTGAATGAAATGGGCATGAGTTCTAGTATTTGGAACTATAATGAGATGCATTCCAAGTAGTAACCAAGCATAGAATGATGAGATCATGCAACGACTTTAGAAAACAAGAAATCACAGATTATACTCTCCAAATAACGTTATAGGCTCAAGTCTCTCAGGGTTGTAACGTTAGTTTGAGTTTCTTCCTTCAAGCATGTTACAAGAATTGAATTTTTTTCCTTTGTGATTACATGTGAATTCATAAGCTATAACCATAACCAAGCATAAACCAAAGCACAAATCAACTTCCAGCCATGTTTACAACATTCTTTAATAGTCATGCAATTAAAACCAAATCCTCATCATTGTGTTGGAAGGTACCCTAAGACACAAACACACACACAAAAACAACTTTAAAACAACTCTTTTTGGGTTTTTTTGAAACAATTTTTCAAATTTTTATGGGATTTTCGAATTTTTAAGTCAAAACATACTAAAACAGTTTAAAAACACTTAAAAACAGCAAGAAACAACATTAGAAGTGATGGTGGATAAAACCCTACGAATTTGCATCAAAACACTTTAGTTACCCCCCCACACTTAAATCAAACATTGTCCTCAATGTTTCAAGCATAGACTCACACAATTAACAAACAAACAAACAAAACAGTAACTAAACATCCTAACATGGCAGAAACGAAATAGCAACAAAGAGAAGAGTTTAGGAACGCAAATCTGGAATTGGAGTGCTTTCTAAGTCTTCCTTTGTTGAATGCATGGGTTGCCTCCCAAGTAGCGCTTGCTTTACCATCGTACAGCCGGACGAAGAACTCTTTCATTCCAAGTTAGAACCCACGGCATCCAACGGGGTGTCATCCACGGTGTGCTCCACAAAGGTGTCATAATAGGGCTTCAAACGATGCCCGTTCACCTTGAATTCTTGTCCCGTTTTCAAGCTTTGGATTTGGACTGCACCATGAACAAAAACATTAGTAATAACAAACGGTCCAATCCACTTGGAACGTAACTTACCGGGAAACAAACGTAAACGGGAATTGAACAATAGCACTTTCTGCCCAATGGAGAAGGATTTCCCACGGATCATGTTGTCATGGAAAGCTTTGGTCTTTTGCTTGTAAATGCTTGCATTCTCGTACGCCTCGTGCCGTATTTCATCAAGCTCATTCAATTGGAATTTCCTAAGACTTCCCGCTTCATCTAAGTGCATGTTGAACTTCTTGACGGCCCAAAGAGCTTTATGCTCCAACTCCACGGGAAGATGGCACGCCTTGCCATAGACAAGTCGAAAGGGGGACATCCCAATGGGGGTTTTGTACGCCGTACGATATGCCCAAAGTGCATCATCTAACCGTAAGCGCCAATCCTTCCTTGTTGGCCCAACGGTCTTCTCAAGTATTTGCTTGATCTCTCGGTTGGAAACCTCGGCTTGGCCATTCGTTTGAGGATGGTAAGGTGTAGAAACCTTATGGGTGACATGGTATTTCCTCAATAACGCTTCAATGGTCCGATTGCAAAAGTGTGACCCTCCATCACTAATGATCACTCGTGGCATTCCAAACCTTGCAAAAATGTGAGTTCTAATAAAATCTGCAACCACTTTAGAATCATTAGTCCGGGTGGCCTTTGCTTCCACCCACTTCGACACATAATCAACCGCAAGCAAAATATACATAAAACCATATGATGACGGAAAGGGACCCATAAAGTCAATACCCCAAACATCAAAAATTTCAACATTTAGGATAGAAACCTGCGGCATTTGGTCATTTGCACTAATACCACCCATTCTTTGGCATTTATCACATGTTAAGCAAAACGTTCTAGCATCCTTAAAAATACTAGGCCAATAAAATCCACATTGTAACACTTTGAGGGCCGTGCGTTGTGTGCCAAAGTGCCCTCCACATGCATATGTATGACAAAAACTCAAAATTGAATGACATTCAGAATCATGCACACAACGACGTATAATCTGATCGGGACAAAATTTCCATAAGTACGGATCATCCCACACATAAAACCGTGCATCATGCCTAAGTTTATCACGTTGGTGCCTAGTGAACTCACTTGGAATACGTTTTGACACCAAAAAATTAACAATATCGGCATACCAAGGTGCACTAACCTTAATGGACAGCAATTGTTCATCGGGGAATGTCTCGGCAATGGGTAGGGCCTCTTCATTGTGCACCATTCGGCTTAGGTGGTCAGCCACCACGTTTTCACTTCCCTTCTTGTCCCGAATCTCTATGTCGAACTCTTGAAGTAGCAACATCCATCGAATTAGCCGTGGCTTGGCCTCCTTTTTAGTGAGCAAGTACTTCAGAGCTGCATGATCAGTGAAAACAATTACTTTAGTACCAATTAGATATGATCGAAATTTATCTAAAGCAAAGACAACGGCAAGAAGTTCTTTTTCCGTAGTGGAGTAGTTCAATTGTGCATCGTTCAATGTCCGTGAGGCGTAGTAGATGACATGCGGCCTCTTGTCTTTTCTTTGTCCTAAAACTGCTCCTAAAGCATAGTCGGATGCATCACACATGAGCTCGAAAGGTAGACTCCAATCCGGTGGAACAATGATGGGTGCCGTAGTCAACAACTCCTTAAGTTGGTTGAATGATGTCGTACACTCCTTGGTGAATTCAAACATCACGTCTTTTTGTAGGAGACGACAAAGAGGTTGTGCAACCTTCGAGAAATCCTTGATAAACCTACGATAGAATCCTGCATGGCCAAGAAAAGAACGAACCTCTCTAACCGAAGTTGGAGAGGGTAAGTGACGTACAAGATCTATTTTCGACTTATCAACCTCAATACCATTTTCAGAGACTATATGACCTAAAACTATGCCTTGTTTAACCATGAAATGGCATTTTTCCCAATTAAGAACAAGGTTAGTTTCAACGCAACGTTTTAAGATTAAACTAAGATTATGCAAGCAACCATCAAAAGAATCACCAAACACGCTAAAATCATCCATAAACACTTCAATGATTTTCTCAACATAATCAGAAAATATGCTCATCATGCATCGTTGGAATGTAGCACGTGCATTACATAAACCAAAAGGCATGCGACGATATGCAAAAGTACCAAAGGGGCATGTAAAAGTGGTTTTTTCTTGATCTTCGGGTGTTATGACAATTTGATTATAACCAGAATAACCATCAAGAAAACAATAGAAAGCATAACCAGCTAACCTCTCAAGCATTTGGTCGATGAACGGCAATGGGAAGTGATCCTTCCTTGTTGTGGCGTTTAGCTTCCTATAATCGATGCACACCCTCCAACCGGTTTGAATGCGTTGAGGAACAAGATCATTCTCGGCATTTGCAACCACAGTCACTCCAGATTTCTTCGGAACACATTGCACGGGTGAGACCCACTTACTATCCGAGATTGGATAGATTACTCCACAATCCAAAAGCTTGATTACCTCCTTCTTCACAACTTCCATCATCGGAGGGTTGAGACGGCGTTGAGCCTCTCGGGATGTTTTGGACCCCTCCTCTAGAAGTATGCAATGCATGCATGTAGTAGGGCTAATTCCCTTGATGTCGGCCAAGGTCCATCCAATTGCCGTTTTGTACTCCTTAAGCACTCGCACCAATTTGCTCTCTTCTTGTGCCGTGAGTGAGGATGAAATAATGACGGGCAACGTGTCATCCTCGCCCAAGAAAACGTACTTCAAATGACTAGGCAACGGCTTAAGTTCAAATGTAGGTGGCTGCACAATTGAGGGAAGCATTTTATTAGCAGAAACTGAATTTAAAATAGGGTCCGAATACTTACCCGATTGTGATGGCAATGACTCGAGGGCAGCCACCATCTCAATGACCTCATCATTAGGGGGCACGGCAAAAGAATGATCATGCATGCCGTGGGTTCCTATGGTTGTGGCTTCAATGTTTTGCTTGTCCATGCCTTGTGCAATGACCAATTCAAGTGCATCGTTGTTCAATTTCTCAAAATAGTCCTGCGACAAAGAGTCAATTACATCAATAGCAAAACATGAATGATTCTCACTAGGGTACTTCATAGAATTAGAAAGATTAAAATTAATAACTTCCCCATCAAATTCCATCGTCAACGTGCCATTATAGACGTCAATCTTCGTCCGAGCAGTTTTCATGAATGGCCTTCCAAGGAGAATGGGTAATGACGGGGCATGGTCCGATTCATCCATCTCAAGTACGTAGAAGTCCGCCGGGAAGATCAAATGATTAACCTGCACTAACACATCTTCCAAAACTCCCTTTGGATAGGCATTAGATCTATCGGCTAATTGTATGATCACACCATCGTTTTTCGACGCTCCTAGGTTCATAGATGCATAAATTGAATATGGCATGACATTTATAGATGCACCTAGGTCTAACATGGCAGATTCAAACCTAGAATTACCAATAACACACGGAATTGTAAAACTACCCGGATCTTTGCATTTTGGGGGCAGCTTGCGTTGTAAGATGGCTGAGACGTTTTCACCCATTTTTACAACCTCCTTGGTCGAAATCCTCCTCCTATTGGTGCAAAGTTCCTTCAAGAACTTGGCGTACCTCGGGACTTGCTTGATTGCATCCAAAAGGGGGATATTGACTTGAACTTTCCGAAACGTCTCCAAAATGTCTTTTTCCGCTTCTTCTTTCTTTGTTTGCTTAAACCTACTAGGAAAAGGAACATTCGCAGGAAAATCATTAGTAGGAACTGAACTTGACACGTTTTTACCTTTATTGGATGAATTGGACGACTTGGGATCACTTGGAACTTGCGGCATATTTGGTTCCACCTTGGCCGTGAGTGGCCTTTGCTCCTCCTCTTCAATTCTCAACTCGTCCTCCTCCTTGGAACGTGATTTGGATGGTTTGAGGTCAGATCCGACTTGTTTTCCACTTCGCAAATGCATAGCTTTTGCAGATTCGAATCCACCTTTCGGATTGACCACCGTTGAGCTAGGCAACCTTCCTTGCTCACAAAATTGCCCCATGAACTCGGCAATTTGTCCCACTTGTTTCTCCAAGTTATCCACCCTTTTGTCTTGGATTTGCCTCTCTTTGTTTTGAGTTTGGACTTCCTGCGTCAAAGTCGTAAGTAATTGAAAAATCTTATCATTATCACTTGAATTACCTACATTGCTTTGGGCAGGTTGTGCTTGGGCTTGTGGTGGTGCCAACGGCTTTTGATAGAAACCCGGGGGTTGTTGCCTAAATCCGCTTTGTTGTTGACCTTGTTGGGGGTCTCGCCATTTGAAATTCGGATGATCATGCCAACCGGGATTGTAAGTATTAGAGAACGGATCACCACGTGATTGGTATTGGTTGCCATATCCCACGGCATTGAGTGTTTCCCACCCTCCATTCTCGATTAATTGTGGGCACTTGTCCGTAGGGTGTTCTTGCATGGAGCATACACCACAAGAAGCTACGGTTTTGACTTTTGGACCTTCCACCACCTGAGAAAGCAACGTAGTAAGGTTAGCCATTTGATTTTGAAGTTCGGTTATGGCACTTACCTCATTGACTTGGTGTTGCCGTGGGGTACTCCTCTGTCCAACGCCTTCGTATTGTTGAGCGTTCAATGCTCGATTAGCAATCAAGGACTTTGCAGCCGTGGGGGTCTTGTCCACCAAGGCTCCTCCCGCTAAGGCATCTAGCATTTGACGTTCAATAGGTAGAAGTCCCTCGTAAAAGTATTGTAGAAGTAGTTCCTCCTTCATTTGATGCTGTGGACATGAAGCAACAAGAGATTTAAAACGTTCATAATAAGTAGGAAAGGATTCACCTTCATCTTGTTGAATTCCACTTATCCTTTTTCGTAGGAGGATGACTCGAGAAGTTGGGAAAAACTTCTCCAAGTAAGCTCGTTTCATGCTCTCCCATGATGTGACAGTTCCGGGAACCAATTCGTACAACCAATCTTTCGCTTTCTCTTGGAGAGAAAAGGGAAAGGCCTTCATCTTCAAGATGCTCTCATCCACGTTCACCGGAGTCATGCTTGAGCAAACGACTTCAAACTCCTTCAAGTGCTAGTTCGGATCTTCCATGGATAGCCCATGGTACTTCGGAATGTGATGTAACAGGCTTGACTTCAATTCGAACTCGGCCGTCTTGTCTTGAGCCGCCCTTGGGTATTGGATGCACAAGGGTGCGGCATTGGCCAATCCCGAAGCGGAAAGCTCATTGATTGTTCTGTTGTCCGCTGCCATGTCTACTTCACCCACTCTTGCCGTGGGTTCCTCTTCCTCAAATTCAGAAATGGACTCGGAACTTTCACTTGATTCACTAGGTTCCGGGTTCTTCCTCTTACGTCTCAACTCACGCTCAAAATCGTCGTCAAAGTCTAAAATATGTTCCTGAACCGGATTAGAACTCCGAGTCATAAACAAGTACCTAAAACAAGAAACAACATAAGAATCTGATCTAATAAGAAAAACGAAAATAACAATCCAAGGGATTAGCAAAGTTGCTAATCCCCGGCAACGGCGCCAAAATTTGATGCGAGAATTATACGCACACAAATTAAACCCTCTTTTTATCAATTGTAGTGAACAATGTAAGTAGGGATCGTTCTAGACCGGGGATTAGGAGGGATTGTTAATCACTTGGATTTGACTCAAAAACGTAAAAACACAATATAAAACACCAAACTAGACTCAAAGAATGCAAAACTAAACTTTAAAACACCAAAACAAACCAAAAGACTCAAAACAACACCAAAACACTCAAAACTGCCTTAAAAACACAATCTGGGCAGTTTTGAACACTAGACACAACTTGGACGAAAATTGGTTTTAACTTGACCTAAGACACTTAAAAACACAAACTAAAGTGATTTCTAACTACTATGACTCAACAAAGTAAAGGGGGATTGGTTTTGGACGAAATTAAAAACAAAACAAACTTTTTAAATTAGAACAGATTGTAAAAACGAATTTGATGGAATTGAATGGATGGGAAGCTAGCTAAGGGGTTCATCTCCACACATGTTATACTTGCATATAAAACGATTTCCAATTGCTTTTCAATAACCCATGAATTCTCAACGCCCCAAGTTAATTAGGTTCGCTTAAATTAACCTTCAGATTTTCCTAACGTTATTGAATTGGATGATTGCATACGACAACCCAAAACATTCCCCACAAGTCCCCTACATGATTGCATAATAGAGATACAAGCAAGAATCATTAAGTTCTATGAAAACCATAAGCATTGACGAAGCACTTGTTACTATGATTGCATGAAACTTATGCCAAGAATTACTTAACGCGATTGAGATCATCAACCTTTACTACTTGTGAATATAATTCCATAACGATTAGGTGAAATTTCCTTATATCCTAGCATCCAATTTATGCATGATAATTAAGTGTGCACTCTCAACCAACACACACAAATCAATGTAATTCACATAGATAAGTAAATTGAATTCACAACTTATGAAACGCAATTAGAAGTAATCAAATCATATCGCAAGCATAAACATGTATTTCGAATCCCCCCCTAGCCAAGGGGGGTTTAGTTCCTCATACGCACAACACAAAGAGAATTGAAATTAAACATTGAAATCAAAGGAAAAGAAACACCTAGAAATTCCAGCGACGCGAACTCGAATTGCATGAACCTCCGAGCTTCCTTCTCCTCCTCCTTGGTGCGGCAAAGGTCTAGGGACAGGTTTAGGGCCTTAGGTGTATGGATGCATGGTCATGGAGGGATGTAGTAGTGTTTATTGGAAGGGGATGGTGCGGCAAAGCTTAAAACTAAGGAGAAAGGTGTTTGGTGGCTGCGGCAAAGGTGTGGAGAGGGTTGGACGAATTTCTGGAATGAATGAATGTGTATGAGAGGTGGTGATGATTAAATGCCACGGCAAGGCTGTTTATATAGGCTAGTTTGGCACACTTAGTGTAGGAAAAGGATTGCCTAATCCCATTGGAAAAAGGTTAACTCAAGGCAGAAATCAAGTGGGATTTGGAATAGGGAATTCGGCTAGGATTTAGGGATTCTAGAAGGTTTTGGTGCGGCACATTAATAGGGCTGAGATAAGGTTTCTAGAAGGGAAGGTTTAGGGCAGATTCCTAAACCTAAAGGGCCAAGGATACATGATATTTGTATAGGAAAAGGATTGCAATTCCTAAACCTACAAGGAATGGAGTTCTTGCGCAATTGAGTGGATAAGGCTTCTAGAAACTGAATTATGTGCTTAAATGTGTATTTTAATTCCTTATTATTAGCTAGGAATAAGTCTAACCTGATTTGGATAGGAGAGAAAAGGATAATGTTAGAGATAGGATAGGATAAGGTTTCTAGGATAGGATAAGATAAGGTTTGGATAAGGTTCCTTGTTTCTTGCTTCTTCCTTATCTTCATTGGAATAGAACTTCTTCCACCAGATTTGTAGCCTTTCCTAGCTCTTCTAGTCTTCAATTTCGTCCATCCTCTTCGCTCCATGATTAAGCTATCCAATCCATGCCCAAAAATGCTCCAAATAGCCTCAAAATGCACTTTATTGCTCCCTTTGCCATTAGAACCTAAAAACACACGAAAATACTTTAAAAGACTAAAACAACTATGAATTACTAACATAAATGCATGAAAACAAGCTAAGTAAGTCGCCTAAATATGCTCCTATCAGGATCGTTCTTAAACCGGGGATTAGGAGGGATTGCTATACACTCTAAACTGACTCAAAATCGTAAAAACAAAGTTTAAACACTAAACTAGACTCAAAGAATGCAAAACTAAACTATAAAACACCAAAACAAACCAAAAGGCTCAAAACAGCAAACAAACACTCAAAACTGCCTTAAAAACACTTTATGGGCAGTTTTGAACACTATACTCAAATCTGGACGAAATTAAGTTATCACTTGACTCAAAACACTTAAAAACATCAACTAAATTGATTTCTAACTAATCTAACACTTTAAATTAATGGGGGAATTGGTTTTGACGAAAATTAAGTAAATTAAGACAAGGATAAAGAAAACAGATTCTTTAGGTGAATTGATGAATGATGGGATAACTAGAGGGTTCTTCTCCACACATGACACACTTGCATTCAAATTGATTTCCAATTGCTTCTTTCAATAAATCATGAAACTCAATACCCCAAGTTAACCGTGAACAACACTTTTTTAACTTTCAAGTTTTCCTTAAGTTATTGAATTGGATGGGAATGTGCATACAACAACTCAAAACATTCTCTAAAAGTCCCTTACGTGAAAAGCCCAATAAAGGTACAATCAAAGATCATTAAGTTTCATGAAAACTATAAGTATTGACGAGGCAATTGTTACTATGAAAAGCACGAAACTTTTGCCAAGAATTCACTTTACGCGATCGTCGATAAACGACCTCCACTACTAGCAAATATAAGGTTATAACTATTAGGTGAAATTCCCTTATATTTTAGCTTCAAATCCCTGCATGAAAAACTAAGTGGCCACCTTAATCAACACACAAGAATGAGTTATCAATCAAACAGTTAAGCAAATTGAATTCACAACTTATGAAATAACAATTGGATGTAATCAATTCATCTTGCAAGCATAATCATGGTATTGAATAGCCCCCTAGCCAAAAGGCTTGGTTCCTCATGTTCACAAAACAAAGGAAAACAGATTTATACATTGTAAGTTCATAGTTGTTAGTTCATAGTTGTTTTAGGCGACTTACTTAGCTTGTTTTCGTGCATTTATGTTGTTAGTTCATAGTTGTTTTAGTAGTTTAAGCCATTTTCGTGTGTTTTTAGGTTCCCATGGCTAAGGAAGCAAAAAGATGCATTTTGGTGCATTTTGGGGCAAAATTGGACTTGGAATGGATAGCTTATGTTTGGAGCAAAAGGAATGGACGAAATTGAAGACCTAAAAGAGTTAGGATTCCTAATCACAAGAGGATTTCTAATCAAATGAGGAATCCTAGTCAAAGAAGGTTTCTTACTTGAAGTAGGAAAGTTAAGCCAAGGTTTCATGTTTTCAGCAATATCAAGGACTTCTACCTATTCTAGGGCACAAGACAATGTTTCCTTGCAAACCAAAAGCCTTGCCGTGTATTCCCTTAGTGTTTCCCTTCCTTGCCGTCCAAGGGAGGGCTTTCTTTCCTATTTTAAAGCATTCAAACACCTTCCTTCTTCATACCAAACTCAGCCATAACTCACATACCCTTTTCTATTCCAAAATCCTTGCCTAATTTCAGAAATAAATGACATTCCCATTCTCCTAATTGAATGCTGCAAGTCACTTCCCTTTTCCTTCAATTTCTGACTTTGTGTTTCCTATTCTTGAAGGATTTGGAGTTATTTCTTTCCCAAAACTAAGTAATAAAGCCTTAGGTCTCTTTCTTCCATATAAATACCCTTAGCCGCACCCTTAGAGACCCTAATCACCTTTCCACACAACTGGCCTTCATTCATTCAGAAAACCAACCCTTGCCGCAGCCTTTCATTCAACTTCCAAACCTCCATCCAATCCTCCATACACCACCCACAACCCTTGCCGCACCACCATACCTTCCTAAATCCATTCCAAACCCAGAAAATCATCCGCAAAACCACCCTAGCAGTTTGTGCCGTGACTTAGCAAGGAGAAGGAGAAGGAAGACGAAGCCTTGGACGTTTATGCATTCAAGTTGGAGTGTTGGACATTTTTAGGTGTAATCTAACTTTTATTTTCAATGTTTAATTCTATTCTCCTTTGTTTTGTTATGAACATGAGAGGCTAAACTCGTTTTAGCCTAGGGATGCTTTGAAACCATGATTACGTTTATAATATGAGTTGATAAATTCCAGTTGTGATTTCATAAATTGTGAGTGCAATTTACTTAACTGTTTGATGGATAACTTATTCTTGTATGTTGATTAGGGAGGCCTACTTAATTTGCATGCTTGAATTTGGTGCTAGAATATAAGAGTGTTTCACATAATCGTTACAAACTTATATTCACAAATAGTTACGGTTGTTTTCACAATCATGTTAAGTAAATTCCTAGCATGAGTATCATGATGTCATAGTTACAAGTGCTTTGTCAATGCTTATGATTTCCATTGAACGTAATGATCTTTGATTGTATCTCTATTATGATGTCATGTAGGGGACTTTTGAAGAATGCTTTGGGTTGTCGTATGATGTCATCCAATCCAATAACTTAAGGGAAATCTGAGGGTTAATTAGTGATGTCACGGTTAATCTGGGGTATTGAGGTTCATGGTTTATCGGAAAAGCAACTGGAAATCAACTTATGTTTGAATGTATCATGTGTGGAGAAGTATCCCTTGGCTAGTTCATCATCCATTGGTTTTTCTAAAATTCGTCCAAAATCTGTTTTAAAGTTTTAAGTTACTTGTTTTCTTTTCAATTCGTCCAAAATCAAACCCCCCCTTTCTTACTTGCTCTAAATTTGTCCAAAAGTGTCTTTTTGAGTCTTTTGAGTCAAAACTAATTATATTTTCGTCCAAATTGAGTCTTAGAGTCTAAATTGAGTCTTTTTTATTGTTTTGAGTCTTTAAAGGTTGTTTTGAGTCATACAAGTTTAGTTAGTCTTTTGAGTGTATTTAAGTGTTTTAAAGCATATTTTTACATCTTTGAGTCAATTTTCATTAGATTAGCAATCCCTCCTAATCCCCGGCCTAGAACGATCCCTACTTATATCTATACTACAATTGTCAAAAAGAGGGTTTAATTTGTGTGCTATCTTTTATCACATCAAATTTTTGGCGCCGTTGCCGGGGATTAGCAACTTTGCTAATCCCCCGTTGTTTCTTTTTGTTTATTTTTCATATCTTTTTGTTTTAGCTACTGACCTTATTTCTTTTCTTGTTTGTAGGTACTAGTTTTTGACTCGTAGCTCTCAACCTATTAGTGCAAACATCTTGGATTTTGACAACGATTTTGAGCGCACTTTGAGAAAGAAGAAGAAGAACCCAGAACTTTACCCATCAAGTTCTAGTTCGGCTTCCAATCTTGAGGAGGAAGAAGAACACACGGCAAGGGAGGAAGAAGAGGTCCAAACCATGGCAGCGGACAACCGTACAATCAAGGAGGTTTCCGCTTCGGGAATGGACAATGCCACACCCTTGTGCATCCAATACCCAAGGGCTGCTCAAGACAAAACTGACGAATTTGAATTAAAGTCAAGTTTGTTGCACCACATTCCAAAATTCCATGGACTGTCCATGGAGGATCCCAACAAGCATTTGAAGGAGTTCGAGGTGGTGTGTTCAAGTATGACTCCAATCAACGTTGATAGTAGTATTTTGAAGATGAAGGCTTTCCCGTTCTCACTATTGGAGAAGGCCAAGGATTGGTTATTCGAGTTAGCACCCGGAACGGTCACTTCTTGGGAGAGCATGAAGAGGGCGTTTCTTGAAAAGTTATTTCCTACTTCAAGAGTCATTCTCTTGAGAAAGAAGATTAGCGAAATCCAACAAAGTCAAGGGGAGTCTTTTCCTACGTACTATGAGCGTTTTAAAGCCCTTGTTGCATCGTGTCCTCAACATCAAATGAAGGAGGAGCTTTTTCTTCAATACTTCTATGAAGGTCTTCTTCCCATTGAAAGGCAAATGCTTGATGCCTCAGCGGGAGGTGCGTTGGTGGATAAAACTTTTGATGTCTGCCAAGAACCTCATTGCAAACCGGGCTCTCAATGCACAACAATACGAAGGAATTGGGCAAAAGGACCCCCCACGGCAACAAGTGCATGAGGTAAGTTCTCAATCCGACATTCAAACTCAATTAGCTAATCTTACTTCTCTTGTGTCTCAGATGGCCGAAGGAATGAAGATACAAGGTCCAATTGTATGTGGCGTATGTTCTATTCAATGGCATCATTCGGAAAAGTGCCCTCAATTGATTGAGAATGGGGGATGGGAAAGTGCAAACGCCATTGGATTTCCAAGCCAAAATCAGCCAAGGAATGATCCATATTCCAATACATACAATCCGAGTTGGAGAGACCATCCAAACTTCAAGTGGAGGGAGCCTCAACAACCTCACCAACAAGGAGGCTTTAGGTAGCAACCCCTGGGGTTTTACACCAAAACCCATGGCCAAGATTCAAACCACACCCCAGCCGCCCAAAACCATCAAGGTACGTCTTTAGAAAATGCTGCAATTCTTAAGTTACTTACCAATTTGTCTCAGGGGCAAGAACATCAAAACAAAAGGGTGGACCAATTAGAGAAACAAATGGGGCAGATTGCGGAGGTTGTAGGGCAATTCCTAGACCAAGGCAAGCTCCCAAGCTCAACCATTGTCAATCCAAAGGGAGGGTTCGAATCTGCCAAAGCAATTACTTTGAGGAATGGAAAAGAAGTTGGCACTACATCCACACCACCCAAAACAAATCCTAATGAAGAAGAGATGTTGCAACATGAAGAGGAGGCTGCAAGCATGCCCACGGCAAGGATACAACCACCTTTGCCGCAGGCACCTAGGGACCACAACTCATCCATTCCACCCCATTCGGCCACCAAAGGTAAGTTGGGCTCAAATTCGATTAATTCTAACCCCGTTCCACCCAATGTTCCTTTTCCTCACAGATTTTTGCAAACAAAGAAGGAGGAGCATGAGAAAGACATTCTTGAGAAGTTTAGGAAAGTTCAAGTCAATATCACGCTCCTAGATGCCATAAAGCAAGTGCCCAAATACGCCAAGTTCTTGAAGGAATTATGCACTACAAGGAAGAGGGCTTCACATAAAGAGGTAGTAAGGGTAAGTGAAAACGTTTCCGCTGTTTTACAAAGAAAGTTACCACCAAAGTGCAAAGATCCAGGTAGCTTTACAATTCCTTGTATTATTGGCCAAACGAAGTTTGAACATGCTATGTTAGACTTAGGAGCTTCAATTAACGTCATGCCATACTCTATTTATGCTTCAATGAACCTTGGTGAATTGAAACATGATGGTGTGATTATTCAGTTGGCCGATAGATCTAATGCCTACCCAAAGGGCGCATTGGAAGATGTCTTAGTGCAGGTGAATAATTTGATCTTTCCGGCGGATTTCTACGTTCTTGAAATGGAATAAACCACCCATGCTCCATCCTTGCCGCTTCTTCTTGGGAGGCCATTCATGAAGACGGCCCAAACTAAGATTGACGTGTTCAAAGGCACTTTAACTATCGAATTTGATGGGGAAGTGATTGATTTTAATATTTCTGAAACTATGAAATTTCCTAATGATGATCACTCATGTTTCTCTATTGATATTCTTGATTCTTTGGTGCAGGCACACCTTGATCAAATGCATGGAGATGCACTTGAAACGGTCATTACAAATGGCATAGAAGTGAAGGATCCCATGGCTACCACCATAGCAACCCACAACACACAATTGCCATCCTATGCCATGGCCTTTGAGGAGGAAGTAATTGAGACCGTGGCAGCCCTAGAGTCATTGCCATGGCTCCAAGGTAAGTCCCCTAGTCCAATTTCAATTCCGATTTCAACTAATAAGTTGCTTCCTTCTATAGAACAACCACCTACTCTTGAGCTCAAACCGTTGCCAAATCACTTGAAGTATGTGTTCTTGGGCGAGCAAGACACATTGCCCGTCATTGTGGCATCATCACTCATGGCACAAGAGGAGGCGAAATTGGTGAGGGTTCTCAAAGAGCACAAGACGGCCATTGGGTGGACTTTGGCCGATATCAAGGGCATAAGCCCTACCACGTGCATGCATCGTATTCTCATGGAAGAAGGCGCCAAAACATCAAGGGAAGCCCAACGTCGACTCAACCCACCAATGGGAAATCATCAAACTACTTGATTGTGGCGTCATCTATCCAGTCCAAGTAGTTCCCAAGAAGTCCGGAGTCACGGTGGTGAAGAATGAAGAAGATGAACTTGTGCTTACACGCATTCAAATCGGTTGGAGAGTGTGCATTGACTATAGGAAGCTAAATGCCGCAACGAGGAAATATCACTTTCCTTTGCCATTCATCGATCAAATGCTTGAAAGGTTAGCCGGTCATTCTTTTTATTGTTTTCTTGATGGTTATTCGGGTTATAATCAAATTGTCATAGCACCGGATGATCAAGAAAAGACCACCTTTACTTGTCCATTTGGTACTTTTGCATATCGTCGTATGCCATTTGGTTTATGAAATGCACTGGCCACTTTCCAACGATGCATGGTAAGTATATTCTCTGATTATGTTGAGAAAATAATTGAAGTATTTATGGACAATTTTAGTGTGTTTGGAGACTCATTTGATGATTGTTTGCATAATCTTACTTTAATCTTGAAAAGATGCATGGAAACTAACCTTGTTTTGAATTGGGAAAAATGTCATTTTATGGTTAAACAAGGCATAGTTTTGGGTCATATCATCTCTGAAAAAGGCATTGAAGTTGATAAGTCTAAAATAGATCTTGTACGTTACTTACCCACTCCTACTTCGGTTAGAGAGGTTCGTTCTTTTCTTAGCCATGTAGGATTCTATAGGCGATTTATCAAGGATTTCTCCAAGATTGCACAACCCCTATGCCGTCTCCTACAAAAGGAAGTGGCGTTTGAGTTCAACGAAGAGTATGAGAAGGCATTCAAGCATCTCAAAGACATGCTTACCACGCACCCATCATCATTCCACCAGATTGGACGTTTCCTTTTGAGCTAATGTGTGATGCATCAGATTATGCAATAGGGGCTGTTTTGGGCCAAAGGAAGAATAAGCAACCACACGTCATATATTATGCTTCCCGGACCTTAAATGATGCTTAATTAAATTACTCTACCACTGAAAAAGAACTTCTTGCCGTTGTGTTTGCCTTAGATAAGTTTCGTTCATATTTACTTGGTACTAAAGTGATTGTATATTCTGACCATGCAGCTCTAAGGTACTTATTCACCAAAAAGGAGGCCAAACCAAGGCTCATTCGATGGATGCTTCTTCTCTAAGAGTTTGACATTGAAATTCGAGACAAGAAGGGGAGTGAGAACGTGGTTGCTGACCATCTAAGTCGTTCGGTGTGCAATGAGGACTCTTTACCCATCCAAGAGACATTCCCTGATGAGCAATTGTTGTCCATTAAGGTATGTGAACCTTGGTATGCCGATTTGGTCAATTTTTTGGTGTCAAAACGTGTTCCAAGTACCCTAGCTAGACACCAAAGTGATAAATTAAAGAAAGAGGCACGGTTTTATGTATGGGATGACCCATATTTGTGGAAGTTTTATGCAGATCAGATTATGCGTTGTTGTGTGCATGATTGTGAGTTTAATTCGATTCTAACCTTTTGTCATACTTATGCATGTGGTGGATATTTTGGCACACAACGCACTGCCCTTAAAGTGTTAGAATGTGGTTTTTATTGGCCTACGATCTTTAAAGATGCTAGAACTTTTTGTTTAACTTGTGATCGTTGTCAACGAATGGGAAATATAGGTGCAAGGGACCAAATGCCGCAAACACCCATCTTTAATGTTGAAATTTTTGATGTTTGGGGCATTGATTTCATGGGCCCTTTCCCATCTTCGTTTGGTTTTACTTATATTTTGCTTGCGGTGGATTATGTTTCCAAATGGGTGGAAGCCAAGGCCACCCGGACTAATGATTCTAGAGTTGTTGTAGATTTTATAAAGACTAACATTTTTGCTAGATTTGGGATGCCTAGAGTGCTTATTAGTGATGGAGGCTCTCACTTTTGTAATCGCACCATAGAGGCCTTGCTCAAGAAATATCAAGTCACACATAAGGTTTCAACACCTTACCATCCCCAAACCAATGGCCAAGCCGAGGTGTCCAATAAAGAAATCAGGCAAATCTTGGAGAAGACCGTTGGACCAACGAGAAAAGATTGAGTGTGCGTTTGGAGGATGCATTATGGGCTTATAGAACGGCTTACAAGACACCCATAGGCATGTCCCCTTTTCGGCTAGTACATGGCAAGCCATGTCATCTCCCCGTGGAGTTAGAACACAAGGCTCATTGGGCAATCAAGACCTTCAACATGGACCTAGATGCGGCTGGAATGTATAGGAAGTTGCAATTGAATGAACTTGAGGAGCTTAGGTGTGAAGCATATGAGAATGCTTGCATGTACAAGGAAAAGACCAAAGCTTTCCATGACAAGATGATCCGAAGCAAAACATTCTCCATAGGGCAAAAAGTTTTAATTTTTAATTCTCGCCTTCGTTTATTTCCTCGTAAGTTACGTTCTAAGTGGATTGGACCTTTCGTTGTTACTAATGTTTTTCCATATGGCGCAGTTCAAATCCAAAGCTTGAGGAATGGCCAAGAATTCAAGGTGAATAGGCATCGTTTGAAGCCCTATTATGCAAATGTTGAAGGGTAGGTTGTGGAGGACATCACCCTCCATGTCGTGGGCTCTAATTGAGGATAAGAAGCATGTTCGTCCGGCTGCACAACATTAAAGCAAGCGCTTCTTGGGAGGCAACCCATGCATTCAACTAGAGAGGATTTGGGCAATTCAACAATTCATGCCACAAAATCAGATTTGCGTTCCTAAATCTCTATCTCTTTACTGTTTTTATTTTGTCATGTTAGTTAGTTTATAATGTTTGTTTGAATGTGAGTCTTTGTTTGAAACATTGAGGACAATGTTTGATTTAAGTGTGGGGGGGGGGGGTAAACAAGTTGTTTTTGCAAGTTATTTTTAAGTGTTTTTAGAGTGTTTTGAAGTGTTTTCATGTCTTTTGGTCAGAAAATCCGAAAATTTACAAAAAAATTACAAAACAGTTTTGAAAAACCCAAAAAGAGTTGTTTTAAAGTTGTTTTTGTGTGTTTGTTTGTGTCTTAGGTCACCTTCCAACACAATGATGAGGATTTGGTTTTTAATGTCATGACTATTAAAGAATGTTGCAAACATGGCTGGAAGTTGATTTATGCTTTGGTTTATGCTTGGTTATGATTATAGCTAATGAATTCACATGTAATTACAAAGAGAAAATCAGTTTTTGTAACATGCTTGAAGGAAGAAACTCAAACTAAAGCTACATCTTTAAGAGACTTGAGCCTGTAACGTTCTTTGGAGAGTATAATCTGTGATTTCTTGTTTTCTAAAGTCGTTGCATGATCTCATTATTCTTTGCTTGGTTGCCACTTGGAAAGCATTTCATTATAGTTCCAAATACTAGAACTCATGCCAATTTCATTCAAAGCATGATATTGAGTGCATAACATACAATAAGATGAAGTTGTTAGTCAAGCCAAAGCCAAAAAGCCTATCCCTTTTCACATGTATTGTAGGCTTACCCCTTTTGAGCCTTTTCAAGCCTATTTTCTTTGTTAGCCACATTATCCTTACCTAGCCTAGATTAGGACTTCCCATACCCTTATTCTTAAAGGATAGTGAAGCATGACTTAGAATGAACTCCTTTTAATCAATATATTGCAGAAAATGAGTGTGGGGGAAGATGATAGGGCACGGCAAAAGAATGAAATAAAGAAAAAAATTCGTGGAAAAATAGAAAGAAAATAGGAAAGTGTTGAAAAGGAAGGAAAAGAGTTGAAAAATAAGTGAGAATGCTCTCACAAGTGTTGGTTATTGAAGGAAGGGTCCAAAAGAGTGAATTTGACCCTAAATGTTGCATGAATCTTCCCTTGTGTTTAAAAGTTGATTTCTGCCATTAAAAGTGAGTTTAAGTGTCAATTTCATTACTTTGCTTCCTATTGCTTTAAGAACTTTTGTTATCCTTTGCCTTTCCTTGTTAGCCATTACCCTTAGCCCCGTTATAACCCTCAACTTCTATCTTGATGTTATGTGTTCAATATGTGGAGTTTGAATTTGGTATGAGCATATGGAATCATTGGTTCTCGTTCTGAGTAGTAGCATTCCATTCATGAGAACATATTCATATCATTGTTGTAAATCCAGAAAATGCTTCCTTTGATATAACATATGTGAGTGTTAGTCTTCATATTTACATCAATCTTCTCACATATACCTAGTGTAGGGTGTGAAGTTAGAAAATCTGTGTGAAAATAGAGTGCATTTTAGTGAGGAATTGAGGGAATTCTCTAAGGCATGTTACTACATTCAAAACATTGTTTTAATTGATTAAATGTGAACTAATAAGTGGTAACAATGATTAAGTGTTTGTTGAAGTGTAAAGAAAGCTAAAACCTGTGGGAATGATGTTCTATATTGTGTCATGCTCGTTTGAAATCCCTGAGGTACATGTTGGAAGGTTTAGAATGTGTTTTGGTTTGTTTTTGGTTTCTTTTGTTTTGTTTTGCTCGAGGACTAGCAAAAGCTAAGTGTGGGGGAATTTGATAGGAGCATATTTAGGCGACTTACTTAGCTTGTTTTCGTGCATTTATGTTGTTAGTTCATGGTTGTTTTAGTAGTTTAAGCCATTTTCGCGTGTTTTTAGGTTCACATGGCTAAGGAAGCAAAAAGATGCATTTTGGAGCAAAATTGGACTTGGAATGGATAGCTTATGTTTGGAGCAAAAGGAATGGACGAAATTGAAGACCTAAAAGAGTTAGGATTCCTAATCACAAGAGGATTCCTAATCACAAGAGGATTCCTAATCAAATGAGGAATCCTAGTCAAAGAAGGTTTCCTACTTGAAGTAGGAAAGTTAAGCCAAGGTTTCCTATTTTGGTTTAATCATTCCTAATCCTTAAAGACTCCATGTTTTCAGCAATATCACGGACTTCTACCTATTCTAGGACACAAGACAATGTTTCCTTGCAAACCAAAAGCCTAGCCATGTATTCCCTTAGTGTTTCCCTTCCTCGCCGTGCAAGGGAGGGCTTTCTTTCCTATTTTAAAGCATTCAAACACCTTCCTTCTTCATACCAAACTTAGCCATAACTCACATACCCTTTTCTATTCCAAAATCCTTGCCTAATTTCAGAAATAAATGACATTCCCATTCTCCTAATTGAATGCCGCAAGTCACTTCCCTTTTCCTTCAATTTCTGACTTTGTGTTTCCTATTCTTGAAGGATTTGGAGTTATTTCTTTCCCAAAACTAAGTAATAAAGCCTTAGGTCTCTTTCTTCCATATAAATACCCTTAGCCGCACCCTTAGAGACCCTAATCACCCTTCCACACTGATAGGAGCATATTCATGCGACTTAAATGGCTTGTTCTCGTGCATTTACGTTATGTTTCTTTAGTTAGTTTAGTCCTTTATGCTTCTTTTGTGTGTTTTCAGGATAATAAGACGTGTTTGACGAAATGATGCATTGTGGAGTGTTTTGAAGCACTAGCTAAGGTTCGATGGGTTTGCCATTTTTTCAAACGTGTTCAAAGAGATGGGGTGGATGGAGTTAATTCTCAAAGGGCCGGAGTCGATTTTCAAGAATGGGCAATCTTCAGAGTGTGTTCGTTGTGGTGATCGATAGCTCTATAAAAAGCCAAGGCGACGCGTCCATCGATTCAAAAAGCCGGAATTTCCGGCGTAAGTTAAGCGACGCGTTCTCGGCTTTTCAGAAAACGCGTTCAACTTTGTCAAAAGTTCACGTGGAGGTCATCATCGCATCTACACTTTTGCCGACAAGCGTAAATTTCGGCGACGCTTTCTCTGCTTTTCAGAAAACGCGTGCGACTTTGTCAAAAGAGCTCAGACAGAGCCGCGTACGCACTACTACGTGTCCTTCAGAAATCGAAGGGGCGTCGTGCAGAAATCGAAGAGGCGTCCGTTCAGAAATCGAAGAGACGTTTGTCGACACGGGTAAAAGAACAATACCACCACTTGATATTATCTCTATATATGTCGACCTTCGTCTTTTATGGCAAGGCAAACCTGAAGAAAATGCCCAACTCTCCCTCACCTCTGAGGGTGCACTCCCAGCAAAGCCTTTCGAAATACTCAATTCTTTCTTCTTCCCCAAAGATGATACCAGATGCCTGGAGTACAGATAACCCAGGAGGAAATGGCGGATTGAAGTGTGCTGATTCGTTCACCGCTTCTTCAAAAGCAAAGGTATCTCATATCATCAAGGTCAAAAGCAAAAGTATCTCATATCATGCTCTTTCCCTGTCTTTTTCTTTGTCCTTGTTCTTACTCGCATGGCAAAGTGAAAGAAGCAATCAGCCGGCACTTGGAGTCAGTCTTCCGATCTGGATCCGACTGCCTGGAATTTATTCCTGATTGCTTACCTAGCGTTGCTCTCGAGTAGTCATCTTCAACGGTTGATACACTTCCAGAGAAGGGACCACTCCTGCAAAGATTGAACAAAGAAACAGATAAAAGGGGAAAGCTCAGACCTCCGGGGGAGACCAAAAGAATCCTGCTGCCCAGTTCAAGAGTAGCACAAAGGAAAATCAACGATGGGAGGAAACCAGTTCAAGAATGAGCCTGTGGAATCACAAAGATCAAAGCCTCAATGCAATCACCAAGGAGAAGAGGGAATTTACACTCCATAACCAGATTTGCGTCCCTAAATTTTTCTCTTTGTTAATTACATTCTGCCATGTTTAATATGTTTAAGTGCTTTTTGTGTGTTTACTTATGCTTTGTGTGAATCTATGCTTAAAACATTGAGGACAATGTTTGATTTAAGTGTGGGGGGGTAACTAATGTTGTTAATGCAAATTCGTGGGATTTTATCACCCATAACTTCAAATGTTGTTCCTTGCTATTTTAAGGTGTTTTTAAGTTGTTTTAGAGTGTTTTATTATGTTTTGTTTTTATAACTCCGAAAATCACATAAAAATTTGAAAAACATGTTTTGAAAAACCTAAAAAGAGTGTTTTGAGTCGTTTTTGTGTGTTTGTGTCTTAGGGTACCTTCCAACACAATGATAAGGATTTGGTTTGTAATTGCATGACTGTTAAAAAGAGTTATAAACATAGAGAAAAGTTTGATTTATTCTTGGTATATGCTTGGCTATGGTTATAATGTATGACTTCACATGCAATCATAAAAGAAAAATTCGTTGTTGTAACATGCTTGAAGGAAGGAACTCAAACAAACGCTACAACCCTGTGAGACTCGAGCTATTACCTTCTTTGGAGAGTTATTTTCTGTGATTCTTTGTTTTCTAAAGTTGTTGCATGATCTCATTATTCCTTGCTTGGTTGCTACTTAGAATGCAATTGTATCATAATAGAACTAAATGCTAGAACTTATATCCGTTTCATTCAAAGCATGATATTGTTTGCATAACATACAATAAGATGAAGTTGTTAGTCAAGCCAAAGCCAAAAAGCCTATCCCTTTTCATATTTCTTATTTGTTGTAAGTTTTAACCCTTTTTAGCCTTTTTCAGCCTATTTTCTTTGTTAACCAAATCACCCCTTACCTAGCTTAGAGTAGGACTTTCCCATACCCTTGTTCTTGAAGTATAGTGAAGCATGACTTAGAATGAACTCCTTTTGATCAATATATTGCAGAAAATAAGTGTGGGGGAAGAAAAAAAGGGCACGGCCAAAGAATGAAATAAAGAAAAAAAATTGTTGAAAAGAAAGAAAAAGAGTTGAAAAATAAGTGAGAATGATCTCACAAGCATTGGTTATTGAAGGAAGGGTCCAAAAGAGTGAATTTGACCCTAGTTGTTGCATGAATCTTCCCTTGTGTTTAAAAGTTGATTTCTGCCATTAAAAGTGAGTTTAAGTGTCAATTTCATTACTTCGCTTCCTATTACTTTAAGAACCTTTGTTTTACTTTACCTTTCTTTGTTAAACCATTACCCTTAGCCCCGTTACAACCCTCAACTTCTATCTTGATGTTATGTATTCAATATGTGGAGTTTGGAATTGATATGAGCTTATGGAATCACTGGTTCTCATTCTAAGTAGTAGCATTCCATTCATGAGATCATATTCATGTCATTGTCGTAAATCCAGAAAATGCTTTCTTTGTTATAACATATGTGAGATACTAGTCTTTCATGTTTACATCAATCTCTCACATATAACTAGTGTAGGGTGTGTAGTCAGAAAATCTGTGTGAAAATAGAGTGCATTCTAGTAAGGAATTGAGGAAATTCTCTAAGGCATGTTACTACATTCAAATCATGGTTTTAAATGTTTAATTGTGAACTAGTATGTGGTGACTATGATTAAGAATGTACTTAAGTGTAAAGATGGCTAAAATCTGTGGGAATAATGATTTTTAACTTGTCATGTGCATTGGAAATCCGTGAGACGATTGTTGGAAGGTGTAGGTTGTGTTTTCTTTGTTTTGTCTAGTTTCGTGTTCTTTTGTTGTTTTGTTTTGCTCGAGGACTAGCAAAAGATAAGTGTGGGGGTATTTGATAGGAGTATATTCATGCGACTTAAATGGCTTGTTCTCGTGCATTTACGTTATGTTTCTTTAGTTATTTTAGTACTTTAAGCTATTTTCGTGTGTTTGTAGGTCCAAAGGGCTAAAGGAGCAAAAAGATGCATTTTGGAGACTTTTGGAGCACTTTTGGGCTAAGGATGGATAACTTATGCTTGGAGCCAAAGTGTTGGACGAAATTGAAGACATAATTGAAGACCAAAGTGTTGGAACCTTGTTCCCTTTAGTTTTAGGACATTTAAACCTTTCCTAATCCCAATCATGCCATGCATAATACACATCCATTCTAACACATTGTCATTGCATATGCATTTCCTTCATTAATTAACCCACATGCTCCCATTACTTATCATCACCACTTATCACATATCATATCACTTATCACTTATCACTTATCATCACCACATATCACTTATCATAAACCACATATCCATACACTTATCACTTATCATAACCATACACTTATCACTTATCTCTCCCATTTCAGATTGCATTCCCTTGCATTCCAACCAAAACATTGCACATGCACTTGTTCCTCCATTAAATCAGCCACATGCATTCATCATCACAACCTAGCTGTCATTCCACTTTAACCCACATGCATTTCCACCCACATGCTCTCCCATTTCAGATTGCATTCTCATTCCACCCAAGCCACATGCACTCCCATCCATTTCATCATTGCAGCCACATATAGCTTTAATTCACATGCAAACACATGCATTTCCAACCTAACATTCACCCACATCCACCCTTTAAACAAACCCAAACAAACAGCCACAGAAATTCCTCCCTTTTGCCGTGGCTTTCCCATCACAATTCCAGCCATTCCACATGCTAAAACAAGCCACATGCACTCATAATCATTCAACCAACTTTGCACATGCATTCATCATCATAACCTAGCTGTCATGTTCCCCCCATTTCACCTATAAATAAGCATCCATTGCAGCCACAATTCATTCACTCCCCATTACACCTCAATTTCAGTCACAAACACTTCCATTCCATTGTACATACCACCAACACTTCCCCCTTTGTGCCGTGAGTTTCCCTTACAATCCAAACACCATCCTTCCATTTACACCACTCCCCAAACCATTCACACCACCAAACCTCACCTTAGACCTTGTGCTACAACAACGAGGAAGAGAAGAGTGCCTAAACATTCATACAATTCAAGTTTGAGTTGTTGGAATGTTTAGGTGTTTCTTTGATTTCAATGTTTAAATTCAATTCTCTTTGTTTTGTACGTATGAGGAATGGAAGAGAAGAGTGCCTAAACGTTCATACAATTCAAGTTTGAGTTGTTGGAATGTTTAGGTGTTTCTTTGATTTCAAAGTTATGAGGAACTAAAGCCCCCTTGGTTAGGGGGGGATTCGAAATATATGTTTATGCTTTCATTTTGATTTGATTACTTCTAATTGCGTTTCATAAGTTGTGGATTCAATTTGTTTAACTGTTTGATTGATAACTTATTTATGTATGTTTATTGAGAGTGCACGCTTAATTTTCATGCATGAATATGACGCTAGAATATAAGTGAGTTTCACCTAATAGTTACGAACTTATATTCACAAGTAGTGGAGGTTGCTTATAAACAATCGCGTTAAACGAATTCTTGGCATAAGTTTCATGCAATCATAGTAACGAATGCCTCGTCAACACTTATAATTTTCATAGAGCGTAATGATTCTTGCTTGTACCTCTTCTATGCATTCATGTTGAGGACTTGTGGGGAATGTTTTGAATTGTCGCATGCATCATCCAATTCAATAACGTTAGGAAGATTTGAAGGTTAATTAGTGCATCACGGTTAACTTGGGGTGTTGAGCATCATGGTTTATTGAAATGCAATTGGAAATCATTTTATTATGTAAGTATAACATGTATGGAGATGAACCCCTTAGCTAGGTTCCCATCCATTCAATTCCATCAATTTCATATTTACATTCTGTTTTAAATTGCAATCTGTACATTTTATTTAATTTCGTCCAAAACTCAATCCCCCTTTACTTTATTGTCTAATTTAGTTAGAAAGTGTCTTAGTTTGTGTTTATAAGTGTTTTGATTCATTTTGTTACATAAATTCGTCCAAATTCACCAAAGTGCTCAAAACTGCCCAGAAAGTGATTTTAAGGCAGTTTTGAGTGTTTTGGGTGATGTTTGAGTCTTTTGGTTTGTTTTAATGTTTTAAGTGTTTAGTTTTACATTCTTTGAGTTAGTTTAGTGTTTTATATTGTGTTTTTACGTTCTTGAGTCAAGTTATTACTTAATTTCGTCCAAATTTGTGTTTGTGCTCAAATCTGCCCAGAAAGTGGTTTTTAGGCAGATTTGAGTGTGTTTGTGTTGTTTTGAGTCTTTTGGTTTGTCTTAGTGTTTTAAAGTTTAGTTTTGCATTCTTTGAGTCTAGTATAGTGTTTCATATTGTTATTTTACGTTTTTGAGTCAAATCCAAGTGGTTAACAATCCCTCCTAATCCCCGGTCTAGAACGATCCCTACTTATACATATACTACAATTTGACGAAAAGAGGGTTTAATTTGTGTGCGTATAAATCTCGCACCAACGAGGCGTGTGAGAAAGCATTCAACCATCTCAAGGACCTCCTCACCACGGCACCAATCATCATTCCACCAGATTGGTCCATTCCCTTTGAATTGATGTGTGATGCATCGGATTATGCCCTTGGAGCTGTTTTGGGCCAAAGGAAAAACAAACAGCCACATGTTATTTATTATGCTTCACGCACCTTAAATGATGCTCAATTGAATTATTCTACAACTGAAAAAGAACTTTTGGCGGTTGTATTTGCATTAGATAAGTTTAGATCATATCTAATTGGTACTAAAGTAATTGTTTTCACTGACCACGCAGCCTTGAAGTATCTTCTCACCAAAAAGAAGGCCAAACCAAGGTTCATTCGTTGGATTCTCCTACTTCAAGAATTCGACATTGAAATTAGGGACAAGAAGGGATGTGAAAACGTGGTGGCTGACCACCTAAGTCGAATGGTGCGTGAAGAAGAGGCCCTTCCCATTTCAGAAACGTTTCCAAATGAACAACTTCTGTCCGTTGAGGTAAGTACCCCTTGGTATGCCAATTTGGTCAATTTTTTGGTGTCTAAGCAAGTTCCTAACACCTTAAGCAAGGCCCAACGTGATAAACTAAAAAAGGATGCACGTTTTTATGTTTGGGACAACCCTTATTTGTGGAAAATCTGCTCGGATCAGATTGTGCGTCATTGTGTTCATGAATCTGAGTTTAATTCCATTTTGAGTTTTTGCCATACATATGCATGTGGTGGACACTTTGGCACACAACGCACAGCGTTTAAGGTTCTTGAAAGTGGTTTTTATTGGCCTACATTGTTTAGAGATGCTAGGGCTTTTTGCTTAACATGTGATCGTTGTCAAAGGACAGGAAGTTTAGGCCAAAGAGACCAAATGCCGCAAACCCCAATCCTTGTTGAAATCTTTGATGTTTGGGGTATTGATTTTATGGGTCCTTTCCCTATCTCTTTTGGTTTTACTTACATTTTACTTGCGGTTGATTATGTGTCAAAGTGGGTGGAAGCTAAAGCCACCCGAACTAACGATTCTAGAGTTGTTGCAGATTTTGTCAAATCTAACATTTTCTCTAGATTTGGGATGCCTTGAGTGCTCAAAAGCGATGGTGGGTCTCATTTTTTCAACCGCACCATTGAGGCGTTGCTCAAGAAGTACAACGTGATGTATAAGGTTTCCACACCTTATTACCCCCCAAACCAGTGGCCAAGCCGAAGTTTCAAATCGAGAAATAAAGCAAATCTTGGAAAGGACCGTTGGGCCAAATAGGAAAGATTGGAGCTTGCGTTTGGAGGATGCATTGTGGGCGTATCGAACGGCTTACGAAAGGCCCATTGGTATGTCCCCATTTCGACTAGTCTATGGCAAGCCATGCCATCTACCCGTGGAGCTTGAACACAAGGCACATTGGGCGGTCAAGACCTTCAATATGGATGTGGACACGGCTGGAAACCATAGGAAGCTACAATTGATCGAGCTTGAAGAGATTAGGCATGAGGCTTATGAGAATGCCCGGATTTACAAAGAGAAAACCAAGGCATTCCATGACAAGATGATTAGAGGCAAAACCTTCTCAATCGTGCAGAAAGTGTTGTTATTTAATTCCCGTCTTTGGTTATTCCCCGGTAAGTTACATTCTAAGTGGGTTGGTCCATTTGTTATCACTAATGTTTTTGTGCATGGTGCAGTCCAAATACAAAGTTTGAAAACTGGACAAGAATTCAAGGTGAATGGCCATAGGTTGAAACCCTACTATGAGAACTTTGTTGAGCATGTTGTGGATGAGATCCCATTGCATGCCGTGGGCTCCAATGGGGAATGAGCATACCATCGTCCGGCTGCAAGATGTTAAAGCAAGCGCTTCGTGGGAGGCAACCCATGCAATCACCAAGGAGAGGATGGCATTTACACTCCATAACCAGATTTGCGTCCCTAGCCTCTTCTCTTTGTTATTTACATTCTGCCATGCTTAGTGTGTTTAGTTGCTGTTTGTGTGTTTACTTTTGTTTGGTGTGATTTTAGGCTTGAAACATTGAGGACAATGTTTGATTTAAGTGTTGGGGGGGGGGGGTTAACTAAGTGTTGTTGATGCAAATTCGTGGGATTTTATCACCCATAACTTCCAATGTTGTTCCTTGCTGTTTTTAAGTGTTTTTAAGCTATTTTAGAGTGTTTTAGTGTGCGTTGACATAAAAATCCGAAAATCCCATAACAATTTGAAAAATTGTTTTGAAAAACCCAGAAAGAGTTGTTTTTGTGTGTTTGTTTGTGTCGTAGGTTACCTTCCAACACAAGGATGAGGATTTGGTTTTTAATTGCATGATGGTTAAAGAAAGTTACAAACATGAATGGACGTTTGATATACTCTGTGGTTTATTGTCACATCCCGGCCCGGGGCGGATCCCTTCCCGGGCCCGCTCCACCACCGTAGCACGATATTGTCCGCTTTGGGCTTACCATTCCCTCACGGTTTTGTTTTTGGGAATTCACGAGCAACTTCCCAGTGGGTCACCCATCATGGGATTGCTCTAGCCCCCTTCTCGCTTAACTTTGGAGTTCCTACGGAACCCGAAGCAGTGAGCTCCCAAAAGGCCTCGTGCTAAGTAGGGATGGGAATACACATATAAGGATCACTCCCCTGGACGATGTGGGATGTCACATTATGCTTGGTTGTAGTTATAGTTTACGAATTCACATGTAATCACAAAGTAAAATTAGTTTTTGTAACATGCTTGAAGGAATGAACTCAAACTAACGCTACATCCCTGTGAGACTTGAGCCTAAACGTTTATTTGGAGAGTAATAATTTGTGCATCATTGTTTTCTAAAGTCGTTGCATGATCTCATTATTCTTTGCTTGGTTACTACTTAGAAGGCGTTTCATCACTTAGTTCCAAATGCTAGAACTCATGCCCATTTCATTCAAAGCATGTTATTGATTTGAATAACACATATTCAAGATGAAGTTGTGTAGTGACCACCATCAAAGCCAAATAGCCGTGTGCCCTTAATTCATTATGTGTTTAAGTTTAACCCCATTGAGCCGTGTTAGCCCATGTTCTTTGTTAACCCATATTATCCTCACCTAGCCTAGATTAGGACCATCCATACCCTTGTTCTTGAAGCATAGTAAGCATGACTAAAAATGAATTCCTTTTGATTAATGTGTTGCAGAAAATAAGTGTGGGGGAAGGATTATTGATGTGAGTTTATGTGCCATAGGCACGGCTAGAAAAAAAAAAGTTGTGAAAAAAAAAAAAAAAAAAAAAAAAAAAAAAGTGAAAAGAGTTCCGAAGTATTGTTTGTTGAAGTAAGGGTCCAAAACAATGAATTAGGCCCGAAGAGTTGTTTGAATCTTCCCTGTATGTCTAAAAGTTGATTTCTGCATTCTAAGTGAATTCTAAGTCTTAATTTCATTACTTTGCTTGCTATTGCTTAAAGAACTTTTGTTTATCCCTATCTTTCCTTGTTAGCCAATACCCCAAGCCCCGTTACAACCCTTGACTTTTATCTTGAGTGTTGTGTATTTCAATTTGTGGAGTTTGAATTTGGTATGAGCATATGGTGTCACTAGTTCTCGCATCTAAGTAGTAGCATTCCATTCATGAGATCATATCTAAACATGTTTAATTACTCTAGAAATTGCTTTCTTTGTTATAACATATGTGAGTACTAGTCTTTCATGTTTACATCAATCTTCTCACATATAACTATTGTAGGGTGTGTAGTCAGAAAATCTGAGTGAAAATTGAGTGCATAACTAGTGAGGAATTGAGGGAATTCTCTAAGGCATGTTACTACATTCAAAATCTCGTTTTAATTGATTAAATGCGAGCTAGTGAATGGTGACTATGATTAAGTATGTGCTCGAGGGGAAGGAAGACTAAAAGCTATGTGAGTAATGATCTTTGACATGTCATGTTTCATTGGAAATCCCTGAGGCAAACGTTGGAAGGTTTAGGTTATGCTTTGTTTGTTTTGTTTCGTCTTGTTTTCTTTAGTTGTTTTGTTTTGCTCAAGGACTAGCAAAAGCTATGTGTGGGGGAATTTGATAGGAGCATATTTATGTGACTTAATTGGCTTGTTCTCGTGCATTTATGTTGTGTTTCCTTAGTTAATTTAGTGTTTAAAGTCACTTTTGTGTGTTTTCAGATTATAAAGCCAAAGTGTGCAAGAAGATGCAAATTGGAGTCTTTTGGAGCAAAAAAGGAATGAATGAGTTGAAGACTTGAAGACATATGAATTCCTAATTGAAGATGGATTCCTACTCACATGAGGATTCCTAGAAGAACAAGGATTCCTACTTGAAGTAGGAAAGTTAAGCCAAGGTTTCCCATTTTGGTAACCTTTCCTAATCTTAAAAGTCCTTATTTTCCAGCCACTTTGAAGGCCTCGTATGCACTTTAGGACACAAAACAAAGGCCCTAGACCCCTTAGGGACCTTTGCCGCACCTTTCCCTTTCTCCCCATCCCTTGCCGTGTAAGGGACCCCTTTTCCCTTCAGTTTTTGGACCCTTCACCTTTCCTAAAGCATTAAGCCGCACCTCCTAACCTTTCCTTTTCCCTTGCCGTGCAAGGAGGGGTCCTTATTTCCTATTTTCTGCACTTAAACACATTCCCCTTTCAAATAAAACCCTAGCCGCATAGTTTAGCCAATTTCCTTTTAGTTTCTGATTTGATTTCCTAATTCTAGAAGCCTTTGACTTAATTTTAGTTAACCAAAATAAGTTAGGGTTTTAATTTCTGAAAACCCTTTACATACTTGGACTTAAGCCGCACCCTGGGGGGGGATTCTTTCATCATTCCATACATTGCCGCAGCCACCATCATTATTCCACCTTCAATCCGCAACCTTCCATCCATTCCAGCCACCATTCTACACCTCCATACACTTACACACCATTGCAGCCATCTTCCACCTCTCTGCCGCAACCCTTTACCATCCTAAATCCCTTCCTAAACCAAAATCACATCCAAAATCACCCTACGACCTCTGTGCCGCAGCAAGGAGAAGAAGAAAGAGGAGCTTGAACGTGCAGAAATTCAAAGTGGAATCGTTGGGCTTTCTAGGTGTAATCAATCTTTTGTTCTCTATGTTTAATTTCAATTTTGTTTCTCTTTCAGTGAACATGAGAGGCTAAACCCCTAGTTAGCTAGGGGGTGATTCAAAACCATGTATATGCTTGCAATATAAATTGATTACCTTCAGTTGGAATTTCATGAGTTGTGGATTCAATTTGTTTAACTGCTTGATTGATAACTTATTCGTGTTTGTTTATTGAGAAAGCACGCTTAGTTTTCATGCATGAATATGATGCTAGAATATAAGGGAGTTTCACCTAATAGTTACAAACTTATATTCACAAGTAGTGGAGGTCGCTTATAAACGATCGCGTTAAATGAATTCTTGGCACTAGTTTCATGCTCATCATAGTAACGAATGCCTCGTCAACACTTATAGTTTTCATGTTGCTTAATGATCTTTGATTGTATCTTTATTGTGCTTTTCACGTAAAGGACTTTTGGAGAATGTTTTGAATTGTTGTATGCGCTTTCCCATCCAATTCATTAACTTAAGGAGAACTTGAAGGTTAATTTAAGCGAACCTAATTAACCCGGGGTGTTGAGTTTCATGATTCATCGAAAGACCAACTGAAAATCATCTTATATGCAAGTGCGACATGTGTGGAGAAGAACCTTCTAGCTAGCATTCCATCCATATTTTCATCAAATTCGTTTTTACAATCCGTTTTCATTACAATCTGTTTTCTTTGTTTTAATTTCGTCAAAACTAAATCCCCCTTTACTTTAGTGTGTCAATTTAGTTAGAAAGTGTCTTAGTTTGTGTTTCTAAGTGTTTTGATTCAAGTTATAACCCAAATTCGTCCAAATTAGTGTTAGGTGTTCAAAACTGCCCAGATTGTGTTTTTAAGGCAGTTTTGAGTGTTTTGTTGCTGTTTTGAGTCTTTTGGTTTGTTTTAGTGTTTTAGTGTTTAGTTTTGCATTCTTTGAGTCTAGTTTATTGTTTTAACCTTTGTTTTACGTTTTTGAGTCAGTTTTGAAGTGATTTAGCAATCCCTCCTAATCCCCGGTTTAGAGCGATCCCTACTTATACATATACTACAATTGTCAAAAGAGGGTTTTAATTTGTGTGCTTATATATTTCGCATCAACTGCTTGTGAATATAAGTTTGTAACGATTATGTGAAACTCCCTTATATTCTAGCACAAAATTCAAGCATGCAAATTAAGTAGGCCTCCCTAATCAACATACAAGAATAAGTTATCGATCAAACGGTTAAGTAAATTGCATTCACAATTTATGAAATCACAACTGGAATTAATCAATTCATATCACAAATATAATCATGGTTTCAAAGCCTCCCCTAGCTAAAACGAGTTTAGCCTCTCATGTTCACAACAAAACAAAGCAAACTTGAATTAAACATTGAAAACAAAAGATAGATTACACCTAAAAACGTTCCAACACTCCAACTTGAATGCAAAACGTCTAAGGCTTCTTCTTCTCCTCTTCCTCCTTGTAAAGCTGCGGCACAAGAGTCTAGGGGTGATTTTGGATGGATTTCTAGGTTAAGGATGGATTTAGTTTGGTAATAGGGTGTGGCAAAGGTTAGGGATGATGTATGGGTGTTTAAGTGAAGGTATGGAAGTAGGAGAATGGGGGAAAGATGGGTTGAAGGCTGCGGCAAAGGCTTAAGTGTTTGTGAATGATGGCCGATTGTATGGATGAGTGATTAGGGTTGAATAAAGGTACGGCTTTGTGTATTTGTTTGAAGGAAGGAATCCTAACTTTTATTACATAGTTTAGGAAAGGATTGGACTCCAAATCCACAAGGAAAAGGAGACATAAAGTCAGAAATCCTAAGGGAAAAGGAAAGAAACTTGTGGCATTAAATTGTATGAAAGGGAATGTGCTTTTAAGGCTGAAATAAGGCAAGGATTTAGGATAGAAAAGCTATGTAAGGTGCGGCAAAGAATGGGGTGAAAGAGGAATGTGATTTTGTGACACAAATTAAGGAATAACCCCTCTCCTTGCACGGTAAGGAAAGGGCAAGTATAGGCAATGCACGGCAAGGACAATAAGGGTGCAAGGAAAGCTTATTTTGTGTCCTAAAATGCATAAGAGTCTTCAATGTTGCTGGACATAAGGTCTTTTAGAATTAGGAAAGATCAAACAAAAATAGGAAACCTTGGCTGAACTTTCCCACTTCAAGTAGGAAACCTTCTTTGACTAGGATTCCTCATTTGATTAGGAATCCTTCTTTGATTAGGAATCCTTCTTTGATTAGGAATCCTAACATCTTTAGGTCTTCAATTTCGTCCATTCCTTTTGCTCCAAGCATATGCTATCCATTCCAAGTCCAATTTTGCTCCAAAAGGCTCCAAAATTCACCTTCTTGCTTCCTTAGCCAAATGAACCTATAAACACACGAAAATAGCTGAAAATACTAAAATAACTATGAACTAACAACATAAATGTAAGAAAACAAGCTAACTGAGTCGCCAAAATATGCTCCTATCAAATTCCCCCACACTTAGCTTTTGCTAGTCCTCGAGCAAAACAAAACAAAACAAACTCTAGACCTTCCAACATGTACCTTAGGGATTTCCAATGAACATGACACATCAAAGAACATCATTCCCACGGTTTTTGGCTTTCTTTACACTTAAGCAAACACTTAACCATAGTTACCACTTACTAGTTCACATTTAATCAATTAAAACAATATTTTGAATGTAGTAACATGCCTTAGAGAATTCCCTCAATTCCTCACTAGAATGCTTTCTATTTTCACACAGATTTTCTAACTACACTCACATATGTTATAACAAAGAAAGCATTTTCTGGAATTTTGACAATGACATGGATATGATCTCATGAATGGAATGCTACTACTTAGAACGAGAACCAGTGATTCCATATGCTCATACCAAATTCAAACTCCACATATTGAACACATAACATCAAGATAGAAGTTGAGGGTTGTAACAAGGGTAAGGGTATTGGCTAACAAAGAAAGGTAAAGGAAAAACAAAGGTTCTTAAAACAATAGGAAGTAAAGTAATGAAATTGACACTTAAACTCACTTTTGATGGCAGAAATTAACTTTTAAGCCTAAGGGAAGATTCATGCAACATTTAGGGTCAAATTCAAACATTTGGACCCTTTCTTCAACAACCAACACTTGTGAGTTCATTCTCACTTATTTTTCAACTCTTTTTCTTTCCTTTTTACAAATTTTCTCTTTTCTTTTTATTTTTCCATGAATTGTTTTTTTCTTTATTTTCCCCCACACTTGTTTTCTGCAATATGTTTGATCAAAAGGAATCCATTCTAAGTCATGCTTCACTATCCTTTAAGAACAAGGGTATGGAAAGTCCTAATCTAGGCTAGGTAAGGATAATGGGGTTAACAAAGAAAATAGGCTAAATAGGCTCAAAAGGGGTAATCCTACAATACATATGCAAAAGGGTTAGGCTTTTTGGCTTTGGCTTAACTAACAACTTCATCTTATTGTATGTTATGCAATCAATATCATGCTTTGAATGAAATGGGCATGAGTTCTAATATTTGGAACTACAATGATGAAAACGCATTCTAAGTAGCAACCAAGCAAAGAATAATGAGATCATGCAACGACTTTAGAAAACAAGAAATCACAGATTTATACTCTCCAAAGAACGTTTTAGGCTCAAGTCTCTTAGGGATGTTGCTTTAGTTTGAGTTCCTTCCTTCAAGCATGTTACAAAAACTGATTTTCTCTTTGTGATTACATGTGAATTCGTAAACTATAACTATAACCAAACATAAACCAAAGCGTAAATCAAACTTCCATCCATGTTTACAACATTCTTTAATAGTCATGCAATTAAAAACCAAGTCCTCATCATTGTGTTGGAAGGTACCCTAAGACACAAACAAACACACAAAAACAACTTTAAAACAATTCTTTTTGGGTTTTTCAAAACTATTTTGCAATTTTTTTTTTCAAATTTTGGGATTTTCTGATCCAAACACATGAAAACACTTCAAAACACACTAAAAACACTTAAAAACAGTGAGAAACAACATTAGAAGTGATAGGTGATAAAATCCCACGAAAATCATGCAAAAACAACTTGTTTAACCCCCCCCCCCCACACTTAAATCAAACATTGTCCTCAATGTTTCAAGCAAAGACTCACATTCAAACAAGCATCAAAAACTAACTAGCAAGCCGAAATAAAAACAATAAAGAGATAGAGAGTTAGGAATGCAAATCTGATTTTGTTGAATGAATTGTTGGATTGCCTAAGTCCTCTCTGGTTGAATGCATGGGTTGCCTCACAAGAAGCACTTGCTTTAACGTCTTGCAGCTGGACGAACTTTCTTCTTAGGCTCAAGTAGAACCCACGACATGGAGGGTGACATTCTCCACAATCTGGCCTTCAACACTTTCATAATATGGCTTCAACTGATGCCCATTCACCTTGAATTCTTGGCCATTCCTCAATCTTTGGATTTGAACTGCACCATATGGAAAAATATTAGTAACAACAAAGGGGCCAATCCATTTAGAATGTAACTTACCAGGAAACAAACGAAGGCGAGAATTAAAAAGTATTACTTTTTGCCCTATGGAGAATGTTTTGCTACGAATCATCTTGTCATGGAAAGCCTTGGTCTTCTACTTGTAAATGCAAGCATTCTCATAAGCTTCAAGCCGAATCTCTTCAAGTTCATTTAATTGAAGCTTCCTATGAATTCCAGCCGCATCTACGTCCATGTTGAATGTTTTGATGGCCCAATGTGCCTTGTGTTCTAGCTCCACGGGAAGATGGCATGGTTTACCATAGACTAGCCGAAATGGTGACATCTCAATGGGTGTTTTGTAGGCCGTACAATAAGCCCACAATGCATTCTCCAAACGCAAGCTCCAATCTTTTCTTGTTCGCTGATAGGAGCATATTCATGCGACTTAAATGGCTTGTTCTCGTGCATTTACGTTATGTTTCTTTAGTTAGTTTAGTCCTTTATGCTTCTTTTGTGTGTTTTCAGGATAATAAGACGTGTTTGACGAAATGATGCATTGTGGAGTGTTTTGAAGCACTATTGGGCTAAGGATGGATAGCTTATGCTTGGAGCCCAAGTGTTGGATGAAATTGAAGGCCTTGTAGGCACTTGAGGACACAAAACAATGGCCCTAACCCAATTACATTCACCTTGCCTTGGGCTTAACACAAACACCATTCCTTGCCATGCAAGGGGGAGCAATTTGGGTCCATTTCATGTACTTAAACCCTAGCCCAATCCACAATCACTTCAAAGCCATGCAAAACCTTTCAACACCCTTTAATCATCCCCCTTTAAGTTATGATTTTATTTCCTAACCCTACATGCATTCTTTATTCACTCTTCATCATTGCATTCATTCTCCAAACACTTTCATTAATTAAAACACATTTGCACATCCACTCATTCTTTCCCCAAAGCCGTGCATTCCCAATCCCTTTCTAACAATTCACATGCATTTCCACCTTGGTCATGCTTTTCCATTTCATTATTCATTCACTTTGCATTCATTCAATCAACCCACATGCACTTTAATCATTCAAACATGTAGCCACATAATCATTCACCCTATCCATTCTTTGTCACAAAACAATGTCACATACACTCATCATCACACAACCTAGCTAACCCTACATGCATTATTTATTAACTCTTCATCATGCATCAACATTTTAAATCATCAAAAACCAACCCATTGCTGATGCGAGATTTATACGCACACAAATTAAACCCTCTTTTCGTCAAATTGTAGTATATGTATAAGTAGGGATCGTTCTGGACCGGGGATTAGGAGGGATTGTTAATCACTTGGATTTGACTCAAAAACGTAAAATAACAATATGAAACACTATACTAGACTCAAATATTGCAAAACTAAACACTTAAAACATTAAAAAAACCACAAGACTCAAACATCACCCAAAACACTCAAAACTGCCTTAAAATCACTTTCTGGGCAGTTTTGAGCACTTTGGTGAATTTGGACGAAATTGGGAAATAAAATGAATCAAAACACTCATAAACACAAACTAAATTGATTTCTAACTAAATTGGACATTAAAGTAAAGGGGGATTTAGATTTATACGAAAATTGAAATAACAAAACAAGTTAATAAACTAAACAGATTGTAAAACGAATTTGATGGAATGGAATGAATGGATGATAGAATGGCTAAGGGATTCATCTCCATACATGTTATACTTGCATAATAAAATGATTTCCAATTGCATTTCAATAAACCATGAAACTCAACACCCCAAGTTAACCGTGATGCACTAATTAACCTTCAAATCTTCCTAACGTTATTGAATTGGATGATGCATGCGACAATTCAAAACATTCCCCACAAGTCCTCAACATGAATGCATAGAAGAGATACAAGCAAGAATCATTAAGCTCTATGAAAATTATAAGTGTTGACGAGGCATTCGTTACTATGGATTGCATGAAACTTATGCCAAGAATTCGTTTAACGCGATTGTTTATAAGCAACCTCCACTACTTGTGAATATAAGTTCGTAACTATTAGGTGAAACTCACTTATATTCTAGCGTCATATTCATGCATGAAAATTAAGCGTGCACTCTCAATAAACATACATAAATAAGTTATCAATCAAACGGTTAAACAAATTGAATCCACAACTTATGAAACGCAATTAGAAGTAATCAAATCAAAATGCAAGCATAAACATATATTTCGAATCACCCCCTAACCAAGGGGGGTTTAGTTCCTCATAACTTTGAAATCAAAGAAACACCTAAACATTCCAACAACTCAAACTTGAATTGTATGAACGTTTAGGCACTCTTCTCTTCCATTCCTCATACGTACAAAACAAAGAGAATTGAATTTAAACATTGAAATCAAAGAAACACCTAAACATTCCAACAACTCAAACTTGAATTGTATGAACGTTTAGGCACTCTTCTCTTCCTCGTTGTTGTAGCACAAGGTCTAAGGTGAGGTTTGGTGGTGTGAATGGTTTGGGGAGTGGTTGGAGTGGTGTTTGGATTAGTAGGGATACTCACGGCACAAGGGGATGATTTCTGGTGGTGTTTTGGATGATTTTCTGAATATGGACGAATTGAATGAATTGAGGTGTAATGCATGCTTATTTATAGGTGAAATGGGGGGAACATGACAGCTAGGAGGGAATGTGGCTGCATGTTTGAATGATTAAAGGATGCATGTGGGTTGGAAATGCATGTGTAAGCATGTGTTGGCTGAATTAAAGAATGTGAGGGAATGATGAAAGGGGAAACATGACAGCTAGGTTGGTTGAATAATTATGAGTGCATGTGGCTGATTTATGAAGGGAATGCATGTGATTTAAAGGGTGGGAGTGCATGTGATTTGGTTGGAATGATTGGAATGCAATCTGAAATGGGAGATGGAATGGCTGAATGTGGTGCAATGATAATGTCTTGTGGCTGAATGGATTAAAGAATGGGAGTGCATGTGGGTGGAAATGCATGTGGGTTAAAGAGTGAATGCATGTGCAATGACAGCTAGGTTGAATTAATTAAAGGGATTGCATGTGCAAGGTTTTGGTGTGAATGATTGAATGTGCATGTGGCTGATTTATGAAGAGTGAATGCATGTGGCTGCAAGGTGTGAATGATTATGGGTGCATGTGGCTGCAATGGATTAGGAATCCTTCAATTTCGTCCATTCATTTTGCTCCAAACATAAGCTATCCATTCCAAGTCCAATTTTGCTCCAGAATGCATCTTTTTGCTTCCTTAGCCATATGAACCTAAAAACACACGAAAATGGCTTAAACTACTAAAACAACTATGAATTAACAATATAAATGCACGAAAACAAGCTAAGTAAGTCGCCTAAATATGCTCCTATCAAATTCCCCCACACTTATCTTTTGCTCGTCCTCGAGCAAAACAGAAAAACAAAACAAACAAAACGACACTAAACAAGTAAAACACAACCTAAACCTTCCAACAATCGTCTCAGGGATTTCCAATGCACATGACAAGTTAAAAATCATTATTCCCACAGATTTTAGCCATCTTTACACTTAAGTACATTCTTAATCATAGTCACCACATACTAGTTCACAATTAAGCATTTAAAACCATGATTTGAATGTAGTAACATGCCTTAGAGAATTTCCTCAATTCCTTACTAGAATGCACTCTATTTTCACACAGATTTTCTGACTACACACCCTACACTAGTTATATGTGAGAGATTGACGTAAACATGAAAGACTAGTATCTCACATATGTTATAACAAAGAAAGCATTTCCTGGATTTACGATAATGACATGAATATGATCTCATGAATGGAATGCTACTACTTAGAATGAGAACCAGTGATTCCATATGCTCATACCAAATTCAAACTCCACAAATTGAACACATAACATCAAGATAGAAGTTGAGGGTTGTAACGGGGCTAAGGGTAATGGTTTAACAAAGAAAGGTAAAGTAAAACAAGGGTTCTTAAAGCAATAGGAAGCGAAGTAATGAAATTGACACTTAAACTCACTTTTAATGGCAGAAATCAACTTTTAAACACAAGGGAAGATTCATGCAACAACTAGGGTCAAATTCACTCTTTTGGACCCTTCCTTCAATAACCAATACTTGTGAGATCATTCTCACTTATTTTTCAACTCTTTTTCTTTCTTTTCAACACTTTTCTATTTTTTTTTTTTTTTTTCATTCTTTGGCCGTGCCCTATTATCTTCCCCCACACTTATTTTCTGCAATATATTGATCAAAAGGAGTTCATTCTAAGTCATGCTTCACTATCCTTTAAGAACAAGGGTATGGAAAGTCCTAATCTACGCTAGGTGAGGATAATGTGGTTAACAAAGAAAATAAGCTTGAAAAGGCTCAAAATGGTTAAAACTTACAACAAATAAGAAATATGAAAAGGGATAGGCTTTTTGGCTTTGGCTTGACTAACAACTTCATCTTATTGTATGTTATGCAAACAATATCATGCTTTGAATGAATTGGGCATGAGTTCTAGTATTTGGAACTATAATGAAATGCATTCCAAGTAGCAACCAAGCAAAGAATGATAAGATCATGCAACGACTTTAGAAAACAAGAAATCACAGAAAATAACTCTCCAAAGAAGGTAATGGCTCGAGTCTCACAGGGTTGTAGCGTTTGTTTGAGTTCCTTCCTTCAAGCATGTTACAAAAACGAATTTTTCTTTTATGATTGCATGTGAAGTCATATATTATAACCATAACCAAGCATATACCAAGAGTAAATCAAACTTTTCTCTATGTTTATAACTCTTTTTAACAGTCATGCAATTACAAACCAAATCCTTATCATTGTGTTGGAAGGTACCCTAAGACACAAACACACAAAAACGACTCAAAACACTCTTTTTAGGCTTTTCAAAACATATTTTTCAAATTTTTATGTGATTTTCGGAGTTATAAAAACAAAACATACTAAAACACTCTAAAACAACTTAAAAACACCTTAAAACAGCAAGGAACAACATTTGAAGTAATGGGTGATAAAATCCCACGAATTTGCATTAACAACATTAGTTACCCCCCCACACTTAAATCAAACATTGTCCTCAATGTTTTAAGTATAGATTCACACAAAACATAAGTAAGCACACAAAAAGCAACTAAACATACTAAACATGGCATAATGTAATTAACAAAGAGAAGAGTTTAGGGACGCAAATCTGGTTATGGAGTGTAAATTCCCTCTTCTCCTTGGTGATTGCATTGAGGCTTTGATCTTTGTGATTCCACAGGCTCATTCTTGAACTGGTTTCCTCCCATCGTTGATTTTCCTTTGTGCTACTCTTGAACTGGGCAGCAGGATTCTTTTGGTCTCCCCCGGAGGTCTGAGCTTTCCCCTTTTATCTGTTTCTTTGTTCAATCTTTGCAGGAGTGGTCCCTTCTCTGGAAGTGTATCAACCGTTGAAGATGACTACTCGAGAGCAATGCTAGGTAAGCAATCAGGAATAAATTCCAGGCAGTCGGATCCAGATCGGAAGACTGACTCCAAGTGCCAGCTGATTGCTTCTTTCACTTTGCCATGCGAGTAAGAACAAGGACAAAGAAAAAGACAGGGAAAGAGCATGATATGAGATACTTTTGCTTTTGACCTTGATGATATGAGATACCTTTGCTTTTGAAGAAGCGGTGAAAGAATCAGCACACTTCAATCCGCCATTTCCTCCTGGGTCATCTGTACTCCAGGCATCTGGTATCATCTTTGGGGAAGAAGAAATAATTGAGTATTTCGAAAGGCTTTGCTGGAAGTGCACCCTCAGAGGTGAGGGAGAGTTGGGCATTTTCTTCAGGTTTGCCTTGCCATAAAAGACGAAGGTCGACATATATAGAGATAATATCAAGTGGTGGTATTGTTCTTTTACCCGTGTCAACAAACGTCTCTTCGATTTCTGAACGGACGCCTCTTCGATTTCTGCACGACGCCCCTTCGATTTCTGAACGACACGTAGTAGTGCGTACGCGGCTCTGTCTGAGCTCTTTTGACAAAGTCGCACGCGTTTTCTGAAAAGCAGAGAAAGCGTCGCCGAAATTTACGCTTGTCGGAAAAAGTGTAGCTGCGATGATGACCTCCACGTGAACTTTTGACAAAGTTGAACGCGTTTTCTGAAAAGCCGAGAACGCGTTGCTTAACTTACGCCGGAAATTCCGGCTTTTTGAATCGGTGGACGCGTCGCCTTGGCTTTTTATAGAGCTATCGATCACCACAACAAACACACTCTGAAGATTGCCCATTCTTGAAAATCGACTCCGGCCCTTTGAGAATTAACTCCATCCACCCCATCTCTTTGAACACTTTTGAAAAAATGGCAAACCCATCGAACCTTAGCTTAGAATTGAGTCTTAGCAGTGATACGGGCGCGCCACATCAAGGTAATGTATGGCGCCCTTCTTTCTTATCTTCTAACGGTCCTCTCACAGGTGAAGGCTCCGTGATGCAGGACGCCACAACAGCTACAATAGTAGCTAGGAACCTCCTCACTCCAAAAGATAGTAGGCTGCTGTCAGGACGGTCCGATGAGTTGGCCGTTCAAGAGTCCCTCGCACTTAGTGTTCAGTGTGCGAGTTCTGTGTCCAACATGGGCCAACGCCTGCTTGCCCGCTCCCGTCAGGTGGAATCATTGATGGCGGAGGTGGAAAGTCTTAAGCAAGAGATCAAACTGCTTAAGTACGAGAATAGAAGTTTGCATGTGCTTGCAAACAACTATTCGACGGGCATGAAGAGGAAGCTTGATGAGCTGCAAGAATCCAATGGTCGAATGCAAAATGACCGTCAAAGTGACCGTCAAAGGCTTGCGGCTTATTTCCAGAGGCACATTTTTCCTGGCTCATCAAGCGTTTGGCCAAGTATTGAGGCCTCGAATGCTCTATCTTCGATGCCTCTCGCTCCGATGCCTTCTGCTCCGATGCCTTCCGCTCCGATGCCTTCCGCTCCGATGCCTCGTAGTGGGGCTTCACGTAAACAACCTTTGTGAAGCTCCACCTTTCTCCATGTTTAGTATCTTTTTTTTTTTTTTTTTTTTTTTTTTTTTTTTTTTAAGAAAAAAAACAAATCAAACGGCATGGAATTGGTCCTTGAATGGAAGGTGATACTTGAAGTGAACTGGCATTGGTTTGAATTCTAGTGTAGGTGCCTGATTCATAAAAAACAGCAAGTTAGTATAAAATGTAATGGAATTTGGAAAAGATGACTTACTTGTTTTGTCCGACAAGAACTCAATGACAAACACCACTCCCTTGAAAGTTTCAGGGATATTGGACTTGGCCAGATTGCATGTGATGGTTATGACTTGTCCAATGTCATCAAATTCAACTTCTTTGGGTTTTGTGGTTTCAAGAACGTCCTCTTTGATGAATTCATGACATTCCTTACTTTTCACCTTTGGAAGGTCTTTTTCACCTTCTTCTTCCTTGGAAGTCATGAATCTGCAAGGAATAGGGATACTTGTTGGAACGGGGTTAAAAATAATGAAATTTGGAACAACCATACCTGAATTAGATGGCATAGGAGCAATAGGTGCCTCCGGTAAAGGTGTTTCCACCCTTGCCGTGGGTTGGGTGTATTCCTCTTCCTTGTAATTTGATTTTGATGGTTGAGGGTCCGTTCCAACCTCCTTGTCACATCTCAACATGATTTCCTTGGCAGTTTCAAATTCTTCCTTCGGATTTGCAATGGTTGAACTAGGGAGTTCGCCTTGGTCGCAAATTTGTTCTACAAACTCCGCTATCTGCCCAATTTGCTTTTCCAAGTAGTCCAACCTTTTGTCTTGATTTTCCCTCTCTTTGTTTTGAAGTTGGAGTCCCTGCGTCAAAGTAGTAAGTAATTGAACAATCTTATCATTATCACTTGAATTACCTACATTGCTTTGGGCAGGTTGTGGTGGCTGCATAGGCGTTGAATAGAATTCATCATATGGCTGCCAATATCCTTCTTCTTGAACATTTTGAGGTTCCCACCACATAGAGTTTGAATGATCACTCCAATCTGAATTGTAAGTATTGGAAAACATGTTATTCCTTGATTGAAGATCAAATGCACAAACGCTTTGCATTTGGGACCTTTCCATGAGCTGTGACAAAAGAGAAGCATTATCAAGTGCCATGTTATGCTTTTCTAGTACTTGAATTCAATAAACAAAACACAAATCACAAACTAAAACTAAAATATATATAACAGAGACGAAAACTAAAACTAATAAGAAAACGAAAATAACAATCCAAAGGATTAGCAAAGTTGCTAATCCCCGGCAACGGCGCCAAAATTTGATGCGAGATTTATACGCACACAAATTAAACCCTCTTTTCGTCAAATTGTAGTATATGTATAAGTAGGGATCGTTCTGGACCGGGGATTAGGAGGGATTGTTAATCACTTGGATTTGACTCAAAAACGTAAAATAACAATATGAAACACTATACTAGACTCAAATATTGCAAAACTAAACACTTAAAACATTAAAAAAACCACAAGACTCAAACATCACCCAAAACACTCAAAACTGCCTTAAAATCACTTTCTGGGCAGTTTTGAGCACTTTGGTGAATTTGGACGAAATTGGGAAATAAAATGAATCAAAACACTCATAAACACAAACTAAATTGATTTCTAACTAAATTGGACATTAAAGTAAAGGGGGATTTAGATTTATACGAAAATTGAAATAACAAAACAAGTTAATAAACTAAACAGATTGTAAAACGAATTTGATGGAATGGAATGAATGGATGATAGAATGGCTAAGGGATTCATCTCCATACATGTTATACTTGCATAATAAAATGATTTCCAATTGCATTTCAATAAACCATGAAACTCAACACCCCAAGTTAACCGTGATGCACTAATTAACCTTCAAATCTTCCTAACGTTATTGAATTGGATGATGCATGCGACAATTCAAAACATTCCCCACAAGTCCTCAACATGAATGCATAGAAGAGATACAAGCAAGAATCATTAAGCTCTATGAAAATTATAAGTGTTGACGAGGCATTCGTTACTATGGATTGCATGAAACTTATGCCAAGAATTCGTTTAACGCGATTGTTTATAAGCAACCTCCACTACTTGTGAATATAAGTTCGTAACTATTAGGTGAAACTCACTTATATTCTAGCGTCATATTCATGCATGAAAATTAAGCGTGCACTCTCAATAAACATACATAAATAAGTTATCAATCAAACGGTTAAACAAATTGAATCCACAACTTATGAAACGCAATTAGAAGTAATCAAATCAAAATGCAAGCATAAACATATATTTCGAATCACCCCCTAACCAAGGGGGGTTTAGTTCCTCATAACTTTGAAATCAAAGAAACACCTAAACATTCCAACAACTCAAACTTGAATTGTATGAACGTTTAGGCACTCTTCTCTTCCATTCCTCATACGTACAAAACAAAGAGAATTGAATTTAAACATTGAAATCAAAGAAACACCTAAACATTCCAACAACTCAAACTTGAATTGTATGAACGTTTAGGCACTCTTCTCTTCCTCGTTGTTGTAGCACAAGGTCTAAGGTGAGGTTTGGTGGTGTGAATGGTTTGGGGAGTGGTTGGAGTGGTGTTTGGATTAGTAGGGATACTCACGGCACAAGGGGATGATTTCTGGTGGTGTTTTGGATGATTTTCTGAATATGGACGAATTGAATGAATTGAGGTGTAATGCATGCTTATTTATAGGTGAAATGGGGGGAACATGACAGCTAGGAGGGAATGTGGCTGCATGTTTGAATGATTAAAGGATGCATGTGGGTTGGAAATGCATGTGTAAGCATGTGTTGGCTGAATTAAAGAATGTGAGGGAATGATGAAAGGGGAAACATGACAGCTAGGTTGGTTGAATAATTATGAGTGCATGTGGCTGATTTATGAAGGGAATGCATGTGATTTAAAGGGTGGGAGTGCATGTGATTTGGTTGGAATGATTGGAATGCAATCTGAAATGGGAGATGGAATGGCTGAATGTGGTGCAATGATAATGTCTTGTGGCTGAATGGATTAAAGAATGGGAGTGCATGTGGGTGGAAATGCATGTGGGTTAAAGAGTGAATGCATGTGCAATGACAGCTAGGTTGAATTAATTAAAGGGATTGCATTAATTAAAGGGATTGCATGTGCAAGGTTTTGGTGTGAATGATTGAATGTGCATGTGGCTGATTTATGAAGAGTGAATGCATGTGGCTGCAAGGTGTGAATGATTATGGGTGCATGTGGCTGCAATGGATTAGGAATCCTTCAATTTCGTCCATTCATTTTGCTCCAAACATAAGCTATCCATTCCAAGTCCAATTTTGCTCCAGAATGCATCTTTTTGCTTCCTTAGCCATATGAACCTAAAAACACACGAAAATGGCTTAAACTACTAAAACAACTATGAATTAACAATATAAATGCACGAAAACAAGCTAAGTAAGTCCCCTAAATATGCTCCTATCAATTGTCGTGCATAATCTCTCATCATTTCAGCCACATTTCTAACTCACATGCATCACATTCATTTCCAAACAACAATCACTTCAAATGCCATGCATTCACATGCATTTACACCACCAAAAACCCCTTTGCCGTGGGCTTTCAATGCCTTTCCAGCTTTCCCTTTTATTTTCCAGCTTTCATTCTTCATCATTGCAGCCATTCCACATGCAATTCTTCATCATTGCACCACAAATCTTCCCATACATTCAAATGCCATGCATTCACATGCATTTCCAGCAAGAAAACACCTAACCCGTGCAAACACACCCCATTTCCAGCTTTCACATGTTGTCCTAGCTGTTTTTCCATCATTCCTCCACACAAACACCTTAAACAAACAGCCATATACATCTCCACTCCTCCTATAAATACCCTTGCATTCCCATCATTCAAAAACATCTCATTTCATACACAACACACCACAAACACACCACCAAACTTCCTTTGCCGTGGCTTCCCATCTCTCCCTTATAATCCAAACACCATTCCTCTTCCATTTCAATCATTCCCCAATCCATTCAACACACCAACAACATCCCTTAGACCTTATGCTACAATAAAGAGGAAGAGAAGAGGGCCTAAACGTTCATACAATTCAAGTTTGAGTTGTTGGAATGTTTAGGTGTTTCTTTGATTTCAATGTTTAATTTTAATTCTCTTTGTTTTGTATGAGGAACTAAACCCCCCCCTTGGCTAGGGGGGGATTCTAAATATATGTTTATGCTTGTATTTTGATTTGATTACTTCCAATTGCGTTTCATAAATTGTGGATTCAATTCGTTTAACCGTTTGATTGATAACTTATTTATGTATGTTTATTAAGAATGCGCGCTTAATTTTCATGCATGAATATGACGCTAGAATATAAGTGAGTTTCACCTAATCGTTATGAACTTATATTCACAAGTAGTGGAGGTTGCTTATAAACAATCGCGTTAAATGAATTCTTGGCACGAGTTTCATGCTCATCATAGTAACGAATGCCTCGTCAACACTTATAGTTTTCATGATGCTTAATGATCTTTGATTGTATCTTTATTGTGCTTTTCACGTAAAGGACTTTTGGAGAATGTTGTGAATTGATCCAATTCATTAACTTAAGGAAAACTTGACGGTTAATTTAAGCGGACCTAATTGACCCGGGGCGTTGAGTTTCATGGTTTATTGAAATGCAATTGGAAATCGTTTTATTATGCAATTATAACATATGTGGAGATGAACCCCTTAGCTAGCATTCATCCATTCTATTCCATCATCCATGAGTTCTTTCTTCTTTTGTTTTTGTTTTCATTAATTTCTTTTTAGTTAGAGGCGAATTTGAAGCCATGAACATATGTTGGTTATGATTTGATTTACTCCAGTTATGAATTCATGAACTTTAGATGTGGTTTACTTTTCTGTTTTGATTAAGAACTTGTTTATGTATGTGGGTTGAGGGTCGACACTTAATTTGCATGCCTAAACTTGATGCTAGGATATAAGTGAATTTCACCTAATCGTTATGAACTTATATTCATGAGTAGTAAAGATCGCTAGTCACGATTGTGTTTAGTAAACCCTAGGCGGGATTAACATGCGTATTCCATAGTTATGAATGCCTAGTCGATGTTTATGATTTCCATTGAACTTAATGATCTTTGTTGAATGTCTCTATCATGCGTATTCCATGATTAGGGACTTTGATTAAGAATAATTTGGTTGTAATGCGTATCCCATTCAATTCAATGAATCTAGGGAAATCTGAAAGTTAATTTAAGCAGACCTAATTAACTTGGAGCATTGTCATTCATCGTTTGTTGAAGTCATAACTGGGAATCAAATTATATGTATATGTTCATGTGTGGATAAGGAACCCTCTAACTAGTTTCTCATCATTTTATTTCATCCATTTTGTTTTTACATTCTGTTTTAATTAGAATCTGTGCATTTAGTTTAATTTCGTTCAAAACCTAAATCCCCCTTTACTTTATTGTCCAATTTAGTTAGAAATCAATTTATTTTATGTTTTAAAGCATTTTGAGTCTTTGGTTTGTCTTAGTGTTTTAAAGTTTAGTTTTGTATTCTTTGAGTCTAGTTTAGTGTTTTAAATTGTGTTTTTAAGTTTTTGACTCAAATCCAAGTGATTAACAATCCCTCCTAATCCCCGGTCCAGAACGATCCCTACTTATACATATACTACAATTTGACGAAAAGAGGGTTTAATTTATGCGCGTATAATTCTCGCATCATTCGCCCAACGGCCTTCTCCAAAATTTGCTTGATTTCACTATTGGACACCTTGGCTTGGCCATTGGCTTGAGGATGGTAAGGTGTTGAAACCTTATGTGTGACTTGATATTTCTTGAGCAACGCCTCAATGGTGCGATTACAAAAATGAGACCCTCCATCACTAATGAGCACTCTTGGCATTCCAAATCTAGCAAAGATGTTAGTTTTGATAAAATCTGTAACCACTCTAGAATCATTAGTACGGGTGGCCTTTGCTTCCACCCACTTTGAGACATAATCAACCGCAAGCAAAATATAAGTGAAACCATATGTAGAAGGAAAAGGACCCATGAAATCAATGCCCTAAACATCAAAAATTTCGACATTAAAGATGGGTGTTTGCAGCATTTGGTCCCTTCCACCTATATTTCCCATGCGTTGACAACGATCACAAGTTAAACAAAAAATTCTAGCATCTTTAAAGATTGTAGGCGAATAAAAACCACATTCTAACACCTTAAGGGCAGTGCGTTGTGTGCCAAAATGTCCTCCACATGCATAAGTGTGATAAAAGGTTAGAATTGAATTAAACTCACAATCAAGAACACATCTACGAAGAATTTGATTCGCACAATATTTCCACAAATATGGTTCATCCCACACATAAAACCGTGCCTCTTTCCTAAGTTTATCACGTTGGTGCTTGGTTATGGTGTTGGGAACACGTTTTGACACCAAAAAGTTCACCAAATCGGCATACCAAGGTTCACTTACCTTAATGGACAGTAACTACTCATCAAGGAATGTCTCTTGGATGGGTAAAGACTCCTCATTGCACACCAAACGACTCAAATGGTCAGCCACCATGTTTTCACTCCCTTTCTTGTCTCTAATTTCAATGTCAAACTCTTGGAGGAGAAGCATCCAACGAATTAGCCTTGGTTTGGCCTCCTTTTTGGTGAATAAGTACTTCAAAGCTGCATGGTCAGAATAGACAATCACTTTAGTGGCAAGTAAATATGAACGAAACTTATCTAAAGCAAACAGAACGGCAAGAAGTTCTTTTTCAGTGGTAGAGTAGTTTAATTGGGCATCATTCAAGGTCCGGGATGCTTAATAGATGACATGTGGTTGCTTGTTCTTCCTTTGGCTCAAAACAGCCCCTATTGCATAATTGGATGCATCACACATTAGCTGAAAATGCATGCTCCAATCTGGTGGAACTATGATTGGTGTCGTGGTAAGCATCTCCTTGAGGTGCTTGAATGCCTTCTCACACTCCTCGTTGAATTCAAAAGGCACTTCCTTTTGTAAGAGACGACATAGGGGTTGTGCAATCTTGGAAAAATCCTTGATAAATCGCTTATAGAATCCTGCATGTCCCAGAAAAGAATGAACCTCTCTCATTGAAGTAGGAAAGGGTAAGTAACGTACCAGATCTATTTTTGACTTATCAACTTCAATTCTTTTTTCAGAGATGATATGACCCAAAACTATGCCTTGTTTTACCATAAAGTGACACTTTTCCCAATTTAAAACAAGGTTAGTTTCCATGCATCTTTTCAAGATTAAAGTGAGATTATGCAAACAATCATCAAATGAGTCCCCAAACACACTAAAATCGTCCATAAATACCTCAATAATTTTCTCAACATAATCTGAAAATATACTTACCATGCATCTTTGGAAGGTGGCCGGTGCATTGCATAAACCACATGGGATACGACGATAAACAAAAGTACTAAATGGACAAGTAAAAGTGGTATTTTCTTGATCATCCGGAGCTATGACAATTTGATTATAACCCAAATAACCATCAAGAAAACAATAAAAAGAATGACCGGCTAACCTTTCAAGCATTTGATCAATGAAGGGCAAAAGGAAGTGATCTTTCCTTGTGGTGGCGTTTAGCTTCCTATAATTAATGCAAACTCTCCAACCGGTTTGAATGCATGTGGGCACAAGTTCATTCTCTTCATTTTTCACCACTATGACTCCGGACTTCTTTGAAACTACTTGGACCGGTGAAACCCAACAACTATCCAAGATAGGATAGATGACGCCACAATCAAGGAGGTTGATGATCTCTTTCTTCATGACCTCTATCATTGGGGGATTGAGTCGGCGTTGTGCTTTCCTAGATGGTTTAGCTCCTTCTTCAATGAGTATTCGGTGCATGCATGTATAGGGCTTATGCTCTTGATATCGGCTAAAGTCCACCCATTGGCCGTTTTGTGCTCTTTGGGAACCCTCACCAACTTGTCCTCTTCTTGTGCCGTGAGTGAGGAGGCCACTATGACGGGCAATGTCTCTTGTTCGCCCAAGAAAACATACTTCAAGTGGTTTGGTAACGGTTTAAGCTCAAGGATAGGTGGCTGTTCTATGGAAGGAAGCAACTTGTTAGTTGAAATTGGAATTGACATTGGGATAGAAGACTTACCATTGAGCCGTGGCAATGACTCTAGGGCAGCCACCACCTCAATTACTTCATCATTAAAGCGCATGACATGGAAGTTCATGTTTGTGCCGTGGGGTGCCATAGGTGCTGCCATGTGATTCATCAATTTTATTCCACTTGTAAGGACCGTTTCAAGTGCATCTTCACGCAATTGATCAAGATGTTCCTGCGCCAATGAATCAAAGATATCAATAGAGAAACATGAATGATCATCATTAGGAAATCTCATGGTTTCAGAAATATTAAAATCAATCACTTCCTCATCAAATTCCATCATTAAGGTTCCTTTAAACACATCGATCTTAGTGCGGGCTGTCTTCATGAATGGCCTCCCAAGAAGGAGCGGCAAGGATGTGGAATGGGTGGTTTCTTCCATCTCAAGAACGTAGAAATCCACCGGAAAAATCAAGTTATTCACTTGCACTAAAACATCTTCCAAAACTCCCTTTGGATAGGCATTAGATCTATCGGCCAATTGAATAATCACACCATCATTTTTCAATTCACCAAGGTTCATGGATGCATAAATAGAGTATGGCATGACATTAATTGAAGCTCCAAAGTCTAACATAGCATGTTCAAACTTAGTTTGGCCAATAATGCAAGGGATTGTAAAGCTACCTCGATCTTTGCACTTTGGAGGTAACCTTCTTTGTAAAACAGCGGAAACGTTTTCACTTACCCTAACCACCTCTTTATCCGAAGCCCTCTTCCTTGTGGTGCAAAGTTCATTCAAGAATTTGGCATATTTGGGCACTTGCTTGATGGCATCTAGGAGCGGGATATTGACTTGTACTTTCCTAAACGTCTCAAGAATGTCTTTGTGATTCTCCTCCTTCTTTGCTTGCAAAAATCTGTGAGGAAAAGGAACATTGGATGGAATGGGGTTAGAATTAATCGAATTTGAACCCAACTTGCGGCAAGGGTGTTTCTACCCTTTCCGTGGCTTTGCTTGTCTCCTCCTCCTCTTCCAATTGCAGCTTCTTATCTTCATTTGGACTTGTTTTGGATGGTTTTGGATTAATGCCAACTTCTTTTCCACTTCTCAAGGTGATTGCTTTGGCAAATTCGAACCCTCCCTTTGGATTGACAATGGTAGAGCTAGCGAGCTTGCCTTGGTCTCGGAATTACCTTACAAACTCCACAATCTGCCCAATTTGCTTCTCCAAGTGGTCCACCCTTTTGTCCTGGTTTTGCATCGCTTTGTTTTGATTCTCTTGCCCCTGAGACAAAATGGTTAGTAACTTAATAAGTGTATCGTTGTCCAAAGACGTACCTTGATTGTTTTGGGCAGGTTGTGATTGGTTTTGATTGGGGCCGTATGGCTTGGTGTAGAACCCCGGGGGTTGTTGCCTAAAGCCTCCTTGTTGTTGAGGTTGTTGAGGCTTTCTCCATTTGAAATTTGGGTGATCTCTCCAACCCGGATTGTATGTGTTGGAATATGGATCATTCCTTGGCTGATTTTGGCTTGGAAATCCAATGGCATTTGCACTCTCCCATCCCCCATTCTCAATCAATTGAGGGCACTTTTCCGAAGAGTGGCCTTAGATAGAACACACGCCACATACAATTGGTCCTTGTATCTTCATTCCTTCGGCCATCTGAGACACAATAGAAGTAAGATTAGCTAATTGAGATTGAATGTTGGATTGGGAACTTACCTCATGCATTTGCTGCCGTGGGGGGTCTCTTTGGCCAATTCCTTCGTATTATTGTGCTTTTAGAGCACGGTTTGCAATTATAGTCTTGGCTGCCATAGGAGTTTTGTCCACCAATGCACCTCCCGCCGAAGCATCGAGCATTTGTCTTTCAATTGGAAGAAGGCCTTCATAGAAGTATTGAAGTAGAAGTTCCTCCTTTATTTGATGTTAAGGACATGATGCAACAAGGGCTCTAAAACGCTCATAATACGCCGGGAAAGACTCTCCTTGACTTTGTTGGATTCCGCTAATTTTCTTCCTCAAGAGAATGACTCTTGAAGTAGGGAAGAATTTCTCTAGAAACACCCTCTTCATGCTCTCCCAAGAAGTGACTGTTCCGGGTGCTAATTAGTATAACCAATCACTGGCCTTCTCTAATAGAGTGAATGGAAAGGCCTTCATCTTCAAAATATTACTATCAACATTAATTGGAGTCATACTTGAACACATCACCTCGAACTCTTTTAAATGCTTGTTTGGATCCTCCATGGACAGCCCATGGAACTTTGGGATGTGGTGCAACAAACTAGACTTCAATTCAAATTCATCGGTTTTATTGATGCAAAAATTAACTTAACACATAAATTAACCCTCTTTTGACAATTGTAGTATATAGGTAAGTAGGGATCGTTCTTACACCGGGGATTAGGAGGGATTGCTAAACACTTTAAACTGACTCAAATAGATAAAACTAATCTTTAAAACACTCAACTTAAAAGACTCAAAACAAGTTCACAAGACTCAAAATAAACTAAAAACACTCAAAACTACCTAAAAACACAAACTGGGCAAATTTGACTCTAAACACAATTTTGGACGAATTTTGATTCTAACTTGACTCAAGACACTTGAAAACACAATCTAAAACAGATTTTAACTAGTTGGACACTCTAAAATAAAGGGGGATTTAGTTTTGGACGAAAATAAAGTAAACAAAAACAAGACTTTAAACTATGCAGATTTGCACGAATTTGGTGAAATTATGCATTAGGAGCTGTTTTAGGCCAACGGAAGAACAAGCAGCCGCATGTCATATACTATGCATCTCGGACCCTTAATGATGCTCAATTGAACTACTCCACAACGGAAAAAGAACTTCTAGCTGTTGTTTTTGCTTTAGATAAGTTTCGTTCTTATTTACTTGGTACTAAACTTATAATCAATTCTGATCATGCAGCGTTGAAGTACTTACTTACGAAGAAGGAGGCCAAACCACGGCTTATTCGTTGGATGCTCTTACTTCAAGAGTTCGATATCGAAATCCGGGATAAGAAAGGAAGTGAAAACGTGGTGGCTGACCACTTAAGCCGTATGGTGCATGAGGAGGATACCGTGCCTATCCCAGAGACATTCCCAGACGAGCAGTTGCTGTCCATCGAGGTAAGTGCACCATGGTATGCCGATTTAGTGGACTATTTAGTGTCTAAACAAGTTCCAAGCACCCTAAACAAGCACCAAAGTGATAAACTTAAAAAGGATGCACGTTTTTATGTGTGGGATGACCCATATTTGTGGAAATATTGCCCTGATCAGATTTTACGTAAGTGTGTGCATGAAACGGAGTTTAATTCAATTTTAACTTTCTGTCACACTTATGCATGTGGGGGTCATTTTGGCACTCAAAGAACAGCACATAAAGTCTTAGAATGTGGATTTTATTGGCCTACTATATTTAAGGATGCTAGAATGTTTTGTGTGACTTGTGATCGTTGCCAAAGAACGGGCAATATAGGTGCCAAATACCAAATGCCGCAACATCCCATCTTTTCTGTCGAAATCTTTGATGTTTGGGGCATTGATTTTATGGGTCCTTTTCCTTCATCTTATGGTTGTGTTTATATTTTACCTGCGATTGATTATGTTTCGAAATGGGTGGAAGCAAAAGCCACCCGGACTAATGATTCCAATGTGGTTGCAGAATTTGTAAAAACTAACATATTTGCAAGATTTGGAATGCCAAGGGTTCTTATAAGTGATGGAGGTTCTCACTTTTGTAATCGGACCATAAAGGTGTTGCTCAAGAAGTACAATGTCACACATAAGGTGGCAACACCTTATCATCCTCAAACAAGTGGGCAAGCCGAGGTTTCTAATCGAGAAATCAAGCAGATTTTAGAGAAGACCGTTGGGCCAACTCGGAAGGATTGGAGCTTACGTTTGAATGACGCATTGTGGGCATATCGTACCGCCTACAAAACACCAATTGGGATGTCTCCATTTCGGCTCATTTATGGGAAACTTACATTTGAATGACGCATTGTGGGCATATCGTACCGCCTACAAAACACCAATTGGGATGTCTCCATTTCGGCTCATTTATGGGAAACCATGCCATCTTCCCATTGAATTGGAGCATAAAGCACATGGTCGTAAATACATTCAATATGGACATAGATGCCGCTGGAGTTCATAGGAAGCTTCAATTGAATGAGCTTGAGGAGATAAGGAATGAGGCTTATGAAAACGCGCGCATTTACAAAGAGAAAACAAAGGCTTACCATGACAGGATGATTCGGAGCAAGACATTCTCATTAGGGCAGAAAGTGTTACTTTTCAATTCTCACCTTCGCTTGTCCCCAGGTAAGTTACGTTCTAAATGGATAGGTCCTTTTGTTATTACTAATGTCTTTCCTCATGGTGCAGTCCAAATTCAAAGCTTGAAGACGGGACATGAATTTAAAGTGAATGGACAACTGTTGAAGCCATACTACGAGAATTTCAAGGAGCATACCGTGGAGGACATATCCCTCCATGCCGTGAGCTGATGTGTTATATAATAGCACTCAAATTAAGCCCTCTTTTTGACAATTGTAGTATAGATATAAGTAGGGATCGTTCTAGGCCGGTGATGCGAGATTTATATGCACACAAATTAAACCCTCTTTTTGACAATTGTAGTATAAGTATAAGTAGGGATCGTTCTAGACCGGGGATTAGGAAGGATTGTTAATCACTTGGATTTGACTCAAAAACGTAAAAACACAATATAAAACACTATACTAGACTCAAAGAATGCAAAACTAAACTTTTAAAACACTAAGACAAACCAAAAGACTCAAAACATCACAAACACACTCAAATCTGCCTAAAAACCACTTTCTGGGCAGATTTGAGCACAAACACAAATTTGGACGAAATTAAGAAATAAATTGATTCAAAACACTTAGAAACATAAACTAAGACTCAAAGAATGCAAAACTAAACTTTAAAACACTAAAACAAACTAAAAGACTCAAACATCACCCAAAACACTCAAAACTGCCTTAAAATCACTTTCTGGGCAGTTTTGAGCACTTTGGTGAATTTGGACGAATTTTGGGAAATAAATTGAATCAAAACACTTTAAACACAAACTAAGACAAATTCTAAGCACTAAAGAACAAGAAAGTAAAGGGGGGGTTTTAAATTGACGAAAATTGAAATAACGAAACAAGTTAATAAACTAGACAGAATGTAAAGATGAATTTGATGGAATTGAATGGATGGGAACCTAGCTAAGGGGTTCATCTCCATACATGTTACACTTGCATAATAAAATGATTTCCAATTGCATTTCAATAAACCATGAATTCTCAACACCCCAAGTTAACCGTGATGCACTAATTAACCTTCAAATCTTCCTAACGTTATTGAATTGGATGATGCATGCGACAATTCAAAACATTCCCCACAAGTCCTCAACATGAATGCATAGAAGAGGTACAAGCAAGAATCATTACGCTCTATGAAAATTATAAGTGTTGACGAGGCATTCGTTACTATGGATTGCATGAAACTTATGCCAATAATTCGTTTAACGCGATTGTTTATAAGCAACCTCCACTACTTGTGAATATAAGTTCGTAACTATTAGGTGAAACTCACTTATATTCTAGCGTCATATTCATGCATGAAAATTAAGCGTGCACTCTCAATTAAACATACATAAATAAGTTATCAATCAAACAGTTAAACAAATTGAATCCACAACTTATGAAACGCAATTAGAAGTAATCAAATTAAAATGCAAGCATAAACATATATTTCGAATCACCCCCTAACCAAGGGGGGTTTAGTTCCTCATAACTTTGAAATCAAAGAAACACCTAAACATTCCAACAACTCAAACTTGAATTGTATGAACGTTTAGGCACTCTTCTCTTCCATTCCTCATACGTACAAAACAAAGAGAATTGAATTTAAACATTGAAATCAAAGAAACACCTAAACATTCCAACAACTCAAACTTGAATTGTATGAACGTTTAGGCACTCTTCTCTTCCTCGTTGTTGTAGCACAAGGTCTAAGGTAAGGTTTGGTGGTGTGAATGGTTTGGGGAGTGGTGTTTGGATTAATAGGGAAACTCACGGCACAAGGGGGGAAGTGTTGGTGGTATGTACAATGGAATGGAAGTGTTTGTGACTGAAATGTGTATGAATGAGTGTGAATGAGAATGAAAGCAATGGATGCTTATTTATAGGTGAAATGGGGGGGAACATGACAGCTAGGAGGGAATGTGGCTGCATGTTTGAATGATTAAAGGATGCATGTGGGTTGGAATTGCATGTGCAATGAATATGTGGCTGCATGTGCAAGGGGACAATCTGAAAATGCATGTGAAAGCATGTGTTGGCTGCAATGATGAAATGGATGGGAGTGCATGTGGCTTAATTAATTAAAGGGAGTGCATGTGCAATGTTTTAAAGGATGGAATGCATGTGAATATGATGGAAATCTGATGGGAATGGGAGATGCATGTGCTGATTTATGCATGTGATTAAAGCTTTGTATGAATGCATGTGGCTGAAATGGTAAAGGATGATTATGGTTGCATGTGGGTGGAAATGCATGTGGGAATGCATGTGGATTAAAGAGAGAGAATGTGGTGTAATGATGAAGTGGAATAAGTGCATGTGGATGTGGCTGATTTGATTTATGGAAGATGCATGTGGATTAAAGATGAGTGAATGATTATGGGTGCATGTGGATGAATGTGCATGTGCAAGGTTGTTGTTGTGATAAGTGATAAGTGTATGATATGATAAGTGAATGATAAGATAAGTGAATGATATGATAAGTGAATGATATGATAAGTGAATGATACGATAAGTGAATGATATGATAAGTGGATGATATGTAATGATATGTGGGAGTGTGGCTGAAATGAAGGAGTGGAATGTTGGAATGTTATGCACGGCTAAGGATATAGGAAAGGTTTAAATGTCCTAAAACTAAAGGGAACAAGGTTCCAACACTTTGGTCTTCAATTAGGTCTTCAATTTCGTCCAACACTTTGGCTCCAAGCATAAGCTATCCATCCTAAGCCCAAAAGTGCTCCAAAAGTCTCCAAAATGCATCTTTTTGCTCCTTTAGCCCTTTGGACCTACAAACACACGAAAATAGCTTAAAGTACTAAAATAACTAAAGAAACATAACGTAAATGCACGAGAACAAGCCATTTAAGTCGCATGAATATGCTCCTATCAGCCGGGGATTAGGAGGGATTGCTAATCTAATGAAAACTGACTCAAAGATACAAAAATATGCTTAAAAACACTTAAACAAACTCAAAAGACTCTTAACTAAACTTATATGACTCAAAACAAACTTAAAAGACTCAAAACAACACAAAACAATGAAAAAGACTCAAACTAGACTCTAGGACTCAATTTGGACGAAAATAGAATTGGCTTTGACTCAAAACACTCAAAAACACTAATTAGGACAGATTTGACACAACTAAAAAAAGGGGATTGGGTTTTGGACGAATTTAAGATAAAAACAAGTAACTAAAAGACTTAAACAAGGTTTGGACGAATTTGGGGATATGGATGGGTAATTAGCTAGCTAGAGGGTCCTTCTCCACACATGACACACTTGCATACAAATTGATTTCCAATTGCTTTTCGATAAACCATGAACCTCAACACCCCAGATTAACCGTGACATCACTAATTAACCCTCAGATTTTCCTTAAGTTATTGGATTGGATGACATCATACGACAACCCAAAGCATTCTTCAAAAGTTCCCTACATGACATCATAATAGAGATCCAATCAAAGATCATTACGTTCTATAAAAATCATAAGTATTGACAAAGCACTTGTAACTATGACATCATGATACTCATGATGCGAAAATTACTTAACACACAAATTAAACCCTCTTGTTGACAATTGTAGTAGATATGTAAGTAGGGATCGTTCTTAAACCGGGGATTAGGAGGGATTGCTAAACACTCTAAACTGACTCAAAATCGTAAAAACAAAGTTTAAACACTCAACTAGACTCAAAGAATGCAAAACTAAACTATAAAACACCAAAACGAACAAAAAGACTCAAAACAGCCTTAAAAACACTTTCTGGGCAGTTTTGAACACTTTACTCAAATCTGGACGAAATTAAGTTATCACTTGACTCAAAACACTTAAAAACATCAACTAAATTGATTTCTAACTAATCTAACACTCTAAATTAATGGGGGAATTGGTTTTGACGAAAATTAAGTAAATTAAGACAAGGACAAAGAAAACAGATTCTTAGACTAAATTAGATGAATTGATGAATGATGGGCTAACTAGAGGGTTCTTCTCCACACATGACACACTTGCATTCAAATTGATTTCCAATTGCTTCTTTCAATAAATCATGAAACTCAATACCCCAAGTTAACCGTGAACAACACTTTTTTAACTTTCAAGATTTCCTTAAGTTATTGAATTGGATGGGAATGCGCATACTGTCACATCCCGGCCCGGGGCGGATCAGGCTCGGGAAGTGGTCCGCCCCGAGCCCGGATGTGACAATTTGGTATCAGAGCCTAACCCTGGTCGTGTGTGCCGACGAGGACGTCGGGCCCCCTAAGGGGGGTGGATTGTAACATCCCACATCGCCCAGGGGACAGATCCTTAAATGTATATTCTCATCCCTACCTAGCACGAGGCCTTTTGGGAGCTCACTGGCTTTGGGTTCCGTAGGAACTCCGAAGTTAAGCGAGAAGAGGGCTAGAGCAATCCCATGATAGGTGACCCACTGGGAAGTTGCTCGTGAGTTCCTAAAAACAAAACCGTGAGGGAATGGTAAGCCCAAAGCGGACAATATCGTGCTAAAGTGGTGGAGCGGGCCCGGGAAGTGATCCGCCCCGGGCCCGGATGTGACAATTTGGTATCAGAGCCTAACCCTGGTCGTGTGTTGATAGGGGCATATCTATGCACCTTAGTTTAGCTTGTTCTTGTGCATTTATAGTGTTTTTCCTTAGTAAAGTAGTCTTTTAAGCTAGTTTTATGTATTTTCAGGATTTAAGGGCAAAGTATGCAAAAGGATGCATTTTGGAGCCTTTTGGAGCAAATTAGAGCTTGGAATGGATATCATATGCTTGGAGCCAAGAGGATGGACGAAATTGAAGACTTGAAGATGATGATTCCTACTTGAGCAAGGTTTCCTACTTGAAGTAGGAAAGTCCCTAATGGAAGATGGTTTCCTAGTTGAAGTAGGATTCCTAGTTAAAATGGGTTTCCTAGTTGAATTAGGATTCCTAGAAGAACAAAGTTTCCTACTCAAACAAGGTTTCCTACTTGAAGTAGGAAAGTTAAATCCCAATGGCCTCAAGTTGCAGCAACAAAGAAGAATTCCAAGATGAAGAAGGATTAGCTTTCCTAATCCTAATGCACAAGGTTTTCAGCCACAAAGAGGAGTCCTAAACACTTTAGGACACCTTATCCTAATCCTATAGGGATGCCATGCACTTTACCTTATCTTGGAGGGTTTCTAGAAGCCTTAGATGCCCTATCCTATCTTTGCCGTGGGTTTTATCCAACTCCCCTTAGTTGTTAGGCTTTCTAGAAGCCCTAACATTATCCCTAAGAAGGTGCCGCACCCTTATCTCTTTTTCCCTACAAATCTGGCACTTAAATCATGATTCTAGAAACCTTATCTTATCTCCTACAAAGGTGGCGCCCCAAATCCTTCTAGAAGTGCCAATTTCTGCCACAAAACACTTTGTTTCTAGAACCCTAAAAATCTGGCGCCTCTATTCCTTTTCCTTTGGGGTTTCCTACCTTCTAGATGGCCTATTCCTGATGGGTTTTGATTTCCTTGTCATCTTCAAATACTTAGTCCTTTTCCTTGCTGATTGAGAGGGATTTTGCACTATAAATAGACCCCCTTGCCGCACCAATTGATCATCATTCACTCCTCCACATTCAGAAATTCGCCAGAAATACATTCCCAACCCTTTGCCGCAGCCATCCTTCACCATTCTCCATATTTTCCCACCTTGCCGCACTCCCCATGCCTCCTAAACACTACCCTACCATCACACATCCATTCCTCCATACAAATACCACCCAAAACCTGTCCTTAGACCTTGTGCCGCAACAAAGAGGAGGAGAAGTGGGCTTGGACGTTCATGTAATTCAAGTTCGAGTTGCTGGAATTTTTAGGTGTTTTCTCTCCTTTGATGTCAATGGTTAAATTTACTTCTCTTTGTCTTGTACGTATGAGGAACTAAACCCCCCCTTGGCTAGGGGGGATTCGAAACCATGATCATGCTTGTTATATGATTTGATTACCTCTAATTGCGTTTCATAAGTTGTGACTTCAATTCACTTATCTATTTGAATTAAACTGATTTGTGTGTGTTGGTTGAGAGTGCACGCTTAATTATCATGCATAAATCTAATGCTAGGATATAAGGAAGTTTCACCTAATCGTTACAAACTTATATTCACAAGTAGTAAAAGTTGATGATCTCAATTGCGTTAAGTAAATTCTTGGCATAAGTTTCATGCAATTCATAGTAACGAGTGCTTCGTCAATGCTTTTGGTTTTCAAAGAACTTAATGATTCTTACTTGTATCTCTATTATGCAATTCATGTAGGGAACTTGTGGGGGAATGCTTTGGGTTGTCGTATGCAATCATCCAATTCAATAACGTTAGGAAAATCTGAGGGTTAATTAGTGCAATTCACGGTTAATCTGGGGCGTTGAGAATTCATGGTTTATTGAAAAGCAATTAGAAATCGTTTTGTGTGCAAGTATGGCATGTGTGGAGATGAACCCCTTAGCTAGCTTCATTCCATTCATTAAATCCAAATTCGTTTTAAAATCTGTTCGTTTTACAAAGTTTTAAGTTTTGTTTTCAAATTTGTCAAAATCAAAATCCCCCTTTACTTGGAGTGTCAAATTAGTTAGAAATCAATTTAGTTTGTGTTTTTAAAGTATCTTGAGTCAAGTTATAACTATTTTCGTCCAAATTCTTCTTTAGTGCTCAAAACTGCTCAGAAAGTAGTTTTAAGGCAGTTTTGAGTGTTTTCTTGCTGTTTTGAGTCTTTTGGTTTGTCTTAGTGTTTTAAACTTTAGTTTTGCATTCTTTGGGTCTAGTTTGGTGTTTTATATTGTGTTTTTACGTTTTTGAGTCAAATCCAAGTGATTAACAATCCCTCCTAATCCCCGGTCCAGAACGATCCCTACTTACATTCTTCACTACAATTGATAAAAAGAGGGTTTAATTTGTGTGCGTATAATTCTCACATCATGTGTGCCGACGAGGACTTCGGGTCCCTAAGGGGGGTGGATTGTAACATCCCACATCACCCAGGGGAATGATCCTTAATTGTATATTCCCATTTCTACCTAGCACGAGGCCTTTTGGGAGCTCACTGGCTTCGGGTTCCGTAGGAACTCCGAAGTTAAGCGAGTAGTGTGCAAGAGCATTCCCAGGATGGGTGACCCATCGGGAAGTTCTCGTGTGAGTTCCCAGAAACAAAACCGTGAGGGCGTAGTCGGGGCCCAAAACGGACAATATCGTGCTACGGTGGTGGGCGGGCTCGGGAAGTGGTCCGCCCCGAGCCCGGATGTGACACATACAACAACTCAAAACATTCTCTAAAAGTCCCTTACGTGAAAAGCACAATAAAGGTACAATCAAAGATCATTAAGTTTCATGAAAACTTTAAGTATTGACGAGGCAATTGTTAGAAAAGCATGAAACTTTTGCCAAGAATTCACTTAACGCAATCGTCGATAAACGACCTCCACTACTAGCAAATATAAGGTTATAACTATTAGGTGAAATTCCCTTATATTTTAGCTTCAAATCCCTGCATGAAAAACTAAGTGGCCACCTTAATCAACACACAAGAATGAGTTATCAATCAAACAGTTAAGCAAATTGAATTCACAACTTATGAAATAACAATTGGATGTAATCAATTCATCTTGCAAGCATAATCATGGTATTGAATAGCCCCCTAGCCAAAAGGCTTAGTTCCTCATGTTCACAAAACAAAGGAAAACAGATTTATACATTGTAAATATAAGAAAGAGAACACCTAAATACTCCAACGATCCAATGTTGAATAGCTAGAATCTTCAAGCAATCTTCTTTCTGTCCTTTGCTACGGCACAAGAGGTTCTGGTGAGTTTAGGGGGTTATGGATGATGTAGAATGATGGATTTAGGTTTGGGATGGATGTAGGGGACGGCAAGGGTTGGTTTTGGGCAGAAATTATGGAGAATGGTGAAGTATGGATGTGTTAGAGGGATGGGATGATTTTCTGGCGTGAATGGTGAATGAATGCCTCCTTTTTGGCTGCAACAAGGAGGTTTATTAATATGATTTCAGGAATTAAAACCCCAGGTTATTTAGGTAATCAGAAATTAAGTCAAAATATTCTAGAAATAGGAAATCAAATCAGAAATTTAAGGGAAAGTGGTTAATAGGTGCGGCAAGGGAATAAAACACAAAAGGAATGTGTTTTAATGCAAGGAAATAGGAAAGAACTATCTCCCTTGCATGGCAAGGGTTTGTAAGAAAAGGAAAGCTTTTTATTTCTGAAATTAGGCAAGAATTTTGGAATAGAAAAGGGTATGTGAGTTATGGCTGAGCTAGGTATGAAAGAGGAATGTGTTTAAATGGTTTAAAACAGGAAACAAAGCCCCTCCTTGCACGGCAAGGAAGTTGAACACAAAGGGACATGATGCGATATTTATACGCACACAAATTAAACCCTCTTTTCGTCAAATTGTAGTATATGTGCAAGTAGGGATCGTTCTGGACCGGGGATTAGGAGGGATTGTTAATCACTTGGATTTGACTCAAAAACATAAAAACAATATAAAACACTAAAATAGACTCAAAGAATTCAAAAATACTTTAAAACATAAACTAAACAGATTCTAAGCATTAAAGAACAAGAAAGTAAAGGGGGGTTTAGGTTTTACGAAAATTGAAATAACGAAACAAGTTAATAAACTAGACAGAATGTAAATATGAATGTGATGGAATTGAATGGATGAATGCTAGCTAAGGGGTTCATCTCCATACATGTTATACTTGCATAATAAAACGATTTCCAATTGCATTTCAATAAATCATTAATTCTCAACACTCCAAGTTAATTAGGTCCGCTTAAATTAACCGTCAAGTTTTCCTTAAGTTAATGAATTGGATGATTGCATACGACAACCCAAAGCATTCCTCACAAGTTCCCTACATGAATTGCATAATAGAGATACAAGCAAGAATCATTAAGTTCTTTGAAAACTATAAGTGTTGACGAGGCATTCGTTACTATGATTGCATGAAACTTATGCCAAGAATTCGTTTAACGCGATTGTTTATAAGCAACCTCCACTACTTGTGAATATAAGTTCATAACGATTAGGTGAAATTCACTTATATTCTAGCGTCAAATTCATGCATGAAAATTAAGTGTGCACTCTCAATAAACATACATAAATAGGTTATCAATAAAACAGTTAAACAAATTGAATTCACAACTTATGAAACGTAATTAGAAGTAATCAAATCAAAATGCAAGCATAAACATAATTTCGAATCACCCCCTAGCTAAAGGGGGTTTTAGTTCCTCATACAAAACAAAGAGAATTGAAATTAAACATTGAAATCAAAGAAACGCCTAAACATTCCAACAACTCAAACTTGAATTGTATGAACGTTTAGGCTCTCTTCTCTTCCTCTTTATTGTAGCATAAGGTCTAGGGATAATTGGTTTGGGGGATGGAAGTGTGGAATGGAAAAATGGTGTTTGGATTATAAGGGGAGAGATGGGAAGCTCACGGCTAGGGAAGGGAGAATGTGTTTGTAATGTGTTGTGTATGAAAATGAGATGTCCATGAATGAATGAATGCAAGGGTATTTATAGGAGTAGTGGAGGGAACATATGGCTATGTCATTTGTAGGTGAAGTAGGTGGATGTTGTAGGTGAAGTAGGTGGATGTTGTAGGTGAAGTGGATGTTGTAGGTGAAGTAGGTGGATGTTGTAGGTGAAGTGGATGTTGTAGGTGAAGTGGATGTTATGTTAAGTGATAAGTGATAAGTGATATGATATGTGGTTATGATATGATAAGTGGTTAAGTGGTGATGATAAGTGATAAGTGATTAAGTGATATGATATGTGGTGATGATAAGTGATAAGTGCATGTGGGTTAACTAATGAAGGAAATGCATGTGCAATGACAATGTGTTAGAATGGATGTGTGTTATGCATGGCATGATTGGGATTAGGAAAGGTTTAAATGTCCTAAAACTAAAGAGAACAAGGTTCCAACACTTTGGCTCCAATTAGGTCTTCAATTTCGTCCAACACTTTGGCTTCAAGCATAAGCTATCCGTCCTTAGCCCAAAAGTGCTCCAAAAGTCTCCAAAATGCATCTTTTTGCTCCTTTAGCCCTTTGGACCTACAAACACACGAAAATAGCTTAAAGTACTAAAATAACTAAAGAAACATAACGTAAATGTACGAGAACAAGCCATTTAAGTCGCATAAATATGCTCCTATCAAATACCCCCACACTTAGCTTTTGCTAGTCCTCGAGCAAAACAGAAAAACAAAACAAAAAGAACAAAACACAACCTACACCTTCCAACAATCGTATCAGGGACTTCCAATGCACATGACAAGTTAAAAATCATTATTCTCACAGATTTGAGCCATCTTTACACTTAAGTACATTCTTAATCATAGTCACCACATACTAGTTCACAATTAAGCAATTAAAACACATTTCAAATGTAGTAACATGCCTTTAGAGAATTCCCTCAATTTCTTACTAGATGTACTCTCGTTTTTCACACAGATTTTCTGACTACACACCCTACACTAGGTATATGTGAGAAGATTGATGTAAACATGTAGATGAACACTCACATATGTTATAATAAGGAAAGCATTTTCTGGAGTTAATAAGCATGTTTAGATATGATCTCATGAATGGAATGCTACTACTTAGACGCGAGAACCAGTGACACCATAAGCTCATACCAATTCCAAACTCCACATATTGAATACATAACATCAAGATAGAAGTTGAGGGTTGTAACGGGGCTAAGGTTAATGGTTTAACAAAGAAAGGTAAAGTGAAACAAAGGTAATAGAAAGCGAAGTAATGAAATTGACACTTAAACTCACTTTTAATGGCAGAAATCAACTTTTAAACACAAGGGAAGATTCATGCAACAACTAGGGTCAAATTCACTCTTTTGGACCCTAGTTTCAATAACCAATGCTTGTGAGATCATTCTCACTTATTTTTCAACTCTTTTTTTTTTTTTTTTTTTTTTTTTTTTTTTTTTTTTTTCTTTCTTTTCAACAATTTTTTTCTTTATTTCATTCTTTGGCCGTGCCCTATTATCTTCCCCCACACTTATTTTCTGCAGTATATTGATCAAAAGGAGTTCATTCTAAGTCATGCTTCACTATCCTTTAAGAACAAGGGGTTAATAAAGAAAATAAGCTTGAAAAGGCTCAAAAGGGCTAATCCTACAATACATGTGAAAAGGGATAGGCTTTTTGGCTTTGGCTTGACTAACAACTTCATCTTATTGTATGTTATGCAATCAATATCATGCTTTGAATGAAACGGATATAAGTTCTAGCATTTAGTTCTATCATGATACAATTGCATTCTAAGTAGTAACCAAGCAAGGAATAATGAGATCATGCAACGACTTTAGAAAACAAGAAATCACAGATTATACTCTCCAAAGAACGTTATAGGCTCAAGTCTCTCAAGGTTGTAGCGTTTGTTTGAGTTCCTTCCTTCAAGCATGTTACAAAAACGAATTTTTCTTTTATGATTGCATGTGAAGTCATACATTATAACCATAACCAAGCATATACCAAGAGTAAATCAAAATTTCATCCATGTTTATAACTCTTTTTAACAGTCATGCAATTACAAACCAAATCCTCATTATTGTGTTGGAAGGTACCCTAAGACACAAACACCCAAAAACGACTCAAAACACTCTTTTTAGGCTTTTCAAAACAATTTTTTCAAATTTTTATGGTATTTTCGGAGTTATAAAAACAAAACATACTAAAACACTCTAAAACAACTTAAAAACACCTTAAAACAGTAAGGAACAACATTTGAAGTTATGGGCGATAAAATCCCACGAATTTGCATTAACAACATTAGTTACCCCCCCACACTTAAATCAAACATTGTCCTCAATGTTTTAAGCTTAAAATCATACAAAGCATAAGTAAACACACAAAAAGCATTTAAACATACTAAACATGGCAGAATGTAATTAACAAAGAGAAGAGTTTAGAGACGCAAATCTGGTTATAGAGTGTAAATTCCATCTTCTCCTTGGTAATTGCATTGAGGCTTTAATCTTTGTGATTCCACAGGCTTACTCTTGAACTGCGCTGCTCCCATCGTTGATTTTCCTTTGTGCTACTCTTGGACTGGGCAACAGGCTTCTTTTGGTCTCCCCCGGAGGTCTGAGCTTTCCCCTTTTATCTGTTTCTTTGTTCAATCTTTGCAGGAGTGGTCCCTTCTCTGGAAGTGTATCAACCGTTGAAGATGACTACTCGAGAGCAACGCTAGGTAAGCAATCAGGAATAAATTCCAGGCAGTCGGATCCAGATCGGAAGACTGACTCCAAGTGCCGGCTGATTGCTTCTTTCACTTTGCCATGCGAGTAAGAACAAGGACAAAGAAAAGGAAAGGGAAAGAGCATGATATGAGATACTTTTGCTTTTGACCTTGATGATATGAGATACCTTTGCTTTTGAAGAAGCGGTGAACGAATCAGCACACTTCAATCCGCCATTTCCTCCTGGGTCATCTGTACTCCAGGCATCTGGTATCATCTTTGGGGAAGAAGAAAGAATTGAGTATTTCGAAAGGCTTTGCTGGGAGTGCACCCTCAGAGGTGAGAGAGAGTTGGGCATTTTCTTCAGGTTTGCCTTGCCATAAAAGACGAAGGTCGACATATATAGAGATAATATCAAGTGGTGGTATTGTTCTTTTACCCGTGTCGACAAACGTCTCTTCGATTTTTGAACGGACGCCTCTTCGATTTCTGCACGACGCCCCTTCGATTTCTGAACGACACGTAGTAGTGCGTACGCGGCTCTGTCTGAGCTCTTTTGACAAAGTCGCACGCGTTTTCCGAAAAGCAAAGAAAGCGTCGCCGAAATTTACGCTTGTCGGCAAAAGTGTAGCTGCGATGATGACCTCCACGTGCACTTTTGACAAAGTTGCACACGTCTTCTGAAAAGCCGAGAAAGCGTCGCCAAAATTACGCCGGAAATTCCGGCTTTTTTGAATCGGTGGACGCGTCGCCTTGGCTTCTTATAGATGTATCGATCACCGCAACAAACACACTCTGAAGATTTCCCATTCTTTGAAAATCGACTCCGGCCCTTTGAGAATTAACTCCATCCACCCCATCTCTTTGAACACTTTTGAAAAATGGCAAACCCATCGAAACTTAGCTTAGATTTGAGTCTCAGCAGCGATCCGGTTGCGCCCCGTCAAGGTAATGTATGGCGTCCTTCTTTTTTATCTTCTAACGGTCTTCTTACAGGTGAAGACTCCGTGATGCAGGACGCCACAACAGCTACAATAGTAGCTAGAAACCTCCTTACTCCAAAAGATAGTAGGCTGCTGTCAGGACGGTCCGATGAGTTGGCCGTTCAAGAGTCCCTCGCACTTAGTGTTCAGTGTGCGAGTTCTGTGTCCAACATGGGCCAACGCCTGCTTGCCCGCTCCCGTCAGGTGGAATCATTGATGGCGGAGGTGGAAAGTCTTAAGCAAGAGATCAAACTGCTTAAGTACGAGAATAGAAGTTTGCATGTGCTTGCAAACAACTATTCGACGGGCATGAAGAGGAAGCTTGATGAGCTGCAAGAATCCAATGGTCGTATGCAAAGTGACCGTCAAAGTGACCGTCAAAGGCTTGCGGCTTACTTCCAGAGGCATATTTTTCCTGGGTCATCCAGCGCTTGGCCAAGTATTGAGGCCTGGAATGCTCTAGCTCCGATGCCTTCCGCTTCGATGCCTCCCGCTCCGATGCCTCCCGCTTCTATGCCTCCCGCTTCTATGCCTTCCGCTCCGACGCCTCGTAGTGGGGCTTCACGCAAACATCCTTTGTGAAGCTCCACCTTTCTCCATGTTTAGTATTTTGTTTTTTTTTTTTTTTTTTTTTTTTTTTTTTTTTTTTTTTTTTTTTTTTTTTTACATAAATAAAATCAAACGGCATGGAATTGGTCCTTGAATGGAAGGTGATACTTGAAGTGAACCGGCATTGGTTCAAATTCTAAAGTGGGTGCCTGGATCATTAACAACATATTAGTATAAAAGAAAATTGAAATTCGGGGAGGCGGCTTACCTGTGTGCTCCGACATAAACTCAAGAATAAACACCACTCCCTGGAAAGTTTCAGGGATATTGGACTTGGCCAGATTGCATGTGAGTATTGGTCCTTGTCTTGTGTCATAAAATTCAATTTCTTTGGGGTTGTTTGCCTCAAGTATATCCTCTTCTAGACATTCCCCAGTCACATCTTGCTCTTGATTCTTTGGAAAGGATTCGAAGATGCCTTTCTCACCCTCTTCTTCCTTGGATTGCATAATCCTGCAAGGAATAGGGACCTAGAATAGGTAGGATCCTTTGTGACCTAGAATAGGTAGGATCCTTTGATATTGCTGAAATCTGGAGTCATTAAGGCTTTAGGAAAGATTAAACCAAAATAGGAAACCTTGGCTTAACTTTCCTACTTCAAGTAGGAAACCTTCTTTGACTAGGATTCCTCATTTGATTAGGAATCCTCTTGTGATTAGGAATCCTAACTCAATTTGGTCTTCAATTTCATCCATTTCTTTTGCTCCAACATAAGCTATCCATTCCAAGTCCAATTTTGCTCCAAAACGCTCCAAAATGCACCATTTTGCTTCCTTAGCCATATGAACCTAAAAACACACAAAAGAAGCATAAAGGACTAAAATAACTAAGGAAACACAACGTAAATGCATGAGAACAAGCCAATTAAGTCGCATAAATATGCTCCTATCAACTCATTGATGCGAAATATATAAGCACACAAATTAAAACCCTCTTTTGACAATTGTAGTATATGTATAAGTAGGGATCGTTCTAAACCGGGGATTAGGAGGGATTGCTAATTCGATTATTTCTAATGTTATTCCTCCAAGGGTAATTCGTTCCAAGGGTAAGGATGTTCCAAATTCGATTATTTCTAATGTTATTCCTCCAAATGTACCATTTCCTCGTAGATTCATGCAAACTAAGAAGGAGGAGGCTGAAAATGACATTTTAGAGACATTTAGAAAAGTACAAGTCAATATACCACTTTTGGATGCAATTAAGCAAGTTCCAAGGTATGCTAAGTTTTTAAAAGAACTTTGCACTACTAGGAAGAGAATTTCGAACAAAGAGGTTGTAAAGGTAAGTGAAAATGTCTCAGCCATCTTGCAACGTAAATTGCCCCCTAAATGCAAAGATCCGGGTAGTTTTACAATTCCTTGTGTTATTGGCAATAATCGTTTTGAACATGCCATGCTAGACTTAGGTGCATCTATTAATGTTATGCCTTACTCAATTTATGCATCTATGAACCTAGGTGAGTTAAAAAACGATGGCGTGATTATTCAATTGGCCAATAGATCTAATGCCTATCCAAAGGGTGTTTTGGAAGATGTTTTAGTGCAGGTTAATCATCTAATCTTTCTGGCGGATTTCTACGTGTTGGAAATGGAAGAATCAAACCATGCCCCGTCATTGCCAATTCTTCTTGGCCGTCCCTTTATGAAAAACTACCCGCACGAAGATTGATGTGTTTAATGGGACTTTGACAATGAAATTTGATGGGGAAATTATTAATTTCAATCTTTCTGAATCTATCAAGTACCCTTTTGATGATCATTCATGTTTTGCTATTGATGTAATTGATTCATTGGCGCAGGACCATTTTGAACAATTGATCGAAGATGCACTTGAATTGGTCATTACAAGAGGAATGGAACTCAAAGACAAGGAAGTAGGGCCATTGCCTACCCACGACATGCATGGAGAGCACCATGCCGTGCCCCTTAGTGTTGACATGATTGAGATAGTGGCTGCCCTTGAGTCATTGCCACTACAATCTGGTAAGTCTTCGGACCCAATTTCAATTCCAATTTCGACTAATAAGCCCATTCCTTTAGTTGTGCAGCCACCTTCCCTTGAACTTAAACCATTGCCAAGCCATTTGAAGTATGTTTTCTTGGGAGATCAGGAGACCTTGCCCGTCATCATATCCTCCTCACTCACGGTACAAGAAGAAGGTAAGTTAGTGAGGGTGTTAAAGGAGTACAAAACTGCAATTGGTTGGACCTTGGCCAACATCAAGGGAATAAGCCCGACCACGTGCATGGATCGTATACTTTTGGAGGCCAAGGCATCCCGAGAGGCTCAACGCCGACTCAACCCTCCAATGATGGAAGTTGTGAAGAAGGAGATAATCAAGCTCTTGGATTGTGGAGTGATCTACCCAATTTCAGATAGCCGGTGGGTGTCTCCGATTCAATGTGTTCCAAAGAAATCCAGAGTAACTGTGGTGACAAATGCCGAAAATGAGCTTGTTCCTACTCGAATCCAAACAGGTTGGAGGGTTTGTATTGACTATAGGAAGCTCAATGCCACTACAAGGAAGGATCATTTTCCCTTGCCATTCATTGATCAAATGCTTGAAAGGTTAGCGGGTTATGCTTTTTATTGTTTTCTTGATGGATATTTGATAGGAGCATATTCATGCGACTTAAGTAGCTTGTTCTCGTGCATTTATGTTGTGTTTACTTAGTTATTTTAGTGTTTAAGGCCACTTTTGTGTATTTCAGATTATAAGGCCAAAGTGTGCAAGAAGATGCAAATTGGAGTATTTTGGAGCGAAAGAGTAATGAAAGAGTTGAAGACTTGAAGAAACGACGAATTCCTACTCCAACGATGAATTCCTACCAAAACGAGGAATCCTACTCAAACAAGGTTTCCTACTTGAAGTAGGAAAGTAACCCTAGGTTTCCCGTTTTGGTAACCTTTCCTAATCTTAAACGTCCGTATTTTCTAGCCACTTTGAAGGCCTTGTAGGCACTTTAGGACACAAAACGAAGGCCCTAGGCCCCTTAAACACCCTTGCCGTGCCCTTGTATCTTCTCCCCTTCCCTTGCCGTGCAAGGGGGGGCACTTTGGTCTCATTTTATGCACAAAAACACTAACCCTAAACCCTAGCCGCACCTATTATGCCATCCCCTTTAATTTCTGATTTAATTCCCTAATTCTAACAGCCTTTGAATTAGCTTTAATTTAATTTTAATAAGCTAGGGTTTATTTTCTGAAACCCTACACATTTTACAACCTAGCCGCACCCTTCTATACATTCCCTTGAATCCGTAGCCTTTGATTCATTCATCAAACCATCTTAGCCATTCACTCATAAACCCTAAACTACAACCTTGCAGCCGCACCATATTCTCATTCATTCACTTCTCATTCTCTCAAATCAGCCACATTCATCCTAAGCCGTAGCCTCCATAACCCTTTTCTCCATTCCATCCGCAGCTTCCCATCATTCACCCTAATTCTTCAATCCGCAGCCACCATCACCCATTCTCTCCCATTCTCTCCCTTTGCCGCAGCATTCACCCTTCATTCCAGCCATCTTCCACACCTTTCCCACCATTGCCGCAGCCATCCCCACCCTTCCAGCCACCATACAAACCTTCCTCCACCACTCCACCACCTTGCCGCACCACCATATCACCATAAATCCATCCCTAAACCAGAAAATCATCCAAAAACACCATTTAACCTCACTGCCGCAGCAAGGAGAAGAAGAAAGAGGGACTTAGGCGCGCAGAAATTCAAGTGGATTCGTTGGGCGTTTTAGGTGTAATCCATCCTTTGTTCGATATGTTTAAATTCAATTTTATTTCTCTTTCTGTGAACATGAGAGGCTAAACCCCTATTTAGCTAGGGGGTGATTCAAAACCATGTTTATGCTTGCAATATGAATTGATTACCTTTGGTTGGAATTTCATGAATGGTGAATTCAATTTGTTTAACTACTTGATCGATAACTTATTTGTGTATGTTTGTTGAGAGTGCACGCTTAATTTTCATGCATGAATATGACGCTAGAATATAAGTGAGTTTCACCTAATAGTTATGAACTTATATTCACAAGTAGTGGAGGTTGCTTATAAACAATCGCGTTAAATGAATTCTTGGCACTAGTTTCATGCTCATCATAGTAACGAATGCCTCATCAACACTTATAGTTTTCATGATGCTTAATGATCTTTGATTGTATCTTTATTGTGCTTTTCACGTAAAGGACTTTTGGAGAATGTTTTGAATTGCGTTGCACTAACCTATCCAATTCATTAACTTAAGGAGATCTTGACGGTTAATTTAAGCGGACCTAATTAACCCGGGGTGTTGAGTTTCATAATTTATCGAAAGACCAACTGAAAGTCATCTTGTATGCAAGTGTAACATGTGTGGAGAAGAACCTTCTTGCTAGCATTCATCCATATTTTCATCACATTCATATTTACATTCTGCCTTTAAATTACAATCTGTGCATTTAGTTTAATTTCGTCAAAACCTCAATCCCCCTTTACTTTAGGGTCCAATTAGTTAGAAAGTGTCTTAGTTTGTGTTTTTAAGTGTTTTGATTCAATTTATTACCCAAATTCGTCCAAATTCACCAAACTGCTCAAAACTGCCCAGAAAGTGTTTTTAAGGCAGTTTTGAGTGTTTTGGTGCTGTTTTGAGTCTTTTGATTTGTTTTAGTGTTTTCATTGTTTAGTTTTGCATTCTTTTAGTCTAGTTTAGTGTTTTAACCTTTGTTTTACGTTTTTGAGTCAGTTTCCAAGTGATTTTGCAATCCCTCCTAATCCCCGGTTAAGAACGATCCCTACTTATACTTATACTACAATTGTCACAAGAGGGTTTTAATTTGTGTGCTTATTTAGTTCACATCAATATTCAGGTTATAATCAAATTGTGATAGCTCCGGAAGATCAAGAGAAAACCACTTTCACATGCCCCTTTGCTACATTTGCTTATCGTCGCATGCCATTTGGTTTATGTAATGCACCTGCCACATTTCAAAGATGCATGATGAGCATATTTTCAGATTATGTTGAGAAAATTATTGAGGTTTTTATGGATGATTTCAACGTTTTTGGTGATTCATTTGATGGTTGCTTGAATAATCTTAGTTTGATTTTAAAACGATGCATTGAAACTAACCTTGTGTTAAATTGGGAAAAATGTCATTTCATGGTTAAACAAGGCATAGTTTTAGGTCATATTATTTCTGAAAAAGGTATTGAGGTTGATAAGTCAAAGATAGATCTTGTGCGTCACTTACCCTCTCCTACTTCGGTTAGAGAGGTCCGTTCGTTCCTTGGACATGCAGGTTTTTATAGAAGGTTCATCAAGGATTTCTCGAAGTTCTCCCAACCTCTATGCCGCCTCCTACAAAAAGATGCACCTTTCGACTTCACCAAGGAGTGCACGGCAGCCTTCCAACTCCTCAAGGACATGCTAACCACGGCACCCATCATTGTGCCACCGGATTGGAGCCTTCCATTCGAGTTCATGTGCGATGCATCCGACTATGTGTTAGGGGCTGTTTTAGGCCAAAGGAAGAACAAGAAGTCGCATGTCATCTACTACGCGTCCCGGACGTTGAATGACGCTCAATTGAACTATTCGACCACTGAAAAAGAACTTCTTGCCATTGTCTTTGCTTTACATAAATTTCGATCATATTTACTTGGAACTAAGGTTATTATTTTCACTGATCATGCAGCTTTAAAGTACTTGTTCACCAAGAAGGAAGCCAAACCACGGCTAATTGATAGGAGCATATTTAAGTGATTTAGTTAGCTTGTTTTCTTACATTTATGTTGTTAGTTCTTAGTTATTTTAGTATTTTAAGCTATTTTCGTATGGTTGTAGGTCCAAATGGTTAAAGTGGCAAGAAAGTGCATTTTGGTGCATTTTGGAGCAGTTTTGGGCATTAAATGGATTGCACATGCTTGGAGCAATGTGGATGGACGAAATTGAAGTCCAAAAGAGTCTAGGAATCTGCTAAGAAGATGGAAGAAATTAATTCAAGACTTAGAAGAAAAGGAATCAACTACAAAGAAGGAAACATGAGTCAAACTTCCTTATTTTGACTTAACTTTCCTAATCTCTTCCTACCTAAGTTCCAGCAACTTTGAAGGGTTCCTAATTAATTTAGGACACTTAAATATATGTCTAGAAAACTTAGTCATACTTCCTAATCCATGCCGCACCTATCTTTTCTAGATTTCCCTTTTTATTGCAGCAAATCACATTCCCATTCTCTAAAACATTATTGCCGCAGCTTTCCCTTTCCCTTTTCCCAATTCCTTGCTGCATATTTTGTTTCCCTTTTTCCTCTTAGAATTCTGATTTGTTACCCTTTTTCCTTGAGGATTTGGAGCTAAAAACCTTCCCAAATTGATTACTTATTGCCCTAACCTTTCTTCCTCTATATATACAAAATCTGCTGCACTTATGGGAGATTCTAGACATCCATACACATCCATACGAATTTTCTCTCATTCTCCCCATTCATTCAGCCATCATCCACCCCCTACCACCATCCATCACCATAATTCATACCCAAACACCCTTGTGCCGCAACAAAGAAGGAGAAAGAAGAGAGGAGAAGCCTTGGACGTTTTGGCCATTCAAGCTTGGATTGTTGGAGCGTTTCTAGGTGTATTCAATCTTTGTTTTCAATGTTTAATTTATATTCTCTTTGTTTTGTTGTAAACATGAGGAACTAATTTTGTTTTGGCTAGAGGAGACTTTGAAACCATGATTATATTTGCAATATGAATTGATTAATTCCAGTTGTCATTTCATAAATTGTGAATGCAATTTACTTAACCGTTTGATGGATAACTTAATCTTGTTTGTTGATTAAGGGTGCACACTTAGTTTGCATGCATGAATTTGGGGCTAGAATATAAGAGAGTTTCACATAATCGTTACAAACTTATATTCACAAGTAGTTAAGGTTGTTTTCACAATCATGTTAAGTAAATTCCTAGCATGAGTATCATGATGTCATAGTTACAAGTGCTTTGTCAATGCTTATGATTTTCATAGAACGTAATGATCTTTGATTGTATCTCTATTATGATGTCATGTAGGGAACTTTTGAAGAATGCTTTGGGTTGTCGTATGATGTCATCCAATCCAATAACTTAAGGAAAATCTGAGGGTTAATGTGTGATGTCATGGTTAATCTGGGGTGTTGAGGTTCATGGTTTATCGAAAAGCAACTAGAAATCAATTTGTATGCAAGTGTGTCATGTATGGAGAAGGACCCTCTAGCTAGCTAATCACCCATCCATATCCCCAAATTCGTCCAAACCTTGTTTTTATCTTAAATTCGTCAAAAACCCAATCCCCATTATTTAGTTGTGTCAAATCTATCCTAAAATGTGTTTTTGAGTCTTTTGAGTCAAAACCAATTCTATTTTCGTCCAAATTGAGTCCTAGAGTCTAGTTTGAGCCTTTTTGATTGTTTTGTGTTGTTTTGAGTCATATAAGTTTAGTTAAGAGTCTTTGAGTTTGTTTAAGTGTTTTTAAGCATATTTTTGTGTCTTAGAGACAGTTTTCATTAGATTAGCAATCCCTCCTAATCCCCGGCCTAGAACGATCCCTACTTATATCTATACTACAATTGTCAAAAAGAGGGTTTAATTTGTGTGCTATTATTTATCACATCACTAATTCGATGGATGCTACTTCTTCAAGAGTTTGACATTGAAATCAAGGACAAAAAGGGAAGTGAAAATGTGGTGGCTGACCACCTAAGCCGTATGATACATGAAGACGAACCGTACCCTATTGCAGAAACCTTCCCCGACGAGCAATTGCTATCCATTAAGGTAAGTGAGCCTTGGTATGCGGATTTGGTAAATTATTTGGTGACTAAACAGGTTCCTAACACTCTAAATAGAAACCAACGTGACAAATTGAAAAAAGATGCTAGGTTTTATGTTTGGGATGATCCATACTTGTGGAAATATTGCTCGGATCAGATTATACGTAAGTGTGTGCATGACATGGAATTCAATTCTATTTTAACATTCTGTCACACCTATGCATGTGGGGGACACTTTGGGACACAACGCACAACCCTTAAGGTTTTAGAATGTAGATTCTATTGGCCAACTTTATTTAAGGATGCTAGAACCTTTTGTATGTCTTGTGATCGTTGCCAAAGAATGGGTAATATTAGTGCAAAGGATCAAATGCCGCAAAATGTTATACTTCCTGTTGAAATTTTTTATGTTTGGGGCATTGATTTTATGGGTCCTTTTCCTTCCTCGCATGGTTTCCTTTATATCTTACTTGCTGTGGATTATGTGTTGAAGTGGGTGGAAGCAAAAGCCACCCGAACTAATGATTCTTGAGTGGTTGCAGATTTCATTAGAACTAACCTATTTGCAAGGTTTGGAATGCCACGAGTGATCATAAGTGATGGAGGGTCTCACTTTTGCAATCGAACCATTGAGGTTTTGCTCAAGAAGTACAACGTCACGCATAAGGTTTCAACACCTTATCATCCTCAGACCAATGGGCAAGCCGAGGTTTCAAATAGGGAGATTAAGCAAATTCTAGAAAAAACCGTGGGCCTTACAAGGAAGGATTGGAGTGTACGGTTGGAGGATGCTTTGTGGGCATATCGCACAGCATATAAGACCCCCTTGGGCATGTCCCCATTTCGGCTCATTTATGGCAAACCATGCCATCTTCCCGTGGAATTGGAGCACAAGGCGCACTGGGCCGTCAAAACATTCAACATGGACATTGATGCCGCTAGAATTCATAGGAAGCTCCAATTGAATGAGCTGGAAGAGATTAGGAACGAGGCGTATGAAAACGCTCGAATTTACAAGGAGAAGACAAAGGCTTTCCATGATAAGATGATTCGAGGCAAATCATTCTCCATTGGGCAGAAAGTGCTACTCTTTAATTCTCGCCTTCGCTTGTTTCCTGGTAAGTTGTGTTCTAAGTGGGTTGGCCCGTTTGTTATTACTAATGTCTTTCCTTATGGTGCAGTCCAAGTTCAAAGCTTGAAAACAGGACAAGAGTTCAAGGTGAATGGCCATCGATTAAAGCCCTACTATGAGAATTTCGAGGAGCATGTTGTGGACGATGTACCCCTCCATGTCGTGGGTACTACTAATGAAGCTTAGCATGGCGTATTCGTCTGGCTGGAAGACGTTAAAGAAAGCGCTTCGTGGGAGGCAACCCATGTATTCGACAAGGAGAAGATGGAACTTCCACTCCAAACCCAGATTTGCGTTTCTAAACCCTTATCCTTGTTGTTTTATTTTATCATGCTTAGTTGTTTAATATTTGTTTGCTTTTATGCGAGTCTTTATGTGAAACATTGAGGACAATGTTTGATTTAAGTGTGGGGGGGGGGGGGTAAACAAGTGTTTTTATGCAAAATTCGTGGGATTCTATCACCTATCACTTGTAATGTTGTTTCTCTCTGTTTTTAAGTGTTTTTAATGCATTTTGAGTTGTTTTGGTGTGTGTTGAAGTAAAAATCCGAAAATTTGAAAAAAAATTGAAAAAAGTGTTTTGAAAAAGCCAAAAAGAGTTGTTTTTGTGTGTTTGTTTGTGTCTTAGGGTACCTTCCAACACAATGATGAGGATTTGGTTTTTAATGCATGACTATTAAAGAGAGCTACAAACAATGATGGAAGTTTGATTTGCTCCTTGGTTTATGCTTGGTTGTAGTTATAGTTTACGAATTCACATGTAATCATGATGTGAGAATTATACGCACACAAATTAAACCCTATTTTTATCAACTGTAGTGAAGAATGTAAGTAGGGATCGTTTTGGACCGGGGATTAGGAGGGATTGTTAATCACTTGGATTTGACTCAAAAACGTAAAAACACAATATAAAACACCAAACTAGACCCAAAGAATGCAAAACTAAAGTTTAAAACACTAAGACAAACCAAAAGACTCAAAACAGCAAGAAAACACTCAAAACTGCCTTAAAACTACTTTCTGAGCAGTTTTGAGCACTAAAGAAGAATTTGGACGAAAATAGTTATAACTTGACTCAAGATACTTTAAAAACACAAAGTAAATTGATTTCTAACTAATTTGACACTCCAAGTGAAGGGGGATTTTGATTTTGACGAATTTGAAAACAAAACTTAAGACTTTGTAAAACGAACAGATTTTAAAACGAATTTGGATTTAATGAATGGAATGAAGGCTAGCTAAGGGGTTCATCTCCACACATGCCATACTTGCACACAAAACGATTTCTAATTGCTTTTCAATAAACCATGAATTCTCAACGCCCCAGATTAACCGTGAATTGCACTAATTAACCCTCAAATTTTCCTAACGTTATTGAATTGGATGATTGCATACGACAACCCAAAGCATTCCCCCACAAGTTCCCTACATGAATTGCATAATAGAGATACAAGCAAGACTCATTAAGTTCTTTGAAAACCATAAGCATTGACGAAGCACTCGTTACTATGAAATGCATGAAACTTATGCCAAGAATTTACTTAACGCAATTGAGATCATCAACTTTTACTACTTGTGAATATAAGTTTGTAACGATTAGGTGAAACTTCCTTATATCCTAGCATTAGATTTATGCATGATAATTAAGCGTGCACTCTCAACCAACACACACAAATCAGTTTAATTCAAATAGATAAGTGAATTGAAGTCACAACTTATGAAACGCAATTAGAGGTAATCAAATCATATAGCAAGCAAGATCATGGTTTCGAATCCCCCCCTAGCCAAGGGGGGGTTTAGTTCCGCATACGTACAAGACAAAGAGAAGTAAATTTAACCTTTGACATCAAAGGAGAGGAAACACCTAAAAATTCCAGCAACTCAAACTTGAATTACATGAACGTCCAAGCCCTCTTCTCCTCCTCTTTGTTGCGGCACAAGGTCTAAGGACAGGTTTTGGGTGGTATTTGTATGGAGGAATGGATGTGTGATGGTAGGGTAGTGTTTAGGAGGGATAGGGAGTGCGGCAAGGTGGGAAAATATGGAGAATGGTGAAGGATGGCTGCGGCAAAGGGTTGGGAATGTATTTCTGGCGAATTTCTGAATGTGGAGGAGTGAATGATGATCCATTGGTGCGGCAAAGGGGGTCTATTTATAGTGCAAAACCCTCTCAATCAGCAAGGAAAAGGACTAAGTATTTGAAGATGACAAGGAAATCAAAACCCATCAGGAATAGGCCATCTAGAAGGTAGGAAACCCCAAAGGAAAAGGAATAGAGGCGCCAGATTTTTAGGGTTCTAGAAACAAAGTGTTTTGTGGCAGAAATTGGCACTTCTAGAAGGATTTGGGGCGCCACCTTTGTAGGAGATAAGATAAGGTTTCTAGAATCATGATTTAAGTGCTAGATTTGTAGGGAAAAAGAGATAAGGGTGCGGCACCTTCTTAGGGATAATGTTAGGGCTTCTAGAAAGCCTAAAAACTAAGGGGAGTTGGATAAAACCCACGGCAAAGATAGGATAGGGCATCTAAGGCTTCTAGAAACCCTCCAAAATAAGGTAAAGTGCATGGCATCCCTATAGGATTAGGATAAGGTGTCCTAAAGTGTTTAGGACTCCTCTTTGTGGCTGAAAACCTTGTGCATTAGGATTAGGAAAGCTAATCCTTCTTCATCTTGGAATTCTTCTTTGTTGCGGCAACTTGAGGCCATTGGGATTTAACTTTCCTACTTCAAGTAGGAAACCTTGTTTGAGTAGGAAACTTTGTTCTTCTAGGAATCCTAATTCAACTAGGAAACCCATTTTAACTAGGAATCCTACTTCAAGTCTTCAATTTCGTCCATCCTCTTGGCTCCAAGCATATGATATCCATTCCAAGCTCTAATTTGCTCCAAAAGGCTCCAAAATGCATCATTTTGCATACTTTGCCCTTAAATCCTGAAAATACATAAAACTAGCTTAAAAGACTACTTTACTAAGGAAAAACACTATAAATGCACAAGAACAAGCTAAACTAAGGTGCATAGATATGCCCCTATCAAATTCCCCCACACTTAGCTTTTGCTAGTCCTCGAGCAAAACAAAACGAAAACAAACAAACAAAACGACACTAAACAAGTAAAACACAACCTAAACCTTCCAACAATCGTCTCAGGGATTTCCAATGCACATGACATGTTAAAAATCATTATTCCCACAGATTTTAGCCATTTTACACTCGAGCACATGCTTAATCATAGTCACTACTTACTAGTTCACAAATAACCACTTAAAACGATGTTTTGAATGTAGTAACATGCCTTAGAGAATTTCCTCAATTCCTTACAAGATATGCACTCTATTTTCACTCAGATTTTCTAACTACACACCCTACACTTAGTTATATGTGAGAAGACTGATGTAAATATAAAAACGAATGCTCACATATATGTATAATAAAGAACGCAATTTCCGGAGTTAATAACATGTTTAGATATGATCTCATGAATGGAACACTACTACTTAGATGCGAGAACCAATGACACCATATGCTGATGCGAACTAAATAAGCACACAAATTAAAACCCTCTTTTGACAATTGTAGTAAAGATGCAAGTAGGGATCGTTCTAGACCGGGGATTAGGAGGGATTACTAAATCACTTGGAAACTGACTCAAAAATGTAAAACAAACGTTAAAAACACTAAACTAGACCCAAAGAATGCAAACCAAACAATAAAACACTTAAACAAATCAAAAGACTCAAAGAATGCAAAACACTTATAAACACAAACTAAGACACTTTCTAACTAAATTGGACACTAAAGTAAAGGGGGATTGAGGTTTTGACGAAATTAAACTAAATGCACAGATTGCAATTAAAAGGCAGAATGTAAATATGAATGTGATGAAAATATGGATGAATGCTAGCTAGAAGGTTCTTCTCCACACATGTCACACTTGCATACAATTTGATTTTCAGTTAGTCTTTCGATGAATTATGAACCTCGACACTCCAAGTTAATTAGGTCCGCTTAAATTAACCTTCAGATTTCCCTAGAATCATTGAATTGGATGAATATGCATCGCAACCAAATTATTCCTAACAAGTTCTCTATATGAACAGCATGATAAAGATACAAGTTAGAATCATTACGTTCTTTGGAAATCATAAGCATCGACAAGGCATTTGTAACTATGAAAAGCATGATACTCTTGCCAGGAATTCATTTAACACGATTGTTTATAAGCAACCTCCACTACTTGTGAATATAAGTTCATAACTATTAGGTGAAATTCACTTATATTCTAGCGTCATATTCATGCATGAAAATTAAGCGTGCACTCTCAATCAACATACATAAATAAGTTATCGATCAAGCAGTTAAACAAATTGAATTCACCATTCATGAAATTCCAACCAAAAGTAATCAATTCATATTGCAAGCATAAACATGGTTTCGAATCACCCCTAGCTAAATAGGGGTTTAGCCTCTCATGTTCACAAAAAGAGAAATACAATTGAATTTAAACATAAAGCACAAAGGATTGATTACACCTAGAACGCACAACGAATCCACTTGAATTTCTGCGCGTCGAAGCTCCTCTTTCCTCTTCTCCTTGCTGCAGCAGAGATGGTATGGGTGGTTTTTGGATGTTATTTTGGGTTTAGGATGGATTTAGGGAAGAAAGGTGGTGCGGCAAGGTTGTAGGAAGGTGGGTAATGGCTGGAATGAATGGTTTCTGGGTGATAGTGGTTGCGGCACACAAAGAGAGAATGGAATGGTGCTGCCGCTGTTAAGAATTATGGGAGAATTTTTGGAGAATTTTGAGGGGCGTGACGGCTAGCTAGAGTTAGGGTGAATAAATCAAGAGTTTATTATGGTGAATGGCTGAAATCTCTCAGGTGAAAATTAGGTGCGGCTTAGATTCCTTTTTGGTTTATTCGGGTCCATTATTAATGGGAGGCCACGGCTAGAAAGGCAAAATTAGGGTAAAAATGATGAATGGCAGCTACGGGTTAGGGAGTGAATTAGGGTGGTGGTGTGGAGTGACGACTTAATGAGAATTAGGGTGCATGATTATGGAATGCACGGCAAAGGTAAGAAAATAAATGGGATGGTGGCTGCGGATTCAAACCTAGGGTGAATGGCTGAAAAATAGAATATATATGAATGAATGAAAAGGCTCTTGGGTTTAATTAAAGGGAATGGTTGAGATTAGAACTAGAAGGCTTAGGGTTTATTTTTGGATGGAAGTTGCGGCTGAAATGTGTGTGGCTGAATATATGGCTGAATAGAATTAGGGAATTAAATCAGGAATTAAAGGGAAAAATGGTTAATAGGTGCGGCTTGGGCTTTAAAGTGGGCTAGGGCCATTGTTTTGTGTCCTAAAGTGCATACAAGGCCTTCAAAGTGGCTAGAAAATTCGGACGTTTAAGTTTAGGAAAGGTTACCAAAACGGGAAACCTAGGGTTAACTTTCCTACTTCAAATAGGAAACCTTGTTTGAGTAGGATTCCTCGTTTTGGTAGGAATTCATCGTTGGAATAGGAATTCGTCGTTTCTTCAAGTCTTCAACTCATTCATTCCTCTTTCGCTCCAAAATACTCCAATTTGCATCTTCTTGCACACTTTGGCCTTATAATCTGACAATACACAAAAGTGGCCTTAAACACTAAAGTAACTAAGTAAACACAACATAAATGCATGAGAACAAGCTAATTAAGTCGCATGAATATGCTCCTATCAAATTCCCCCACACTTAACTTTTGCTAGTCCTCGAGCAAAACAAAACAACTAAACTAAACAAAACGAAACAAAACAAACAAAACATAACCTAAACCTTCCAACGTTTGCCTCAGGGATTTCCAATAAAACATGACATGTCAAATATCATTACTCACATAGCTTTTAGTCTTCCCTCCCCTCAAGCATATACTTAATCATAATCACCATTCACTAGTTCGCATTTAATCAATTAAAACACATTTTGAATGTAGTAACATGCCTTAGAGAACTCCCTCAATTCCTCACTAGTTATGCACTCAATTTTCACTCAGATTTTCTGACTACACACCCTACACTAGTTATATGTGAGAAGATTGATGTAAACATGACAAACTAGTACTCACATATGTTATAACAAAGAACGCAATTTCTGGAGTAATTAAACATGTTTAGATATGATCTCATGAATGGAATGCTACTACTTAGATGCGAGAACCAGTGACACCATATGCTCATACCAAATTCAAACTCCACAATTGAAATGCACAACACTCAAGATAGAAGTCAAGGGTTGCAACGGGGCTTGGGGTATTGGATAACAAAGAAAGATAGGGATAAACAAAAGTTCTTTAAGCAATAGCAAGCAAAGTATTGAAATTGAGACTTAGAATTCACTTAGAGTGCAGAAATCAACATTTAGACAAATAAGGGAGATTCAAACAACTCTTAGGGCCTAATTCATTGTTTTGGACCCTTACTTCAACAAACCAATACTTTGGAACTTTTTTTTTTTTTTTTCTTTTTTCTTTTTTTTTTTTTTTTCTTCTTTCTAGCCGTGCCATTGGCACATACTCACATCAATAATCCTTCCCCCACACTTATTTCCTGCAACACATTAATCAAAAGGAATTCATTCATGCTTACTATGCTTCAAGAACAAGGGTACGGATGGTCCTAATCTAGGCTAGGTGAGGATAATGTGGGTTAACAAAGAACATGGGCTAACACGGCTCAATGGGGTTAACTTAAACACAAAATGAGTGAAGGGCACATGGCTGTTTGGCTTTGATGGTGGTCACTACACAACTTCATCTTGAATATGTGTTATGCAAATCAATGACATACTTTGAATGAAATAGGCATGAGTTCTAGCATTTGGAACTAAGTGATGAAACGCCTTCTAAGTAGTAACCGAGCAATGAGTAATGAGATCATGTAACGACTTAAGAAAACAATGATGCACAGATTATTACTCTCCAAATAACGTTTAGGCTCAAGTCTCACAGGGATGTAGCGTTTGTTTAAGTTCCTTCCTTCAAGCATGTTACAAAAACTGATTTTTATCATTTGTGATTACATGTGAATTCGTAAACTATAACTACAAACAAGCATAAACCAAGAGTATATCAACGTCCATCCATGTTTGTAACTTCTTTAACCATCATGCAATTAAAAACCAAATCCTCATCATTGTGTTGGAAGGTAACCTACGACACAAACAAACACACAAAAACAACTCTTTTTGGGTTTTTCAAAACAATTTTTCAAATTTTTATGGTATTTTCGGATTTTAAGTCAACACACTCTAAAACACTCTAAAATAGCTTAAAAACACTTAAAAACAGTGGGAAACAAGTTTAGACATGTTAGGTGATAATACCCTATGAATTTCATGCAAAAATATCTCAAAACAGAATGTTACCCCCCCCCCCCCACACTTAAACTAAACATTGTCCTCAATGTTTTAGACATAATTGAACACATTACACATAACATAAAATAAGCAACAAAGGAAAGGGTTTAGGGACGCAAATCTGAGTGTGGAGCGATTCCCAAGTTCTTCCTTTGTTGATTGCATGGGTTGCCTCCCACGAAGCGCTTGCGTTAACGTCTTCCAGCCAGACGAACATGCTTCTTAGCCTCCCTTAGAGGCCACGGCATGGAGGGGTATGTCCTCCACGGTATGCTCCTTGAACACTTTCATAATATGGCTCACTGAATGGGCGGGGATAATGATCCTCCCTGATTTTGGTGTTTGGGTTCCTAAAATCCATGTACAAGCTCCCACCACCTTGAAATTGATTGGGTACCTGCACCGAAGAAGGTAACAACCTATTAGTTGAAATGGGAATTGGAATTGGGCTTGGCGACTTACAAACATATTGTAGTGAAGGCTCAAAATCGGCAGCCCTATCAACAATGTCCCCATTTGAAGTTTCGGCCATATTGGGTGGTTGTAGGGCAATCACTCCAAGTTCTTCTCCAATGGTGGTGCTTGATACATCCTTCGTGGTAAGTGTGGATCCTTTCGGCCCTTTGTCCTTATGCACATCTACGACAAAACAAGAATGACTATCGTTAGGATTCTTAATGGAGTCATAAACATTGAATTTAATTATTTCACCACCAAACTCCATTGTTAGTGCTCCCTTGGCCACATCAATCTTGGTTTGGGCCGTTTTCATGAACGGACGGCCTAGCAAGAGTGGCAATGATGGAGCATCGCTCGAATCCTCCATTTCTAAGACATAAAAATCTGCAGGAAAGATGAGATGATTGACCTGCACTAAAACATCCTCAAGGACTCCCTTGGGATAAACATTAGAACGATCGGCCAATTGAATTACAACACCATCTTGTTTTAACTCACCAAGGTTCATAGATGCATAAATGAAATATGGCATGACATTAATAGAAGCACCTAAATCTAACATGCATTGTTCAAATTTAGTGTTTCCAATTATGCATGGGATAGTAAAACTCCCTGGATCCTTACATTTGGGAGGCAACTTTCGTTGCAAAACCGCTGATACATTTTCACTCACTTTCACAACTTCTTTGTTTGAACTTCTTTTCCTAGTTGTGCATAACTCTTTTAAAAACTTTGCATACTTGGGCACTTGCTTAATGGCATCAAGTAAAGGAATGTTTACTTGGACCTTCCTAAACGTCTCCAGAATGTCTTTCTCCTGCTCCTCCTTCTTTGTTTGCATAAACCTGCTAGGAAAAGGCATGTTTGGTGGAATCACATTAGAAACAATTGAGTTTTGACCTACCTTACATTTGTTGGACTGCCTAGGAGGTTGCGGTAAAGGTTGCTCCACCCTTGCCATGGCTTTGCCCTTCCTCTCTTCCTCTTGCAACAGCCTTTCGTCCTCTTCTTGGCTTGATTTTGGTGGTTGTGGGGTGGTTCTGACTTCCTTGCCACTTCTCAAGGTAATTGCGTTGGCCATTTCGAACCCTCCCTTTGGGTTTGGAATGGTTGAGCTTGGGAGCTTGCCTTGGTCTCGGAATTGCCTTACAAACTCCGCAATCTGCCCAATTTGCTTCTCCAATTGATCCACCCTTTTGTCCTGGTTTTGCATGGCCTTGGCTTGATTCTCTTGCCCCTGAGACAAATTAGTTAGTAATTTAATAAGTGTATCATTGTCTAGGGACGTACCTGAAGCATTAGGGGCAGATTGTTGTGGAGCATGTGTGGGTGCATATGGCTTGGTGAAGAACCCCGGGGGTTGTTGTCTAAAGCCTCCTTGTTGTGGTGGTTGCTGGGGCTCCCTCCACTTGAAGTTCGGGTGGTCTCTCCAACCTGGATTATAGGTGTTAGAATACGGATCGTTCCTTGGTTAGTTTTGGCCCTGAAATCCAATCGCGTTTGCGCTCTCCCATCCACCATTTTCAATGAGTTGCGGGCACTTCTCAGAAGCATGTCCTTGGATAGAACACACCCCGTATACAATCGGTCCTTGTATCCTCATTCCTTCGGCCATCTGAGACACAATGGAAGCAAGATTAGCTAATTGTGAATGAATGTCGGGTGTGGAACTTACCTCATGCACTTGCTGCCGTGGGGGTCCTCTTTGGCCTACTCCTTCGTATTGTTGAGCATTCAACGCTCGGTTAGCAATCAAGACCTTGGCATCCCTGGGTGTCTTGTCCACCAATGCTCCACCCGCCGAGGCATCGAGCATTTGACGTTCGATAGGTAGAAGCCCCTCGTAGAAGTATTGTAGAAGCAACTCCTCCTTCATCTGATGTTGTGCACAAGAAGCAACAAGTGATTTAAATCGTTCATAATACGTAGGGAAAGACTCACCTTCTTCTTGCTGTATTCCACTTATCCTTTTTCGTAAAAGGATGATTCGAGAAGTTGGGAAAAACTTCTCCAGAAAAGCCCTCTTCATGCTCTCCCATGATGTGACGGTTCCAGGAGCTAAGTCGTACAACCAATCCTTGGCTTTGTCCATCAAAGAAAATGGGAAAGCCTTCATCTTCAATATGCTTCCGTCGACGTTGACGGGAGTCATGCTTGAACACACCACCTCAAATTCCTTCAAGTGCTTGTTCGGATCCTCCATGGACAACCCATGGTACTTCGGAATATGGTGGAGCAAACTGGACTTCAACTCGAACTCGTCGGTCTTCCCTTCGGCAGGTGGGGGATATTGGATACACAAGGGTGCGGCATTATCCAATCCCGAGGCCGAAAGCTCCTTGAGTGTCCGGGTATCCACGGCCATGACTTGTGGTTCTTCAAAGATCCTTGTCGTGGGTTCCTCCTCCTCCTCTAGGACTTGTTCCTCGAGGTCAGGTTCCGGGCTTTGTGGATTTGGTTCGTGTTGTTTCCTCTTCCGTCTCAAAGTCCTCTCAAAATCGCTGTCAAAGTCCGAGATATTCTCACGAATCGATTGAGAACTCCGAGTCATACACTAGTACCTAAAAAAAGAAAAAGAACACAAGGTCAGAATCTTTAACAAAATAAATAAACAAAAAGTAACACTCCAAGGGATTAGCAAAGTTGCTAATCCCCGGCAACGGCGCCAAAAATTTGATGCGAACTAAATAAGCACACAAATTAAAACCCTCTTTTGACAATTGTAGTAAAGATGCAAGTAGGGATCGTTCTAGACCGGGGATTAGGAGGGATTACTAAATCACTTGGAAACTGACTCAAAAATGTAAAACAAACGTTAAAAACACTAAACTAGACTCAAAGAATGCAAACTAAACAATAAAACACTTAAACAAATCAAAAGACTCAAAGAATGCAAAACACTTATAAACACAAACTAAGACACTTTCTAACTAAATTGGACACTAAAGTAAAGGGGGATTGAGGTTTTGACGAAATTAAACTAAATGCACAGATTGCAATTAAAAGGCAGAATGTAAATATGAATGTGATGAAAATATGGATGAATGCTAGCTAGAAGGTTCTTCTCCACACATGTCACACTTGCATACAATTTGATTTTCAGTTGGTCTTTCGATGAATTATGAACCTCGACACTCCAAGTTAATTAGGTCCGCTTAAATTAACCTTCAGATTTCCCTAGAATCATTGAATTGGATGAATATGCATCGCAACCAAATTATTCCTAACAAGTTCTCTATATGAACAGCATGATAAAGATACAAGTTAGAATCATTACGTTCTTTGGAAATCATAAGCATCAACAAGGCATTTGTAACTATGAAAAGCATGATACTCTTGCCAGGAATTCATTTAACACGATTGTTTATAAGCAACCTCCACTACTTGTGAAAATAAGTTCATAACTATTAGGTGAAATTCACTTATATTCTAGCGTCATATTCATGCATGAAAATTAAGCGTGCACTCTCAATCAACATACATAAATAAGTTATCGATCAAGCAGTTAAACAAATTGAATTCACCATTCATGAAATTCCAACCAAAAGTAATCAATTCATATTGCAAGCATAAACATGGTTTCGAATCACCCCCTAGCTAAATAGGGGTTTAGCCTCTCATGTTCACAAAAAGAGAAATACAATTGAATTTAAACATAAAGCACAAAGGATTGATTACACCTAGAACGCACAACGAATCCACTTGAATTTCTGCGCGTCGAAGCTCCTCTTTCCTCTTCTCCTTGCTGCAGCAGAGATGGTATGGGTGGTTTTTGGATGTTATTTTGGGTTTAGGATGGATTTAGGGAAGAAAGGTGGTGCGGCAAGGTTGTAGGAAGGTGGGTAATGGCTGGAATGAATGGTTTATGGGTGATAGTGGTTGCGGCACACAAAGAGAGAATGGAATGGTGCTGCCGCTGTTAAGAATTATGGGAGAATTTTTGGAGAATTTTGAGGGGCGTGACGGCTAGCTAGAGTTAGGGTGAATAAATCAAGAGTTTATTATGGTGAATGGCTGAAATCTCTCAGGTGAAAATTAGGTGCGGCTTAGATTCCTTTTTGGTTTATTCGGGTCCATTATTAATGGGAGGCCACGGCTAGAAAGGCAAAATTAGGGTAAAAATGATGAATGGCAGCTACGGGTTAGGGAGTGAATTAGGGTGGTGGTGTGGAGTGACGGCTTAATGAGAATTAGGGTGCATGATTATGGAATGCACGGCAAAGGTAAGAAAATAAATAGGATGGTGGCTGCGGATTTAAACCTAGGGTGAATGGCTGAAAAATAGAATATATATGAATGAATGAAAAGGCTCTAGGGTTTAATTAAAGGGAACGGCTGAGATTAGAACTAGAAGGCTTAGGGTTTATTTTTGGATGGAAGTTGCGGCTGAAATGTGTGTGGCTGAATATATGGCTGAATAGAATTAGGGAATTAAATCAGGAATTAAAGGGAAAAATGGTTAATAGGTGCGGCTTGGGCTTTAAAGTGGGCTAGGGCCATTGTTTTGTGTCCTAAAGTGCATACAAGGCCTTCAAAGTGGCTAGAAAATTCGGACGTTTAAGTTTAGGAAAGGTTACCAAAACGGGAAACCTAGGGTTAACTTTCCTACTTCAAATAGGAAACCTTGTTTGAGTAGGATTCCTCGTTTTGGTAGGAATTCATCGTTGGAATAGGAATTCGTCGTTTCTTCAAGTCTTCAACTCATTCATTCCTCTTTCGCTCGAAAATACTCCAATTTGCATCTTCTTGCACACTTTGGCCTTATAATCTGAAAATACACAAAAGTGGCCTTAAACACTAAAATAACTAAGTAAACACAACATAAATGCACGAGAACAAGCTAATTAAGTCGCATGAATATGCTCCTATCATATGCTCAAACCAAATTCAAACTCCACAAATTGAAACACACAACACTCAAGATTAAAGTCAAGGGTTGTAACGGGGCTTGGGGAGTTGGCTAACAACGAAAGGATAGGGAAAACAAACGTTCTTTAAAGCAATAGTAAGCAACATAATGAAATTGAACTTAGAATTCCCCTTAGAATGCCGAAATAAACTTTTAAACTCAAAGGGAAGGTTCAAGCAATCACTTAGGGCCGAATTCAATGTTTTGGACCCTTCCTTCAACAAACAACACTTGAGAACACTTTTTCACATCTTTTCAACTCCTTTTTCATTTTTTCACAACTTTTCTTTTTTTTCTTCTTATTTTCCACGAAATTTTTTTTCTTTGCCGTGCCTCATTCAAGACTTTGGCACACCCATATATCAAGAATCCTTCCCCCACACTTGTTTTCTGCAATGCAATGATCAAAAGGAATTCATCTTGAGTTATGCTTTTACTATGCTCCAAGAACAAAGGTATGGGTGGTCCTACTCTAGGCTAGGTGAGGATAATTGTGGGTTAACAAAGAAAGTAGGCTACACAAGGCTCAACGGGGTTAAATCCTACAAAACAAATGAAATAGGGAAATATGGCAATTTGGCTATGGTGGTCACTACACAACTTCATCTTGAATATGTGTTATGCAAATCAATAACATGCTTTGAATGAATTGGGCATGAGTTCTAGTGTTTGGAACTAAATGATGAAACGCCTTCTAAGTAGCAACCAAGCAAAGAATAATGAGATCATGCAATGACTTTTAGAAAACAACAATGCACAGATTATTAACTCTCCAAATAAACGTTTAGGCTCAAGTCTCACAAGGTTGTAGCGTTAGTTTGAGTTCCTTCCTTCAAGCATGTTACAAAAACTGATTTTTTTCTTTTATGATTGCATGTGAATTCATAAATTATAACCACAACCAAGCATGAACCAAAGAGTAAATCAAACTTTCATCCATGTTTACAACTCTCTTTAATAGTCATGCAATTACAAACCGAATCCTCATCATTGTGTTGGAAGGTACCCTAAGACACAAAAACAACTCTTTTTGGGTTTTTTGAAACAAGTTTTCAAATTTTTATGGGATTTTTGAATTTTTTAAGTCAAAACACACTAAAACAGTTTAAAAACACTTAAAAACAGCAAGAAACAACATTAGAAGTTATGGTGGATAAAACCCTACGAATTTGCATCAAAACACTTTAGTTACCCCCCCCCCCCCCCCCACACTTAAATCAAACATTGTCTTCAATGTTTCAAGCATAGACTCACACAATTAACAAACAAACAAACAAAACAACAACTAAACAACCTAACATGGCAGAAACGAAATAGCAACAAAGAGAAGAGTTTAGGAACACAAATCTGGAATTGGAGTGCTTTCTAGGTCTTCCTTTGTTGAATGCATGGGTTGCCTCCCAAGTAGCGCTTGCTTCAACGTTGTACAGCCGGACGAAGAACCCAATCACTCCAGATTGGAGCCCACGACATCCAAGGGGGTGTCATCCACGGTGTGCTCCACAAAGTTCTCATAATAGGGCTTCAAACGATGCCCGTTCACCTTAAATTCATGTCCCGTTTTCAAGCTTTGGATTTGGACTGCACCATGAACAAAAACATTAGTAATAACAAACGGTCCAATCCACTTGGAACGTAACTTACCGGGAAACAAACGTAAACGGGAATTGAACAATAGCACTTTCTGCCCAATGGAGAAGGATTTCCCACGGATCATGTTGTCATGGAAAGCTTTGGTCTTTTGCTTGTAAATGCTTGCATTCTCGTACGCCTCGTGCCGTATTTCATCAAGCTCATTCAATTGGAATTTCCTATGACTTCCCGCTTCATCTAAGTGCATGTTGAACTTCTTGACGGCCCAAAGAGCTTTATGCTCCAACTCCACGGGAAGATGGCACGCCTTGCCATAGACAAGTCGAAAATGGGACATCCCAATGGGGGTTTTGTATGTCGTACGATACGCCCAAAATGCATCATCTAACCGTAAACTCCAATCCTTTCTTGTTGGCCCAACGGTTTTTTCTAGGATTTGCTTGATCTCTCGGTTGGAAACCTCAGCTTGGCCATTTGTTTGAGGATGGTAAGGTGTAGAAACGTTATGGTTGACACTGTATTTCCTCAATAATGCCTCAATGGTCCGGTTGCAAAAATGGGACCCTCCATCACTAATGATCACTCGTGGCATGCCAAACCTTGCAAAAATGTTAGTTCTAATAAAATCTGCAACCACTTTAGAATCATTAGTCCGGGTGGCTTTTGCTTCCACCCACTTCGACACATAATCAACCGCAAGCAAAATATACATAAAACCATATGATGACGGAAAGGGACCCATAAAGTCAATACCCCAAACATCAAAAATTTCAACATTTAGGATAGAAACCTGCGGCATTTGGTCCTTTGCACTAATACCACCCATTCTTTGGCATTTATCACATGTTAAGCAAAACGTTCTAGCATCCTTAAAAATACTAGGCCAATAAAATCCACATTGTAACACTTTGAGGGCCGTGCGTTGTGTGCCAAAGTGCCCTCCACATGCATATGTATGACAAAAACTCAAAATTGAATGACATTCAGAATCATGCACACAACGACGTATAATCTGATCGGGACAAAATTTCCATAAGTATGGATCATCCCACACATAAAACCGTGCATCATGCCTAAGTTTGTCACGTTGGTGCCTATTGAACTCACTTGGAATACGTTTTGACACCAAAAAATTAACTATATCGGCATACCAAGGTGTACTAACCTTTATGGACAGCAATTGTGCATCGGGGAATGTCTCTGCAATGGGTAGGGACTCCTTATTATGCACCATTCGGCTTAGGTGGTCAGCCACCACGTTTTCACTTCCCTTCTTGTCATGAATCTCGATGTCGAACTCTTGAAGTAACAACATCCACCGAATTAGCCGGGGCTTGGCCTCTTTTTTGGTGAGCAAGTACTTTAGAGCTGCATGATCAGTGAAAACAATTACTTTAGTACCAATTAGATATGATCGAAATTTATCTAAAGCAAAGACAACGGCAAGAAGTTCTTTTTCCGTAGTGGAGTAGTTCAACTGGGCGTCGTTTAACGTCCGTGAGGCATAGTAGATGACATGCGGCCTCTTGTCCTTTCTTTGTCCCAAAACAGCCCCTAAAGCATAATCGGACGCATCACACATAAGCTCGAACGGGAGGCTCCAATCCGGGGGAACAATAATGGGTGCCGTGTTCAACAACTCCTTGAGTTGGTTGAATGATGTCGTGCACTCCTTAGTGAATTCAAACGCCACGTCTTTTTGTAGGAGGCGGCAAAGAGGTTGTGCAACTTTTGAGAAATCTTTGATAAACCTACGATAGAAACCTGCATGGCCAAGAAACGAACGAACCTCTCTAACCGAAGTCAGAGAGGGTAAGTGACGTACAAGATCTATCTTTGACTTATCAACTTCAATGCCGTTTTCAGAGATGATATGACCTAAAACTATGCCTTGTTTAACCATGAAATGACATTTTTCCCAATTAAGAACAAGGTTAGTTTCAACACAACGTTTTAGAATCAAACTTAGATTATGCAAGCAACCATCAAAGGAATCTCCAAAGACACTGAAATCATCCATAAAAACTTCAATTATTTTCTCAACATAATCGGAAAATATGCTCATCATGCATCTTTGAAATGTGGCAGGTGCATTACATAAACCAAAAGGCATGCGACGATATGCAAATGTACCAAAAGGGCATGTTAAAGTGGTTTTTTCTTGGTCCTCGGGTGCAATGACAATTTGATTATAACCGGAATAACCATCAAGAAAACAATAGAAAGCATTACCGGCTAACCTCTCAAGCATTTGGTCAATGAACGGCAATGGGAAGTGATCCTTCCTCGTGGTGGCGTTTAGCTTCCTATAGTCGATGCACACCCTCCAACCAGTTTGAATGCGCGTAGGAACAAGCTCATTCTCGGCATTTGCAACCACAGTTACTCCGGATTTCTTTGGAACACATTGCACGGGCGAAACCCACCTACTATCCGAGATTGGATAGAATACTCCACAATCCAAAAGGCTTGATTATCTCCTTCTTCACAACTTCCATCATCGGAGGGTTGAGACGGCGTTGAGCCTCTCGAGATGTTTTGGACTCCTCCTCTAGAAGTATGCGATGCATGCACGTAGTAGGGCTAATTCCCTTTATGTCGCCCAATGTCCATCCAATTGCCGTTTTGTACTCTTTAAGCACTCGCACCAATTTGTTTTCTTCTTGTGCCGTGAGTGAGGATGAGATGATGACGGGCAATGTCTCATCCTCGCCCAAGAAAACATACTTCAAATGACTAGGCAACGACTTAAGTTCAAGTGTATGTGGCTGCACAACTGAGGGAAGCATTTTATTAGCCGAAACTGAACTTAAAATAGGGTCCAAAAACTTACCCGATTGTGATGGCAATGACTCGAGGGCAGCCACCATCTCAATAATATCCTCATTAGGGGGCACGGCCAAGGATTCCTCATGCATGTCGTGGGGTTCCTTGGGGGTTGTTTCCATGTTTTGCATGTCCCTTCCTTGTGCAATGACCAATTCAAGTGCATCGTCCTTCAAATTGTCCAAATGGTTCTGCGCCAAAGAGTCAATTATATCAATAGCAAAACATGAATGATTCTCATTAGGGTACTTCATAGAATCAGAAAGATTGAAATTAATAACTTCCCCATCAAATTCCATCGTCAAAGTGCCATGATAGACGTCAATCTTCGTACGAGCAGTTTTCATGAATGGCCTTCCAAGGAGAATGGGTAATGACGGGGCATGGTCGGATTCATCCATCTCAAGTACGTAGAAATCCGCCAGAAAGATCAAATGATTAACCTGCACTAAAACATCTTCCAAAACTCCCTTTGGATAGGCATTAGATCTATCGGCCAATTGTATAATAACACCATCATTTTTCAACGCTCCTAGGTTCATAGATTCATAAATTGAATATGGCATGACATTTATGGATGCACCTAAGTCTAACATGGCAGATTCAAACCTAGAATTACCAATAACACACAGAATTGTGAAACTACCCGGATCTTTGCATTTAGGGAGCAGTTTGCGTTGCAAGATGGCTGAGACGTTTTCACCCACTTTTACAACCTCCTTGGTCGAAATCCTCCTCCTATTAGTGCAAAGTTCCTTCAAGAACTTGGCGTATGATAACTCACATATTGCATGCATTTATATCTTCCATATTTGGCTTCTTTGTGATAGGATCAATTGGAAGGCAAATGAAGTAAAAACACTTCTTTTGGTAGCTGAGCATTATTCCAAACGTGGAGAGGATTCTGGGGAGTTAATTTGGAGTCCAAATAAGGAATCTAGGACTAATTTGGCTGCTGGAATTTCAGGAAAAGATGTGGAAGGGAAGTGGTGCAATTCGGCCATATTTGGTGGTTCCACATAAGGCAAGAAGGTGTAAACCTGATTTGCAAGTTGTGAAAACAAGGAATAAACGCTCAAAACACATGCCATATGTGGAAATACCATTTACATCAGATTTGAGCCATTTAACTCACCTTAAACACTTACCTTGTTTGTCATCCTCTCAGCCATATTTTAAAGTAGTGAAAACCTGATTTGGAGGTGGAAAATAAGGAAACAAAGTTCAAAACAAATGCCATTCTCAGAAATACCTTTAAATCAGATTCTAGCCTTTTATACCACCATCAACATTTACCTTTTATGCATCTTTCCAGCCCCTATTTAAACCAAGCGAATTAGGCACCAAAGGGGACTTTTCTTCTCGGTTTTATTCCATCATTCCCACACCTTAGCCGCCCCACCTCTGTCCATTTTCTCTCCCATTTGCAGAAACCATTCAACCCTAGCCTCTCCACCTTCATTTACAACACACTTGGAGAGCCAACGCCGAAGGCCACCCTTAAGGGATTTCGACATCAGTTTTGCTTCAAGGGTTCCTTCTCCTTAATTTTATGTTCACTCATGTTGTATATTTTTATGTCAAACATGAAGTGTAACTAATCTCTTTCTAGGGATTCGATGTAGCCTTGCAAGATTGCCATGTAGTTAAGTTAGAATGCTCAATTGACCCATCTATTTCTTGTTTCATTCTCTGATTTAATTGTGACTTAGTGTGTTGATTTTAATATTTGATCACCATTTGAATTAACCACAGGTTGTTTAGCCAAGATTAGAGCATACATCATGCATATTCTTGGTGGATATGTGAATGAATGAAGGGAATGTTTTGCAAACAACCTGCCGAGTGTTTCCTTTGGTTTTATGAAAGTTTCTTGTGCGTGACACATTCTTGATTAGGAACCGAAGTTGCACATCACAATTAGGTTCAAGATTAGGAACATTTGATCAAATCCACACATCATATGGTTGATCATATCTAAGTGAAACAAACTCAAGAAATAGGTAGATGGCTAAGTATGAACTGACTTAACACACATGGACTTGTTTTAGCAATGGTGAAATCGAATCCCTAGCTTCATCTCCATTGGTGCTACCCCATTTTATTATTTGTTGATTCATTTTCTTGTGTTTACTTGATTTTCTTGTGCTTTCAAGTTACAACAACAAATATGTCTAAATTGATTAGTTTTATTCTCTAATAGGGTTATTGCAGAACAAGTGGTTGTATAGGTCCAATTAGTCCCTGTGGATTCGACACCCTTACTTGTGCCATTATACTAAACATATTTTAGCACTAGGAAGGAACACAACAACAAAAAAATGGCGCCGTTGCCGGGGACTGATTTCAGTCCCTTATAATTTCTTGTTTTGGTTTTAAACCTTGCTCTTTTCATTTTAAGTAGATTTCTGATTTTTATTCAAACTTGTTTTATCTTGTTTCAGGTAGTATATGTCCAATAGACTTGCTGAATTAGGCCAAAGACTTGAACGGTTAAAGGGCAACACTTTGGAAAGCTTTGTGCCAATAAGTTCCTCCATTGTCTGTGAAGAAGAGGAAGAGAATTCGTCTAGTTCAACAAGTGAAGGATCTGAGCACTTTAATTGGGAAAGAGAAGAAGAAATGGCGGGCAACCAGGATGATCTTCGAGCTTTGGAGGACTATGCTCAACCAATCATACCAAATTCACCTTCATGCATCTTGCTGCCCACAGAAGCTAGAAACTATGATCTTAAATCTTCACATTTCCATATGCTTCCTTCTTTTTATGGCTTACCTAATGAAGATCCTTTAGCTCATATTAAAGAATTTTACAATGTTGTGAGTGGTTTACCTTTGCAGGGAGTAAGTGAAGCAAATCTGAGGATGAGAGTGTTTCCTTACACCTTGAAAGATAGGGCCAAGGGTTGGTTGATGACTCTAGCACCTGGTTCCCTCACCACATGGGATGCCGTGGCTAAGAAGTTTTTGGAGAAGTTCTTTTCCACTCAAAAGATAGCCACATTAAGGGGACAAATCTTCAATTTCAAACAAGATGATGGAGAACCTTTCAATGAGTGTTGGGAACGTTTTAAAGGCCTTTTGCTGCAATGTCCACATCATGGGTTACCTCTTTACTTACAAATGCAAATTTTCTATGATGGACTAACCCAAACATGTCAATCAACTGTTGATAATGCAGCAGGTGGAACTTTGAAGAAAAAGAATGCTCAAGAGTCATATAACATTTATGAGATGTTGGGATCTAATGGTCAACACAAAGATTTAAGGGGTAAGAGAGTTGGAGTATATGAAACAAGTTCTAATCATGATCTTTCTTTGCAGGTAGCTAACCTAGAAAAGAAGCTTGAATTTGTGCTCAACATGGTGCCAAAAGCAAACGAAGTATGTGCCATTTGCAACATTCCAAGCCACCCTACTCATCAATGTCCATCTAGGGAGGCTTATCCCGAGTTTGTCCAAGAGGAAGTGAACCTCATGAATTCTTACAATCAAAGGCCAAGGAATGATGTGTATTCCAATACATATAACTCAAGTTGGAGAGATCATCCCAACCTTTCATGGAAGAACAACAATCAATTCCAAAACTTCCAACCAAAACCTGCCACAACACTTGAGGATACGGTTAAGTTGCTAGCCCAAAATACCTTGCAATTCCAACAAACCACAAATAACACTTTCCAACAACATTCAGTGGCTTTAACCAAAATGGAAACACAATTGGGGCAGATTGCAGATGCCTTGAACCAAAGAGAGGTTGGAAAGTTTCCAAGCCAACCCGTGATACTTCAAAGGAACCAAGAGCAAGCCAAAGCAATTACTACACTTAGAAGTGGTAAGGTTATCAATAATAGAGTTGGCAATGAAGTTATTAATGAATCTGATCATGTGAATGCAGGGGTTACTCAAGGAGAAAATGAGAAAGCAAATGAGGAACCAAGCCATGGTACTTCCTCATTTGAAGCACCAAATCTTCACAAGGCCGAGAAACCTTACACTCCACCAATACCATTCCCTGGAAGACTTGCCAAGAGCAAGCAGGATAAGTCATTTAAGGAAATTTTTGATATTCTAAGTAAAGTGAATGTTAATTTACCTTTGCTTGATGTCATTAGGAACATGCCGGCTTATGGGAAGTTCTTCAAGGAGTTAAACAACTACAAAAGGAAGTATGGACCACATGAGAAGGTAGTAGTGTCCGAGAATGTAAGTGTCGTGTTGCAAAGAAAACTTCCACCAAAGCTCAAGGATCCAGGAAGTTTTTCTATCAACATCACCATAGGGGACAAGAAAGTAGAGAAAGCGATGCTTGACTTGGGTGCTAGCATCAACTTAATGCCTTATTCCGTGTACCTTCAACTAGGTTTGGGGGATTTGAAGGCCACCACCATCTCATTACAACTTGCGGACAGATCCGTGAAATATCCAAGAGGTATAGTAGAGGATATTCTAGTTCAAATTGATAAACTAATCTTGCCTGCGGATTTTGTAGTGTTGGACATGGAAGAAGCTCCTATACATGACCGAGAGTTGCCTATTTTGCTTGGGAGACCTTTTATGGCCACGGCCAAGACCATCATTGATGTGCAAAATGGACTCCTCACTATGACAGTGCTAGGAGAGACCGTTCAATTCAAAGTGTTTGAGTCTCTTTCTCATCCTTCCTCATCTCTTCATTGTTATGCCATTGATGTGCTTGATCCGCTTATTTTCTCTAAGTTCTTGCAAGCACAATCTAACGAACCATTACAAACTGTTTTGAGTCAATCTCAAGACGAGTTTGATGAAGAGGATGCACTCATGGAAGAGGTAGCTGCCTTGGAAGCATTGGCACCGTATCCTTTGAATGTTTCACCTCTTTTGGAGCCTTTAGAATCATCAATGTCACATCTAACCCCTTCCACTGTTAAGGCACCAAAACTTGAACTTAAACCACTTCCACCACATCTAAAATATGCATATCTAGCTGAACTTGAAACTCTTCCAGTTATTATAGCTTCTGACCTCACCCCAAATGAAGAAGATAAGCTACTGAGGGTGTTAAAAGAGTTCAAATCAGCTATTGGTTGGTCTATTGCAGATATCAAGGGAATAAGCCCTACCATGTGCATGCATAGAATTCTTTTGGAGGAAGGAGCAAAGCCAACCCGTGAACCACAAAGAAGGCTCAATCCACACATGAAAGAAGTTGTGAGGAATGAAGTGTTGAAGTTGTTAGATGTGGGGATCATATATCCCATTTCTGATAGCAAATGGGTGCTATTCAGGTAGTACCTAAGAAGGTGGGAATCACGGTGATGAAGAATGAAAACAAAGAGCTTGTGCCCACAAGACCCACGGCTAGTTGGCGTGTTTGCACAGATTACAGGAAGTTGAATTCTAGTACTAGAAAAGATTACTTTCCTATGCCTTTCATAGATCAAATGCTTGAGAGATTGGCAAGTCACTCACACTATTGTTTTCTTGATGGTTGATACGAGCATTATACGCATACAAATTAAACCCTATTTGTGACAATTGTAGTAATGATGTAAGTAGGGATCGTTCTAACCGGGGATTAACTAGGGATGCTAAATACTTGACTCAAATAAATAAAACTAACTTTTAAAACATTTAACTTACTTAACAAGAATTCAAAACAAGTACACAAGACTCCAAATACTTAAAACACGAAAATAAAACAAATACGAATGATTAAGACTCAACGAAATATGGGGGAAATGTGTTTGGGCAAGATTAAATTAAATGGAAAGATTATAATTAAGGGCAAAACGTAAATACAAAGGTGATAAAAATATGGATGATGGAATAGCCAAGGGGTTCTTCTCCACACATGTTACACTTGCATACAATATTGATTCTCAGTTGGTCTTTCGATAAGTTGTGAAACTCAATGCTCCAAGTTAATTAGGTCCGCTTAAATTAACTTTCAGATTTCCCTAAATTCATTGGATTGAATGGAATACGCATTACAACCAAATTATTCTTAATCAAAGTCCCTAACTATGGAATACGCATGATAGAGACATTCAACAAAGATCATTAAGTTCAATGAAAATTATAAGTGTTGACGAGGCATTCGTTACTATGGAATACGCATGAAACTTATGCCAAGAATTCGTTTAACGCGATTGTTTATAAGCAACCTCCACTACTTGTGAATATAAGTTCATAACGATTAGGTGAAACTCACTTATATTCTAGCGTCATATTCATGCATGAAAATTAAGCTTGCAATCTCAATGAACATACATAAATACGTTATCAATCAAACAGTTAAACGAATTGAATCCACAACTTATGAAATTCCAACCAAAAGTAATCAATTCATATTGCAAATATAAACATAGTTTCGAATCACCCCCTAGCTAAAGGGGGTTTAGTTCCTCATAACCTTGAAATCAAAGAAACAACTAAACATTCCAACAACTCAAACTTGAATTGTATGAACGTTTAGGCACTCTTCTCTTCCATTACAAAACAAAGAAAATTGAATTCAAACATTGAAATCAAAGAAACACCTAAACATTCCAACAACTCAAACTTGAATTGTATGAACGTTTAGGCAATCTTTTCTTCCTCGTTGTTGTGGCACAAGGTCTAAGGTGAGCTTTGGGGATTATGTGAAGTGTTTTGGAGGGATGGGAAGTGGTTGGATGGTGGCTGAAATGGAGGATAAAAACTGCACAGATTGGAAGGGGATTTGCGGCACAAGGGTTGTGTTTGTGTTGTGTGAAGTGTATGAAAATGAGATCCATGAATGAATGAATGCTAGGGTATTTATAGGGGTAGTGGAGGGAACATATGGCTGTTTGTTTAAGCATTTGTGTGGAGGAATGATGGAAAAACAGCTAGGACACATGTGAAAACTGGAATTGCACAAGGGGAGCAAAGGGAACCCACGGCATGGATGGATTTGTGCATGTGTTGGCTGATTAAGATTGTGGAAATACAAGGGAATGCACGGGTTAGGTTTGAAGAAAAGGTGTGTGAATGGGGTAATTGAATGATTAAAGTCTTGTAAAGGTGGAAATGCATGTGGAATGGATGTGAAATCTGCCAAAATGCATGTGAAAGGAATGCTGGAAATGCATGTGAATGTAGGCCACGGCAAAGGGTGTTGTTTGTGGAATGATGGCAGGTTGTGTATGTGTTTGGGAAGAGAATAAATGTATGATGGTGGCTGAATGATTAAAGGGAATGAATGGGAGTGACACTAAGTTGATTATGCATGTGGAATGTGGCTGAATTGTTGGTGAAATGATGAATGGGAAAGCTGGAATTTCAAAGGGGGAGCCACGGCATTGAGTATGTTTGAGTGTTGTGGCTGCAATGTTTGTTGGTTAAAGATGCATGTGGATGTATTATACAATGGGAAAGTATGTGATTGAATTAAAGGATGCAAAGTGAATGAATCATGAATGCATGTGGATGAAAGGTGGAAGTGCATGTGTGATGTTGTGGAATGGATTTACACGGCTAAGAATGGCTGTTTTGATTGTGATGATGAATGCATGTTGAATTGGTGATGAATGTGCATGGAATGGAATGGATTTGGCTGCAATGGTGTGTAATTGGGCTAGGTTTTAAGTGCATGAAATGGACCCAAATTGCTCCCCCTTGCATGGCAAGGAATGGTGTTTGTGTTAAGCCCATGGCAAGGTGTTATGTAATTGGGTTAGGGCCATTGTTTTGTGTCCTCAAGTGCATACAAGGCCTTCAATTTCATCCAACACTTGGGCTCCAAGCATAAGCTATCCATCCTTAGCCCAATAGTGCTCCAAAAAGCCCCAAAACGCTCCACAATGCCTCCTTTCGTCAAACACGTCTTATTATCCTGAAAACACACAAAAGAAGCATAAATGACTAAAATAACTAAAGAAACATAACGTAAATGTACGAGAACAAGCCATTTAAGTCGCATGAATATGCTCCTATCAATGGTTACTCAGGTTACAATCAAATCGCAATTGCTCCGGAGGATCAAGAGAAAACTACCTTTACTTGCCCTTTTGGCACATTTGCATATAGGAGAATGCCTTTTGGACTTTGCAATGCTCCAGCAACATTCCAAAGATGCATGTTAGCAATCTTTTCCGACATGGTAGAAAGGTTCATTGAAGTATTTATGGATGACTTTTCAGTGTTTGGTTCCTCTTTTGATGAATGTCTTAACCATCTCTCTTTAGTACTTCAAAGATGTCAGGAAACAAATTTGGTTCTCAATTGGGAAAAGTGCCAATTCATGGTGAAGCAAGGAATTGTGTTGGGACATGTAATCTCTAGCAAAGGAATTGAGGTGGACAAAGCCAAAATTGACATCATCACCAATTTGGCAGCTCCCACAACCGTGAAGGGAGTAAGAAGTTTTTTGGGACATGCGGGCTTTTATCGTCGTTTCATTAAGAACTTTTCAATGATCACTCGTCCATTATGCAATCTGTTAGCTAAAGATATTGTATTTCATTTTGATGAAGCTTGTATGGATGCATTCAATACTTTGAAACATGAATTAACCTCGGCCCCTATTATTATGGCACCAGATTGGTCGTCATCTTTTGAATTAATGTGTGATGCCTCTGACTATGCTATTGGTGCTGTTTTAGGGCAAAGGGTGAACAAGCTCCCACATGTGATCTACTATGCAAGCCGGACTCTAAATGATGCCCAACTTAACTATTCCACAACTGAAAAGGAGTTGCTTGCTATTGTTTTTGCTTTAGAGAAGTTTCGGTCATATCTTGTGGGATCTAAAGTTATTGTGTTTTCTGATCATGCAGCCCTTAGGTACTTGTTGACAAAAAAGGATGCTAAACCACGCTTAATTAGATGGATACTCTTGCTACAAGAGTTTGACGTGGAAATTCGAGATAAGAAGGGAAGTGATAATGTTGTGGCTGACCATTTGTCACGGCTCAATGAAAACCATGGAGTTGGACAATCTTTGCCTCTAAATGAATCATTTCCAGATGAACAACTCCTTGTTATTCAAGAAAAAGAACCATGGTATGCTGATTTTGTTAATTATCTTGCTTGTGGTGTAATTAGAAATGATCTTTCTTTTCAGGAAAGAAAGAAGTTCCTTGCCATGGTAAAGCACTACGTTTGGGACGAACCATATTTGTTTAAATATTGCCCTGACCAAATCATTAGGAGATGTGTCCCAGAGAGTGAGCAACAAAGCATTCTAACGTTCAGCCATACATTGGCATGTGGAGGACATTTTGGTGCCAAAAAGACATCTCTAAAGGTTTTACAATCTGGTTTCTTTTGGCCTACTTTATTCAAGGATGCTTTTGATTTTTGTTCTAAGTGTGATAGGTGCCAGAAAATGGGGAACATTAGCCGAAGAAATGAGATGCCATTGAACAACATTTTGGTGGTGGAGCTCTTTGATGTTTGGGGAATCGATTTCATGGGACCATTTCCATCCTCTTTTGGATACTTACACATATTAGTGGCAGCAGATTATGTATCCAAATGGGTTGAAGCCATTGCTACAAGAACTAATGATCATAAGGTTGTTTTGAATTTTCTTAAAGATATGATTTTTTGTAGGTTTGGAACCCCAAGAGCTATTATTAGTGATGGTGGCAGCCATTTCTGCAACAAACCCTTTGAATCCTTGATGAAGAAGTACAACATCAACCACAAAGTGGCAACCCCGTACCCTCCTCAAACCTCGGGACAAATGGAGATTAGCAATAGGGAGATCAAGAACATTTTGATGAAGACCGTAAGCCCTACAAGGAAGGATTGGTCACTGAGGTTGAATGATCCACTATGGGCATATAGAACAGCATACAAGACTCCCATTGGCATGAGTCCTTATCGCCTTGTGTTTGGGAAAGCTTGTCACTTGCCAATGGAGCTTGAACACCGTGCATATTGGGCCATCAAGAAGTTCAACTTTGATTACAAGGATGCTGGAATAGCAAGGAAGCTCCAACTTAATGAGTTGGAAGAACTCATAAATGAGGCATATGAGAATGCCAAAATCTACAAGGAACGGACTAAGCTCTATCATGACAAGGCCATCCTGCAGAAGGAGTTTCACCAAGGTATGAAAGTACTTTTGTATGACTCACGTTTGAGACTTTTTCCAGGTAAATTGAAGTCTAGGTGGGTGGGACCATTCAAGGTGCTGCAAACATTTCCCCACGGAGCTGTGGAGATAGAGAACATGAAGAATGGCACCTCTTTTAAAGTCAATGGGCAGCGATTGAAACCATATTTGGAGAAAGTGGAGGAAGAGCAAGTCTATCAAGTTGTAGATTTTCTTGAGTTTACAACACCGTAAACAAGCTACCATGTCTTGCCTAGACATTAAATAAAGCGCTTGCTAGGAGGCAACCTAGTGTGGTTTGTGTTCTTTCCTTATATTGTGTTTATTTTGTCACCATTCCATATTCTTTGCCTACTTGCATTGCATACAGTTTTAAGCATCGAGGACAATGCTTAGGTTAGGTTTGGGGGTGGGGGATAGAAGGTTTGTTTTTGTTTTAGTTTGTTTTTGTGTTAGTTTTGGTTAAGTGTGTTTTTGCTTACTAATACGAATGTATATGAGGGCTATGTTTGCAAACAAACTATTGGGTTGCTATGAAAAAGTTTTGTATCTTGTTGTCATTTATAAAGTTGTAACTTTTGAAATTATGATGATAGAGGTACCATACTCAAATTCTGGAAGAAGAATAGTGGAGACTACCCTAGTGAGTTATTTTGAGCCTAATTGCTTATTTGAGAGGGTTTAAAGTGTTTCTACTCCTATCTTTTTCTTTCAATTTCACTTTAAATGATCTCATTACTTCTATTTTGATTGGATACTAAGAATTACTCTCTTTTGCAGATACCATATGTTTAGTATCATTCATGAATGAACTCAATGAGACGATGTTAGGCTATGCATGTTTTAACTACTAAAAGGCTTAAATCCTATCCCTTTGTGTGCTCCATTCACCCTTGTTGCAGCCAAACACTTTAGCCTAATTCTTTCATCACCCACACCATACTCTACCCATTTTAGCCCAATACAAGCCATACCTTATAGTTTAGGGAATACCAAAGTGATGAAGACTAAAGGTAAATTGAGCTTTAGAACAAGATTGTGGCGTGTATCGAGGTCACCTATGTTGAAGTTGTTTCTAAAAATAAAGTTATAGAAAAAAAAAGAAAAAAAAAAGAAAAGAAGAAAAAAAAAAAAAAAGAGTCAAAGTAGATACAAGTTCCAAATCTCCTCATTATAATGCATAGGTCCTAGACGCCAAAAACAAAGAAGAAAGAAGACAAATGCAAGTGAAGAGCATGATCCTCAAGGACACTTTGGTATGCCCCAAGCTCTAGTATTTCATATCACTTCTTTCGTAACCCATAACCTAAGCCTTACATTACAATCTTGAGAAAGACCTAGCTGATCATTGAGGATGTATTCATGGGTGATGGTAAGTGTGTGTGTTATCTATATTCTTAGCATTTGATTCATTTCATGAGATCTACTCAGAAATTGTGCTTTTATTTCAAATTTCATATGTGAGAATTTTGATTCACTTTACATAATTTCACTCATATATGTTTGTGGAGAGACTAAACCTTAGGATCTGAGTGAAAAACTTGAGTGGAATCTGTGCGGAGTAGAGTTGAGGCGAATTCTATCTTAAGCATTTGGGTATGGTGACCTTGAAGTTGTAAGACATGGAGAAATATCTTTATACTTTACAGTTGATACGATTCTTTAAAGTGGCAAACTTTTGAGTTTGAATGTATGACAAGGCTTTCATTGGTTCTTATTAGTTTGTTTAAAGCATGTATTAACCAAATTGTTTGCAGATTTTGTAGATGTTTGTGGGTGTCATCACTGTAAACCCTCAGGAGACACAACTCCTCCAACTAGGGACACCTAGGGGTTCAAAGGCTTGTTGCACATGCTAAGTGCAATCGTTTGGCCAGCGAAAGTGGTTTAGCTAGATGTTAGTGTTTTGTGTGTTTTTAGTTTTAGGTTTGCTCGAGGACTAGCAAAAACCAGGTTTGGGGGTATTTGATAACTCACATATTGCATGCATTTATATCTTCCATATTTGGCTTCTTTGTGATGTTTTTGAATTAAACTGGTTGCATTTTACATTATTTGGTGTTAGTGTGCAGCCAAGTGTGTAATAGGATCAATTGGAAGGCAAATGAAGTAAAAACACTTCTTTTGGTAGCTGAGCATTATTCCAAACGTGGAGAGGATTCTGGGGAGTTAATTTGGAGTCCAAATAAGGAATCTAGGACTAATTTGGCTGCTGGAATTTCAGGAAAAGATGTGGAAGGGAAGTGGTGCAATTCGGCCATATTTGGTGGTTCCACACAAGGCAAGAAGGTGTAAACCTGATTTGCAAGTTGTGAAAACAAGGAATAAACGCTCAAAACACATGCCATATGTGGAAATACCATTTACATCAGATTTGAGCCATTTAACTCACCTTAAACACTTACCTTGTTTGTCATCCTCTCAGCCATATTTTAAAGTAGTGAAAACCTGATTTGGAGGTGGAAAATAAGGAAACAAAGTTCAAAACAAATGCCATTCTCAGAAATACCTTTAAATCAGATTCTAGCCTTTTATACCACCATCAACACTTACCTTTTATGCATCTTTCCAGCCCCTATTTAAACCAAGCGAATTAGGCACCAAAGGGGACTTTTCTTCTCGGTTTTATTCCATCATTCCCACACCTTAGCCGCCCCACCTCTGTCCATTTTCTCTCCCATTTGCAGAAACCATTCATCAACCCTAGCCTCTCCACCTTCATTTACAACACACTTGGAGAGCCAACGCCGAAGGCCACCCTTAAGGGATTTCGACATCAGTTTTGCTTCAAGGGTTCCTTCTCCTTAATTTTATGTTCACTCATGTTGTATATTTTTATGTCAAACATGAAGTGTAACTAATCTCTTTCTAGGGATTCGATGTAGCCTTGCAAGATTGCCATGTAGTTAAGTTAGAATGCTCAATTGACCCATCTATTTCTTGTTTCATTCTCTGATTTAATTGTGACTTAGTGTGTTGATTTTAATATTTGATCACCATTTGAATTAACCACAGGTTGTTTAGCCAAGATTAGAGCATACATCATGCATATTCTTGGTGGATATGTGAATGAATGAAGGGAATGTTTTGCAAACAACCTGCCGAGTGTTTCCTTTGGTTTTATGAAAGTTTCTTGTGCGTGACACATTCTTGATTAGGAACCGAAGTTGCACATCACAATTAGGTTCAAGATTAGGAACATTTGATCAAATCCACACATCATATGGTTGATCATATCTAAGTGAAACAAACTCAAGAAATAGGTAGATGGCTGAGTATGAACTGACTTAACACACATGGACTTGTTTTAGCAATGGTGAAATCGAATCCCTAGCTTCATCTCCATTGGTGCTACCCCATTTTATTATTTGTTGATTCATTTTCTTGTGTTTACTTGATTTTCTTGTGCTTTCAAGTTACAACAACAAATATGTCTAAATTGATTAGTTTTATTCTCTAATAGGGTTATTGCAGAACAAGTGGTTGTATAGGTCCAATTAGTCCCTGTGGATTCGACACCCTTACTTGTGCCATTATACTAAACATATTTTAGCACTAGGAAGGAACACAACAACAGCGTACCTCGGGACTTGCTTGATTGCATCCAAAAGAGGGATATTGACTTGAACTTTGCGAAACGTCTCGAGAATGTCCTTTTCTGCTTCCTCTTTTTTTGTTTGCTTAAACCTACTAGGAAAAGGAACATTCAAAGGAAAAGCATTAGTAGGAACTGAACTTGACACGTTTTTACCTTTATTGGGTGAATTGGACGGTTTAGGATCACATGAGGCTTGCGACAAAGGTGTTTCCACCTTGGCCGTGAGTGAGCTTTGTTCCTCCTCTTCTATTCTCAATTCTTCCTCTTCGTTGGAATGTGATGTGGGTGGTCTAGGATCAGATCCAACTTGCTTTCCACTTCGCAAACTCATAGCTTTTGCAGATTCGAATCCACCTTTCGGATTGACCACAGTTGAACTTGGCAACTTACCTTGCTCTCGAAATTGTCCCATGAACTCGGCAATTTGCCCCAATTGCTTCTCCAAATTGTCCACCCTTTTGTCTTGGATTTGTCTATCCTTAGTTTGAGTTTGTACTTCCTGCGTCAAAGTAGTAAGTAACTTAACAACGTGATCATTATCCAAAGACATACCTGAGCTTGTTGGGGTACATTGCGATTGTGTTTGATTGGGGACGAATGGCTTTGTATAAAAGCCCGGTGGTTGCTACCTAAATCCTCCTTGTTGTTGGGGTTGTTGAGGATCTCGCCATTTGAAATTTGGATGATCACGCCAACCGGGATTGTAGGTAGTGGAAAGGGGTCACCACGATTTTGGTATTGATTCCCATATCCCACGGCATTGAGTGTCTCCCATCCTCCATTCTCGATCAATTGTGGGCACTTATCCGTGGGATGTCCTTGCATGGAGCACACACCACAAGAAGCTACGGTTTGGACTTTTGGACCGTCCATCACCTGAGAAAGCAAAGTAGTGAGGTTAGCCATTTGATTTTGAAGTTCGGTTATGGCACTTACCTCATTGACTTGGTGTTGCCGTGGGGTACTCCTCTGTCCAACGCCTTCGTATTGTTGAGCGTTCAATGCTCGATTAGCAATCAAGGTCTTTGCAGCCGTGGGGGTCTTGTCTACCAAGGCTCCTCCCGCTGAGGCATCTAGCATTTGACGTTCGATTGGTAGAAGTCCCTCGTAGAAGTATTGTAAGAGAAGTTCCTCCTTCATCTGATGTTGTGGACATGAAGCAACAAGAGAATTAAAACGTTCATAATAACTAGGAAAAGATTCACCTTCATCTTGTTGAATTCCACTTATCCTTTTTCGTAGGAGGATGACTCGAGAAGTTGGGAAAAACTTCTCTAAGAAAGCCCGTTTCATGCTCTCCCAAGATGTGACAGTTCCGGGAGCCAATTCATACAACCAATCTTTAGCTTTATCCATTAGAGAGAATGGAAAAGCTTTCATCTTCAAGATGCTTCCATTGACATTCACCGGGGTCATGCTCGAACAAACAACTTCGAACTCCTTTAAGTGTTTGTTTGGATCCTCCATGGATAGCCCACGGTACTTCGGAATGTGATGTAACAAACTTGACTTCAATTCGAACTCGGCAGTCTTATCTGGAGCCGCCCTAGGATATTGAATACATAGGGGTGCGGCATTGTCCAATCCCGAAGCGGAAAGCTCCTTGATTGTTAGGTTGTCCGCTGCCATGTCTACTTCACCCACTCTTGTCGTGGGTTCCTCTTCTTCAAATTCAGAAACGGACTCGGAACTTTCACTTGATTCGCTAGGTTCTGGGTTTTTTGTCTTTCGTCTCAACTCTCGCTCGAAATCGTCGTCAAAGTCCAAGATATGTTCACGAATCGGATGAGAACTCCGAGTCATAAACTAGTACCTAAAACAAGAAACAAAACAAGATTAAGAATCTGGAATAAAATAAAACAAACGAAAATAAAACAATCCAAGGGATTAGCAAAGTTGCTAATCCCCGGCAACGGCGCCAAAATTTGATGTGAGAATTATACGCACACAAATTAAACCCTCTTTTTATCAATTGTAGTGAAGAATGTAAGTAGGGATCGTTCTGGACCGGGGATTAGGAGGGATTGTTAATCACTTGGATTTGACTCAAAAACGTAAAAACACAATATAAAACACCAAACTAGACCCAAAGAATGCAAAACTAAAGTTTAAAACACAAAGACAAACCAAAAGACTCAAAACAGCAAGAAAACACTCAAAACTGCCTTAAAACTACTTTCTGAGCAGTTTTGAGCACTAAAGAAGAATTTGGACGAAAATAGTTATAACTTGACTCAACATACTTTAAAAACACAAACTAAATTGATTTCTAACTAATTTGACACTCCAAGTAAAGGGGGATTTTGATTTTGACGAATTTGAAAACAAAACTTAAAACTTTGTAAAACGAACAGATTTTAAAACGAATTTGGATTTAATGAATGGAATGAAGGCTAACTAAGGGGTTCATCTCCACACATGCCATACTTGCACACAAAACGATTTCTAATTGCTTTTCAATAAACCATGAATTCTCAACGCCCCAGATTAACCGTGAATTGCACTAATTAACCCTCAGATTTTCCTAACGTTATTGAATTGGATGATTGCATACGACAACCCAAAGCATTCCCCCACAAGTTCCCTACATGAATTGCATAATAGAGATACAGGCAAGACTCATTAAGTTCTTTGAAAACCATAAGCATTGACGAAGCACTTGTTACTATGAATTGCATGAAACTTATGCCAAGAATTTACTTAACGCAATTGAGATCATCAACTTTTACTACTTGTGAATATAAGTTTGTAACGATTAGGTGAAACTTCCTTATATCCTAGCATTAGATTTATGCATGATAATTAAGCGTGCACTCTCAACCAACACACACAAATCAGTTTAATTCAAATAGATAAGTGAATTGAAGTCACAACTTATGAAACGCAATTAGAGGTAATCAAATCATATAGCGAGCAAGATCATGGTTTCGAATCCCCCCCTAGCCAAGGGGGGGTTTAGTTCCGCATACGTACAAGACAAAGAGAAGTAAATTTAACCATTGACATCAAAGGAGAGGAAACACCTAAAAATTCCAGCAACTCAAACTTGAATTACATGAACGTCCAAGCCCTCTTCTCCTCCTCTTTGTTGCGGCACAAGGTCTAAGGACAGGTTTTGGGTGGTATTTGTATGGAGGAATGGATGTGTGATGGTAGGGTAGTGTTTAGGAGGGATGGGGAGTGCGGCAAGGTGGGAAAATATGGAGAATGGTGAAGGATGGCTGCGGCAAAGGGTTGGGAATGTATTTCTGGCGAATTTCTGAATGTGGAGGAGTGAATGATGATCCATTGGTGCGGCAAAGGGGGTCTATTTATAGTGCAAAATCCCTCTCAATCAGCAAGGAAAAGGACTAAGTATTTGAAGATGACAAGGAAATCAAAACCCATCAGGAATAGGCCATCTAGAAGGTAGGAAACCCCAAAGGAAAAGGAATAGAGGCGCCAGATTTTTAGGGTTCTAGAAACAAAGTGTTTTGTGGCAGAAATTGGCACGTCTAGAAGGATTTGGGGCGCCACCTTTGTAGGAGATAAGATAAGGTTTCTAGAATCATGATTTAAGTGCCAGATTTGTAGGGAAAAAGAGATAAGGGTGCGGCACCTTCTTAGGGATAATGTTAGGGCTTCTAGAAAGCCTAACAACTAAGGGGAGTTGGATAAAACCCACGGCAAAGATAGGATAGGGCATCTAAGGCTTCTAGAAACCCTCCAAGATAAGGTAAAGTGCATGGCATCCCTATAGGATTAGGATAAGGTGTCCTAAAGTGTTTAGGACTCCTCTTTGTGGCTGAAAACCTTGTGCATTAGGATTAGGAAAGCTAATCCTTCTTCATCTTGGAATTCTTCTTTGTTGCTGCAACTTGAGGCCATTGGGATTTAACTTTCCTACTTCAAGTTGGAAACCTTGTTTGAGTAGGAAACTTTGTTCTTCTAGGAATCCTAATTCAACTAGGAAACCCATTTTAACTAGGAATCCTACTTCAAGTCTTCAATTTCGTCCATCCTCTTGGCTCCAAGCATATGATATCCATTCCAAGCTCTAATTTGCTCCAAAAGGCTCCAAAATGCATCCTTTTGCATACTTTGCCCTTAAATCCTGAAAATACATAAAACTAGCTTAAAAGACTACTTTACTAAGGAAAAACACTATAAATGCACAAGAACAAGCTAAACTAAGGTGCATAGATATGCCCCTATCAAATCACAAAAGATAAAATAAGTTTTTGTAACATGCTTGAAGGAAGGAACTCAAACAAATGCTAATCCCTGAGAGACTTGAGCCTAAATGTTTATTTGGAGAGTTATTAATCTGTGCATTCTTGTTTTCTAAAGTCGTTGCATGATCTCATTATTCTTTGCTTGGTTGCTACTTAGAATGCGTGTCATCACTATAGTTTCAAATACTAGAACCATACCCGTTTTATTCAAAGCATGAAATTGATTAGCATAACAAATAACAAGATGAAGTTGTGTAGTAGTCACCACCATAGCCAAATAGCCGAATCCACCCTTGTCAATTGTATTGTAGGTTTAAACCCGTTTGAGCCTTATTTAGCCTATTTTCTTGTTAACCACATCACCCTTACCTAGCCTAGAATAGGAGTCTCCATACCCTTGTTCTTGAAGTATAGTGGAGCATGACAATGGAAGGAATTCCTTTCGAGTGATAGTTGTGCAGAAAACAAGTGTGGGGGAAGGGATTTTGTGAGTGTGTGTGTGTGCCGAAGTCTTAAAAGAGGCATGGGAAAAAAAAAAAAAAAAAAAAAAACGGAAGAAAAAACAATTCTGAAAAAGAAGAAGAAAAGAAAGAAGAGGAGTGAAAATAAGTGAGAATGAACTCACAAGTGTTGATTGTTGAAGAAAGGGTCCAAAAAGTTTGAATATGGCCCTAAGTTTTGTGTGATTCCCCCTTGGGTGTTCAAAGTTGACTTTTGCATTCTAAAAGGAATTCTAAGTGCCTAATTCACTACTTTGCTCACTATTGCTTTAAGAATGTTTGTTTCCTCTTACCTTTCTTTGTTAGCCAATACCCTAGCCCCGTTACAACCCTTTGACTTCTATCTTGATTGTTATGTGTTTCAATATGTGGAGTTTAAAATTGGTTTGAGCATATGGTATCCCTGGTTCTCGCGTCTAAGTAGTGGCATTCCATTCATGAGATCATATATATACATGTTAATAATTCCAGAAAATGCTTTTCTTGTTATATGTGAGTGTTCATCTACATGTTTACATCAATCTTCTCACATATACCTAGTGTAGGGAGTGTAGTCAGAAAATCTGAGTGAAAATAGAGAGTATATCTCGTGAGGAATTGAGAGAATTCTCTAAGGCATGTTACTACATTAAAAATGTTGTTTTAATTGATTAAATGCGAGCTAGTGAATGGTGACTATGATTAAGTATGCTCGAGGGTAAGGATTGCGTAAATCTATGTGAGTGGTGATCTTTGACGTGTTATGTCTCACTGGAAATTCCTAAGGCGAACGTTGGAAGGTTTAGATTGTTTGTTTTGTTACTTTTTGTTGTTTATTTTGCTCGAGGACTAGCAAAAGATAAGTGTGGGGGAATTTGATAGGAGCATATTTAGGCGACTTAGCTAGCTTATTCTAGTGCATTTGTGCTATTATTTCCTAGTTAATGTCGTATTACAACTCATTTTCGTGTGTTTGTAGGTCATATGGGTTAAAGTATCAAGGAAGTGCATTTTGGTGCATTTTGGAGCAATTTTGGACACTATGTGGATAGCTTGCATATGGGCCAACATGGATGGACGAATTTGGACTTCAAGAGGCTAGAAATGTGATAAGAAGAGGAAGGAACTAAGCTAAGGACAAAGTGGATAAGGAAGTAGCTCAAAGAGGAAACCCTATCCAAAACCTTATCTAAAACCTTATCCAAACCTTATCTCATCTTATCCTATCCAAACCTTATCATGTCTTAATCCTAATTGCATGGGGACCTAAATAGGTAATTCTAGAACCTATTTCTAGAAGCATCCTCTTCTAGAAGGCCCAAATCAGCCACAAAACTCATTCTTTCTAGAAACCCTACAAAAGTGGCGCATCAAACCCTTCTAGAAGGCCTTGCCTTGCCTTGCAAGCCAATCCACCCTTTCCCTCACTTGTGCCGCACCTTCCTAGGCCTAATTCCCTTTGGATTCTGATTTCTAAGGCCCAATCCCTTTTGGATTTGGGTTACACAAGCCTATTATGAAACTAAGTGGGCCAAACCCCCTCCTAGGTGGATTTGATCACCTATAGCTGAATTCTAGGGCCCTAATCCATAAAATCTGTTAAGTCTAACCCTAAGCTACTTAACCCTAGGACTATATAAACATAAATTCAGCCAAAAATTCGTAGACCCTGATGTGATAAAAGATAGCACACAAATTAAACCCTATTTTTGACAATTGTTGTATAGATATAAGTAGGGATCGTTCTAGGCCGGGGATTAGGAGGTATTGCTAATCTAATGAAAATTGACTCAAAGATGTAAAAATATGCTTTAAAACACTTAAACACACTCAAAAGACTCTAACTAAACTTGTATGACTCAAAACAATCTTTAAAGACTCAAAACAACTCAAAACAATAAAAAAGGCTCAATTTAGACTCTAAGACTCAATTTTGACGAAAATACAATTAGTTTTGACTCAAAAGACTTAAAAAGAAACTTTTGGACAGATTTAGAACAAGTAAGAAAATGGGGTTTGATTTTGGACGAATTGAAAAGAAAAACAAGTAACTTAAAACTTTAAAAGAGATTTTGGACGAATTTAAGAAAAACCAATGGATGATGAACTAGCCAAGGGATACTTCTCCACACATGATACATTCAAACATAAATTGATTTCCAGTTGCTTTTCCGATAAACCATGAACCTCAACACCCCAGATTAACCGTGACATCACTAATTAACCCTCAGATTTCCCTTAAGTTATTGGATTGAATGACATCATACGACAACCCAAAGCATTCTTCAAAAGTCCCCTACATGACATCATAATAGAGATACAATCAATGATCATTACGTTCAATGGAAATCATAAGTATTGACAAAACACTTGTAACTATGACATCATGATACTCATGCTAGGAATTTACTTAACATGATTGTGAAAACAACTGTAACTACTTGTGAATATAAGTTTGTAACGATTATGTGAAACACCCTTATATTCTAGCACCAAATTCAAGCATGCAAATTAAGTAGGCCTCCCTAATCAACATACAAGAATAAGTTATCCATCAAACGGTTAAGTAAATTGCATTCACAATTTATGAAATCACAACTGGAATTTATCAACTCATATTATAAACATAATCATGGTTTCAAAGCATCCCTAGGCTAAAACGAGTTTAGCCTCTCATGTTCATAACAAAACAAAGGAAAAGAGAATTAAACATTGAAAATAAAAGATAGATTACACCTAAAAACGTTCCAATACTCCAACCTGAATGCATAAACGTCCAAGGCTTCGTCTTCCTTCTCCTTCTCCTTGCTAAGTCACGGCACAAGATTCTAGGGTGGTTTTGTGGATGATTTTCTGGGTTTTGAATGGATTTAGGAAGGTAGGGTGGTGCGGCAAGGGTTATGGGTGATGTGTGGAGGCTTGGATGAAGGTTTGGAAGTATGGGAATGGTGGAAAGTTGGATGGAAGGCTGCGGCAAAGAGTTGGTTTTCTGAATGAATGAAGGCAGGTTGTGTGGAAGGGTGATTAAGGTCTCTAAGGGTGCGGCATAGGGTATTTATATGGAAGAAATAATCCTAAGGCTTTATTACTTAGTTTAGGGAAAGAAATAACTCCAAATCCTTCAAGAATAGGAAACACAAAGTCAGAAATTGAAGGAAAAGGGAAGTGACTTGCGGCATTCAATTGTGAGAAGGAGAATGTCATTTATTTCTGAAATTAGGCAAGAACTTTAGAATAGAAAAGGGTATGTGAGTTATGGCTGAGTTTGGTATGAAAAAGGAAGGTGTTTGAATGCTTTAAAATAGGAAAGAAAGCCCTCCCTTGCACGGCAAGGAAGGGAAACACTAAGGGGATACACGGCAAGGATTTTAGTTTGCAAGGAAACATTGTCTTGTGTCCTAGAATAGGTAGAAGTCCTTGATATTGCTGAAACATGGAGTCTTTAAGGATTAGGAAATATTAAATGATAGGGGCATATTTATGCACCTTAGTTTAGCTTGTTCTTGTGCATTTATAGTGTTTTTCCCTAGTAAAGTAGTCTTTTAAGCTAGTTTTTTGTATTTTCAGGATTTAAGGGCAAAGTATGCAAAAGGATGCATTTTGAGGCTATTTGGAGCATTTTTGGGCATGGATTGGATAGCTTAACAATGGAGCAAAGAGGATGGACGAAATTGAAGACAAGAAGAGCTAGGAAAGGCTACAAATCTGGTGGAAGAAGTTCTACTCCAATGAAGATAAGGAAGAAGCAAGAAACAAGGAACCTTATCCAACCTTATCCAAACCTTATCTTATCCTATCCTAGAAACCTTATCCTATCCTAACTCTAACATTATCCTATCCTCTCCTATCCAAATCAGATTGGGACCTAAACCTAGCTATTTAGGGAGAATCAATTACACATTTAAACACCTATTTCAGTTTCTAGAAGACTCATCCATACCAATGCCGCAAATCACCATTCCTTGTAGGTTTAGGAATCACAATCCTTTTCCTACTCCTATATCACATGTCCTAGGCCCTTTAGGATTAGGAAATCTGCCTTAAACACAGTTTCTAGAACACCTAATCCTATCCCTACATGTGTGCCGCACCTAGCCTTCTAGAACTCCCTAATTCCTAGCCGAAATTCCTATTCCCAATCCCACTTGATTTCTACCTTGAGTTAACCTTTTTACAATGGGATTAGGCAATCCTTTTCCTTCACTAAGTGTGCCAAACTAGCCTATATAAACAGCCTTGCCGTGCCATTTAATAAAGACCACCCCTTCACAAAACTTTCATACATTCATTTAGAAATTCACCCTTGCCGTGACCTCCATCCCAACCTCCATACACCACCACCAAACCTTGCCGCACCACCATACATACCTAAATCATCCACAAACCCACCATAGACATTGTGCCGCAACAAAGAGGAGGAGAAGAGGGCTTGGACGTGCATGCAATTCAAGTTCGAGTTGCTAGGAATTTTTAGGTGTTTCCTCTCCTTTGATTTCAATGGTTAAACTTATTTCTCTTTGTCTTGTACGTATGAGGAACTAAACCCCCCCCTTTGGCTAGGGGGGAATTCGAAACCATGATCATGCTTGCTATATGATTTGATTACCTCTAATTGCGTTTCATAAAGTGTGAATTCAATTTACTTATCTATTTGAATTAAACTGATTTGTGTGTGTTGGTTGAGAGTGCACGCTTAATTATCATGCGTAAATCTAATGCTAGGATATAAGGAAGTTTCACCTAATCGTTACAAACTTATGTTCACAAGTAGTAAAAGTTGATGATCTCAATTGCGTTAAGTAAATTCTTGGCATAAGTTTCATGCAATTCATAGTAACAAGTGCTTCGTCAATGCTTATGGTTTTCAAAGAACTTAATGATTCTTGCTTGTATCTCTATTATGCAATTCATGTACGGAACTTGTGGGGAATGCTTTGGGTTGTCGTATGCAATCATCCAATTCAATAACGTTAGGAAAATCTGAGGGTTAATTAGTGCAATTCACGGTTAATCTGGGGCGTTGAGAATTCATGGTTTATTGAAAAGCAATTAGAAATCGTTTTGTGTGCAAGTATGGCATGTGTGGAGATGAACCCCTTAGCTAGCCTTCATTCCATTCATTAAATCCAAATTCGTTTTAAAATCTGTTCGTTTTACAAAACCCCCATTGGGATGTCCCCTTTTCGACTTGTTTATGGCAAGGCATGCCATCTTCCCGTGGAGTTGGAGCATAAAGCTCTTTGGGCCGTCAAGAAGTTCAACATGCATTTAGATGAAGCGGGAAGCCATAGGAAATTCCAATTGAATGAGCTTGATGAAATACGGCACGAGGCGTACGAGAATGCAAGCATTTACAAGCAAAAGACCAAAGCTTTCCATAACAACATGATCCATGGGAAATCCTTCTCCATTGGGCAGAAAGTGCTATTGTTCAATTCCCGTTTACGTTTGTTTCCCGGTAAGTTACGTTCCAAGTGGATTTGACCGTTTGTTATTACTAATGTTTTTGTTCATGGTGCAGTCCAAATCCAAAGCTTGAAAACGGGACATGAATTTAAGGTGAACGGGCATCGTTTGAAGCCCTATTATGAGAACTTTGTGGAGCACACCGTGGATGACACCCCCTTGGATGCCGTGGGTTCTAACTTGGAATGAAAGAGTTCTTCGTACGGCTGTACGACGTTAAAGCAAGCGCTACTTGGGAGGCAACCCATGCATTCACCAAAGGAAGACCTAGAAAGCACTCCAATTCCAGATTTGCGTTCCTAAACTCTTCTCTTTGTTGCTATTTCGTTTTTATCATGTTAGGATGTTTAGTTGTTGTTTTGTTTGTTTGTTTGTTAATTGTGTGAGTCTATGCTTGAAACATTGAGGACAATGTTTGATTTAAGTGTGGGGGGGTAACTAAAGTGTTTTGATGCAAATTCGTAGGGTTTTATCCACCATAACTTCTAATGTTGTTTCTTGCTGTTTTTAAGTGTTTTTAAACTGTTTTAGTATGTTTTGACTTAAAAATTCGAAAATCCCATAAAAATTTGAAAAATTGTTTCAGAAAACCCAAAAAGAGTTGTTTTAAAGTTGTTTTTGTGTGTGTGTTTGTGTCTTAGGGGACCTTCCAACACAATGATGAGGATTTGGTTTTTAATTGCATGACTATTAAAGAATGTTGTAAACATGGCTGGAAGTTGATTTGTGCTTTGGTTTATGCTTGGTTATGGTTATAGCTTATGAATTCACATGTAATTACAAAGAAAAAAAATCAGTTTTTGTAACATGCTTGAAGGAAGGAACTCAAACTAACGCTACAACCCTGAGAGACTTGAGCCTATAACGTTCTTTGGAGAGTATAATCTGTGATTTCTTGTTTTCTAAAGTCGTTGCATGATCTCATCATTCTTTGCTTGGTTGCTACTTAGAATGCATTTCATTATAGTTCCAAATACTAGAACTCATGCCTATTTCATTCAAAGCATGGTATTGATTGCATAACATACAATAAGATGAAGTTGTTAGTCAAGCCAGAGCCAAAAAGCCTACCCCTTTTCATATGTATTGTAGGATTAACCCTCTTGAGCCTTTTCAAAGCCTATTTTCTTTGTTAGCCACATTATCCTCACCTAGCCTAGATTAGGACTTTCCATACCTTTGTTCTTAAAGGATAGTGAAGCACGACTTAGAGTGAACTCCTTTGGTCAATATATGGCAGAAAGCGAGTGTGGGGGAAGATGATAGGGCACGACAAAAGAAGAAAAAAAAAAAAAGAAAAAAAAAAAAAAAAAAAAACAAAGAGAAGAAAAGAAGAAAAAATTCGTGGAAAAATCAAAAGAAAATAGAAAAGTGTTCAAAAGAAAGAAAAAGAGTTGAAAAATAAGTGAGAATGAACTCACAAGTGTTGGTTGTTGAAGGAAGGGTCCAAAAGAGTGAAATTGACCCTAAATGTTGCATGAATCTTCCCTTGTGTGTACAAATTGATTTCGGCCATTTGAAGAGAGTGTAAGTGTCAAATTCATTACTTTGCTTACTATTGCTTTATGAACTTTTGTTTATCCTTACCTTTCTTTGTTAGCCAATACCTTAGCCTCGTTACAACCCTCAACTTCTATCTTGATGTTATGTGTTCAATATGTGGAGTTTGAATTTGGTATGAGCATATGGAATCACTGGTTCTCGTTCTAAGTAGTAGCATTCCATTCATGAGATCATATTCATGTCATTGTCGTAAATCCAGAAAATGCTTTCTTTGATATAACATATGTGAGTGTTAGTCTTCATATTTACATCAATCTTCTCACATATAACTAGTGTAGGGTGTGAAGTTAGAAAATCTATGTGAAAATAGAGTGCATTCTAGTGAGGAATTGAGGGAATTCTCTAAGGCATGTTACTACATTCAAAACATTGTTTTAATTGATTATATGTGAACTAGTAAGTAGTAACTATGATTAAGTGTTGTTTGAAGTATAAAGAAAGCTAAAAACCGTGGGAATGATGTTCTCTAATGTGTCATGTTCGTTGGAAATCCCTGAGGTACATGTTGGAAGGTCTAGAATGTGTTTTATTCGTTTTGGTTATTTTCTTTTGCTCGAGGACTAGCAAAAGCTAAGTGTGGGGGAATTTGATAGGGGCATATTTATGCACCTTAGTTTAGCTTGTTCTTGTGCATTTATAGTGTTTTTCCCTAGTAAAGTAGTCTTTTAAGCTAGTTTTATGTATTTTCAGGATTTAAGGGCAAAGTATGCAAAATGATGCATTTTGAGGCTATTTGGAGCATTTTTGGGCATGGATTGGATAGCTTAACAATGGAGCAAAGAGGATGGACGAAATTGAAGACAAGAAGAGCTAGGAAAGGCTACAAATCTGGTGGAAGAAGTTCTACTCCAATGAAGATAAGGAAGAAGCAAGAAACAAGGAACCTTATCCAACCTTATCCAAACCTTATCTTATCCTATCCTAGAAGCCTTATCCTATCCTAACTCTAACATTATCCGATCCTATCCTATCCAAATCAGATTGGGACCTAAACCTAGCTACTTAGGGAGAATCAATTACACATTTAAACACCTATTTCAGTTTCTAGAAGACTCATCCATACCAATGCCGCAAATCACCATTCCTTGTAGGTTTAGGAATCACAATCCTTTTCCTACTCCTATATCACATGTCCTAGGCCCTTTAGGATTAGGAAATCTGCCTTAAACACAGTTTCTAGAACACCTAATCCTATCCCTACATGTGTGCCGCACCTAGCCTTCTAGAACTCCCTAATTCCTAGCCGAAATTCCTATTCCCAATCCCACTTGATTTCTGCCTTGAGTTAACCTTTTTACAATGGGATTAGGCAATCCTTTTCCTTCACTAAGTGTGCCAAACTAGCCTATATAAACAGCCTTGCCGTGCCATTTAATAAAGACCACCCCTTCACACAACTTTCATACATTCATTTAGAAATTCACCCTTGCCGTGACCTCCATCCCAACCTCCATACACCACCACCAAACCTTGCCGCACCACCATACATACCTAAATCATCCACAAACCCACCATAGACCTTGTGCCGCAACAAAGAGGAGGAGAAGAGGGCTTGGACGTGCATGCAATTCAAGTTCGAGTTGCTAGGAATTTTTAGGTGTTTCCTCTCCTTTGATTTCAATGGTTAAACTTATTTCTCTTTGTCTTGTACGTATGAGGAACTAAACCCCCCCTTTGGCTAGGGGGGAATTCGAAACCATGATCATGCTTGCTATATGATTTGATTACCTCTAATTGCGTTTCATAAAGTGTGAATTCAATTTACTTATCTATTTGAATTAAACTGATTTGTGTGTGTTGGTTGAGAGTGCACGCTTAATTATCATGCGTAAATCTAATGCTAGGATATAAGGAAGTTTCACCTAATCGTTACAAACTTATGTTCACAAGTAGTAAAAGTTGATGATCTCAATTGCGTTAAGTAAATTCTTGGCATAAGTTTCATGCAATTCATAGTAACAAGTGCTTCGTCAATGCTTATGGTTTTCAAAGAACTTAATGATTCTTGCTTGTATCTCTATTATGCAATTCATGTAGGGAACTTGTGGGGAATGCTTTGGGTTGTCGTATGCAATCATCCAATTCAATAACGTTAGGAAAATCTGAGGGTTAATTAGTGCAATTCACGGTTAATCTGGGGCGTTGAGAATTCATGGTTTATTGAAAAGCAATTAGAAATCGTTTTGTGTGAAAGTATGGCATGTGTGGAGATGAACCCCTTAGCTAGCCTTCATTCCATTCATTAAATCCAAATTCGTTTTAAAATCTGTTCGTTTTACAAAGTTTTAAGTTTTGTTTTCAAATTCGTCAAAATCAAAATCCCCCTTTACTTGGAGTGTCAAATTAGTTAGAAATCAATTTAGTTTGTGTTTTTAAAGTATCTTGAGTCAAGTTATAACTATTTTCGTCCAAATTCTTCTCTAGTTCTCAAAACTGCTCAGAAAGTAGTTTTAAGGCAGTTTTGAGTATTTTCTTGCTGTTTTGAGTCTTTTGGTTTGTCTTAGTGTTTTAAACTTTAGTTTTGCATTCTTTGGGTCTAATTTGGTGTTTTATATTGTGTTTTTACGTTTTTGAGTCAAATCCAAGTGATTAGCAATCCCCCCTAATCCCCGGTCCAGAACGATCCCTACTTACATTCTTCACTACAATTGATAAAAAGAGGGTTTAATTTGTGTGCGTATAATTCTCACATCATTAAACCAAAATAGGAAACCTTGGCTTAACTTTCCTACTTCAAGTAGGAAACCTTCTTTGACTAGGAATCCTCTTGTGATTAGGAATCCTAACTCTTTTAGGTCTTCAATTTCGTCCATTCCTTTTGCTCTAAGCATAAGCTATCCATTCCAAGTCCAATTTTGCTCCAAAATGCTCCAAAATGCATCTTTTTGCTTCCTTAGCCATGGGAACCTAAAAACACACGAAAATGGCTTAAACTACTAAAACAACTATGAACTAACAACATAAATGCACGAAAACAAGCTAAGTAAGTCGCCTAAATATGCTCCTATCAGACCCCTTTATGCTATTCAGAACCCTTGTGCCGCAACCACCATTCTCCATTCTTCAACCTTCATACACATCCATACATCTTCATACACATCTGCCGCACCCCTACCACCATAATCAAACCATCCCCCATCCCTCTAAACAAGAAAACACCATCCAAAACCCCCAATTCCACCACACACACCTTGTGCCGCTGCAAGGAGGAGGAAGAGGAGCCAAGCCGTGCATCAAATCCATCTTGGAATTGCTGAAACGTTTAGGTGTAATCTTTCTTATGATTTCAGTGTTTAAATTCAATAATCTTTGTTTTGCAAGCATGAGGAACTAATCCCCTTTTGGCTAGGGGGAATTTTGAAACCATGGTTATATTTGCATGATGATTTGATTACTTTCAGTTGTGATTTCATGAATGATGAATTCAATTTACTTATCTGTTTTAATTAAAACTTGTTTATGTATATGAATTGAGAGTGCACACTTAATTTGCATGCATAAATATGATGCTAGGGTATAAGGAAACTTCACATAATCGTTGGGAACTTATATCCATGAGTAGTTAAGATTGTTGGTCACAATTATGTTAAGTAAATTCTTGGCATAAGTATCATGCGCTTTCATAGTTACGAATGTCTCGTCAACACCTATGATTTCCATATAACCTAATGATCTTTGATTGTGTTTCTATTATGCGCTTTCATATAGAGAACTTTTAAGGAATAATTTGATTGCAATGCGCTAATTCCATTCAATTCAATAACCTAAGGGAAATCTGAGAGTTAATTTAAGCGTACCTAATTAACTTGGGGTGTTGAGGTTCATAATTCATTGAATAAGCAACTAAAGATTGTGTTGTATGCAAGTATGCCATGTGTGGAGAAAAACCTCCTAGCCATTGATACGAGCATATTTAGGCGACTTAGTTAGCTTGTTTTCGTACATTTATGTTCTTAGTTCATAGTTATTTTAGTAGTTTAAGCTATTTTCGTGTGTTTTTAGGTTCATATGGCTAAGGAAGCAAAAAGGTGCATTTTGGAGCAAAATTGGGCTTGGAATGGATAGCATATGCTTGGAGCAAAAGGAATGGACGAATTGAAGACTTAAAGATGTTGGCATTCCTAATCAAATAAGGATTCCTAATCAAAGAAGGATTCCTAGTCAAAGAAGGTTTCCTACTTGAAGTAGGAAAGTTAAGCCAAGGTTTCCTATTTTGGTTTAACCTTTCCTAATCCTAAATATCCCTAAGTTCCAGCAACTTTGAAGGTACCTTAAGTATTTTAGGACACAAACCAAAGATCCCTTGCACTATCCTAGTCCTTGCCGCATATATCCTTACCCTTTTCTTCCAAAATCTGCCATATATCTTCTTTCCCCTTTTATTCTAGTCAATGCCGCAACTTTCCTTTCCTTTTCCTCTTAGAATTCTGATTTGTTACCCTTTTTCCTTGAGGATTTGGAGCTAAAAACCTTCCCAAATTAATTACTTATTGCCTTAACCTTTCTCCCTCTATATATACATAATCTGCCGCACTTATGGGAGATTCTGGACATCCTTACACATCCATACGAATTTTCTCTCATTCTCCCCATTCATTCAGCCATCATCCACCCCCTACCACCATCCAACCTATCTATCCATCACCATAATTCCTACCCAAAGAAGGAGAAAGAAGAGAGGAGAAGCCTTGGACGTTTTGGCCATTCAAACTTGGATTGTTGGACCGTTTATAGGTGTATTCAATCTTTGTTTTCAATGTTTAATTTATATTCTCTTTGTTTTGTTGTAAACATGAGGAGCTAAACTTGTTTTAGCTAGGGGAGACTTTGAAACCATGATTATATTTGCAATATGAATTGATTAATTCCAATTGTTATTTCATAAATTGTGAATGCAATTTACTTAACCGTTTGATGGATAACTTATTCTTGTTTGTTGATTAAGGGTGCACACTTAGTTTGCATGCATGAATTTGGGGCTAGAATATAAGGGAGTTTCACATAATCGTTACAAACTTATATTCACAAGTAGTTAAGGTTGTTTTCACAATCATGTTAAGTAAATTCCTAGCATGAGTATCATGATGTCATAGTTACAAGTGCTTTGTCATTACTTATTATTTTCATTGAACGTAATGATCTTTGATTGTATCTCTATTATGATGTCATGTAGGGAACTTTTGAAGAATGCTTTGGATTGTCGTATGATGTCATCCAATCCAATAACTTAAGGAAAATCTGAGGGTTAATTAGTGATGTCACGGTTAATCTGGGGTGTTGAGGTTCATGGTTTATCGAAAAGCAACTGGAAATCAATTTGTATGCAAGTGTGTCATGTGTGGAGAAGGACCCTCTAGCTAGCTAATCACCCATCCATATCCCCAAATTCGTCCAACCCTTGTTTAAGTCTTTTAGTTACTTGTTTTTATCTTAAATTCGTCAAAAACCCAATCCCCTTTATTTAGTTGTGTCAAATCTGTCCTAAAATGTGTTTTTGAGTCTTTTGAGTCAAAACCAATTCTATTTTCGTCCAAATTGAGTCCTAGAGTCTAGTTTAAGTCTTTTTTATTGTTTTGAGTCTTTTAAGTTTGTTTTGAGTCATATAAGTTTAGTTAAGAGTCTTTGAGTTTGTTTAAGTGTTTTTAAGCATATTTTTGTATCTTTGAGTCAGTTTTCATTAGATTAGCAATCCCTCCTAATCCCCGGCCTAGAACGATCCCTACTTATATCTATACTACAATTGTCAAAAAGAGGGTTTAATTTGTGTGCTATTATATATCACATCAGCCATCTCACCATCCACCTAATTCCATCAATTTCGTCCAAATCTGCCTAGTTTACATTATTGTTTTGTTTGTTTGATTTTCGTCCAAAACCAAATCCCCAATTGTCTTAGAGTGTCTAATTGGTTCAAATATGTTTTAGATTGTGTTTTTAAGAGTTTTGAGTCAAGTTAGAACCAATTTTCGTCCAAGTTTGTGTTTAAGCTCAAAACTGCCCAGTTTGTGTTTTTAGGCAGTTTTGAGTGCTTTTAGCCTATTTTGAGTCTTGTGAACTTGTTTGAGTCTTTTTAAGTGAGTTAAGTGTTTTAAAGGTCAGTTTTATTTATTCAAGTCAATTTAGAGTGTTTAGCAATCCCTCCTAATCCCCGGTTTAAGAACGATCCCTACTTATTTATATGCTACAATTGTCAAAAGAGGGTTAATTTGTGTGTTAAGTTAATTTTCGCATCACGTGGCTTCCGTAGGAGAGAGAACATCTTGTGCCGCAAGAAATCTACATCCATTGGAGACTTTCAGAGTTCTTTCTTCCCTTGTTTCGTTTCCATGTTTATTTTAATTTGCTTTTCAATTGTTATGAACATGTGTAACTAAGTTTTTCTTAGTTAGGGGTGTAACTAATTTGCTTTCAGAGTTCTTTCCTCCAGATTTTGTTTCTTGAATTGTGGATGTGATTTACTTAATTGATTTATTGAGAACTTGTTCTAGTGTGTTGATTAAGGATGCATACTTAGTTTTCATACATGAATTTGATGCTAGGATATAAGGAAATTTCACCTAATCGTTATGACCTTATATTCATAAGTACTGGAAATCACTAGTCATGATTGTATTAAGTAAATTCTAGGCCCGAGTATCATGCAATTCATAGTTACGAATGCCTAGTCAATGCTTAGGGTTTTCAAAAAGCTTAATGATCTTTGATTTAATCTCTATAATGCAGTTCATGTAGGGAATTTGATAAGAATAATTTGATTGTCGATGCGTATTCCATCCAATTCAATGAAACTAGGAAAATCTGAGAGTTAATTTGTGCTTTTCACAATTAATTTGGGGCATTGTCATTCATGGTTTAAAAGGAATGAAATCTGGAAATCAATTTATGTTACATATGTGCATGTGTGGAGAAGGACCCCCTAACTAGCCTTTTTCCCATTCAATTCACCTAGTTTAGTGCCTAATCTGTTTAATTTACAATCTGTCCATTTTAATTAATTTCGTCCAAATCAAGTCCCCATTTTATTAAGTGTGTTAGATTAGTTAGAAAAGTGTTTGAATCTGTCCAGATGAGTGTTTTGAGTCTAAGTTAGTTAAATTTCGTCCAAATCACCCTTTAGAGTCTAGTTTGAGTCTATTTGAGTGTTTTGGGCTGTTTTGAGTCTTTTTAAGTTGTTTTGAGTCATATAGGTCTAGGTAAGTGTTTTAAAGTTTAATTTTGTGTTTTTAAGTCAGTTTAGAGTAGATCAGCATCCCTAGTTAATCCCCGGTTAGAATGATCCCTACTTGCATATATACTACAATTGTCACAAATAGGGTTTAATTTGTGTGTCAACATAATTTTCACATCAAATTTTGGCGCCGTTGCCGGGGATTAGCCAACTTGCTAATCCCTTGTGTTTGTTTCGTGTCAAAGTGTGTCTTAAGGTCAAGAGTGTAGTGTGTTTATTTGTTCTTTCTTTTTATTTTTGTGTTTGCCGTGCTTAATCTGATTGCTTTTGTTTGTGTGCCGTGACCTATTATGAAACTAAGTCAAAGTCCAAGATGTTTGCACGAATAGGTTGAGAACTACGAGTCATAAACTAGTACCTACAAACAAGGAAAGAAACAAGGTTAGTAGCTTAAACAAAATATATGAAAAAGAAACAAAAAGAAACAACGGGGGATTATCAAAGTTGCTAATCCCCGGCAACGGCGCCAAAAATTTGATGTGATAAATACTAGCACTCAAATTAAACCCTCTTATTGACAATTGTAGTAAAGATGTAAGTAGGGATCGTTCTAGGCCGGGGATTAGGAGGGATTGCTAATCTAATGAAAACTGACTCAAAGATACAAAAATATGCTTAAAAACACTTACACAACCTCAAAAACTCTTAACTAAACTTATATGATTCAAAACAAACTTAAAAGACTCAAAACAACACAAAACAATCAAATAGACTCAACTAAACTCTAGGACTTAATTTGGACGAAAATAGAATTGGTTTTGACTCAAAACACTCAAAAACACACTTTAAGACAGATTTGAAACAAGTAAGTAGAGAAGATTGGGTTTTTGACGAAATTAATGTAAAAACAAGTAACTAAAAGACTTCAATGAGATTTGGACGAATTTCGAAAAAACTATGGATGATTAGATAGCTAGAGGATACTTTTCCACACATGATACATTCAAACACAAATTGATTTCCAGTTGCTTTTTCGATAAACCATGAACCTCAACACCCCAGATTAACCGTGACATCACTAATTAACCCTTAGATTTTCCTTTAGTTATTGGATTGGATGACATCATACGACAACCCAAAGCATTCTTCAAAAGTTCCCTACATGACATCATAATAGAGATACAATCAAAGATCACTACGTTCTATGAAAATCATAAGTATTGACAAAGCACTTGTAATTATGACATCATGATACTCATGCTAGGAATTTAGTTAACATGATTGTGACAACAAGCTTAACTGCTTGTGAATATAAGTTTGTAACGATTATGTGAAACTCCCTTATATTCTAGCACCAAATTCAAGCATTCAAATTAAGTAGGCCTCCCTAATCAACATACAAGAACAAGTTATCCATCAAACGGTTAAGTAAATTGCATTCACAATTTATGAAATCACAACTGGAATTAATCAATTCATATCACAAATATAATCATGGTTTCAAAGCCTCCCCTAGCTAAAACGAGTTTAGCCTCTATGTTCACAACAAAACAAAGGAAACTTGAATTAAACATTGAAAACAAAAGATAGATTACACCTAAAAATGTTCCAACACTCCAACTTGAATGCAAAACGTCCAAGGCTTCTTCTTCTCCTCTTCTTCCTTGTAAAGCTGCGGCACAAGAGTCTAAGGGTGATTTTGGATGGATTTAGGTTGGTAAGAGGGTGCGGCAAAGGTTAGGGATGATGTATGGGTGTTTGAGTGAAGGTATGGAAGTAGGAGAATGGTGGAAAGATGGGTTGAAGGCTGCGGCAAAGGCTTAAGTGTTTGTGAATGATGGCCGATTGTATGGATGAGTGATTAGGGTTGAATAAAGGTGCGGCTTTGGGTATTTATTTGAAGGAAGGAATCCTAACTTTTATTACATAGTTTAGGAAAGGATTTGATGTGAAAATTATATTGACACACAAATTAAACCCTATTTGTGACAATTGTAGTATAAATGCAAGTAGGGATCGTTCTAACCGGGGATTAACTAGGGATGCTAATCTACTCTAAACTGACTTAAAAACAAAAAATTAAACTTTAAAACACTTACCTAGTATATGACGCAAAACAACTTAAAAAGACTCAACCAGCCCAAAACATTGAATAGACTCAAACTAGACTCTAAAGGGTGATTTGGACGAAATTTAACTAACTTAGACTCAAGACACTAATTTGGACAGATTCAAACACTTTTCTAACTAATTTAACACACTTAATAAAATGGGGAATTGACTTGGACGAAATTAATTAAAATGGACAGATTGTAAACTAAACAGATTAGGCACTAAATTAGGTGAATTGAATGGGAAAAAGACTAGTTAGAGGATCCTTCTCCACACATGCACATATGTAACACAAGTTGATTTCCAGATTTTATCCCTTTAAACCATGAATGACAATGCCCCAAATTAATTGTGAAAAGCACAAATTAACTTTCAGATTTTCCTATTTTCATTGAATTGGATGGAATACGCATCGACAATCAAATTATTCTTATCAAATTCCCTACATGAACTGCATAATAGAGATAAAATCAAAGATCATTAAGCTTTTTGAAAACCCTAAGCATTGACTAGGCATTCGTAACTATGAATTGCATGATACTCGGGCCTAGAATTTACTTAATACAATCATGACTAGTGATTTCCACTACTTGTGAATATAAGTTCATAACGATTAGGTGAAATTCCCTTATATCCTAGCATCAAATTCATGTATGAAAACTAAGTATGCATCCTTAATCAACACACAAGAACGAGTTCTCAATAAATCAATTAAGCAAAACACATCCACAATTCAAGAAACAAAATCTGGAGGAAATGAATTCATATAAAACATATGCCCATGGCTTCGAATTCACCCTTAACTAAGAAAACCTAGTTACACATGTTCATAACAATTGAGAAGCAAATTAAAATAAACATGGAAACGAAACATGGGAAGAAAGAACTCCCAAATTCTCCAATGGGTGCAGATTTCTTGCGGCACAAGATGATCTTTCTCCTATGGAAGCCACGACACTCCTTCTCCCTAAGAATTGCGGCACAAAGGTCTATTTCTGAATGGATGGTGTGTGGGTTGAATGAATGAATGATTTGAATGATGAATTGCTGCCTAGGGTGTGTAAGGGGGTGCGGCACAATAATAGGCAGATATATATAGCATGGCCGAAACCCTAGCAATCAGATTTAGGGTTAAACCTAGCTGATACAAGTGTTTTTGGGCCCCTAAGTTGCGGCAAGGGTTTGGGAATTAAGTCCTAGCCCAATCAATCTCAGATATGGACTTATACAATCCAAATCCAAGAGAAAAAGGGCCAAATAAAATCAGAATCCAATCAGAAAAAGGTTTAAGAATTTTCGTCCAAAATTGGGCCTTCTAGAAACTAAGTGTTTTATGGCTGATTTTGGGTGTTCTAGAAGGCATAAAAGGGGGTGAAGGTGTGGCACCCTTTCAGCGTCAGATAGGGCTTCTAGAAATTAGGTTTTTAGGTCCACTTGCAGCTAGGATTAAGGTGGAACAAGATTAGGTTAGGATAAGATAGGATAAGGTTTGGATAAGATAAGGTTGGATAAGGTTTTGGATAATGTTTCCTCTTTTCTTGCACTTTCCTTATCTTCTTTGTCATGAACTTTCCCTTTCTGATATGTAGCATGTTTCTGATGCGAAAGTTACTTAACACACAAATTAAACCCTCTTGTTGACAATTGTAGTAGATATGTAAGTAGGGATCGTTCTTAAACCGGGGATTAGGAGGGATTGCTAAACACTCTAAACTGACTCAAAATCGTAAAAACAAAGTTTAAACACTCAACTAGACTCAAAGAATGCAAAACTAAACTATAAAACACCAAAACGAACCAAAAGACTCAAAACAGCAAACAAACACTCAAAACTGCCTTAAAAACACTTTCTGGGCAGTTTTGAACACTTTACTCAAATCTGGACGAAATTAAGTTATCACTTGACTCAAAACACTTAAAAACATCAACTAAATTGATTTCTAACTATTCTAACACTCTAAATTAATGGGGGAATTGGTTTTGACGAAAATTAAGTAAATTAAGACAAGGACAAAGAAAACAGATTCTTAGACTAAATTAGATGAATTGATGAATGATGGGCTAACTAGAGGGTTCTTCTCCACACATGATACACTTGCATTCAAATTGATTTCCAATTGCTTCTTTCAATAAATCATGAAACTCAATACCCCAAGTTAACCGTGAACAACACTTTTTTAACTTTCAAGTCTTCCTTAAGTTATTGAATTGGATGGGAATGCGCATACAACAACTCAAAACATTCTCTAAAAGTCCCTTACGTGAAAAGCATAGTAAAGGTACAATCAAAGATCATTAAGTTTCATGAAAACTATAAGTATTGACGAGGCAATTGTTACTACGAAAAGCATGAAACTCTTGCCAAGAATTCACTTAACGCGATCGTCGATAAACGACCTCCACTACTAGCAAATAAAAGGTTATAACTATTAGGTGAAATTCCCTTATATTTTAGCTTCAAATCCCTGCATGAAAAACTAAGTGGCCACCTTAATCAACACACAAGAATGAGTTTTCAATCAAACAGTTAAGCAAATTGAATTCACAACTTATGAAATAACAATTGGATGTAATCAATTCATGTTGCAAGCATAATCATGGTATTGAATAGCCCCCTAGCCAAAAGGCTTAGTTCCTCATGTTCACAAAACAAAGGAAAACAGATTTATACATTGTAAATATAAGAAAGAGAACACCTAAATACTCCAACGATCCAATGTTGAATAGCTAGAATCTTCAAGCAATCTTCTTCCTCTCCTTTGCCACGGCACAAGAGGTTTTGGTGAGTTTAGGGGGTTATGGATGATGTAGAATGATGGATTTAGGTTTGGGATGGATGTAGGGGACGGCAAGGGTTTGTTTTTGGGCAGAAAATATGGAGAATGGTGAAGTATGGATGTGTTAGAGAGATGGGATGATTTTCTGGCGTGAATGGTGAATGAATCCCTCCCTTGTGGCTGCAACAAGGAGGTTTATTAATATGATTTCAGGAATTAAAACCCTAGGTTATTTAGGTAATCAAAAATTAAGTCAAAAGCTTCTAGAAATAGGAAATCAAATCAGAAATTTAAGGGAAAGTGGTTAATAGGTGCGGCAAGGGAATAAAACACAAAAGGAATGTGTTTTAATGCAAGGAAATAGGAAAGAACTATCTCCCTTGCACTGCAAGGGTTTGTAAGAAAAGGAATGCTTTTTATTTCTAAAATTAGGCAAGAATTTTGGAATAGAAAAGGGTATGTGAGTTATGGCTGAGCTAGGTATGAAAGAGGAATGTGTTTAAATGGTTTAAAATAGGAAACAAGGCCCCTCCTTGCACGGCAAGGAAGGTGAACACAAAGGGACACACGGCATGGCTTAAGGTTGCAAGATTTGTGACCTAGAATAGGTAGGATCCTTTGATATTGCTGAAATCTGGAGTCATTAAGGCTTTAGGAAAGATTAAACCAAAATAGGAAACCTTGGCTTAACTTTCCTACTTCAAGTAGGAAACCTTCTTTGACTAGGATTCCTCATTTGATTAGGAATCCTCTTGTGATTAGGAATCCTAACTCAATTTGGTCTTCAATTTCGTCCATTTCTTTTGCTCCAACATAAGCTATCCATTCCAAGTCCAATTTTGCTCCAAAATGCTCCAAAATGCACCATTTTGCTTCCTTAGCCATATGAACCTAAAAACACACAAAAGAAGCATAAAGGACTAAAATAACTAAGGAAACACAACGTAAATGCACGAGAACAAGCCAATTAAGTCGCATAAATATGCTCCTATCAAATTCCCCCACACTTAGCTTTTGCTAGTCCTCGAGCAAAACAAACAAACTAAACAAAACGAAACGAAACAAAACAAACAAAAGACAATCTAAACCTTCCAACGTTGCCTCAGTGATTTCCAATGCACATGACATGTTAAAATTCATTATCTCCACAGATTTTAGTCATCTTCACACTTAAGTACATTCTTAATCATAGTCACCACATACTAGTTCACAATTAAGCATTTAAAACCATGTTTTGAATGTAGTAACATGCCTTAGAGAATTTGCTCAATTCCTTACAAGATATGCACTCAATTTTCACTCAGATTTTCTAACTACACACCCTAATCTAGTTATATGTAAGAAGATTGATGTAAACATGAAACGAACACTCACATATATGCATCACAAAGAAAGCAATTTCTGGAGTTAATAAGCATGTTTAGATATGATCTCATGAATGGAATGCTACTACTTAGACGCGAGAACCAGTGACACCATATGCTCATACCAAATTCAAACTCCACAAATTGAAACACATAACACTCAAGATTGAAGTCAAGGGTTGTAATGGGGCTTGGGGTGCTTGGCTAACAAAGAAGGGAAATGGAAAACAAAGGTTCTTAAAGAAATAGTGAGCAAAGCATTTGAATCAACTTAGAATTCACTTTTGAATGAAAACTCAACGTTTGAACAAAAAGGGAAAATTTAGACAATTTAGGGCCAAATTTGGTGTTTTGGACCCTTTCTTCAACATTCAACACTTAATCACTCATTCTTACATCTTTTGAAGCTCTTTTTCCTTTCTTTCTTTCTTTTCTTTTCTGTTTTTCTTTTTCATACGTTTTTCACAACTTTTTCTTTTCTTTTGAATCTCAAAACATACATATAAACTTAAGAACAAACATTCCCTCCCTCACACTCATTTTCTTGCATAATGTAACTCAAAAGGAATTCATTTAAGTCATGCTCACTATCTTATAAGAACAAGGGTGTGGACTGTCCTAAACTAGGCTAGGTGAGGATAATGTGGGATAACAAAGAATAAAGGCTAAACAAGGCTCAACGGGGTTAACTTAAACATATAATGAAGTAGGATACACGGCAATTTGGCTTTGGTGGTGGTCACTACACAACTTCTTCTTGAATATGTGTTATGCAAATCAATAACATGCTTCGAATGAAATGGGCATGAGTTCTAGCATTTGGAACTATATGATGAAACGCCTTCTAAGTAGTAACCAAGCAAAGAATAATGAGACCATGCAACGACTTTAGAAAACAATAATGCACAGATTTTAACTCTCCAAATAACGTTTAGGCTCAAGTCTCACAAGGTTGTAGCGTTTGTTTGAGTTCCTTCCTTCAAGCATGTTACAAAAACGAATTTTTCTTTTATGACTGCATGTGAAGTCATACATTATAACCATAACCAAGCATATACCAAGAGTAAATCAAACTTTTCTCCATGTTTATAACTCCTTTTAACAGTCATGCAATTACAAACCAAATCCTCATCATTGTGTTGGAAGGTACCCTAAGACACAAACACACAAAAACGACTCAAAACACTCTTTTAGGCTTTTCAAAACATGTTTTTCAAATTTTTATGTGATTTTCGGAGTTATAAAACAAAACACACTAAAACACTTCCAAAACAGCTTAAAAACACTTTAAAACAGCAAGGAACAACACTTGAAGTTATGGGTGATAAAATCCCACGAATTTGCATCAAATATACTTAGTTACCCCCCCACACTTAAATCAAACATTGTCCTCAATGTTTTAAACATAAATGCACACAAAACACAAGTAAACACACAAACAGCAACTAAACAACATAACATGGCAGATTAGAACAACAACAAAGAGAAGGGTTTGAGGAACGCAAATCTGAAATTTGGGGGATTCCTAGGGCTTCCTTTGTTGAATGGATGGGTTGCCTCCCACATAGCGCTTGCTTTAACGTCGTACAGCCGGACGAAGAACACTTTCACTCCAAGTTGGAACCCACGGCATGCAAGGGAAGCTCTTCCACAACATGCTCCACAAAGTTCTCATAGTATGGCTTCAATCTATGTCCGTTCACCTTGAATTCTTGCCCTGTTCTCAAACTCTTAATTTGGACTGCACCATGCACAAAAAGATTAGTAATAACAAAAGGACCAACCCACTTGGAACGTAACTTACCAGGGAAGAGACGAAGACGGGAGTTGAACAACAACACTGTCTGCCCTATTGTAAAAGTCTTGCCTCTAATCAGCTTATCATGGAATGCCTTGATCTTCTCTTTGTAAATTCTAGCATTCTCATAAGCTTCATGTCGTATTTCATCAAGTTCACATAATTGAAGCTTCCTATGAATTCCAACTCGGTCCACATTCAAATTGAATGTTTTGATAGCCCAATGAGCTATATGTTCTAATTCCACAGGGAGATGACATGGTTTACCATAAACAAGACGAAAAGGAGACATACCAAGGGGAGTTTTGTACGCTGTTCTATATGCCCAAAGAGCATCGTCCAAACACAAGCTCCAATCTTTTCTATTTGGCCCAACGATCTTCTCCAAAATCTGTTTGATCTCTCTATTGGACACCTCGGCTTGGCCATTGGTTTGGGGGTGGTAAGGTGTGGAAACCTTATGCGTCACATGGTACTTCTTGAGTAAGGCTTCAATGGTACGATTGCAAAAGTGAGACCCCCCATCACTGATTAGCACCCTAGGCATCCCAAATCTTGAAAAGATATTAGTTTTCACAAAATCTGCCACAACTTTAGAATCATTAGTTCGAGTGGCTTTCGCTTCCACCCACTTTGAAACATAATCAACGGCAAGTAATATGTAATTGAAACCAAAAGATGAAGGAAACGGACCCATAAAATCAATTCCCCACACATCAAAAATTTCAACAACAACAATGGGTACCTGCGGCAATTGATCTCTTTGGCCTATATTACCTATCCTTTGGCATCGATCACAAGCTAAACAAAAAGTTCTTGCATCTTTAAACAAAGTAGGCCAATAAAAACCACATTCAAGAACTTTTAAAGCTGTCCTTTGGGTGCCAAAATGACCCCCACTAGCATATGTGTGACAAAAACTTAAAATTGAATGAAAATCTGATTCATGCACACATCTCCTTATAATCTGATCTGGGCAATGTTTCCACAAGTATGGGTCATCCCAAACATAAAATCTAGCATCCTTTTTAAGTTTATCACGTTGGAATTTGTTTAGGGTGCTAGGAACTTGTCTAGATACCAAATAATTGACCAAATCGGCATACCAAGGGGTACTAACCTGAATGGACAAAAGTTGCTCATCGGGAAACGTTTCTAAAATGGGAATGGGCTCTTCCTCACGCACCATTCTACTTAGGTGGTCAGCCACCACGTTTTCACACCCTTTCTTGTCTCGAATTTCAAGATCGAACTCTTGAAGTAGGAGCATCCAACGAATGAGTCTTGGCTTGGCCTCCTTTTTGGTGAGAAGATACTTCAAGGCTGCATGGTCAGTGAAAACAATTACTTTAGTACCAAGAAGATATGATCTAAACTTATCTAATGCAAATACAATAGCCAAGAGTTCTTTTTCGGTTGTGGAATAATTCAGTTGGGCATCATTCAACGTCCGTGAGGCATAGTAGATGACATGCGGCCTCTTGTCTTTCCTTTGCCCTAAAACAGCCCCTAGAGCATAATTAGAGGCGTCACACATTAACTCAAAAGGGAGGCTCCAATCAGGTGGAACAATGATTGGTGCCGTGGTCAACAACTCCTTGAGTTGATTGAATGAAGCCGTGCATTCCTTGGTGAATTCAAACGCCACTTCTTTTTGTAGGAGACGGCAAAGAGGTTGTGCAACTTTTGAGAAATCTTTGATAAACCTACGATAGAATCCTGCATGGCCAAGAAAAGAACGAACCTCTCTAACCGAAGTTGGAGAGGGTACGTGACGTACAAGATCTATTTTGGATTTATCAACTTCAATGCCGTTTTCAGAGATGATATGACCTAAAACTATACCTTGTTTAACCATGAAGTGACACTTTTCCCAATTGAGAACAAGGTTAGTTTCAACACAACGTTTTAGAATCAAACTAAGATTATGCAAGCAACCATCAAAAGAATCACCAAAGACGCTGAAACCATCCATAAAAACTTCAATGATTTTCTCAACATAATCAGAAAATATGCTCATCATGCATCTTTGAAATGTGGTAGGTGCATTACATAAACCAAAAGGCATGCGACGATATGCAAATGTACCAAAAGGGCAAGTGAAAGTTGTTTTTTCTTGGTCCTTGGGTGCTATGACAATTTGATTATAACCAGAGTAACCATCAAGAAAACAATAGAAAGCATAACCCGCTAACCTTTCAAGCATTTGGTCAATGAACGGCAATGGGAAGTGGTCCTTCCTTGTGGTGGCATTTAGCTTCCTATAGTCGATGCACACCCTCCAACCAGTTTGAATGCGCGTAGGAACAAGCTCATTCTCGGAATTTGCAACCACAGTCACTCCGGACTTCTTTGGAACGCATTGCACGGGTGAAACCCACCTGCTATCAGAAATAGGATAAATCACTCCACAATCAAGTAATTTGATTACCTCTTTCTTCACTACTTCCATCATCGGAGGGTTGAGACGGCGTTGAGCCTCTCGAGATGTTTTGGACCCCTCCTCTAGAAGTATGCGATGCATGCACATACTAGGGCTGATTCCCTTTATGTCGGCCAAAGTCCATCCAATTGCCGTTTTGTACTCTTTAAGCACTCGCACCAATTTATTCTCCTCTTGTGCCGTGAGTGAGGATGAGATGATGACGGGCAATGTCTCATCCTCGCCCAAGAACACGTACTTCAAGTGACTAGGCAACGGCTTAAGTTCAAGTGTAGGTGGCTGCACAACTGAGGGAAACATCTTATTAGCCGAAACTGAACTTAAAATAGGGTCCAAAAACTTACTTGAATGTGATGGCAATGACTCGAGGGCAGCCACCATCTCAATCATATCCTCACTAGGGGGCACGGCCAAGGATTCCTCATGCATGCCGTGGGGTTCCTTGGTGGGTGTTTCGATGTTTTGCATGTCCCTTCCTTGTGCAATGACCATTTCAAGTGCATCGTCCTCCAAATTATCCAAATGTTCCTACGCCAAAGAGTCAATTATATCAATAGCAAAACACGAATGATTCTCACTAGGGTACTTCATAGAATCAGAAAGATTGAAATTAATAACTTCCCCATCAAATTCCATTGTCAAAGTGCCATTATATACGTCAATCGTCGTACGAGCAGTTTTCATGAATGGCCTTCCAAGGAGGATGGGCAATGAAGGGGTATGGTCGGATTCATCCATTTCAAGCACATAGAAATCTGCCGGAAAGATTAAATGATTGACCTGCACTAACACATCTTCCAAAACTCCCTTTGGATAGGCATTAGATCTATCAGCCAATTGTATGATTACACCATCATTTTTCAACGCTCCTAAATTCATAGATGCATAAATTGAGTATGGCATAACATTTATAGAGGCACCTAAGTCTAGCATTGCGGATTCAAAGAGAATATTACCAATGACACAAGGAATTGTAAAACTACCTGGATCTTTGCATTTTGGGGGTAGTTTTCGTTGCAAGATGGCGGAGACATTTTCACTTACCTTGACAACCTCCTTGATCGAAATCCTTTTCCTAGTGGTGCACAACTCCTTCAAAAACTTGGCATAGCGTGGAACTTGCTTGATTGCATCCAAAAGGGGTATGTTAACTTGAACTTTGCTAAATGTCTCAAGAATGTCTTTTTCAGCTTCCTCCTTCTTTGTTTGCATGCACCTACTAGGAAAAGGAACATTCGAAGGAAAAACATTAGTAGGAACTGAATTTGACACATTCTTACCTTTATTGGACAGATTGGATGGTTTAGGGTCACTAGAAACTTGCGGCAAAGGGAGTTCCACCCTTGCCGTGGGTATGGTTGCTTCCCCCTCTTCAAAATGCAGTTTTTCATCCTCTTTGTGACCTGTTTTTGATGAAGAACCTGCCCCAACTTCTTTTCCGCTTCTCAACACTATGGCTTTTGCAGATTTGAATCCACCTTTCGGATTCACCTGCGTTGAACTTGGTAACTTACCTTGTTCTCTACTAAATTGCCCCATGAATTCAGCCATATGTCCCACTTGTCTCTTCAACTCAGTCACCTCTCGAGCTTGATTTTGCACCTCATTGGCGTAATTGTGCATGTCCTTTGCTTGTTTTTCTTACCCCTGCGCCAATGTAGTTAGCAATTGAATAACTTGAGAATTATCAAAAGACGAACTTGAGTTGTTTTGGGACGATGGTGGTTGGTTAGATTGGTATGGCCGTGGGAACCCAGGGGGGTTTTGTTGAAATCCCCTTTGTGGTGCAGATTGTTGGGGCTCTCTCCACTTGAAATTAGGGTGATCTCTCCACCCGGGGTTGTAGGTGTTGGAGTACGGATCATATTTGGGTTGGTTTTGGCCTTGGAAACCAATGGCATTGGCAGATTCCCATCCTCCATTCTCTATCAACTGAGAGCATGTCTCGGATGGATGCCCTTGCATTGAACACACGCCACACATTCTTGTGGTTTTGACCCCTTGACAACCTGAGACACAAGAGAAGTAAGATTAGCCAATTGTGATTGAATGTCAAAAATTGCACTTACCTCATTTACACTTTGTTGTCGTGGCCCCTCTCTTTGTCCAACACCTTCATATTGTTGAGCATTGTGTGCTCGGGTTGCAATTAGAGTTTTGGCATCCACCGGAGTCTTGTCCACTAATGCACCACCCACCGAGGCATCTAGCATTTGACGTTCCATAGGAAGGAGTCCCTCGTAGAAATATTGAATGAACAGCTCCTCCTTCATTTGATGCTGTGGACATGAAGCAACAAGTGATTTAAAACGGTCATAATAAGATGGAAACGACTCACCTTGATTTTGTTGGATGCCACTAATTCGTTTCCTCAAGAGAATGATCTTTGCAGTGGGAAAGAATTTCTCTAAGAATGCACGTTTCATACTTTCCCAAGAATTGACAGTTCCGGGGGCCAATTCAAACAACCAATCTTTGGCCTTGTCCACAAGGGAGAATGGAAAGGCCTTCATCTTCAAAATACTCCCATCCACGTTGATGGGTGTCATACTTGAGCAAACTACTTCAAATTCCTTAAGATGTTTGTTAGGATCTTCCATGGACAACCCATGGAATTTAGGAATATGATGTAATAAACTAGACTTAAGTTCAAATTCTTCCGTCTTACCTTGAGCTGCCGCGGGGTATTGTATGCATAAAGGAATGGCATTGTCCATACCTAAGGCAAAGAGCTCTTTGATGGTTCGATTGTCCACGGCCATGGTTTGTACTTCCTCCACAAACTGTGCCGTGGCTTCTCCTTCCTCACCTCCTTTGTCAAACTCGGATGTAGAGCTAGAAGATGGTGGGTTAGGGTTTTGTTGATTCTTTTGCTTCCTCAAGGTCCGCTCAAAATCGTCGTCAAAGTCCAAAATATTCTTATGAACAGGTTGGGAACTTCGAGTCATACACTAGTACCTGAAAACAATGAAACAAAAAAAAAAAAAAAAAATCAGTAACTAAGATAGAAAACAAACGAAAACAAAAATAAATAAAAAGAAATAACGAGGGATTAGCAAAGTTGCTAATCCCCGGCAACGACGCCAAAATTTGATGCGAAAATTACTTAACACACAAATTAAACCCTCTTGTTGACAATTGTAGTAGATATGTAAGTAGGGATCGTTCTTAAACCGGGGATTAGGAGGGATTGCTAAACACTCTAAACTGACTCAAAATCGTAAAAACAAAGTTTAAACACTCAACTAGACTCAAAGAATGCAAAACTAAACTATAAAACACCAAAACGAACCAAAAGACTCAAAACAACAAACAAACACTCAAAACTGCCTTAAAAACACTTTCTGGACAGTTTTGAACACTTTACTCAAATCTGGACGAAATTAAGTTATCACTTGACTCAAAACACTTAAAAACATCAACTAAATTGATTTCTAACTAATCTAACACTCTAAATTAATGGGGGAATTGGTTTTGACGAAAATTAAGTAAATTAAGACAAGGACAAAGAAAACAGATTCTTAGACTAAATTAGATGAATTGATGAATGATGGGCTAACTAGAGGGTTCTTCTCCACACATGACACACTTGCATTCAAATTGATTTCCAATTGCTTCTTTCAATAAATCATGAAACTCAATACCCCAAGTTAACCGTGAACAACACTTTTTTAACTTTCAAGTCTTCCTTAAGTTATTGAATTGGATGGGAATGCGCATACAACAACTCAAAACATTCTCTAAAAGTCCCTTATGTGAAAAGCACAATAAAGGTACAATCAAAGATCATTAAGTTTCATGAAAACTATAAGTATTGAAGAGGCAATTGTTACTATGAAAAGCATGAAACTTTTGCCAAGAATTCACTTAACGCGATCGTCGATAAACGACCTCCACTACTAGCAAATATAAGGTTATAACTATTAGTTGAAATTCCCTTATATTTTAGCTTCAAATCCCTGCATGAAAAACTAAGTGGCCACCTTAATCAACACACAAGAATGAGTTTTCAATCAAACAGTTAAGCAAATTGAATTCACAACTTATGAAATAACAATTGGATGTAATCAATTCATGTTGCAAGCATAATCATGGTATTGAATAGCCCCCTAGCCAAAAGGCTTAGTTCCTCATGTTCACAAAACAAAGGAAAACAGATTTATACATTGTAAATATAAGAAAGAGAACACCTAAATACTCCAATGATCCAATGTTGAATAGCTAGAATCTTCAAGCAATCTTCTTTCTCTCCTTTGCTACGGCACAAGAGGTTCTGGTGAGTTTAAGGGGTTATGGATGATGTAGAATGATGGATTTAGATTTGGGATGGATGTAGGGGACAGCAAGGGTTGGTTTTGGGCAGAAATTATGGAGAATGGTGAAGTATGGATGTGTTAGAGGGATGGGATGATTTTCTGGCGTGAATGGTGAATGAATGCCTCCTTTTTGGCTGCAACAAGGAGGTTTATTAATATGATTTCAGGAATTAAAACCCTAGGTTATTTAGGTAATCAGTAATTAAGTCAAAAGCTTATAGAAATAGGAAATCAAATCAGAAATTTAAGGGAAAGTGGTTAATAGGTGCGGCAAGGGAATAAAACACAAAAGGAATGTGTTTTAATGCAAGGAAATAGGGAAGAACTATCTCCCTTGCACGGCAAGGGTTTGTAAGAAAAGGAAAGCTTTTTATTTCTGAAATTAGGCAAGAATTTTGGAATAGAAAAGGGTATGTGAGTTATGGCTGAGCTAGGTATGAAAGAGGAATGTGTTTAAATGGTTTAAAACAGGAAACAAAGCCCCTCCTTGCACGGCAAGGAAGGTGAACACAAAGGGACACACGGCATGGCTTAAGGTTTCAAGATTTGTGACCTAGAATAGGTAGGATCCTTTGATATTGCTGAAATCTGGAGTCATTAAGGCTTTAGGAAAGATTAAACCAAAATAGGAAACCTTGGCTTAACTTTCCTACTTCAAGTAGGAAACCTTCTTTGACTAGGATTCCTCATTTGATTAGGAATCCTCTTGTGATTAGGAATCCTAACTCAATTTGGTCTTCAATTTCGTCCATTTCTTTTGCTCCAACATAAGCTATCCATTCCAAGTCCAATTTTGCTCCAAAACGCTCCAAAATGCACCATTTTGCTTCCTTAGCCATATGAACCTAAAAACACACAAAAGAAGCATAAAGGACGAAAATAACTAAGGAAACACAACGTAAATGCACGAGAACAAGCCAATTAAGTCGCATAAATATGCTCCTATCAACTCATTGATGCGAAATATATAAGCACACAAATTAAAACCCTCTTTTGACAATTGTAGTATATGTATAAGTAGGGATCGTTCTAAACCGGGGATTTGGAGGGATTGCTAAATCACTTGAAAACTGACTCACAAACGTAAAACAAAGGTTAAAACACTAAACTAGACTCAAAGAATGCAAAACTAAACACTAAAACACTAAAACAAACCAAAAGACTCAAATAAGCAACAAAACACTCAAAACTGCCTTAAAAACACAATCTGGGCAGTTTTGAACACCTAACACTAATTTGGACGAATTTGGGTTATAACTTGAATCAAAACACTTAGAAACAAACTAAGACACTTTCTAACTAAATTGAAACACTAAAGTAAAGGGGGATTTAGTTTTGACGAAATTAAAACAAAGAAAACAGATTGCAAAAACGAATTTGATGAAAATATGGATGGAATGCTAGCTAGAAGGTTCTTCTCCACACATGTCAGACTTGCATACAAGATGATTTTCAGTTGGTCTTTCGATGAATCATGAAACTCAACACCCCGGGTTAATTAGGTTCGCTTAAATTAACCCTCAAGTTCTCCTTAAGTTAATGAATAGGATGGGAAAGCGCATACAACAATTCAAAACATTCTCCAAAAGTCCTCTACATGAAAAGCACAATAAAGATACAATCAAAGATCATTAAGCAACATGAAAACTATAAGTGTTGACGAGGCATTCGTTACTATGATGAGCATGAAACTAGTGCCAAGAATTCATTTAACGCGATCGTTTATAAGCGACCTCCACTACTTGTGAATATAAGTTTGTAACTGATAGGAGCATATTTATGCTACTTAGTTATGTTGTTTTCTTGCATTTAGTGAGTTAATTACTATGTATTTCAGTCTTTTAAGTTATTTTCGTATGTTTTTAGGTCCTAATGGCAAAAGGAGCAAGAAAGTGCATTTAAGGCTATTTGGAGCATTTTTGGGCATGGATTGAATAGCTTAACCATGGAGTAAAGAGGATGGACGAAATTGAAGTCAAGAAGGACTAGGAAAGGCTACAAATCTGGTGGAGGAAGTCCTAAAGCAAAGAAGATAAGGAAATAGCAAGAAACAAGGAACCTTATCCAACCTTATCCTATCCTATCCAACCTTATCCTTTCCTAACCTTATCTTATCCTATCCTATCCTATCCAAATCAGGTTTAGGAATTGCAATCCTTCTCCTACTCTTATATCACATGTTCATGTCCCTTTAGGGTTAGGAATCTTCCTTAAACACTTCTTCTAGAACACCTTATCCTATCCCTACATGTGTGCCGCACCTAACCTTCTAGAAATCCCTAAATCCATGTTGTGCACTACCTATCCCAATCCCCTTTGGTTTTTGCCTTGAATTAACCCTTTTTCAATGGGATTGTGCAATCCTTTTCCTTCACTAAGTATGCCAAATTAGCCTATATAAACAGCCCTTGCCGCACCATTAAATCACCACCCCTTCACACAACATTCATTCATTCATTGAGAAATCCACCCTTTGCCGCAACCTTGCAACCAACCTTCCATCATTCCCCTACTTCCAAACCTCCATCCCAACCTCCATACACCACAACCAACCCTTGCCGCACCACCACACCTGCCTAAATCCATCCAAAACCCAGAAAATCATCCACAAAACCACCTTAGACCTTGTGCCATGACTTAGCAAGGAAGAGGAGAAGGAAGACCAAGCCTTGGGCGTTTGTGCATTCGAGTTAGAGTGTTGGACGTTTTTAGGTGTAATCTATCTTTTATTTTTAATGTTTAATTCTATGTTGCTTTGTTTTGTCATGAACAAGAGAGGCTAAACTCGTTTTAGCCTAGGGATGCTTTGAAACCATGATTACGTTTATAATATGAGTTGATAAATTCCAGTTGTGATTTCATAAATTGTGAATGCAATTTACTTAACCGTTTGATGGATAACTTATTCTTGTATGTTTATTAGGGAGACCTACTTAATTTGCATGCTTGAATTTGGTGCTAGAATATAAGGGTGTTTCACATAATCGTCACAAACTTATGTTCACAAGTAGTTAAGGTTGTTTTCACAATCATGTTAAGTAAATTCCTAGCATGCGTATCATGATGTCATAGTTACAAGTGCTTTGTCAATACTTATGATTTCTATTGAACGTAATGATCTTTGACCGTATCTCTATTATGATGTCATGTAGGGGACTTTTGAAGAATGCTTTGGGTTGTCGTATGATGTCATCCAATCCACTAACTTAAGGGAAATCTGAGGGTTAATTAGTGATGTCACGGTTAATCTGGGGTGTTGAGGTTCATGGTTTATCGGAAAAGCAACTGGAAATCAATTTGTGTTTGAATGTATCATGTGTGGAGAAGTATCCCTTGGCTATCCCATCATCCATTGGTTTTTCTCAAATTCGTCCAAAATCTGTTTTAAAGTTTTAAGTTACTTGTTTTCTTTTAAATTCGTCCAAAATCAAAACCCCTTTTCTTACTTTGTCCAAATCTGTCCAAAGGAGTCTTTTTGAGTCTTTAGAGTCAAAACTAAGTGTATTTTCGTCCAAATTAAGTCCTAAAGTCTAAATTGAGTCTTTTTGGTTGTTTTGAGTTGTTTTGAGTCTTTAAAGTTTGTTTTGAGTCATACAAGTTAGTAAGAGTCTTGTGAGTTTATTTAAAGTGTTTTGAAGCATATTTTCACATCTTTGAGTCAATATTCATTAGATTAGCAATCCCTCCTAATCCTCGGCCTAGAACGATCCCTACTTATATCTATACTACAATTGTCAAAAAGAGGGTTTAATTTGAGTGCTATCTTATTTCAAATCAAATTTTTGGCGCCGTTGCCGGGGATTAGCAACTTTGCTAATCTCCCGTTGTTTCTTTTTGTTTCTTTTTCATATCTTTTTTATTTTAGCCACTGACCTTATTTCTTTTCTTGTTTGTAGGTACTAGTTTATGACTCGAAGTTCTCAACCTATAAGTGCAAACATCTTGGATTTTGACGACGATTTTGAGCGCACTTTGAGAAAGAAGAAGAAGAACCCAGAACTTCACCCATCAAGTTCTAGTTCGGCTTCCAACCTTGAGGAGGAAGAAGAGCCCACGGCAAGGGAGGAAGAAGAGGTCCAAACCATGGCAGCGGACAACCGTACAATCAAGGAGCTTTCCGCTTCGGGAATGGACAAGGCCGCACCCTTATGCATCCAATACCCAAGGGCGGCTCAAGACAAAACCGATGAATTTGAATTGAAGTCAAGTTTGTTGCACCACATTCCGAAGTTCCATGGAGGATCCCAACAAGCATTTGAAAGAGTTCGAGGTGGTATGTTTGAGCATGACTCCAATCAACGTTGATGGTAGTATTTTGAAGATGAAGGCTTTCCCGTTCTCACTATTGGAGAAAGCCAAAGATTGGTTATACGAGTTAGCACCCGGAACGGTCACTTCTTGGGAGAGCATGAAGAGGGCGTTTCTTGAAAAGTTCTTTCCTACTTCAAGAGTCATTCTCTTGAGAAAGAAGATTAGCGGAATTCAACAAAGTCAAGGGGAGTCTTTTCCAACATACTATGAGCGTTTCAAAACCCTTGTTGCATCATGTCCTCAACATCAAATGAAGGAGGAGCTTCTACTTCAATACTTCTATGAAGGTCTTCTTCCCATTGAAAGGCAAATGCTTGATGCTTCGGCGGGAGGAGCGTTGGTCGATAAAACCCCTATAGCAGCCAAGAACCTCATTGTGAACTGGGCTCTCAATGCACAACAATACGAAGGAATTGGGCAAAGGAATGAAGGAATGAAGATTAGCTAATTGAGTTTGACAATTCCTTCGTATTGTTGTGCATTGAGAGCCCAAGGAATGAAGATCCTAATGTGAAATATTAGCCCCTATAGCTAATCTTACTTCTCTTATGTCTCAGATGGCCGAAGGAATGAAGATCCTAATGTGAAATATTCTAACACTCAAATTAAAACCCTCTTTTTGACAATTGTAGTATAGATATAAGTAGGGATTGTTCTAGGCCGGGGATTAGGAGGGATTGCTAATCTAATGAAAACTGACTCAAAGATACAAAAATATGCTTAAAAACACTTAAATAAACTAAACTTATATGACTCAAAACAAACTCAAAAGACTCAAAACAACACAAAACAATAAAAAAGACTCAAACTAGACTCTAGGACTTACTTTGGACTTTGACTCAAAACACTTAAAAACACACAATAGCTCAGATTCTAACCTAATTGACACTTAAAACAAAGGGGGGTTTTGGTTTTGACGAATTTGAATGAAAACAAAACAGAAACTAAACTAGACAAAGTTATGAACGAATTTGGGGAATATGAATGGGTGATTAGCTAGCTAGAGGGTTCTTCTCCACACATGACACACTTGCATACAAATTGATTTCCAGTTGCTTTTCGATAAACCATGAACCTCAACACCCCAGATTAACCGTGACATCACTAATTAACCCTTAGATTTTCCTTAAGTTATTGGATTGGATGACATCATACGACAACCCAAAGCATTCTTCAAAAGTCCCCTACATGACATCATAATAGAGATACAATCAAAGATCATTACGTTCTATGAAAATCATAAGTATTGACAAAGCACTTGTAACTATGACATCATGATACTCATGCTAGGAATTTACTTAACATGATTGTGAAAACAACCTTAACTACTTGTGAATATAAGTTTGTAACGATTATGTGAAACTCCCTTATATTCTAGCCCCAAATACATGCATGCAAACTAAGTGTGCACCCTTAATCAACAAACAAGAATAAGTTATCCATCAAACGGTTAAGTAAATTGCATTCACAATTTATGAAATAACAACTGGAATTAATCAATTCATATTGCAAATATAATCATGGTTTCAAAGTCTCCCCTAGCTAAAACAAGTTTAGCTCCTCATGTTTACAACAAAACAAAGAGAATATAAATTAAACATTGAAAACAAAGATAGAATACACCTAGAAACACTCCAGGTGGCTCCTCCTTCCTTCCTTGCTGCCAACAATGGGGATTTGTGTGAATTTAGGCTATTGAGGTGTGGTGGATGGTGTGGTGTGAATTTGTGGTAGAGGGTGGTGGTTTTTGAGTGTTGTGGCATCAAGTATTTATAGGGCGAAGGGGAGGTTTGGGCTGAAAAGGAGAGGAATTAGGACTCCAAATCACCAAAGAACAAGGATACTTTCAATTAGATTCCAAGGAGGACAAGGAATGGTCCTTGTGGCAGATACTAGAACTTCTAGAAGGGTTACATGTGGCATAAACTTAATGCACGAAAATAGGGCTTCTACAACTTGATATTTAGGTGATTTAAAGTGAAAAGGAGTCTTCTTTGAAGTTGGAATTAAGGTAGGAAAAGATTAGGATAGGATAAGATAAGATAAGGTTGGATAAGGTTTGGATAAGATAAGGAAATTTGGATAAGGTTCCTTATTTCTTGCTCTTTCCTTATCTTCTTTGCATTGGGACTTCTTTCTCCAGATTTTTAGCCTTTCCTAGCTTCTCTTGACTTCAATTTCGTCTATCCACATTGCTCCATAGTTAAGCTATCCAATCCATGCCCAAAACTGCTCCAAATAGCCTCAAAATGCACTTTCTTGCTCCTTTTGCCATTAGGACCTAAAAACATACGAAAATAGTTTAAAAGACTAAAATAGATAGTAATTAAGTAACTAAATGCAAGGAAACAACATAACTAAGTAGCATAAATATGCTCCTATCAGATCCAAGGTTCAATTGTATGTGGCGTATGTTCTATTCAAGGACATCCTTCGGAAAAATGCCCTCAATTGATTGAGAATGAGGGGTGGGAAAGTGCAAACGCCATTGGATTTCCAAGCCAAAATCAGCCAAGGAATGATCCATATTCCAATACATACAATCCGGGATGGAGAGACCATCCAAACTTCAAGTGGAGGGAGCCTCAACAACCTCACCAACAAGGACGCTTTAGGCAGCAACCCCCGGGGTTTTACAGCAAAACCCACGGCCAAGATTCAAACCAACCCCAATCTGCCCAAAACCATCAAGGTACATCCCTAGAAAATGCTGCAATTCTTAAGTTACTTACCAATTTGTCTCAGGGGCAAGAAAATCAAAACAAAAGGGTGGACCAATTAGAGAAGCAAATGGGGCAGATTGCGGAGTTTGTAGGGCAATTCCGAGACCAAGGCAAGCTCCCAAGCTCAACCATTGTCAATCCAAATGGAGGGTTCGAATCTGCCAAAGCAATCACTTTGAGGAGTGGAAAAGAGGTTGGCACTACAAGTCCTAATGAAGACGAGACGTTGCAACATGAAGAGGAGGCTGCAAGCAAGCCCACGGCAAGGACACAATCCCCTTTGCCGCAAGCACCTAAGGACACTACTTCATATAATGCATCCCATTCGGCCACCAAAGGTAAGTTGGGTTCAAATTCGATTAATTCTAACCCCGTTCCACCCGATGTTCCTTTTCCTCACAGATTTTTGCAAACAAAGAAGGAGGAGCATGAGAAAGACATTCTTGAGACGTTTAGGAAAGTTCAAGTCAATATCCCGCTCCTAGATGCCATAAAGCAAGTGCCCAAATACGCTAAGTTCTTGAAGGAATTATGCACTACAAGGAAGAGGGCTTCAAATAAAGAGGTAGTGAGGGTAAGTGAAAACGTTTCCGCTATTTTACAAAGAAAGATACCACCAAAGTGCAAAGATCCAGGTAGCTTTACAATTCCTTGTAATATTGGCCAAACTAAGTTCGAACATGCTATGTTAGACTTAGGAGCTTCAATTAACGTTATGCCATACTCTATTTATGCTTCAATGAACCTTGGTGAATTGAAACATGATGGCGTGATTATTCAGTTGGCCGATATATCTAATGCCTACCCAAAGGGCGTATTGGAAGATGTCTTAGTGTAGGTGAATAATTTGATCTTTCCGGCGGATTTCTACGTTCTTGAAATGGAAGAAACCACCCATGCTCCATCCTTGCCGCTTCTTCTTGGGAGGCCATTCATGAAGACGGCCCGAACTAAGATAGACGTGTTCAAAGGCACTTTAACAATGGAATTTGATGGGGAAGTGATTGATTTTAATATTTCTGAAACTATGAGATTTCCTAATGATGATCACTCATGTTTCTCTATTGATATTCTTGATTCTTTGGCGCAGGCACACCTTGATCAATTACATGGAGATGCACTTGAAACAATCATTACAAATGGCATAGAATTGAAGGATCACATGGCGGCCACCATAGCAACCCACGACACATAAGTGAAATCCCATGCCGTGGCCTTTAATGAGGAAATGATTGAGACTGTGGCAGCCCTAGAGTCATTGCCACGGCTCCAAGGTAAGTTCCCTAGTCCAATCTCAATTCCAATTTCAACTAACAAGTTGCTTCCTTCTATAGAACAACCACCTACCCTTGAGCTTAAACCGTTGCCAAATCACTTGAAGTACGTGTTCTTGGGCGAGCAAGACACATTGCCCGTCATTATAGCATCATCACTTACGGCACAAGAGGAGGAGAAATTGGTGAGGGTTCTCAAAGAGCACAAGACGGCCATTGGGTGGACTTTGGCCGATATCAAGGGCATAAGTCCTACCACGTGCATGCATCGAATTCTCATGGAAGAAGGCGCCAAACCATCAAGGGAAGCCCAACGTCGACTCAACCCACCAATGATGGAAGTAGTGAAGAAGGAAATCATCAAATTGCTTGATTGTGGCGTCATCTATCCTATCTCGGATAGTTGTTGGGTTTCACCGGTCCAAGTAGTTCCCAAGAAGTCCGGAGTCACGGTGGTGAAAAATGAGGAAGATGAACTTGTGCCTACACGCATTCAAACCCGTTGGAGGGTGTGCATTGACTATAGAAAGCTAGATACCGCAACCAGGAAAGATCACTTCCCTTTGCCATTCATCGATCAAATGCTTGAAAGGTTAGCCGGTCATTCTTTTTATTGCTTTCTTGATGGTTATTCGGGTTATAATCAAATTGTCATAGCGCCGGATGATCAAGAAAAGACCACCTTTACTTGTCCATTTGGTACTTTTGCATATCGTCGTATGCCATTTGGTTTATGCAATGCACCGGCCACTTTCCAACGATGCATGGTAAGTATATTCTCGGATTATGTTGAGAAGATAATTGAAGTGTTTATGGACAATTTTAGTGTTTTTGGGGACTCATTTGATGATTGCTTGCATAATCTTACTTTAATCTTGAAAAGATGCATGGAAACTAACCTTGTTTTGAATTGGGAAAAATGTCATTTTATGGTTAAACAAGGCATAGTTTTGGGTCATATCATCTTTGAAAAAGGAATTGAAGTTGATAAGTCTAAAATAGATCTTGTACGTTACTTACCCTCTCCTACTTCGGTTAGAGAGGTTCGTTCTTTTCTTGGCCATGCAGGATTCTATAGGCGATTTATCAAGGATTTCTCCAAGATTGCACAACCCCTATGCCGTCTCCTACAAAAAGAAGTGGTGTTTGAGTTCAACGAGGAGTGTGAGAAGTCATTCAAGCATCTCAAAGACATGCTTACCACGGCACCCATCATCATTCCACCAGATTGGACGTTGCCTTTTGAGCTAATGTGTGATGCATCCGATTATGCAATAGGGGCTATTTTGGGCCAAAGGAAGAACAAGCAGCCACACGTCATATATTATGCTTCCCGGACCTTAAATGATGCTCAATTAAACTACTCTACCACTGAAAAAGAACTTCTTGCCATTGTGTTTGCTTTAGATAAGTTTCGTTCATATTTACTTGGCACTAAAGTGATTGTATATTCTGACCATACAGCTCTAAGGTACTTATTCACCAAAAAGGAGGCCAAACCAAGGCTAATTCGATGGATACTTCTTCTCCAAGAGTTTGACATTGAAATTCGAGACAAGAAAGGGAGTGAGAACGTGGTTGCTGATCATCTAAGTCGTTTGGTGTGCAATGAGGACTCTTTACCCATCCAAGAGACATTCCCTAATGAGCAATTGCTGTCCATTAAGGTATGTGAACCTTGGTATGCCGATTTGGTCAATTTTTTGGTGTCAAAACGTGTTCCAAGTACCCTAGCTAGGCACCAACGTGATAAATTAAGGAAAGAGGCACGGTTTTATGTATGGGATGACCCATATTTGTGGAAGTTTTGTGCAGATCAGATTGTGCGTCGTTGTGTGCATGATTGTGAGTTTAATTCGATTCTAACATTTTGTCACACTTATGCATGTGGTGGACATTTTGGCACATAACGCACTGCCCTTAAAGTGTTAGAATGTGGTTTTTATTGGCCTACAATCTTTAAAGACGCTAGAACTTTTTGTTTAACTTGTGATCGTTGTCAACGAATGGGAAATATAGGAGCAAAGGACCAAATGCCGCAAACACCCATCTTTAATGTTGAAATTTTTGATGTTTGGGGCATTGATTTCATGGGCCCTTTCCCATCTTCGTTTGGTTTTACTTATATGTTGCTTGCGGTGGATTATGTCTCAAAATGGGTGGAAGCCAAGGCCACCCGTACTAATGATTCTAGAGTTGTTGCAGATTTTATAAAGACTAACATTTTTGCTAGATTTGGGATGCCTCGAGTACTTATTAGTGATGGAGGGTCTCACTTTTGCAATCGTACCATTGAAGCACTACTCAAGAAGTATCAAGTCACACATAAGGTTTCAACACCTTACCATCCCCAAACTAATGGCCAAGCCGAGGTGTCCAATAGAGAAATCAAGCAAATCTTAGAGAAAACCGTTGGACCAACAAGAAAAGATTGGAGCGTGCGTTTGGAGGATGCATTATGGGCTTATAGGACAGCTTACAAGACACCCATACGCATGTCCCCTTTTCGGCTAGTGTATGGTAAGTGATAGGAGCATATTTAGGCGACTTACTTAGCTTGTTTTCATGCATTTATGTTGTTAATTCATAGTTGTTTTAGTATTTTAAGCCATTTTCGTTTGTTTTTAGGTTCTAATGGCAAAGGGAGCAATAAAGTGCATTTTGAGGCTATTTGGAGCATTTTTGGGCATGGATTGGATAGCTTAACATAGGAGCAAAGAGGATGGACGAAATTGAACACAAAAAGAGCTAGGAAAGGCTACAAATCTGGTGGAAGAAGTTCTACTCCAATGAAGATAAGGAAGAAGCAAGAAACAAGGAACCTTATCCAACCTTATCCAAACCTTATCTTATCCTATCCTAGAAACCTTATCCTATCCTATCTCTAACATTATCCTATTCTCTCCTATCCAAATCAGGTTAGGACTTATTCCTAGCTAATAATAGGGAATTAACTACACATTTAAGCACATAATTCAGTTTCTAGAAGCCTTATCCACTCAATTGCCGCAAGAACTCCATTCCTTGTACGTTTAGGAATTGCAATCCTTTTCCTACACAAATATCATGTATCCTTGACCCTTTAGGTTTAGGAATCTGCCCTAAACCTTCCCTTCTAGAAACATCATCTCAGCCCTATTCATGTGCCGCACCAAAACCTTCTAGAATCCCTAAATCCTAGCCGAATTCCCTATTCCAAATCCCACTTGATTTCTGCCTTGAGTTAACCTTTTTCCAATGGGATTAGGCAATCCTTTTCCTACACTAAGTGTGCCAAACTAGCCTATATAAACAGCCTTGCCGCACCATTTAGTTCACCACCCCTTCACACAACATTCATACACTCCTTCAGAAATCAACCTTTTGTTGTGACCTTGCACCCACCCATTGATAGGAGCATATTTATGCGACTTAATTGGCTTATTCTCGTGCATTTACGTTGTGTTTCCTTAGTTATTTTAGTCCTTTATGCTTCTTTGTTGTGTTTTCAGGTTCTAAGGGCTAAAGGAGCAAAGAAGTGCATTTTGGAGCCTTTTGGAGTACTTTTGGGCTAGGATTGGATAGCTTATGCTTGGAGCCAAGGTGTTGGACGAAATTGAAGTTCAAGTGAACCTAGAATCGAAGGAAGAAGGTGGAATCAAGAAATGGAAACCAGTTTCCATTATGGGGAGTTTCTATTCTTGAAAGGTTTCCAATTATGCAAGTTTCTAAATAATGTGGTTGCCTAAATCACATGTACTAGAAGCCCTAGACATGTGCCGCACCTTACCTTCCTCTTCTCTCCCAAAATCTGCAAGATTATGTCACAATCCCTTTCTTAAAAGCCTTAGCTGAACCTATACATTCCTTTTCTCCCAAAATCTGCAAGTTTTGCACTTTCCCCTTCTTTTCCTCCCTTGTGCCGCAAGACTTAGCCTTTTTCCCCTAATTCCTGATTTCAATTACCTATTCTAAAGGGATTTAACTTAATTCCTGATTCTTAGAATTGATTTAGGGAATTAAACACTTACTTACTTCATGCAAGCCTTGCCGTGTACTTCCTTTGACCCTTCCTCTTCCTTGCCGTGCAAGGGGGAGGATTCTTTCCTATTTCTAGAGTCTTTGACTTAATTTCTGATTACCTAAATAACCTAGGGTTTTAATTCCTGAAATCCTATTAATAAACCTCCTTGTTGCAGCCACAAGACATTCATCCATTCACCATTCACGCCAGAAAATCATCCCTTCCCTCTAACACATCCATACTTCACCATTCTCCATATTTTCTGCCCAAAACCAACCCTTGCCGTCCCCTACATCCATCCTAAACCTAAATCCATCATTCTACATCATCCATAACCCCCTAAACTCACAATAACCTCTTGTACCGCAGCAATTAGGAGAGGAATGAGGCCTTGAATGTTTCATGCTCGCAGATTGGAGTGTTCTTAGGTGTACTTCGTTCTTGTTTTCAATGTTTACTTTGTTATTACTTTCTGAGTTTGCTGTAATCATGAGTGGCTAAACCCCTAATTAGTTAGGGGAAAGTTTGAAGCCATGAACATGTTTGAAATATGAATTGATTTCTTCCAATTGTGATTTGTTAAGTTATGATTGCAATTCAATTATCTGTTTATTAAAAACTTGTTCTTGTATGTTGATTAAGGATGCATACTTTGTTTTCATGCATGAACTGGACGCTAGTTTATAAACGAGTTTCACCTAATCGTTACAAGTTTATGAACATGAGTAGTGAAGGTTGCTAGTCACAACCGCGTTAATTGAATTCTTGGCAAGAGTATCATGCATTCATAGTTACAATTGCCTCGTCAACACTTATGATTCTCATAGAGCATAATGATCTCTCACTGTATCTCTTCTATGCATTCATGTTGAGGACCGTTGAAGAATACTTTGAATTGTCGCATGCATCATCCAATTCAATGACATAAGGAAATCTGAAGGTTAATTAGTGCATCACGGTTAACTTCGGGTGTTGAGCATCATAGTTAGTGAAAAGCAATTGGAAAATCGATTCATATACAAATATGTCATGTGTGGAGAATGGACCTCTAACTAATCCATCCATCATCTGGTTTCACAAATTCGTTTTACAATCTGCCTAGTTTTATAATTTGTTTTGTTATTTCAATTTTCGTCAAATCAAAACCCCCCTTTACTTTCTTGTTCTATAGTGTTTAGAATCTGTTTAGTTTGTGTTTTAAAGTGTTTTGAATCAACCTATAATCTTAAATTCGTCAAAAATTGTGCTTAAGGTCAGAAACTGCCTAGTTAGTGTTTTTAGGCAGTTTTGAGTCTTTTGAACCTGTTTTGAGTCCTTTGAGTCCTTGTGAACGTTTTTAACTTTGTTTTTATGTTTTTGAGTCAGTTTAGAGGTTTTAGCAAGCCCTCCTAATCCCCGGTCCTGAACGATCCCTACTTGCATCCTTACTACAATTTGACAACAAGAGGGTTAATTTGTGTGCTTAACCATTTTCGCATCACCCATCCATCATTCCCCTACTTCCATACATCCATCCCAACCTCCATACACCACCATCAACCCTTGCCGCACCACCATACATACCTAAATCCATCCAAAACCCAGAAAATCATCCACAAACCCACCATAGACCTTGTGCTGTGACTTAGCAAGGAGGAGGAGAAGGAAGACCAAGCCTTGGGCGTTTGTGCATTCAAGTTGGAGTGTTGGAAGTTTTTAGGTGTAATCTATCTTTTATTTTCAATGTTTAAATCTATATTGCTTTGTTTTGTCATGAACATGAGAGGCTAAACTCGTTTTAGCCTAGGGATGCTTTGAAACCATGATTACATTTATAATATGAGTTGATTAAGTCTAGTTGTGATTTCATAAGTCATGAACGCAATTTGCTTAACCGTTTGATGGATAACTTATTCTTGTATGTTTATTAGGGAGGCCTACTTAATTTGCATGCTTGAATTTGGGGCTAGAATATAAGAGTGTTTCACATAATCGTTACAAACTTATATTCACAAGTAGTTAAGGTTGTTTTCACAATCATGTTAAGTAAATTCCTAGCATGCGTATCATGATGTCATAGTTACAAGTGCTTTGTCAATACTTATGATTTCCATTGGACGTAATGATCTTTGACCGTATCTCTATTATGATGTCATGTAGGGGACGTTTTGAAGAATGCTTTGGGTTGTCGTATGATATCATCCAATCCACTAACTTAAGGGAAATCTAAGGGTTAATTAGTCATGTCACGGTTAATCTGGGGTGTTGAGGTTCATGGTTTATCGGAAAAGCAACTGGAAATCAATTTATGTTAGAAAGTATCATGTGTGGAGAAGTATCCCTTGGCTATCCCATCATCCATTAGTTTTTCTAAAATTCGTCCAAAATCTGTTTTAGAGTTTTAAGTTACTTGTTTTCTTTTAAATTCGTCCAAAATCAAAACCCCCTTTCTTATTTGTTCCAAATCTGTCCAAAAGAGTCTTTTTGAGTCTTTAGAGTCAAAACCAAGTGTATTTTCGTCCAAATTAAGTCCTAGAGTCTAAATTGTGTCTTTTTAGTTGTTTTAAGTTGTTTTGAGTCTTTAAAAGTTTGTTTTTGGTCATATTAGTTAGTAAGAGTCTTGTGAAGTCATTTAAAGTGTCTTAAAACATATTTTCACATCTTTGAGTCAATTTTCATTAGATTAGCAATCCCTCCTAATCCCCGGCCTAGAACGATCCTTACTTATATCTATACTACAATTGTCAAAAAGAGGGTTTAATTTGAGTGCTATCTTATTTCACATCAGTAAGCCTTGTCATCTCCCCGTGGAGTTAGAACACAAGGCTCATTGGGCAATCAAGACCTTCAATATGGACCTAGATGCGGCTGGAATGCATAGGAAGTTGCAATTGAACGAACTTGAGGAGCTTAGGCATGAAGCATATGAGAATGCTTGCATTTACAAGGAAAAGACCAAAGCTTTCCATGACAAGATGATCCGAAGCAAAACATTCTCCCTTGGGCAAAAAGTTTTACTTTTTAATTCCCGCCTTCTTTTATTTCCTGGTAAGTTACGTTCTAAGTGGATTGGACCTTTTGTTGTTACTAATGTTTTTCCACATGGCGCAGTTCAAATCCAAAGCTTGAGGAATGGCCAAGAATTCAAGGTGAATGGGCATCGTTTGAAGCCCTATTATGCAAATGTTGAATGGCAAGTTGTGGAGGACATCACCCTCCATGCCGTGGGCTCCAAGTGAGGATAAGAAGAATGTTCGTCCGGCTGCACGACGTTAAAGCAAGCGCTTCTTGGGAGGCAACCCATGCATTCAACGAGAGAGGATGTGGGCAATTCACCAATTCATGCTACAAAATCAGATTTGCGTTCCTCAATCTCTATCTCTTTATTATTTCTATTTTGTCATGTTAGTTTGCTTATATTGTTTGTTTGGATGTGAGTCTTTGTGTGACACATTGAGGACAATGTTTGATTTAAGTGTGGGGGGGTAAACAAATTGCTTTTGCATGATGTTACATGATTTTCGTGGGATTTTATCACCTATCACTTATAATGTTGTTTCTCACTGTTTTGAAGTGTTTTTAGAGTGTTTTGAAGTGTTTTTATGTCTTTTGATCAGAAAATCCGAAAATTTACAAAAAAATTACAAAACAGTTTTGAAAAACCCAAAAAGAGTTGTTTTTAAGTTGTTTTTGTGTGTTTGTTTGTGTCTTAGGTCACCTTCCAACACAATGATGAGGATTTGGTTTTTAATTGCATGACTATTAAAGAATGTTGTAAACATGGCTGGAAGTTGATTTATGCCTTGATTTATGCTTGGTTATGGTTATAGCTTATGAATTCACATGTAATTACAAAGCGAAAATCAGTTTTTGCAACATGCTTGAAGGAAGGAACTCAAACTAACGCTACATCCTTGAGAGACTTGAGCCTATAACGTTCTTTGGAGAGTATAATCTGTGATTTCTTGTTTTCTAAAGTCGTTGCATGATCTCATCATTCTTTGCTTGGTTGCTATTTAGAATGCATTTCATTATAGTTCCAAATACTAGAACTCATGCCCATTTCATTCAAAGCATGATATTGGTTGCATAACATACAATAAGATGAAGTTGTTAGTCAAGCCAAAGCCAAAAAGCCTATCCCTTTTCATATGTCTTGTAGGATTAACCCTTTTGAGCCTTGTCAAGCCTATTTTCTTTGTTAGCCACATTATCCTTACCTAGCCTAGATTAGGACTTTCCATACCTTTGTTCTTAAAGGATAGTGAAGCACGACTTAGATTGAACTCCTTTGGTTAATTTATGGCGGAAAATGAGTGTGGGGGAAGATGAAAGGGTACGAAAAAAAAAAAAAAAAAAAAAAAAAGAAAAATTCGTGGAAAAATCAAAAGAAAATAGAAAAGTGTTGAAAAGAAGGAAAAAGAGTTGAAAAATAAGTGAGAATGAACTCACAAGTGTTGGTTATTGAAGGAAGGGTCCAAAAAAGTAAATTTGACCCTAAGTGTTGCATGAATCTTCCCTTGTGTGTAAAAGTTGATTTCTGCCATTAAAAGTGAGTTTAAGTGTCAAATTCATTACTTTGCTTCCTATTGCTTTAAGAACCTTTGTTATCCTTTGCCTTTCCTTGTTAACCATTACCCCTTAGCCCCGTTACAACCCTCAACTTCTATCTTGATGTTATGTGTTCAATATGTGGAGTTTGAATTTGGTATGAGCATATGGAATCACTGGTTCTCGTTCTAAGTAGTAGCATTCCATTCATGAGATCATATTCATGTCATTGTTGTAAATCCAGAAAATGCTTTCTTTGATATAACATATGTGAGTGTTAGTCTTCGTATCTACATCAATCTTCTCACATATACCTAGTGTAGGGTGTGAAGTTAGAAAATCTGTGTGAAAATAGAGTGCATTCTAGTGAGGAATTGAGGGAATTCTCTAAGGCATGTTACTACATTCGAAACATTGTTTTAATTGATTATTTGTGAACTAATAAGTAGTAACTATGATTAAGTGTTTGTTGAAGTGTAAAGAAAGCTAAAAACCGTGGGAATGATGTTCTTTAATGTGTCATGTTCATTGGAAATCCCTGAGGTACATGTTGGAAGGTCTAGAATGTGTTTTGTTTGTTTTGTTTATTTAGTTTTGCTCGAGGACTAGCAAAAGCTAAGTGTGGGGGAGTTTGATAGGAGCAAATTTATGCTACTTAGTTATGTTGTTTTCTTGCATTTAGTGAGTTAATTACTATGTATTTCAGTCTTTTAAGTTATTTTCGTATGTTTTTAGGTCCTAATGGCAAAAGGAGCAAGAAAGTGCATTTTAAGGCTATTTGGAGCATTTTTGGGCATGGATTGAATAACTTAACCATGGAGTAAAGAGGATGGACGAAATTGAAGTCAAGAAGGAATAGGAAAGGCTACAAATCTGGTGGAGGAAGTCCTAAAGCAAAGAAGATAAGGAAATAGCAAGAAACAAGGAACCTTATCCAACCTTATCCTTTCCTAACCTTATCTTATCCTATCCTATCCTATCCTATCCAAATCAGGTTTAGGAATTGCAATCCTTCTCCTACTCTTATATCACATGTTCATGTCCCTTTAGGGTTAGGAATCTGCCTTAAACACTTCTTCTAGAACACCTTATCCTATCCCTACATGTGTGCCGCACCTAACCTTCTAGAAATCCCTAAATCCATGCCGTGCACTACCTATCCCAATCCCCTTTGGTTTCTGCCTTGAATTAACCCTTTTTCAATGGGATTGTGCAATCCTTCTCCTTCACTAGGTATGCCAAATTAGCCTATATAAACAGCCCTTGCCGCACCATTTAATCACCACGCCTTCACACAACATTCAATCATTCATTCAGAAATCCACCCTTTGCCGCAACCTTGCAACCAACCTTCCATCATTCCCCTACTTCCAAACCTTCATCCCAACCTCCATACACCACCACCAACCCTTGCCGCACCACACCTGCCTAAATCCATCCAAAACCCAGAAAATCATCCACAAAACCACCTTAGACCTTATGCCGTGACTTAGCAAGGATGAGGAGAAGGAAGACCAAGCCTTGGGCGTTTGTGCATTCGAGTTAGAGTGTTGGACGTTTTTAGGTATAATCTATCTTTTATTTTTAATGTTTAATTCTATGTTGCTTTGTTTTGTCATGAACATGAGAGGCTAAACTCGTTTTAGCCTAGGGATGCTTTGAAACCATGATTACGTTTATAATATGAGTTGATAAATTCCAGTTGTGATTTCATAAATTGTGAATGCAATTTACTTAACCGTTTGATGGATAACTTATTCTTGTATGTTTCTTGGGGAGGCCTACTTAATTTGCATGCTTGAATTTGGTACTAGAATATAAGGGTGTTTCACATAATCGTCACAAACTTATGTTCACAAGTAGTTAAGGTTGTTTTCACAATCATGTTAAGTAAATTCCTAGCATGCGTATCATGATGTCATAGTTACAAGTGCTTTGTCAATACTTATGATTTCTATTGAACGTAAAGATCTTTGACTGTATCTCTATTATGATGTCATGTAGGGGACTTTTGAAGAATGCTTTGGGTTGTCGTATGATGTCATCCAATCCACTAACTTAAGGGAAATATGAGGGTTAATTAGTGATGTCACGGTTAATCTGGGGTGTTGAGGTTCATGGTTTATCGGAAAAGCCACTGGAAATCAATTTATGTTTGAATGCATCATGTGTGGAGAAGTATCCCTTGGCTATCCCATCATCCATTGGTTTTTCTCAAATTCGTCCAAAATCTGTTTTAAAGTTTTAAGTTACTTGTTTTCTTTTAAATTCGTCCAAAATCAAAACCCCTTTTCTTACTTTGTCCAAATCTGTCCAAAGGAGTCTTTTTGAGTCTTTAGAGTCAAAACTAAGTGTATTTTCGTCCAAATTAAGTCCTAAAGTCTAAATTGAGTCTTTTTGGTTGTTTTGAGTTGTTTTGAGTCTTTAAAGTTTGTTTTGAGTCATACAAGTTAGTAAGAGTCTTGTGAGTTTATTTAAAGTGTTTTAAAGCATATTTTCACATCTTTGAGTCAATATTCATTAGATTAGCAATCCCTCCTAATCCCCGGCCTAGAACGATCCCTACTTATATCTATACTACAATTGTCAAAAAGAGGGTTTAATTTGAGTGCTATCTTATTTCACATCAGTAACTATTAGGTGAAACTCCCTTATATTCTAGCATCATATTCATGCATGAAAACTAAGCGTGCACTCTCAATAAACATACACGAATAAGTTATCAATCAAGCAGTTAAACAAATTGAATCCACAACTCATGAAATTCCAACCAAAGGTAATCAATTTATATTGCAAGCATATACATGGTTTTGAATCACCCCCTAGCTAACTAGGGGTTTAGCCTCTCATGTTCACAGAAAGAGAAACAAAATTGAAATTAAACATAGAGAACAAAAGATTGATTACACCTAGAACGCCCAACGATTCCACTTTGAATTTCTGCGCGTTCAAGCTCCTCTTTCTTCTTCTCCTTGCTGCGGCACAGAGGTCTTAGGGTGATTTTGGATGTGATTTTGGTTTATGATGCGAAATATATAAGCACACAAATTAAAACCCTCTTTTCACAATTGTAGTATATGTATAAGTAGGGATCGTTCTAAACCGGGGATTAGGAGGGATTGCTAAATCACTTGAAAACTGACTCAAAAACATAAAACAAAGGTTAAAACACTAAACTAGACTCAAAGAATGCAAAACTAAACACTAAAACAAACCAAAAGATTCAAAACAGCAACAAAACACTCAAAACTGCCTTAAAAACACAATCTGGGCAGTTTTGAGCACCTACACTAATTTGGACGAATTTGGGTGATAAATTGAATCAAAACACTTAGGAACACAAACTAAGACACTTTCTAACTAAATTGAACACTAAAGTAAAGGGGGATTTAGTTTTGATGAAATTAAGCCAAAGTGCACAGATTGTAATAAAAACAGATTGTAAATACGAATTTGATGAAAATATGGATGGAATGCTAGCTAGAAGGTTCTTCTCCACACATGTCACACTTGCATACAAGATGATTTTCAGTTGGTCTTTCGATGAATCATGAAACTCAACACCCCGGGTTAATTAGGTTCGCTTAAATTAACCTTCAAGTTCTCCTTAAGTTAATGAATTGGATGGGACAGCGCATACAACAATTCAAAACATTCTCCAAAAGTCCTTTACGTGAAAAGCACAATAAAGATACAATCAAAGATCATTAAGCAACATGAAAACTATAAGTGTTGACGAGGCATTTGTTACTATGATGAGCATGAAACTAGTGCCAAGAATTCATTTAACGCGATCGTTTATAAGCGACCTCCACTACTTGTGAATATAAGTTTGTAACTATTGTTGTTCCTTCCTAGTGCTCAAATATGTTTAGTATAATGGCACAAGTAAGGGTGTCGAATCCACAGGGACCAATTGGACCTATACAACCACTTGTTCTGCAAGAACCCTATTAGAGAATAAAACTAATCAATTTAGACAGATTTGTTGTTGTAACTTGGAAGCACAAGAAAATGAAGTAAACACAAGAAAAGGGTAGCACCAAGGGAGGTGAAGCTAGGGATTCGATTTCACCATTGCTAAACCAATTCCATGTTTGTTAAGTCAGTTCATACTCAGCCAACTACCTATTTCTTGAGTTTGTTTCACTTAGATATAATCAACCATATGATGTGTGGATTTGATCAAATGTTCCTAATCTTGAACCTAATTGTGATGTGCAACTTCGGTTCCTAATCAAGAATGTATCATGCACAAGAAACTTTCATAAAACCAAAGGAAACACTCGGCAGGTTGTTTGCAAAACATTCCCTTCATTCATTCACATATCCACCAAGAATATGCATGATGTATGCTCTAATCTTGGCTAAACAACCTGTGGTTAATTCAAATGGTGATCAACTATTAAAATCAACACACAAAGTCACAATTAAATCAGAGAATGAAACAAGAAATAGATGGGTCAACTGGGCATTCTAACTTAACTACATGGCAATCTTGCGAGGCTACATCGAATCCCTAGAAAGAGATTAGTTACACTTCATGTTTACAGGATGTTTGACATAAAAATATACAACATGAGTGAACATAGAATTAAGGCAAAGGAACCCTTGAAGCAAAACTGATATCGAAATCCCTTAAGGGTGGCCTTCGGCGTTGGCTCTCCAAATGTGTTGTAGATAAAGGTGGAGAGGCTAGGGTTGAATGGTTTCTGCAAAATGGGAGAGAAAATGGACAGAGGTGGAACGGCTAGGGTGTGGGAATAATGGAATAAAACCGAGAAGAGGTCTCCTCTGGTGCCTAATTCGCTTGGTTTAAATAGGGGCTGGAAAGATGCATAAAAGGTAAGTGTTGATGGTGGTATAAAAGGCTAGAATCTGATTTAAAGGTATTTCTGAGAATGGCATTTGTTTTGAACTTTGTTTCCTTATTTTCCACCTCCAAATCAGGTTTTCACTACTTTTAAATATGGCTGAGAGGATGACAAACAAGGTAAGTGTTTAAGGTGAGTTAAATGGCTCAAATCTGATGTAAATGGTATTTCCACATATGGCATGTGTTTTGAGCGTTTTTTCCTTGTTTTCACAACTTGCAAATCAGGTTTACACCTTCTTGCCTTGTGTGGAACCACCAAATCTGACTCCAGCGTTTTTGCCTTGTTAAGAACCACCCAATATGGCCGAATTGCACCACTTCCCTTCCACATCTTTTCCTGAAATTCCAGCAGCCAAATTAGTCCTAGATTCCTCATTTGGACTCCAAATTAACTCCCCAGAATCCTCTCCACGTTTGGAATAATGCTCAGCTACCAAAAGAAGTGTTTTTACTTCATTTGCCTTCCAATTGATCCTATTACACACTTGGCTGCACACTAACACCAAATAATGTAAAATGCAACCAGTTTAATTCAAAAACATCACAAAGAAGCCAAAAATGGAAGATATAAATGCATGCAATATGTGAGTTATCAACTATTAGGTGAAACTCACTTATATTCTAGCATCATATTCATGCATGAAAACTAAGCGTGCACTCTCAATAAACATACACGAATAAGTTATCAATCAAGCAGTTAAACAAATTGAATCCACAACTCATGAAATTCCAACCAAAGGTAATCAATTCATATTGCAAGCATAAACATGGTTTTGAACCACCCTAGCTAACTAGGGATTTAGCCTCTCATGTTCACAGAAAGAGAAACAAAATTGAAATTAAACATAGAGAACAAAAGATTGATTACACCTAAAACGCCCAACAATTCCACGTTGAGTTTCTGCACGTCAAGCTCCTCTTTCTTCTTCTCCTTGCTGCGGCAGAAAGGGTTTAGGGGGTTTTTGGATGTTATTTTAGTTAAGGGATGGATTTAGGGTGGTAAAGGGTTGCGGCAAGGCTTATGGGTGGTGTATGGAGGTGTAGATGGATGATTTGAAGTGGCTGCAATGGTGGGAATGCTGCGACAGAGAGTGGGAAGTGGCTAGAATGGATGGGAGTTGCGGCAAAGAGGTTTTAGGGTTGATGGTGGCTGCGGCTGAAAAGGGGAATGTCGAATGAATGATTAAAAGAGAATCCCTAGGGTGCGGCTAAACTTAGAATATATAGGGTTTCAGAAATTAAAACCCTAGCTTAATTTTATTAACTAAAATTAAGTCAATGGCTGCTAGAATTAGGAAATCAAATCAGAAATGAAAAAGGGATTGGCTGCAAGGTGCGGCTAGGGTTTTATTTAGAGAGGGGCATGTGTTTAAGTGCATAAAATGGGACAAAAATGACCCCCCTTGCACGGCAAGGGAAGGAGAGAAAGGGAAAGGCCACGGCAAGGGTTGTAAGGAGGTCTAGGGCCTTTGTTTTGTGTCCTAAAGTGCATACAAGGCCTTCAAAGTGGCTGGAAAATAAGGACTTTTAAGATTAGGAAAGGTTACCAAAATGGGAAACCTAGGCTTAACTTTCCTACTTCAAGTAGGAATCCTTGTTGAAGTAGGAATCCTCGTTGAAGTAGGAATCCTCGTTGAAGTAGGAATCCAGCTTTCTTCAAGTCTTCAACTCATTCATTCCTCTTTTGCTCCAAAAGACTCCAATTTGCATCTTCTTGCACACTTTGGCTTTATAATCTGAAAATACACAAAAGTGACTTTAAACACTAAAATAATAAAGGAAACACAACATAAATGCACGAGAACAAGCTAATTAAGTCGCATGAATATGCTCCTATCAAATTCCCCCACACTTAGCTTTTGCTAGTCCTCGAGCAAAACAAAACAACTAAAGAGAACAATGATAGGAGCATATTCATGCGACTTAAATGGCTTGTTCTCGTACATTTACGTTATGATTCTTTAGTTATTTTAGTTCTTTATGCTTCTTTTGTGTGTTTTCAGGTTCTAAGGGCTTAGGGAGCAAGAAAGTGCATTTTGAGGCTATTTGGAGCATTTTTGGCTAAGGACGGATAGCTTATGCTTGAAGCCAAAGTGTTGGACGAAATTGAAGACCTAATTGGAGCCAAAGTGTTGGAACCTTGTTCTCTTTAGTTTTAGGACATTTAAACCTTTCCTAATCCCAATCATGCCATGCATAACACACATCCATTCTAACACATTGTCATTGCACATGCATTTCCTTCATTAGTTAACCCACATGCACTTATCACTTATCATCACCACATATCATATCACTTAATCACTTATCACTTATCATCACCACTTAACCACTTATCATATCATAACCATATATCATATCACTTATCACTTATCACTTAACATATCATCCACCTACTTCACCTACAACATCCACCTACTTCACCTACAACATCCACTTCACCTACAACATCCACCTACTTCACCTACAAATGACATAGCCATATGTTCCCTCCACTACTCCTATAAATACCCTTGCATTCATTCATTCATGGACATCTCATTTTCATACACAACACACCACAAACACTTCCATCTTCTCCCTAGCCGTGAGTCTCTCCATTTTCTGCACCATTCCCTTCCCTTTCTCCTCCATTTCTTCCATTTCCATAATCCCCCAATCCATTCAACACACCAACAACATCCCTTAGTCCTTGTGCTACAACGAAGACGAAGAGAAGAAGGCCTAAACGTTCATACAATTCACGTTTGAGTTGTTGGAATGTTTACGCGTTTCTTTGATTTCAATGTTTAAATTCAATTCTCTTTGTTTTGTAATGGAAGAGAAGAGTGCCTAAACGTTCATACAATTCAAGTTTGAGTTGTTGGAATGTTTAGGTGTTTCTTTGATTTCAAAGTTATGAGGAACTAAACCCTTTTTGGCTAGGGGTGATTTCAATACCATGATTATTTATGTGATATGAATTGATGAATTCCGGTTATGAACTCTTGATTCGTGAATGCAATTGGCTTAACTATTTGATGATTAACTTATTTGTGTTTGTTGATTGAGGGTCGACACTTAATTAGCATGCATGAATATGTGGCTAAAGTTTAAGAAGGTTTCACATAATCGTTACTAACTTATACTTGAAAGTAGTGAAGGTCGCTTGTCACGATCGCGTTAAGTTTAATTCTTAGCATGAGTAACATGATGTCATAGTTGCAAATGCTTTGTCAATGCTTATGGTTTTCATTATTCTTAATGATCTTCGATTGTATCTCTATTATGATGACATGTAGGGAACTTTTGAGAATGTTTTGGGTTGTCGAATGATGCCATCCAATCCAATAATATAAGGAAAATCTGAGGGTTAACTAGTGATGTCACGGTTAATTTGGGGCATTGTCGTTCATAATTCAATGAAGGAATAACTGGAAATTGATTCATATGCATAAATATCATGTGTAGAGAAAGAACCCTTAGCTAGCTTCCCATCCATTCATTTCCGTCAAATCCATATTTACAATTTGTTTTGTTTCCAAGTATTCATTTTAGTTTAAATTCGTCCAAATCCAATTCCCCCCTATTTCGTTGAAGTCTTAGTCTTAATCTTTCTTATTTTTAGTTTTGCTTTCTTCGAGCATTAAATAGTGTTTTATATTGTGTTTTTATGTTTTTAAGTCAATTTAGAAGGTTTTAGCAAGCCCTCCTAATCCCCGGTCTAGAACGATCCCTCACTTATCCATTCTACTACAATTGTCAAACGAGGGTTTAATTTGAGTGTCAAGTAATTCTCGCATCAAACAAGACAAAACAAAACAAACAAAACATAACCTAAACCTTCCAACGTTTGCCTCAGGGATTTCCAATTAACATGACATGTCAAAGATCATTACTCACATAGCTTTTAGTCTTCCTTCCCCTCAAGCACATACTTAATCATAGTCACCATTCACTAGCTTGCATTTAATCAATTAAAACAACATTTTGAATGTAGTAACATGCCTTAGAGAATTCCCTCAATTCCTCACTAGTTATGCACTCAATTTTCACTCAGATTTTCTAACTACACACCCTACAATAGTTATATGTGAGAAGATTGATGTAAACATGAAAGACTAGTACTCACATATGATATAACAAAGACAGCAATTTCTGGAGTAATTAAACATGTTTAGATATGATCTCATGAATGGAATGCTACTACTTAGATGCTAGAACCAGTGACACCATATGCTCATACCAAATTCAAACTCCACAATTGAAATGCACAACACTCAAGATAGAAGTAAGGGGTTGTAATGGGGCTTGGGGTATTGGCTAACAAGGAAAGATAGGGATAAACAAAAATTCTTTAAGCAATAGTGATAGGAGCATATTTAAGTGATTTAGTTAGCTTGTTTTCTTACATTTATGTTGTTAGTTCTTAGTTATTTTAGTATTTTAAGGAAGAGAAGGAGTTGAAAGAGAAGGAGTTGAAAAATAAGTGAGAATGAACTCACAAGTGTTGGTTGTTGAAGGAAGGGTCCAAAAGAGTGAATTTGACCCTAAATGTTGCATGAATCTTCCCTTGTGTTTAAAAGTTGGTTTTTGCCATTAGAAGTGAGTTTAAGTACTTTTGTTTACTATTGCTTTAAGAACTTTTGTTTATCCTTACCTTTCTTTGTTAGCCAATACCTTAGCCTCGTTACAACCCTCAACTTCGATCTTGATGTTATGTGTTCAATATGTGGAGTTTGAATTTGGTATGAGCATATGGAATCATTGGTTCTCGTTCTAAGTAGTAGCATTCCATTCATGAGATCATATTCATGTCATTGTCGTAAATCCAGAAATGCTTTCTTTGATATAACATATGTGAGTCTTAGTCTTCATATCTACATCAATCTTCTCACATATACCTAGTGTAGGGTGTGAAGTTAGAAAAGCTGTGTGAAAATAGAGTGCATTCTAGTGAGGAATTGAGGGAATTCTCTAAGGCATGTTAATACATTCAAAACATTGTTTTAATTGATTATAGGTGAACTAAGAAGTAGTAACTATGATTAAGTGTTTGTTGAAGTGTAAAGGAAGCTAAAAACCGTGGGAATGATGTTCATTAATGTGTCATGTTCGTTGGAAATCCCTGAGGTACATGTTGGAAGGTCTAGAATGTGTTTTGTTTGTTTTGGTTCATTTCGTTTTGCTCGAGGACTAGGAAAAGCTAAGTGTGGGGGAATTTGATAGGAGCATATTTAGGCGACTTACTTAGCTTGTTTTCATGCATTTATGTTGTTAATTCATAGTTGTTTTAGTATTTTAAGCCATTTTCGTATGTTTTTAGGTTCTAATGGCAAAGGGAGCAAGAAAGTGCATTTTGAGGCTATTTGGAGCATTTTTGGGCATGGATTGGATAGCTTAACCATGGAGAAAAGAGGATGGACAAAATTGAAGACAAGAAGAGCTAGGAAAGGCTACAAATCTGGTGGAAGAAGTTCTACTCCAATGAAGATAAGGAAGAAGCAAGAAACAAGGGACCTTATCCAACCTTATCCAAACCTTATCTTATCCTATCCTAGAAACCTTATCCTATCCTAACTCTAACATTATCCTATTCTATTGATGCGTTACGAATGTGACACACAAATTAAACCCTATTTGTGACAATTGTAGTAATGATGTAAGTAGGGATCGTTGTAACCGGGGATTAACTAGGGGTGCTAAACACTTTAAACTGACTCAAATAAATAAAACTAACCTTTAAAACACTTAACTCACTTAAAGAAAACTCAAAACAAGTTCACAAGACTCAAAATGAGCTAAAAACACTCAAAACTGCCTAAAAACACAAACTGGGCAGTTTTGAGCCTAAACACAAACTTGGACGAAAATTGGTTCTAACTTGACTCAAAACTCTTAAAAACACAATCTAAAACATAATTTGAATGACTAAGACTCAACAAAATATGGGGGGATTGTGGTTGGACGAATTTAAACTAAATGGGCAGATTGTAAAGAAAACAGATTGTAAGACAAAATTGTGATGAATCAATGGATGATGGAATAGCTAAGGGGTTCTTCTCCACACATGAAATATATGCAACGTAAATCAATTTCCAGTTATCACTTCAATAAGTTATGAACCTCGACACTCCAAGTTAATTAGGTCCGCTTAAATTAACCTTCAGATTTCCCTAGAATCATTGAATTGGATGAATATGCATCGCAAACAAATTATTCCTAACAAATTCTCTATATGAACAGCATGATAAAGACATAAGTTAGAATCATTACGTTCTTTGGAAATCATAAGCATCGACAAGGCATTTGTAACTATGAAAAGCATGATACTCTTGCCAGGAATCTACTTAACATGATCGTGACTAGTGATAGGAGCATATTCATGCGACTTAAATGGCTTGTTCTCGTGCATTTACGTTATGTTTCTTTAGTTATTTTAGTACTTTAAGCTATTTTCGTGTGTTTGTAGGTCCAAAGGGCTAAAGGAGCAAAAAGATGCATTTTGGAGACCTTTGGAGCACTTTTGGGCTAAGGATGGATAGCTTATGCTTGGCGCCAAAGTGTTGGACGAAATTGAAGACCTAATTGAAGACCAAAGTGTTGAAACCTTGTTCCCTTTAGTTTTAGGACATTTAAACCTTTCCAATTCCCTTATGCCGTGCATCTCCACCTTTCTCCCAAAACCATACACATGCATTCATTATTCATTCCCTCACACACTCCCACATATCATTACTTATCATCACCACTTATCACTTATCATAATCACATATCATACACTTATCATCACCGCTTATCACTTATCATAACCACATATCATATCACTTATCACTTATCACTTATCATAACCATACACTTATCACTTATCATGCATTCCCCTTTTGCACATGCACTCCCATTTTCTCCCATTGCCGTGCATTACTCCATCAATTACAGCCACAATTCACATGCATTCCATCCTTTAATTCACCCACATACATCCATAATCATTTCTCCAACCTTGCCGTGCACATCATCATAAACAATCATGCACTCCACATGCATTTCCACCCTTACAAGACCCTAAACATATCATCCACACAAATCTGCCATCATTCACACAAACACTACCCATGCCGTGCATCCCCTCACCAAGTAATCATTCAACATTTCAGAAATAAAGCCATTCCACATGCATATTCAACCTAGCTGTCATTCCACTTCATTGCACATGCATCTTCATAAATCAACATATGCATTCATCATCATTCCCCCTTGCATTTCAGCCACACATTCACCCATATGCACCATTCAAACATACACCCATTCACCACCAGAAATCATCATTGCCGTGGCTCTCCCTCCACTTTCCAGCATCCCATTTCCAGATTTGCACATGCATTCACTTTACCTAGCTGTCATGTTCCCTCTCCCATCCATTCATCTCCCTATAAAAACCATACACACCTCAATTCAGAAAAACACACTCTTCCACCACAGAAATTGGTCCCTTGGGTCCGTGCCCATCACAACCATAATACACCATTCCATTCCAGAAATTCACTCATCCATACATTCATAAATTCACCAAGCAACAAACCCCTTGTTGCCGTGCCTTCCCTATTAATCCAAACACCACTCCCCAAACCATTCACCCCATCAAACTATCCTTAGACCTTGTGCTACAACAACGAGGAAGAGAAGAGTGCTTAAACGTTCATACAATTCAAGTTTGAGTTGTTGGAATGTTTAGGTGTTTCTTTGATTTCAAAGTTTAAATTCAATTCTCTTTGTTTTGTACGTATGAGGAATGAAAGAGAAGAGTGCCTAAACGTTCATACAATTCAAGTTTGAGTTGTTGGAATGTTTAGGTGTTTCTTTGATTTCAAAGTTATAAGAAACTAAACCCCCCTTTAGCTAGGGGGTGATTCGAAATATATGTTTATGCTTGCATTTTGATTTGATTACTTCTAATTGCGTTTCATAAGTTGTGGATTCAATTTGTTTAACCGTTTGATTGATAACTTATTTATGTATGTTTATTGAGAATGCGCGCTTAATTTTCATGCATGAATATGACGCTAGAATATAAGTGAGTTTCACCTAATAGTTACGAACTTATATTCACAAGTAGTGGAGGTTGCTTATAAACAATTGCGTTAAACGAATTCTTGGCATAAGTTTCATGCAATCATAGTAACGAATGCCTCGTCAACACTTATAATTTTCATAGAGCGTAATGATTCTTGCTTGTATCTCTATTATGCAATCATGTAGGGGACGTGTGGGGAATGTTTTGAATTGTGTATGCGCTAACCCATCCAATTCAATAACGTTAGGAAGATTTGAAGGTTAATTAGTGCATCACAGTTAACTTGGGGTGTTGAGAATTCATGGTTTATTGAAATGCAATTGGAAATCGTTTTATTATGTAAGTGTAACATGTATGGAGATGAACCCCTTAGCTATTCCATCATCCATGAGTTCTTTCTTTTTTTGTTTTTGTTTTCATTAATTTCTTTTTAGTTAGAGGCGAATTTGAAGCCATGTACATATGTTGGTTATAATTTGATTTACTCCAGTTATGAATTCATGAACTTTAGATGTGGTTTACTTTTCTGTTTTGATTAAGAAGTTGTTTATGTATGTGGGTTGAGGGTCGACACTTAATTTGCATGCCTAAACTTGATGCTAGGATATAAGGGAATTTCACCTAATCGTTATGAACTTATATTCATGAGTAGTAAAAATCGCTAGTCACGATTGTGTTTAGTAAACCCTAGGTTGGACTAACATGCGTATTCCATAGTTATGAATGCCTAGTCGATGTTTATGATTTCCGTTGAACTTAATGATCTTTGTTGAATGTCTCTATCATGCGTATTCCATGGTTAGGGACTTTGATTAGGAATAATTTGGTTGTAATGCGTATTCCATTCAATCCAATGAATCTAGGGAAATCTGAAAGTTAGTTTAAGCGGACCTAATTAACTTGGAGCATTGTCATTCATCGTTTGTTGAAGTCATAACTGGGAATCAAATTGTATGTATATGTTCATGTGTGGATAAGGAACCCTCTAACTAGTTTCTCATCATTTTATTTCATCCATTTCGTTTTTACATTCTGTTTTAATTAGAATCTGTGCATTTAGTTTAAATTCGTCAAAACCAATCCCCCATTTATTTTAAAGTGTTAGATTAGTTAGAAATACATTTAGTTTGTGTTTTTAAGAGTCTTGAGTCAAGTTACAACTTAATTTCGTCCAAATTTGTGTTTGTGCTCAAATCTGCCCAGAAAGTGGTTTTTATGCAGATTTGAGTGTGTTTATGTTGTTTTGAGTCTTTTGGTTTGTTTTAGTGTTTTAAAGTTTAGTTTTGCATTCTTTGAGTCTAGTATAGTGTTTTATATTGTGTTTTTACGTTTTTGAGTCAAATCCAAGTGATTAACAATCCCTCCTAATCCCCGGTCCAGAACGATCCCTACTTATACTTATACTACAATTGAAAAAAGAGGGTTTAATTTGTGGGCGTATAAATTCCCGCATCAAATTTTGGCGCCGTTGCCGGGGATTAGCAAATTTGCTAATCCCTTGGATTGTTTTATTTTTGTTTGTTTTTATTTTATTCCAGATTCTTAATCTTGTTTTGTTTCTTGTTTTAGGTACTAGTTTATGACTCGGAGTTCTCATCCGATTCGTGAACATAACCTGGAGTGATTGGGTTCTTCGTCCGGCTGCAAGACGTAAAAGAAAGCGCTACTTGGGAGACAACCCAATACACTGAATAAACAAAGCATGTTCAAAAAAAAAAAAAAAAAAAAAATGGCAGAATGTAACTTTTACAAAGGTTGTTTGCTTGAGGCCCCACTACTGGGCAAAACTCTAGGAGCGGAAGGTATCGAAGCGGAAGGCATCAAAGAAGAGGCCTCAATACTTGGTGGAACGCTAGATGAGCCAGGAAAAATGTGCCTCTGGAAGAAAGCCGCAAGCCTTTGACGGTCACTTTGACGGTCACTTTGCATTCGACCATTGGATTCTTGCAGCTCATCTAGCTTCCTCTTCATGCCCGTCGAATAGTTATTTGCAAGCACATGCAAACTTCTATTCTCGTACTTCAGCTGCTTGATCTCTTGCTTGAGACTTTCCACCTCCGCCATCAAGGATTCCCCTTGGCGGGAGCGAGCAAGTAGGCGTTGGCCCATGTTCGACACAGAGCCTGCACACTGAACACTGAGTGCGAGGGACTCTTGAACGGCCAACTCATCGGACCGTTCTGAAAGCAGCCTACTATCTTTTGGAGTAAGGAGGTTCCTAGCTACTATCGTAGCTGTTGTTACATCCGTCATCATGGAGTCTTCACCTGTAAGAGGACCGTTAGAAGATAAGAAAGATGGGCGCCATACATTACCTTGACGGGGCGCAACCGGATCGCTGCTGAGACTCAAGTCTAAGCAAAGGTTCGATGAGTTAGTCATTTTTTTTTTTTCAAAGGTGTTCAAAGAGAAGAGGTGAATAGAGTAAATTTTCAAAGGGCCGGAGACGATTCTCAAGAATGGGAAATCTTCAGAGTGTGTATGTTAGTGGTGATCAATACCGCTATAAAAAGCCAAGGCGACACGACCACTAATTCAAAAATCCGGATTTTCCTGCGTGAAGTTCGGCGACGCGTTCGCGGCTTTTCAGAAAACGCGTTCAGCTTTGTCAAAAGATATCTGACAAAGGCGAAAACACGTGGAGGCCATCATCGCAACTACACATCTTTAGCCGACAAGCGCAAAGTTCGGCGACGCTTTCTCTGCTTTTCAGAAAACGCGTGCAGCTTTGTCAAAATGAGCCGCATCCGCACTACTACGTGTCGTTCAGAAATCGAAGGGGCGTCGTTCAGAAATCGAAGGGGCGTCGTTCAGAAATCGAAGAGGCGCCACTATTTCAAAAAGCCGGATTTGCGGGATCAAAACGTTTGTCGACAAGGGTAAAAGAACAGTACCACCACTTTATATTATCTCTATATATGTCGACCTTCATCTTTTATGGCAAGGCAGACCTGAAGAAAATGCCCAACTCTTCCTCACCTCTGAGGGCGCACTCCCAGCAAAACCTTTCGAAATACTCAATTTTTTCTTCTTCCCCAAAGATGATACCAGATGCCTGGAGTATAGATGACCCAGGAGGAAACGGTAGATTGAAGCTTGTGCTGATTCATTCACCGCTTCTTCAAAAGCAAAGGTATATCATATCATCAAGGTCAAAAGCAAAAGTATCTCATATCATGCTCTTTCCCTGTCCTTTTCTTTGTCCTTGTTCTTACTCGCATGGCAAAGTGAAAGAAGCAATCAGCCGGCACTTGGAGTCAGTCTTCCGATCTGGATCCGACTACCTGGAATTTATTCCTGGTTGCTTACCTAGCGTTGCTCTCGAGTAGTTGATGCGAGATTTATACGCACACAAATTAAACCCTCTTTTCGTCAAATTGTAGTATATGTATAAGTAGGGATCGTTCTGGACCGGGGATTAGGAGGGATTGTTAATCACTTGGATTTGACTAAAAAAAACGTAAAAACACAAAATAAATGTATTTCTAACTAATCTAACACTTTAAAATAAATGGGGGATTGGTTTTGGACGAAATTAAACTAAAATAGAAACTTGGAAACAAAACAGATTGTACAAACGAAATTGATGGAATAGAATGAAGAAAAACTAGTTAGAGGGTTCCTTATCCACACATGAACATAAGCATATAATTTGACTCCCAGTTATGACTTCAACAAACGATGAATGACAATGCTCCAAGTTAATTAGGTCCGCTTAAATTAACCTTCAGATTTCCCTAGATTCATTGGATTGAATGGGATACGCATTACAACCAAATTATTCCTAATCAAAGTCTCTCACATGGAATACGCATGATAGAGACATTCAACAAAGATCATTAAGTTCAACGGAAATCATAAACATTGACTAGGCATTCATAACTATGGAATACGCATGTTAATCCAGCCTAGGGTTTACTAAACACAATCGTGACTAGCGATTTTTACTACTCATGAATATAAGTTCATAACGATTAGGTGAAATTCCCTTATATCCTAGCATCAAGTCTTAGGCATGCAAATTAAGTGTCGACCCTCAACCCACATACATAAACAAGTTCTTAATCAAAACAGAAAAGTAACCCACATCTAAAGTTCATGAATTCATAACTGGAGTAAATCAAATCATAACCAACATATGTCCATGGCTTCAAATTCGCCTCTAACTAAAAAGAAATTAGTTTCACATGTTTAACATAATTGAATAACAAGTTAAATTAAACATGAAAACAGAAACAAGAAAAGAAAGAACAAATGGATGGAAAGTTAGCTACGGGGTTCATCTCCACATATGTTATACTTGCATAATAAAACGATTTCCAATTGCATTTCAACAAATCATTAATTCTCAACGCCCCGGGTCAATTAGGTCCGCTTAAATTAACCGTCAAGTTTTCCTTAAGTTAATGAATTGGATGGGTTAGCGCAACGCAATTCACAACATTCTCCAAAAGTCCTTTACGTGAAAAGCACAATAAAGATACAATCAAAGATCATTAAGCATCATGAAAACTTTAAGTGTTGACGAGGCATTCGTTACTATGGAATACGCATGAAACTTATGCCAAGAATTTATTTAACGCGATTGTTTATAAGCAACCTCCACTACTTGTGAATATAAGTTCGTAACTATTAGGTGAAACTCACTTATATTCTAGCGTCATATTGATGCATGAAAATTAAGCGCGCATTCTTAATAAACATTCATAAATAAGTTATCAATCAAACGGTTAAACAAATTGAACCACAACTTATGAAACGCAATTAGAATTAATCAAATCAAAATGCAAGCATAAACATATATTTCGAATCACCCCCTAGCTAAAGGGGGTTTAGTTTATTATAACTTTGAAATCAAAGAAATACCTAAACATTCCAACAACTCAAACTTGAATTGTATGAACGTTTAGGCACTCTTCTCTTCCATTCCTCATACGTACAAACAAAGAGAATTGAATTTAAACATTGAAATCAAAGAAACACCTAAACATTCCAACAACTCAAACTTGAATTGTATGAACGTTTAGGCACTCTTCTCTTCCTCGTTGTTGTAGCACAAGGTCTAAGGATAGTTTGATGGTGTGAATGGTTTGGGGAGTGGTGTTTGGATTAATAGGGAAATGGAAAAATGGTGTTTGGATTACAAGGGAACTCACGGCAAAGAGAAGGAATGGAAGTGTTTGTGGTGTGTTGTGTATGAAATGAGATGTGAATTGAATGAATGAATGCAAGGGTATTTATAGGAGTAGTGGAGGGAACATATGGCTATGTCATTTGTAGGTGAAGTAGGTGGATGTTGTAGGTGAAGTAGGTGGATGTTGTAGGTGAAGTAGGTGGATGTTGTAGGTGAATTAGGTGGATGTTGTAGGTGAAGTAGGTGGATGTTGTAGGTGATTATGAGTGATAAGTGATAAGTGTATGATATGTTAAGTGATAAGTGAATGATTATGATAAGTGATAAATGAATGTATGATATGATAAGTGGTTAAGTGGTGATGATAAGTGATAAGTGATTAAGTGATATGATATGTGGTGATGATAAGTGATAAGTGCATGTGGGTTAACTAATGAAGGAAATGCATGTGCAATGACAATGTGTTAGAATGGATGTGTGTTATGCATGGCATGATTGGGATTAGGAAAGGTTTAAATGTCCTAAAACTAAAGAGAACAAGGTTCCAACACTTTGGCTCCAATTAGGTCTTCAATTTCGTCCAACACTTTGGCTTCAAGCATAAGCTATCCGTCCTTAGCCCAAAAGTGCTCCAAAAGTCTCCAAAATGCATCTTTTTGCTCCTTTAGCCCTTTGGACCTACAAACACACGAAAATAGCTTAAAGTACTAAAATAACTAAAGAAACATAACGTAAATGTACGAGAACAAGCCATTTAAGTCGCATAAATATGCTCCTATCAGTAGTCATCTTCAACGGTTGATACACTTCCAGAGAAGGGACCACTCCTGCAAAGATTGAACAAAGAAACAGATAAAAGGGGTAAGCTCAGACCTTCGGGGGAGACCAAAAGAATCCTGCTGCCCAGTTCAAGAGTAGCACAAAGGAAAATCAACGATGGGCGGAAACCAGTTCAAGATTAAGCCTGTGGAATCACCAAGATCAACCCATGCATTCAACCAAGGAGAAGATGGAATTTACACTCCATAACCAGATTTGCGTCCCTAAACTCTTCTCTTTGTTAGTTACATTCTGCCATGTTTAGTATGTTTAAATGCTTTTTGTGTGTTTACTTATGCTTTGTGTAAATCTATGCTTAAAACATTGAGGACAATGTTTGATTTAAGTGTGGGGGGGTAACTAAGTATATTTGATGCAAATTCGTGGGATTTTATCACCCATAACTTCAAATGTTGTTCCTTACTGTTTTAAGGTGTTTAAGTTGTTTTAGAGTGTTTTAGTATGTTTTGTTTTTATAACTCCGAAAATCACATAAAAATTTGAAAAATATGTTTTGAAAAGCCTAAAAAGAGTGTTTTGAGTCGTTTTTGTGTGTTTGTGTCTTAGGGTACCTTCCAACACAATGATAAGGATTTGGTTTGTAATTGCATGACTGTTAAAAAAAGTTATGAACATAGAGAAAAGTTTGATTTACTCTTGGTATATGCTTGGTTATGGTTATAATGTATGACTTCACATGCAATCATAAAAGAAAAATTCGTTTTTGTAACATGCTTGAAGGAAGGAACTCAAACAAACGCTACGACCCTGTGAGACTCGAGCCATTACCTTCTTTGGAGAGTTATTTTCTGTGATTCTTTGTTTTCTAAAGTTGTTGCATGATCTCATTATTCCTTGCTTGGTTGCTACTTAGAATTCAATTGTATCATGATAGAACTAAATGCTAGAACTTATATCCGTTTCATTCAAAGCATGATATTGATTGCATGACATACAATAAGATGAAGTTGTTAGTCAAGCCAAAGCCAAAAAGCCTATCCCTTTTCACATGTACTGTAGGATTGCCCCTTTTGAGCCTTTTCAAGCTTATTTTCTTTGTTAACCCCTTGTTCTTAAAGAATAGTGAAGCATGACTTAGAATAAACTCCTTTTGATCAATATACTGCAGAAAATAAGTGTGGGGGAAGATAATAGGGCACGGCCAAAGAATGAAATAAAGAAAAAAATCGTTGAAAAGAAAGAAAAAAAAAAGAGTTGAAAAATAAGTGAGAATGATCTCACAAGCATTGGTTATTGAAGGAAGGGTCCAAAAGAGTGAATTTGACCCTAGTTGTTGCATGAATCTTCCCTTGTGTTTAAAAGTTGATTTCTGCCATTAAAAGTGAGTTTAAGTGTCAATTTCATTACTTCGCTTCCTATTACTTTAAGAACCTTTGTTTTACTTTACCTTTCTTTGTTAAACCATTACCCTTAGCCCCGTTACAACCCTCAACTTCTATCTTGATGTTATGTATTCAATATGTGGAGTTTGGAATTGATATGAGTGATGCAAACTAATTAAGCACACAAATTAAAACCCTCTTGTGACAATTGTAGTAAAGATGCAAGTAGGGATCGTTCTAGACCGGGGATTAGGAGGGATTACTAAATCACTTGGAAACTGACTCAGAAACGTAAAACAAACGTTAAAAACACTAAACTAGACTTAAAGACTGCAAAACTAAACAATAAAACACTAAAACAAATCAGAAGACTCAAAGAATACAAACACTTATAAACACAAACTAAGACACTTTCTAACTAAATAAGACACTAAAGTAAAGGAGGATTGAGGTTTTGACGAAATTAAACTAATTGCACAGATTGTAATTTAAAGACAGAATGTAAATATGAATGTGATGAAAATATGGATGAATGCTAGCTAGAAGGTTCTTCTCCACACATGTCACACTTGAATACAATTTGATTTTCAGTTGGTCTTTCGATGAATTATGAAACTCAACACCCCGGGTTAATTAGGTCCGCTTAAATTAACCGTCAAGTTTTCCTTAAGTTAATGAATTGGATGATTGCATGCGACAACCCAAAGCATTCCCCACAAGTTCCCTACATGAATTGCATAATAGAGATACAAGCAAGAATCATTAAGCATCATGAAAACTATAAGTGTTGACGAGGCATTCGTTACTATGATTGCATGAAACTTATGCCAAGAATTTATTTAACGCGATTGTTTATAAGCAACCTCCACTACTTGTGAATATAAGTTCATAACTATTAGGTGAAACTCACTTATATTCTAGCGTCATATTCATGCATGAAAATTAAGCGTGCACTCTCAATAAGCATACACAAATAAGTTATCGATCAAGCAGTTAAACAAATTGAATTCACCATTCATGAAATTCCAACCAAATGTAATCAATTCATATTGCAAGCATAAACATGGTTTCGAATCACCCCCTAGCTAAATAGGGGTTTAGCCTATCATGTTCACAAAAAGAGAAATACAATTGAATTTAAACATAAAGCACAAAGGATTGATTACACCTAGAATGCCCAATGAATCCACTTGAATTTCTGCGCGTCTAAGTCCTCTTTCTTCTTCTCCTTGCTGCGGCTGTGATGTTTTGTGTGTGAAGGCTGCACGGTTTTTGGGAGTTGGGATGCACGGTTTGCAGGGAAAATATGGGAATTGGAGAAATATGGAAGGGTGGCTGCGGCTAAAGGACAAAGAATGGCCTGGAATGGAAGGGGGGGGGGGGTGCACGGCTCAAGTGGATGGGAAAATATGGGATGGTGGTGACGGCTGAAAAATATTGGAATGGGAAAAAAAGGTTATGGAGGCTACGGCTGGAATGGAGAAAAAGGTGAATGGGAGTTTGTGGCTGTGATGTTTTTTTGTATGAAGGCTGAATGAATTATGGGATTGGGCGGTGAATGGCTTAGAGAGAAATTAGGGTGTGACGGCTAGTGAATTAGGTTGAATGATGTGAGACAAAAGAAATGGGATTTGCGGCTGCTAGGTTGAAATTAGGGTCCATGATAGAATAATCACGGCTTGAAGAATGAATGGGATGAAAGGTGATGGAATGCACGGCTGGAATGGCAGGGAGAAAAAGTGCGGCTGAGAAGAATAAAAAAAATGATATATTGGCTGATTAAAAATGGAATGAATGGGATCACGTTTGCGGCAAGGCTTGGAAGTCTGTCAATGAATGGTGCGGCTACTTGTTTAACTAGGGTTAATAGGATGAATGGATGAGATGGTTTCATAGATCAATGGGTGGATTAAATGGATGGCTACGGATTAAGGGAATGTGTGTGGCTGAAAAATGTGAAAAATGCATAGAGTAGGGTGCGGCTAGGTTGTAAGACCTAGGGTTTTCTGAAATTTAAAACCTAATTTATTTTTATTAACTAAAATTCACCTAAAGGCTGCTAGAATTTAGGAAATAAAACCAGAAATTAAAGGGAATAGCTTAATAGGTGCAGCTAGGGTTAGAATTTGGGCTAGAGCCTTCGTTTTGTGTCCTAAGCGCCTACAAAGACTTCAAAGTGGCTAGAAAATACGGACGTTTAGATTAGGAAAGGTTACCAAAACGGGAAACTTAGGGTTAACTTTCCTACTTCAAGTAAGAAACCTTGTTTGAGTAGGATTCCTCGTTTTGGTAAGAATTCATCGTTGGAGTAAGAATTCGTCGTTTCTTCAAATCTTCAACGCATTCATTCCTCTTTCGCTCCAAAATACTCCAATTTGCATCTTCTTGCACACTTTGGCCTTATAATCTGAAAATACACAAAAGTAGCCTTAAACACTAAAATAGCTAAGTAAACACAACATAAATGCACGAGAACAAGCTAATTAAGTCGCATGAATATGCTCCTATCAATGAGCTTATGGAATCACTGGTTCTCATTCTAAGTAGTAGCATTCCATTCATGAGATCATATTCATGTCATTATCGTAAATCCAGAAAATGCTTTCTTTGTTATAACATATGTGAGATGCTAGTCTTTCATGTTTACATCAATCTCTCACATATAACTAGTGTAAGGTGTGTAGTCAGAAAATCTGTGTGAAAATAGAGTGCATTCTAGTAAGGAATTGAGGAAATTCTCTAAGGCATGTTACTACATTCGAAATGTGTTTTAAATGCTTAATTGTGAACTAGTATGTGGTGACTATGATTAAGAATGTACTTAAGTGTAAAGATGGCTAAAATCTGTGGGAATAATGATTTTTAACTTGTCATGAGCATTGGAAATCCGTGAGACGATTGTTGGAAGGTGTAGGTGGTGTTTTGTTCGTTTTGTCTAGTTTCGTGTTCTTTTGTTGTTTTGTTTTGCTCGAGGACTAGCAAAAGATAAGTGTGGGGGTATTTGATAGGAGCATATTCATGCGACTTAAATGGCTTGTTCTCGTGCATTTACGTTATGTTTCTTTAGTTATTTTAGTACTTTAAGCTATTTTCGTGTGTTTGTAGGTCCAAAGGGCTAAAGGAGCAAAAAGATGCATTTTGGAGACTTTTGGAGCACTTTTGGGCTAAGGATGGATAGCTTATGCTTGGCGCCAAAGTGTTGGACGAAATTGAAGACCTAATTGAAGACCAAAGTGTTGAAACCTTGTTCCCTTTAGTTTTAGGACATTTAAACCTTTCCAATTCCCTTATGCCGTGCATCTCCACCTTTCTCCCAAAACCATACACATGCATTCATTATTCATTCCCTCACACACTCCCACATATCATTACTTATCATCACCACTTATCACTTATCATAATCACATATCATACACTTATCATCACCACTTATCACTTATCATAACCACATATCATATCACTTATCACTTATCACTTATCATAACCATACACTTATCACTTATCATGCATTCCCCTTTTGCACATGCACTCCCATTTTCTCCCATTGCCGTGCATTACTCCATCAATTACAGCCACAATTCACATGCATTCCATCCTTTAATTCACCCACATACATCCATAATCATTTCTCCAACCTTGCCGTGCACATCATCATAAACAATCATGCACTCCACATGCATTTCCACCCTTACAAGACCCTAAACATATCATCCACACAAATCTGCCATCATTCACACAAACACTACCCATGCCGTGCATCCCCTCACCAAGTAATCATTCAACATTTCAGAAATAAAGCCATTCCACATGCATATTCAACCTAGTTGTCATTCCACTTCATTGCACATGCATCTTCATAAATCAACACATGCATTCATCATCATTCCCCCTTGCATTTCAGCCACACATTCACCCACATGCACCATTCAAACATACACCCATTCACCACCAGAAATCATCATTGTCGTGGCTCTCCCTCCACTTTCCAGCATCCCATTTCCAGATTTGCACATGCATTCACTTTACCTAGCTGTCATGTTCCCTCTCCCATCCATTCATCTCCCTATAAAAACCATACACACCTCAATTCAAAAAAACACACTCTTCAACCACAGAAATTGGTCCCTTGGGGCCGTGCCCATCATAACCATAATACACCATTCCATTCCAGAAATTCACTCATCCATACATTCAGAAATTCACCAAGCAACAAACCCCTTGTTGCCGTGCCTTCCCTATTAATCCAAACACCACTCCCCAAACCATTCACACCATCAAACTATCCTTAGACCTTGTGCTACAACAACGAGGAAGAGAAGAGTGCCTAAACGTTCATACAATTCAAGTTTGAGTTGTTGGAATGTTTAGGTGTTTCTTTGATTTCAAAGTTTAAATTCAATTCTCTTTGTTTTGTACGTATGAGGAATGAAAGAGAAGAGTGCCTAAACGTTCATACAATTCAAGTTTGAGTTGTTGGAATGTTTAGGTGTTTCTTTGATTTCAAAGTTATAAGAAACTAAACCCCCCTTTAGCTAGGGGGTGATTCGAAATATATGTTTATGCTTGCATTTTGATTTGATTACTTCTAATTGCGTTTCATAAGTTGTGGATTCAATTTGTTTAACCGTTTGATTGATAACTTATTTATGTATGTTTATTGAGAATGCGCGCTTAATTTTCATGCATGAATATGACGCTAGAATATAAGTGAGTTTCACCTAATAGTTACGAACTTATATTCACAAGTAGTGGAGGTTGCTTATAAACAATCGCATTAAACGAATTCTTGGCATAAGTTTCATGCAATCATAGTAACGAATGCCTCGTCAACACTTATAATTTTCATAGAGCGTAATGATTCTTGCTTGTATCTCTATTATGCAATCATGTAGGGGACTTGTGGGGAATGTTTTGAATTGTGTATGCGCTAACCCATCCAATTCAATAACGTTAGGAAGATTTGAAGGTTAATTAGTGCATCACGGTTAACTTGGGGTGTTGAGAATTCATGGTTTATTGAAATGCAATTGGAAAACGTTTTATTATGTAAGTGTAACATGTATGGAGATGAACCCCTTAGCTATTCCATCATCCATGAGTTCTTTCTTTTTTTGTTTTTGTTTTCATTAATTTCTTTTTAGTTAGAGGCGAATTTGAAGCCATGTACATATGTTGGTTATAATTTGATTTACTCCAGTTATGAATTCATGAACTTTAGATGTGGTTTACTTTTCTGTTTTGATTAAGAACTTGTTTATGTATGTGGGTTGAGGGTCGACACTTAATTTGCATGCCTAAACTTGATGCTAGGATATAAGGGAATTTCACCTAATCGTTATGAACTTATATTCATGAGTAGTAAAAATCGCTAGTCACGATTGTGTTTAGTAAACCCTAGGTTGGACTAACATGAGTATTCCATAGTTATGAATGCATGAAAACTATTAGGTGAAACTCACTTATATTCTATGCTTCAAGAACAAAGAAAGCTAAAGTAAAACAAAGGTTCTTAAAAGACTACTTTACTAAGGAAAAACACTATAAATGCACAAAAACAAGCTAAACTAAGGTGCGTAAATATGCTCCTATCAACTACAAGGAAGAGGGCGGCACATAAAGAGGTAGTAAGGGTAAGTGAGAATGTTTCCGCTGTTTTACAAAGAAAGTTACCACCAAAGTGCAAAGATCCAGTTAGCTTTACAATCCCTTGTATTATTGGTCAAACTAAGTTCGAACATGCTATGTTAGAGTTAGGAGCTTTAATTAACGTCATGCCATACTCTATTTATGCTTCAATGAACCTTGGTGAATTGAAAAATGATGGTGTGATTATTCAGTTGGCCGATAGATCTAATGCCTATCCAAAGGGCGTATTGGAAGATGTCTTAGTGCAGGTGAATAATTTGATCTTCCCGGCGGATTTCTATGTCCTTGAAATGGAGGAAACCACCCAGGCTCCTTCCTTGCCGATTCTTCTTGGGAGGCCATTCATGAAGACGGCCCGAACTAAGATAGACGTGTTTAAAGGCACCTTAACAATGGAATTCGATGGGGAAGTGATTGATTTCAATATTTCTGAAACTATCAGATTTCCTAATGATGATCACTCCTGTTTCTCTATTGATATTCTTGATTCTTTGGCGCAGGCACACCTTGATCAATTACATGGCGATGCACTTGAAACGGTCATTACAAATGGCATAGAAATGAAGGATCACATGGATGTCACCATAACAAACCACGGCACACAATTGAACACCCATGCCGTGGCCTTTGATGAAGACATAATTGAAACCGTGGCAGCCCTAGAGTCATTGCCACGGCTCCAAGGTAAGTCCCCTAGTCCAATGTCAATTCCAATTTCGACTAATAAGTTGCTTCCTTCTATAGAACAACCACCTACACTTGAGCTCAAACCGTTGCCAAATCACTTGAAGTATGTGTTTTTGGGCGAGCAAGACACATTGCCCGTCATTATAGCTTCATCACTCACGGTACAAGAGGAGGAGAAATTGGTGAGGGTTCTCATAGAGCACAAGACAGCCATTGGGTGGACTTTGGCCGATATCAAAGGTATAAGTCCTACCACGTGCATGCATCAAATTCTCATGGAAGAAGGCGCCAAACCATCAAGGGAAGCCCAACGTCGACTCAACCCACCAATGATGGAATTAGTGAAGAAGGAAATCATCAAATTGCTTGATTGTGGCGTCATCTATCCCATCTCGGATAGTTGTTGGGTTTCACCGGTCCAAGTGGTTCCCAAGAAGTCCGGAGTCACGGTGGTGAAGAATGAAGAAGATGAACTTGTGCCTACACGTATTCAAACCGGTTGGAGGGTGTGCATTGACTATAGGAAGCTAAATGCCGCAACAAGGAAAGATCACTTCCCTTTACCATTCATTGATCAAATGCTTGAAAGGTTAGCCGGTCATTCTTTTTATTGCTTTCTTATTGGTTATTCGGGTTATAATCAAATTGTCATAGCGCCGGATGATCAAGAAAAGACCACCTTTACTTGTCCATTTGGTACTTTTGCATATCGTCGTATGCCATTTGGTTTATGCAATGCACCGGCCACTTTCCAACGATGCATGGTAAGTATCTTCTCAGATTATGTTGAAAAGATAATTGAAGTATTTATGGACGATTTTAGTGTCTTTGGGGACTCCTTTGATGATTGCTTGCATAATCTTACTTTAATCTTGAAAAGATGCATGGAAACTAACCTTGTTTTGAATTGGGAAAAATGTCATTTTATGGTTAAACAAGGCATAGTTTTGGGTCATATCATCTCTGAAAAAGGAATTGAAGTTGATAAGTCTAAAATAGATCTTGTACGTTACTTACCCTCTCCTACTTTGGTTAGAGAGGTTCGTTCTTTTCTTGGCCATGCAGGATTCTATAGGCGATTTATCAAGGATTTCTCCAAGATTGCACAACCCCTATGCCGTCTCCTACAAAAAGAAGTGGCGTTTGAGTTCAACGAGGAGTGTGAGAAGGCATTCAAGCTTCTCAAAGACAAGCTAACCACGACACCTATCATCCTTCCACCTGATTGGACGTTGCCTTTTGAGCTCATGTGTGATGCATCCGATTATGCAATAGGGGCTGTTTTGGGTCAAAGGAAGAATAAGCAATCCCATGCCATCTACTATGCTTCTAGGACCTTGAATGACGCTCAATTAAACTATTCTACCACTGAAAAAGAACTTCTTGCCGTTGTGTTTGCTTTAGATAAATTTCGTTCATACTTACTTAGCACTAAAGTGATTGTATTTTCTGACCATGCAGCTCTTAGGTACTTATTCACTAAAAAGGAGGCTAAACCACAGCTCATTAGATGGATGCTTCTTCTCCAAGAGTTTGATATTGAAATTCGAGACAAGAAAGGGAGTGAGAACGTAGTTGCTGACCATTTAAGTCGTTTAGTGTGCAATGAGGACCCCTTACCCATCCAAGAGACTTTCCCTGATGAACAATTGCTGTCCATTAAGGTATGTGAACCTTGGTATGCCGATTTGGTCAATTTTTTGGTGTCTGATGCGATATTTATACGCACACAAATTAAACCCTCTTTTTGACAATTGTAGTAATGATGTAAGTAGGGATCGTTCTAGACCGGGGATTAGGAGGGATTGTTAACCACTTGGATTTGACTCAAAAACGTAAAATAACAATATGAAACACTATACTAGACTCAAAGAATGCAAAACTAAACTTTAAAACATTAAAACAAACCAAAAGACTCAAACATCACCCAAAACACTCAAAACTGCCTTAAAATCACTTTCTGGGCAGTTTTGAGCACTTTGGTGAATTTGGACGAAATTGGGAAATAAAATGAATCAAAACACTCATAAACACAATATAAAACACTAAACTAACTCAAAGAATGTAAAACTAAACACTTAAAACATTAAAACAAACCAAAAGACTCAAACATCACCCAAAACAGTCAAAACTGCCTTAAAATCACTTTCTGGGCAGTTTTGAGCACTTTGGTGAATTTGGACGAAATTGGGAAATAAAATGAATCAAAACACTCATAAACACAAACTAAATTGATTTCTAACTAAATTGGACATTAAAGTAAAGGGGGATTTAGATTTATACGAAAATTGAAATAACAAAACAAGTTAATAAACTAAACAGATTGTAAAACGAATTTGATGGAATGGAATGAATGGATGATAGAATGGCTAAGGGATTCATCTCCATACATGTTATACTTGCATAATAAAATGATTTCCAATTGCATTTCAATAAACCATGAAACTCAACACCCCGGGTTAACCGTGATGCACTAATTAACCTTCAAATCTTCCTAACGTTATTGAATTGGATGGGTTAGCGCATACAACAATTCAAAACATTCCCCACAAGTCCTCAACATGAATGCATAGAAGAGATACAAGCAAGAATCATTACGCTCTATGAAAATTATAAGTGTTGACGAGGCATTCGTTACTATGGATTGCATGAAACTTATGCCAAGAATTCGTTTAACGCGATTGTTTATAAGCAACCTCCACTACTTGTGAATATAAGTTCATAACGATTAGGTGAAACTCACTTATATTCTAGCGTCATATTCATGCATGAAAATTAAGTGTGCACTCTCAATGAACATACATAAATAAGTTATCAATCAAACAGTTAAACGAATTGAATCCACAACTTATGAAACGCAATTAGAAGTATTCAAATCAAAATGCAAGCATAAACATATATTCGAATGACCCCCTAACCAAGGGGGGTTTAGTTCCTCATGGTACAAAACAAAGAGAATCAAAGAAACACCTAAACATTCCAACAACTCAAACTTGAATTGTATGAACGTTTAGGCCCTCTTATCTTCCATTCCTCATTCGTACAAACAAAGAGTATTGACATTAAACCTTGAAATCAAAGAAACACCTAAACATTCCAACAACTCAAGTTTGAATTGTATGAACGTTTAGGCACTCTTCTCTTCCTCTTCGTTGTAGCACAAGGTCTAGGGATAGTTTGATGGTGTGAATGGTTTGGGGAGTGGTGGAAATGGAAGGATGGTGTTTGGATTGTAAGGGAGAGCACGGCAAGGGTGGTTTGATGTCTACATTCTGAAATGGAAGAGTGTATGGAATGGGTGAATTTCTGGCACAAAGGCCTTATTTCTGTGGTGAATGGATGTGAATGAGAATGAATGCAATGGATGCTTATTTATAAGTGAAATGGGGGGAACATGACAGCTAGATTATGATGATGAATGCATGTGCAAAGTTGGTTGAATGATTATGAGTGCATGTGGCTGAAATAGCATGTGGAATGGCTGGAAATGCAAGGGGAATGCATGTGCACGGTTTTGGGAGAGAATGGGAGTGCAAGTGGCTGAAATGTTAGAGGAACAAGTGCATGTGGCTGCATTGTGGTGCAATGATGGAGGAACAATCTGAAAATGCAAGGTATGGCTGGAATGATTGTGTTTGTTTGAATGTGCATGTGATTAAATTGAAGGATGCAAAGTAAATAAATAATGAATGCATGTGTTGAATTATGAAGATGCATGTGCAATGAAGTGGAATGACAATCTGAAATGGGATAGGTACCCACGGCAATGATGATTTCTGGTGGTGTTTGGGTGTATGTTTGAATGGTGCATGTGGGTGAAGGTGTGGCTGCATGTTTGAATGATTAAAGGGACATGTGGGGGTGGAAATGATGAATGAAATGCATGTGAATGACAGCTAGATATGTTGATGAATGCATGTGACTTGTTTGTGGTGAGTGAAAATGCAATCTGAAATGGGAGAGCATGTGGATTAAAGGGGGAATGGTGGCTGCAAAGTGAATGAATAATGAAATGGGAAAGCATGTGCAAGGTTTTGGTGTGAATGATTGAATGTGCATGTGGCTGCAATGGATTAGGAATCCTTCAATTTTGTCCATCCTCTTGGCTCCAAGCATATGATATCCATTCCAATCTCTAATTTGCTCCAAAAGGCTCCAAAAGGCATCCTTTTGCATACTTTGCCCTTAGAACCTACAAACACACGAAATTAGCTTAAAGTACTAAAATAACTAAAGAAACATAACGTAAATGCACGAGAACAAGCCATTTAAGTCGCATGAATATGCTCCTATCAGTGTCAAAACATGTTCCAAGTACCTTAGCTAGGCACCAACGTGATAAGTTAAAGAAAGAGGCACGATTTTATGTATGGGATGACCCCTAGTTGTGGAAGTTTTGTGCAGATCAGATTGTGCGTCGTTGTGTGCATGATTGTGAGTTTAATTCGATTCTAACATTTTGTCATACTTATGCTTGTGGTGGACACTTTGGCACACAACGCACTGCCCTTAAAGTGTTAGAATGTGGTTTTTATTGGCCAACAATCTTTCAAGATGCTAGAACATTTTGTTTAACTTGTGATCGTTGCCAACGAATGGGAAATATAGGTGCAAGGGACCAAATGCCGCACCTATCTTTAATGTTGAAATTTTTGATGTTTGGGGCATTGATTTCATGGGCCCTTTCCCATCTTCGTTTGGTTTTACTTATATTTTGCTTGCGGTGGATTATGTCTCAAAATGGGTGGAAGCCAAGGCCACCCGTACTAATGATTCTAGAGTTGTTGCAGATTTTATAAAGCCTAACATTTTTGCTAGATTTGGGATGCCTCGAGTGCTTATTAGTGATGGAGGCTCTCACTTTTGTAATCGTACCATTGAAGCACTACTCAAGAAGTATCAAGTCACACATAAGGTTTCAACACCTTACCATCCCCAAACCAATGGCCAAGTCGAGGTTTCCAATAGAGAAATCAAGCAAATCTTGGAGAAGACCGTTGGACCAACAAGAAAAGATTGGAGTGTGCGTTTGGATGATGCATTATGGGCCTATAGGACGGCATACAAGACACCAATAGGCATGTCCCCTTTTCGGCTAGTGTATGGCAAGCCATGTCATCTCCCTGTGGAGTTGGAGCACAAGGCTCATTGGGCGATCAAGACATTCAACATGGACATAGATGCGGCTGGAATGCATAGAAAGTTGCAATTGAATGAACTTGAGGAACTTAGGCGTGAAGCATATGAGAATGCTTGCATTTACAAGGAAAAGACCAAAGCTTTCCATGACAAGATGATCCGAAGCAAAACATTCTCCATAGGGCAAAAAGTTTTACTTTCTAATTCCCGCCTTCGTTTATTTCCTGGTAAGTTACGTTCTAAGTGGATTGGACCTTTTGTTGTTACTAATGTTTTTTCACATGGCGCAGTTCAAATCCAAAGCTTAAGGAATGTCCAAGAATTCAAGGTGTTCGGGCATCGTTTGAAGCCCTATTATGCAAATGTTGAAGGGCAAGTGGTGGAGGACATCCCACTCCATGCCGTGGGCTCCAAGTGAGGATAAGAAGAATGTTCGTCTGGCTGCACGACGTTAAAGCAAGCGCTTCTTGGGAGGCAACCCATGCATTCAACGAGAGAAGATGTGGGCAATTCACCAATTCAAGCTACAAAATCAGATTTGCATTCCTCAATCTCTATCTCTTTATTATTTTTATTTTGCCATGATAGTTCGTTTATATTGTTTGTTTGGATGTGAGTCTTTGGGTGAAACATTGAGGACAATGTTTGATTTAAGTGTTGGGGGGGGGGGTAAACAAATTGCTTTTGCATGATTTTACATGATTTTCGTGGGATTTTATCACTGATAGGAGCATATTCATGCGACTTAATTAGCTTGTTCTCGTGCATTTATGTTGTGTTTCCTTATTTATTTTAGTGTTTAAAGTCACTTTTGTGTATTTTCAGATTATAAGGCCAAAGTGTGCACGAAGATGCAAATTGGAGTCTTTTGGAGCAAAAGAGGAATGAATAAGTTGAAGACTTGAAGAAACGATGAATTCCTACTCCAACGGGGATTCCTACTCCAACAAGGATTCCTACTTGAACTAGGAAAGTTAACCCTAGGTTTCCCGTTTTGGTAACCTTTCCTAATCTTAAACGTCCGTATTTTCTAGCCACTTTGAAGGCCTTGTAGGCACTTTAGGACACAAAACAAAGGCCCTAGGCCACTTTAAAGCCTTAGCCGTGGCTTTTCCCTTCTCCCCTTCCTTTGCCGTGCAAGGGGGGGCATTTTTGTCCCCTTTTATGCATCTAAACCCTAACCCTTTTTCCTTGCAGCCACTCTCCCTTTTATTTCTGAAACTTAAACCTATTTCCCTTTCAAATAAACCCTAGCCGCACCCTTTAATCATTCCCTCTTTAATTTCTGATTTTATTTCCTTTTTCTAGAAGCCTTGGATTTAATTTTAATAAGTGATGCGAAAATAGTTAAGCACACAAATTAACCCTCTTGTTGTCAAGTTGTAGTACAGATGCAAGTAGGGATCGTTCTGGACCGGGGATTAGGAGGGCTTGCTAAAACCTCTAAACTGACTTAAAAACATAAAAACAAAGTTAAAAACGTTCACAAAGACTCAAGGGACTCAAAAGAGGTTCAAAAGACTCAAAACTGCCTAAAAACACTAATTAGGCAGTTTCTGACCTTAAACACAATTTTGGACAAATTTAAGATTATAGGTTGATTCAAAACACTTTAAAACATAAACTAAACAGATTCTAAACACTAAAGAACAAGAAAGTAAAGGGGGGTTTTGATTTGACGAAAATTGAAATAACAAAACAAGTTTTAAACTAAGCAGATTGTAAAACGAATTTTGAAAACAAGATGATGGATGGATTAGTTAGAGGTCCATTCTCCACACATGACACATTTATATATGAATCGATTCTCCACTTGCTTTTCATTAACTATGATGCTCAACACCCCAAGTTAATCGTGATGCACTAATTAACCATCAGATTTCCTTATGTCATTGAATTGGATGATGCATGCGACAATTCAAATCATTCTCCAACGGTCCTCAACATGAATGCATAGAAGAGATACAGTGAGAGATCATTATGCTCCATGAAAATCATAAGTGTTGACGAGGCAATTGTAACTATGAATGCATGAGACTCTTGCCAAGAATTCAATTAACGCGATTGTGACTAGCAACCTTCACTACTCATGTTTATAAACTTGTGACGATTAGGTGAAACTCGTTTATAAACTAGCATCGAGTTCATGCATGAAAACTAAGTATGCATCCTTAATCAACTGTAGACATCGAAATTTCAGTAAAACAAATGTTCACCCAACGCATTAAAGTTTTGACGTGTCAAGGCATACATGGCATACGCCACGTGTCGTACAAATTGTACACATGGCATGTGACTCAACAAAATAGGAAGAAATACCCTTGGATGATTAAACAAGGTTTTTCTTCTCAATTTGGGCAATGACAAGGTAAGCACACTTCAATCCATTACGGATCAAAGCAAGTTTTTTCTCATTTGGGCAATGACAAAGCATACACATTTCAAGTTTAAAATGGTATTAAGTGGGAAATTAGGCCATAAGTTATACCACTTCAATTTCAATATTGCATTAAGTGGGAAATTAGGCCATAAGTTACACCACTTCAATTTCAATATTGCATTAAGTGGGAAATTAGGCCATAAGTTAGACCACTTCAATTTCAATATTGCATTAAGTGGGAAAATTAGGCAATGGTGCTTGGAAAGGAAAAAAATATTTTGTGGTGGTGATTCATTCTCAAAGCCTATAAATAGGCTTCTCCATCAAGGTATCAAGCATCAACCAATTCACAAATACATTTCTCTACTCCCAAATTGGAAGAGAACTTCCCAAATCCTTGAAGCTTTGAAACTCTAAAGCTTTCAAGCAAATCCCGAAGGATCAAGAAAGCTCTCTTCGTTCTTCATTAAATCCTCTTTCAAGATCAAGCCCCGACGGCCCTTGAAGAAAGTGTTCATCCGTTCATCCTAAGCTCAAGCCCCAACGGCCCTTTGGATCAACAACCTCAACAAATCCACACATCCAATCGTTCTTCAAGATTAAGCCCAAAAGCCCTTGAAGATCCGCTCATCCATCAACCTTCAAGATCAAGCCCAAAAGCCCTTGAAGAAATCCACACAACCATTATTCAAGATCAAGCCCCGACGGCCCTTGAAGAAAGTGTTCATCCGTTCATCAACTGTTCATCCTTAGATCAAGCCCCGACGGCCCTTTGGATCAACAACTCATCCACAAACCTACACCCTACGAAGATAGAATCAGAGGACCAAATTAGAGAGAGATCGTAACCCCAAAATCATAAACACAAAAATATTATTTTGTACACGTTATTCTGGTTTCTTGTTTCAAGGAATCTTTCGTGTTCACAAATTTGGCACGCCCGGTGGGACCATCTCTACCTCTCATCTCTGTCTCCGTTCGAGATATTTAAGCACAGTCCATGGCTTCAAACAAAGAACAAGTCATGACTATCGACACTACCTCCATTGAAAAACAGTTGGTTCAGATGAAGGAAACAATTGCAAGGCTGCTAAAGACTGCAGAGGAGAAAAACTTGCAAACCGCCGGACTCATCAACCGTCTGGAGGCGCAACATGGCGTCAAAGTGAAACCAAGCTCTCTTCCAACTAAGAAGACCGAAGAAGGCTTTAACCCAAATGCCTACGAACTCATGTCAAAGGCTAGGCATGACTTTGCTTCCTCTTCAAATCTTGGAAAGAAGGTTTCAAACACCGTCAACGACAAAGATCGTGACCTCACCAAAACTCAAAAGAAGTTGAAGGAGCATGGTTACGGAGTTGACAACAACCAAAGCACACCTCCAAAATCAATGGCATCAAGCAAGGGACAAGCCGTTCTTGCAACCACCAAGGGAAGAAGCATAAGCACTTCCGCCGCAAATGAAGCATCCATTGGTGCCACAACCACTTCTCAACATGCCGCTGCAAAGTTGGTACTGCTAAGCAAGCAAGAGCAGCATCAAAGGCGCGAGTCGGTCATCCACCTGACCTTGATGGGGGCACCAAAGCATGCTATTGAGGCACACAAGATGACACCCCAAAATGGCCAATGGGGTTCTTCATCAGCACTATGGATGTCTGAAGGAAAGTCATGTCTATTGGTTGCACAAGTCATGACCATCGGCGTCACCTCTGTTGAAGAACAACTGGCTCAAATGAACGAAGCAATTGCAAAGCTTACACAGACTGTGGAAGAGAAGGACTTGCAGATTGCCGCACTTGTCAACCAACTAGATGAGCTGCCCGACGTGAAAGTCGACCCAAATGTTGGCCTATTAAAGAAAGAAGTCGACGAAGAAGAGGAGCCTCCAGTGGAGAAAGTCGAAGAGAAGCTGAAGCTAGACCAAGCAACGGCGTTCATGAAATCTCTCTCTATCCAGCAGCTACAGGAGATGATCGCAAGCACTGTCAAGACACAGTACGAAGGAAGCTCGCATGACTCCGTACTGTACTCAAAGCCTTACTCCAAGAAGATTGATGCTTTGAAGATGCCAAGGGGTTATCAGCCCCCAAAATTCATGCAGTTCGATGGAAAAGGCAACCCGAAGCAACATGTCGCCCATTTCATTGAAACTTGCAACAATGCTGGGACAGAGGGAGACTACCTTGTCAAACAGTTCGTACGTTCGCTGAAAAGTAACGCTTTTGACTGGTACACCGACCTCGAACCCGAGTCTATCAACAGTTGGGACCAGCTAGAAAGGGAATTCCTCAACCGTTTCTACAGCACTCGTCGTACTGTAAGCATGCTAGAGCTGACCAGTACGAAACAGTGGAGAGATGAACCTGTCATCAACTACATAAATAGATGGCGCTCCTTAAGTCTGGATTGTAAAGATCGGCTTTCTGAAATCTCTGCCATTGAGATGTGCGTTCAAGGCATGCAGTGGGGACTACACTACATCCTTCAAGGCATTAAACCACGAACATTTGAGGAGTTAGCCACCCGCGCCCATGATATGGAGTTAAGCATCACCCGTCATGAGAAGATAGAACAGATCGCCGACTACAAGAATGACAAAGTTTTGGGGCCCAAGGTGGATAAGGCTGCGTGGAAACCCACCAAGGAAGCAATGACGGTCAACACAACTCCAGTCAAAACCCATACACGAGGCAAGGCGATTCAAACCGAAGCTTTTCGTGATCAAGAGATACGTAGACGCACTTTGAAGGAGCTTGAGGAGAAGACATATCCATTCCCCGACTCTGACGTGGTTGCCATGTTGAAAGACTTGCTTGACAAAAAGGTGATCGACCTACCTGAGTGCAAACGGCCGGAAGAGATGAACCGTACTGACAGTCCAAGGTACTGTAAATTCCACCGCTTCATTGGTCATCCGACGGAAAAGTGCTTTGTGCTAAAAGATCTCATCATGAAGTTAGCTCAGAAAGGGATCATCGAGCTAGATCTTAATGATGTGGTGAAGTCAAACTATACCACCGTCACTTCTGGCTCTTTGAACTCAAAATCTTCACCTCAACCGCTGGGGGCATGCTCCAAAACCATGTCAGTCACGTCAAGTGAAGTTGAAGGATGGACTTATGTCACTCCAAAGAAAATGCACAAGAAACATAGGTCTCCTCCACAAGTTCACCAATCGGAAAGGGGGCAAAGCAGCTACCGTCAACCTTCAAAGCTACATGAAAGTGTTGAGGATGAGGAAGTTATGACACAAAGATCGTCCGTTGCCATCACAATGCGCGATTTCTTCCCCAAAGACTTCTTCAATCACTCGGTCAAGACTCCTTACTATGAAGATTGCAAGGAATGCCTCTCTAAGATCGTTTGACAAATTCAACCAACGCTCCTCGTTCGCACGAGCCTAAAAGGCGACAACCAACGCTCCTGGTCCGCATGAGCATAAAAGGCAACAACCAAAGCTCCTCGTTCGCACGAGCCTAAAAGGCGACAACCAAAAGCTCCTTGTCTGCACGAGTTGAAACTGCAAACGACACCACAAGCTCCTCGTTCGCACGAGCCTAAAAGGTGACACCAAACGCTCCTTGCCTGCACGAGCTGAAACTGCAAACGGCACCAAAACGCTCATTGCCTGCACGAGCTGAAACTGCAAACGGCACCAAACGCTCCTGGCCCGCAAGAGCATAAACTGTGTACGGCAAAATCATCAAAAAAAAAAAAAAAAAAAAAAAAAAAAAAAAAAAAAATCATCACTCATTTGAACTACGTCATGACTTGATCCCTCCTCAACCAAGGGTACGTAGGCAACTTGAAACTTCAAAACTTCAAGTACAGTCACATCATCAAAAAAAAAAAAAAAAAAAAAAAAAAAAAAAAAAAAAAAAAGGGAAATAACACATCTTGGTGATGTATATGTTTTATCTGTATTTAGCACAATACACTAAATAAAATAAAGCATGTTCATTGATCTCCGAGAAATTACAAGTGCGTACAAAAAAAAAAAAAAAAAAAAAAAAACAAAAAGATGGAGCTTTCATAAAGGTTGTTCACGTGAAGCCCCACTACTTGGGAAAACTACAGAAGCGGGAGGCATCAAAGAAGAGGCCTCAATACTTGGTGGAACGCTAGATGAGCCAGGAAAAAGGTGCCTCTGGAAGAAAGCAGCAAGCCTTTGACGGTCACTTTGACAGTCACTTTGAATTCGACCACTGGATTCTTGCAGCTCATCAAGCTTCCTCTTCATGCCCGTCGAATAGTTATTTGCAAGCACATGCAAACTTCTATTCTCGTGCTTAAGCTGTTTGATCTCTTGCTTAAGAGTTTCCACCTCCGCCATCAATGATTCCACTTGGCGGGATCGAGCAAGTAGGCGTTGGCCCATGTTGGACACAGAGCCTGCGCACTGAACACTGAGAGTTAGGGACTCTTGAACGGCCAACTCATCGGACCGTTCTGAAAGCAGCCTGCTATCTTTTGGAGTGAGGAAGTTCCTAGCTACTATCGTAGCTGTTGTTGCGTCCTTCATCACAGAATCTTCACCTGTCAAAGGGCCATTAGAAGATAAGAAAGAAGGGCACCATACATTTACCTGACGCGGCGCACTCGGATCACTGCTGAGACTCAAATCTAAGCAAATGTTAGACGGGTTAGCCATTGTCAAAAGGTTAAAAGAGAAAGGTGGATGGAGTAAAATCAGAAAGGGCCGAAGACGATTTTCACAAACGGGCGATCTTCAAAGTGTGCATGTTGGAGGTGATCGATACCTCTATAAAAAGCCAAGGCTACACGACCACCGATTCAAAAAATCGGATTTTCCTGCGTGAAGTTCGGCGACGCTTTCGCGGCTTTTCAGATAACGCGTTCAACTTTGTCAAAAGATCTCTGACAAAGTTGAAAACACGTGAAGGTTATCATCCCAACTACGCGCCTTTGCCAACAAGCGTGGTGACAGAGCCGCACCCGTGACTACTTTTTCGAAGAGGCGCTCGCTCAGAAATCGAAGAGACGCTTGTTAAAAAATCGAAGAGACGTTTGTCGACAAGGGTAAAAGAACATAACCACCACTTGCTATTGGGAAATCCCTATATATGTCGACCTTCATCTTTTATGGCAAGGCAGACCTGAAAAAAAAAAAAAAATGCCCAACTCTTCCTCACCTCTGAGGGCGCACTCCCAGCAAAGCCTTTTGAAATACTCAATTTTTTCTTCTTCCCCAAAGAAGATACCAGATGCCTGGAGTACAGATGACCCAGGAGGAAACGGTAGATTGAAGTATGTGGAGACAAGCACAACAAATACATGTGCTGATCCATTCGCCGCTTCTTCAAAAGCAAAGGTATCTCATATCATCAAGGTCGAAAGCAAAGGTATCTCATATCATGCTTTTTCCTTGTCTTTTCCTTTGTCCTTGTTCTTACTCGCATGGCAAAGTGAAAGAAGCAATCAGCCGGCACTTGGAGTCAGTCTTCCGATCTGGAACCGACTGCCTGGAATCTATTCCCTGGTTGCTTACCTAGCGTTGCTCTCGAGTAGTCATCTTCAACGGTTGATACACTTCCAGAGAAGGGACCACTTCTGCAAAGGGGAGCAAGTAAGGCAAGTGAAAATGATACATTAAAGCATGTGGAGACAAGCAACAACTGCATATGCTGAGCTATCCTCTAACCCTCTTCAATACGAATTGGAGAGATTGAACAAAGAAACAGAAAAAAAGAGTAAAGCTCAGACCTTCGGGGGAGACCAAAATTTCCTGCTGCCCAGTTCAAGAGTAGCGCAAAGGAAAATCAACGATTGGAGGAAACCAGAAAATCTTCCAGTCGAACTCAAGATCAAGCCTCGATGGCCCTTGAAGAAATTTCCTGCTGCCCAGTTCAAAAGTAGCACAAAGGAAAATCAACGATTGGAGGAAACCAGAAAATCTTCCAGTCGAACTCAAGATCAAGCCTCAATGGCCCTTGAAGAAATTTCCAGCCTAGTTCAAGACTAAGCCTGTGGAAAATCAACGATTGGAGGAAACCAAAAAATCTTCCAGTCAAACTCAAGATCAAGCCTCAATGACCCTTGAAGAAATTTCCAGCCCAATTCAAGATCAAGCCTCGACGGCCCTTGGGTTGACATCTACATTAAGGGACTTCAAAACGCATCTTCTACACGTGACAAGCACATGTCTACGACGCGCCTTGAAGTGGGGGCATTTGTAGACATCGAAATTTCAGTAAAACAAATGTTCACCCAACGCATTAAAGTTTTGACGTGTCAAGGCATACATGGCATACGCCACGTGTCGTACAAATTGTACACATGGCATGTGACTCAACAAAATAGGAAGAAATACCCTTGGATGATTAAACAAGGTTTTTCTTCTCAATTTGGGCAATGACAAGGTAAGCACACTTCAATCCATTACGGATCAAAGCAAGTTTTTTCTCATTTGGGCAATGACAAAGCATACACATTTCAAGTTTAAAATGGTATTAAGTGGGAAATTAGGCCATAAGTTATACCACTTCAATTTCAATATTGCATTAAGTGGGAAATTAGGCCATAAGTTACACCACTTCAATTTCAATATTGCATTAAGTGGGAAATTAGGCCATAAGTTAGACCACTTCAATTTCAATATTGCATTAAGTGGGAAAATTAGGCAATGGTGCTTGGAAAGGAAAAAAATATTTTGTGGTGGTGATTCATTCTCAAAGCCTATAAATAGGCTTCTCCATCAAGGTATCAAGCATCAACCAATTCACAAATACATTTCTCTACTCCCAAATTGGAAGAGAACTTCCCAAATCCTTGAAGCTTTGAAACTCTAAAGCTTTCAAGCAAATCCCGAAGGATCAAGAAAGCTCTCTTCGTTCTTCATTAAATCCTCTTTCAAGATCAAGCCCCGACGGCCCTTGAAGAAAGTGTTCATCCGTTCATCCTAAGCTCAAGCCCCAACGGCCCTTTGGATCAACAACCTCAACAAATCCACACATCCAATCGTTCTTCAAGATTAAGCCCAAAAGCCCTTGAAGATCCGCTCATCCATCAACCTTCAAGATCAAGCCCAAAAGCCCTTGAAGAAATCCACACAACCATTATTCAAGATCAAGCCCCGACGGCCCTTGAAGAAAGTGTTCATCCGTTCATCAACTGTTCATCCTTAGATCAAGCCCCGACGGCCCTTTGGATCAACAACTCATCCACAAACCTACACCCTACGAAGATAGAATCAGAGGACCAAATTAGAGAGAGATCGTAACCCCAAAATCATAAACACAAAAATATTATTTTGTACACGTTATTCTGGTTTCTTGTTTCAAGGAATCTTTCGTGTTCACATCAACATACACAAACAAGTTTTTAATAAACAGATAATTGAATTGCAATCACAACTTAACAAATCACAATTGGAAGAAATCAATTCATATTTCAAACATGTTCATGGCTTCAAACTTTCCCCTAACTAATTAGGGGTTTAGCCACTCATGATTACAGCAAACTTAGAAAGTAGTAGCAAAGTAAACATTGAAAACAAGAACGAAGTACACCTAAAACGCTCCAATCTGCAAGCATGAACCGTTTTAAGCTTCCTTCCTCTCCTAGTTGCTGCGGCACAAGGGGTTATGGTGAGTTTTGGGGATTATGAATGATGTAGAATGATAGGTTTAAGATTGGGATGGATGTAGGGGACGGCAAAAGATGTTTTTTGGGCAGAAACTATAAAGAATGGTGAAGTATGGATGTGTTAGAGGGAAGGGATGAATTTCTGGCGTGAATGGTGAATGAATGAATGTTTTGTGGCTGCAACAAGGAGGTTTATTAATAGGATTTCAGGAATTAAAACCCTAGGTTATTTAGGTAATCAGAAATTAAGTCAAAGACTCTAGAAATAGGAAAGAATCCTCCCCCTTGCACGGCAAGGAAGAGGAAGGGTCCAAGGAAGTACACGGCAAGGGTTTTCAGAAATAGGTAAGTGTTTAATTCCCTAAATCAATTCTAAGAATCAGGAATTAAGTTAAATCCCTTTAGAATAGGTAATTGAAATCAGGAATTAGGGAAAAAGGCTAAGTCTTGCGGCACAAGGGAGGAAAAGAAAGGGAAAGTGCAAAACTTGCAGATTTTGGGAGAAAAGGAATGTTTAGGTTCGGCTAAGGCTTTTAAGAAAGGGATTGTGACATAATCTTGCAGATTTTGGGAGAGAAGAAGAAGGTAAAGTGCGGCACATGTCTAGGGCTTCTAGAACATGTGATTTAGGCAACCACATTATTTGGAAACTTGCATAATTGGAAACCTTTCAAGAATAGAAACTCCCCATAATGGAAACTGGTTTCCAAATCTTGATCCCTCATTCTTCCTTCGATTCTAGGCTCACTTGGTCTTCAATTTCGTCCAACACTTTGGCTCCAAGCACAAGTTATCCATCCTTAGCCCAAAAGTGCTCCAAAAGGCTCCAAAATGCACTTCTTTGCTCCTTTAACCCTTAGAACCTGAAAACACACAAAAGAAGCATAAAGGACTAAAATAACTAAGGAAACACAACGTAAATGCACGAGAACAAGCCAATTAAGTCGCATAAATATGCTCCTATCAATAAGCTAGGGTTTTATTTTCTAAAACCCTATATAAACTAAACCCTAAGCCGCACCCTAGTCTCTCCCTTCATTCATTTTTCATTCTTTTCATCAGCCACATTCTCTCCCACCTTTGCCGCAGCCACCATCACCCAAAACCCTTCAATCCGTAGCTTCTCCATCAATTCCAGCCACCATCCAACCTTGCCGCAGCACCACCATCCATTCCCCACTCCATTCCACACCTCCATACACCATCCACACCTCTTGCCGCAACCCTTTACCACCCTAAACCCATCTATAACCCAGAAAATCATCCAAAAACACCCCAAACCCTCTTTGCCGCAGCAAGGAGAAGAAGAAAGAGGAGCTTAAACGCGCAGAAATTCAAGTGGATTCGTTGGGCGTTCTAGGTGTAATCAATCTTTTGTTCTTTATGTTTAATTTCAATTTTATTTCTCTTTCTGTGAACATGAGAGGCTAAATCCCTAGTTAGCTAGGGGGTGATTCGAAACCATGTTTATGCTTGCAATATGAATTGATTACCTTTGGTTGGAATTTCATGAGTTGTGGATTCAATTCGTTTAACTGTTTGATTGATAACTTATTTGTGTATGTTTATTGAGAGTGCACGCTTAGTTTTCATGCATGAATATGACGCTAGAATATAAGTGAGTTTCACCTAATAGTTACAAACTTATATTCACAAGTAGTGGAGGTTGCTTATAAACAATCGCGTTAAATGAATTCTTGGCATTAGTTTCATGCTCATCATAGTAACGAATGCCTCATCAACACTTATAGTTTTCATGTTGCTTAATGATCTTTGATTGTATCTTTATTGTGCTTTTCACGTAAAGGACTTTTGGAGAATGTTTTGAATTGTGTATGCGCTGTCCCATCCAATTCATTAACTTAAGGAGAACTTGAAGGTTAATTTAAGCAGACCTAATTAACCCGGGGTGTTGAGTTTCATAATTCATCGAAAGACCAACTGAAAATCACCTTGTATGCAAGTGTGACATGTGTGGAGAAGAACCTTCTAGCTAGCATTCCGTCCATATTTTCATCAAATTCATCTTTACAATCTGTTTTAATTACATTCTGTGCATTTTATTTAATTTCGTCAAAAACTAAATCCCCCTTTACTTTAGTGTCCAATTTAGTTAGAAAGTGTCTTAGTTTGTGTTTCTAAGTGTTTTGATTCAAGTTATTACCCAAATTCGTCCAAATTAGTGAAAGTGCTCAAAACTGCCCAGAAAGTGTTTTTAAGGCAGTTTTGAGTGTTTTGGTGCGGTTTTGAGTCGTTTGGTTTGTTTTAGTGCTTTAAGTGTCTAGTTTTGCATTCTTTGAGTCTAGTTTAGTGTTTTAACCTTCGTTTTACATTTTTGAGTCAGTTTTCAAGTGGTTTAGCAATCCCTCCTAATCCCTGGTTTAGAACGATCCCTACCTATACATATACTACAATTGTCAAAAGAGGGTTTTAATTTGTGTGCTTATATAATCCGCATCAATCACCTATCACTTATAATGTTGTTTCTCACTGTTTTTAAGTGTTTTTAGAGTGTTTTGAAGTGTTTTTATGTCTTTTGATCAGAAAATTCGAAAATTTACAAAAAAAAAAATTGCAAAACAGTTTTGAAAAACCCAAAAAGAGTTGTTTTAAAGTTGTTTTTGTGTGTTTGTTTGTGTCTTAGGTCACCTTCCAACACAATGATGAGGATTTGGTTTTTAATTGCATGACTATTAAAGAATGTTGTAAACATGGCTGGAAGTTGATTTATGCTTTAGTATATGCTTGGTTATGGTTATAGCTTATGAATTCACATGTAATTACAAAGAGAAAATTAGTTTTTGTAACATGCTTGAAGGAAAAAACTCAAACTAACGCTACATCCTTGAGAGACTTGAGCCTATAACGTTCTTTGGAGAGTATAATCTGTGATTTCTTGTTTTCTAAAGTCGTTGCATGATCTCATCATTCTTTGCTTGGTTGCTATTTAGAATGCATTTCATTATAGTTCCAAATACTAGAACTCATGCGCATTTCATTCAAAGCATGGTATTGATTGCATAACATACAATAAGATGAAGTTGTTAGTCAAGCCAAAGCCAAAAAGCCTATCCCTTTTCATATGTATTGTAGGATTAACCCTCTTGAGCCTTTTCAAAGCCTATTTTCGTTGTTAGCCACATTATCCTCACCTAGTCTAGATTAGGACTTTCCATACCTTGGTTCTTAAAGGATAGTGAAGCACGACTTAGAGTGAACTCCTTTGATCAAAACATGGCAGAAAAGAAGTGTGGGGGAAGATGATAGGGCACGAAAAAAAAAAAGAAAAAAAAAAAAAAAAAAAAAAAGAAAAGAAAAGAAAAGAAATTCGTGGAAAAATCAAAAGAAAATAGAAAAGTGTTCAAAAGAAAGAGAAGGAGTTGAAAAATAAGTGAGAATGAACTCACAAGTGTTGGTTGTTGAAGGAAGGGTCCAAAAGAGTGAATTTGACCCTAAATGTTGCATGAATCTTCCCTTGTGTTTAAAAGTTGGTTTTTGCCATTAGAAGTGAGTTTAAGTACTTTTGTTTACTATTGCTTTAAGAACTTTTGTTTATCCTTACCTTTCTTTGTTAGCCAATACCTTAGCCTTGTTACAACCCTCAACTTCGATCTTGATGTTATGTGTTCAATATGTGGAGTTTGAATTTGGTATGAGCATATGGAATCACTGGTTCTCGTTCTAAGTAGTAGCATTCCATTCATGAGATCATATTCATGTCATTGTCGTAAATCCAGAAATGCTTTCTTTGATATAACATATGTGAGTCTTAGTCTTCATATCTACATCAATCTTCTCACATATACCTAGTGTAGGGTGTGAAGTTAGAAAAGATGTGTGAAAATAGAGTGCATTCTAGTGAGGAATTGAGGGAATTCTCTAAGGCATGTTAATACATTCAAAACATTGTTTTAATTGATTATAGGTGAACTAAGAAGTAGTAACTATGATTAAGTGTTTGTTGAAGTGTAAAGGAAGCTAAAAACCGTGGGAATGATGTTCATTAATGTGTCATGTTCGTTGGAAATCCCTGAGGTACATGTTGGAAGGTCTAGAATGTGTTTTGTTTGTTTTGGTTCATTTCGTTTTGCTCGAGGACTAGGAAAAGCTAAAGTGTGGGGGAATTTGATAGGAGCATATTTAGGCGACTTACTTAGCTTGTTTTCATGCATTTATGTTGTTAATTCATAGTTGTTTTAGTATTTTAAGCCATTTTCGTATGTTTTTAGGTTCTAATGGCAAAGGGAGCAAGAAAGTGCATTTTGAGGCTATTTGGAGCATTTTTGGGCATGGATTGGATAGCTTAACCATGGAGAAAAGAGGATAGACGAAATTGAAGACAAGAAGAGCTAGGAAAGGCTACAAATCTGGTGGAAGAAGTTCTACTCCAATGAAGATAAGGAAGAAGCAAGAAACAAGGGACCTTATCCAACCTTATCCAAACCTTATCTTATCCTATCCTAGAAACCTTATCCTATCCTAACTCTAACATTATCCTTTTCTATCCTATCCAAATCAGGTTGGGACTTAAACCTAGCTAATTAGGGGGAATCAATTACACATCTAAACACCTATTTCAGTTTCTAGAAGACTTATCCATACCAATGCCGCAAGACACCATTCCTTGTAGGTTTAGGAATCACAATCCTTTTCCTACTCTTATATCACATGTCCTAGGCCCTTTAGGATTAAGAATCTACCTTAAACACAGTTTCTAAAACACCTTATCCTATCCCTACATGTGTGCCATACCTAGCCTTCTAGAACTCCCTAATTCCTAGCCGCACTACCTATTCCAAATCCCACTTAATTTCTGCCTTGAGTTAACCCTTTTTCAATGGGATTAGGCAATCCTTTTCCTTTACTAAGTGTGCCAAACTAGCCTATATAAATGATGCGAGATTTATACGCACACAAATTAAACCCTCTTTTTATCAATACCAAAATCGTGGTGACCCCTTCTCCACTACCTACAATCCCGGTTGGCGTGATCATCCAAATTTCAAATGGCGGGATCCTCAACAACCCCAACAACAAGGAGGATTTAGGCAGCAACCACCGGGCTTTTATACAAAGCCATTCGTCCGCAATCAAACTCAATCACAATCTACCCCAACAAGCTCAGGTATGTCTTTGGATAATGATCAAGTTGTTAAGTTACTTACTACTTTGACGCAGGAAGTACAAACTCAAACTAAGGAGAGACAAATCCAAGACAAAAGGGTGGACAATTTGGAGAAGCAATTGGGGCAAATTGCCGAGTTCATGGGACAATTTCGAGAGCAAGGTAGGTTGCCAATTTCAACCGTGGTCAATCCGAAAGGTGGATTCGAATCTGCAAAAGCTATGAGTTTGCGAAGTGGAAAGCAAGTTGGATCTGATCCTAGAGCACCCACATCACATTCCAACGAGGAGGAAGAATTGAGAATTGAAGAGGAGGAACAAAGCTCACTCACGGCCAAGGTGGAAACACCTTTGCCGCAAGCCTTATGTGATCCTAAACCGTCCAATTCACCCAATAAAGGTAAAAACATATCAAGTTCAGTTCCTACTAATGCTTTTCCTTTGAATGTTCCTTTTCCTAGTAGGTTTAAGCAAACAAAAAAAGAGGAAGCGGAAAAGGACATTCTCGAGACGTTTCGCAAAGTTCAAGTCAATATCCCTCTTTTGGATGCAATCAAGCAAGTCCCGAGGTACGCCAAGTTCTTGAAGGAACTTTGCACTAATAGGAGGAAGATTTCGACCAAGGAGGTTGTAAAAGTGGGTGAAAATGTCTCAGCCATCTTGCAATGCAAACTGCCCCCTAAATGCAAAGATCCGGGTAGTTTCACAATTCCGTGTGTTATTGGTAATTCTAGGTTTGAATCTGCCATGTTAGACTTAGGTGCATCCATAAATGTCATGCCATATTCAATTTATGCATCTATGAACCTAGGAGCGTTGAAAAATGATGGTGTTATTATACAATTGGCCGATAGATCTAATGCCTATCCAAAGGGAGTTTTGGAAGATGTTTTAGTGCAGGTTAATCATTTGATCTTTCCGGCGGATTTCTACGTACTTGAGATGGATGAATCTGACCATGCCCCGTCATTACCCATTCTCCTTGGAAGGCCATTCATGAAAACTGCTCGTACGAAGATTGACGTCTGTCATGGCACTTTGACGATGGAATTTGATGGGGAAGTTATTAATTTCAATCTTTCTGATTCTATGAAGTACCCTAATGAGAATCATTCATGTTTTGCTATTGATATAATTGACTCTTTGGCGCAGAACCATTTGGACAATTTGAAGGACGATGCACTTGAATTGGTTATTGCACAAGGAAGGGACATGCAAAACATGGAAACAACCGCGAAGGAACCCCACGGCATGCATGAGGAATCCTTGGCCGTGCCCTCTAATGAGGATATTATTGAGATGGTGGCTGCCCTCGAGTCATTGCCATCACAATCGGGTAAGTTTTTGGACCCTATTTTAAGTTCAGTTTCGGCTAATAAAATGCTTCCCTCAGTTGTGCAGCCACCTACACTTGAACTTAAGCCGTTGCCTAGTCATTTGAAGTATGTTTTCTTGGGCGAGGATGAGACATTGCCCGTCATTATCTCATCCTCACTCATGGCACAAGAAGAAAACAAATTGGTGCGAGTGCTTAAAGAGTACAAAACGGCAATTGGATGGACATTGGCCGACATAAAGGGAATTAGCCCTACTACGTGCATGCATCGCATACTTCTAGAGGAGGGGTCCAAAACATCTCGAGAGGCTCAACACCGTCTCAACCCTCCGATGATGGAAGTTGTGAAGAAGGAGATAATCAAGATTTTGGATTGTGGAGTAATCTATCCAATCTCGGATAGTAGGTGGGTTTCGCCCGTGCAATGCGTTCCAAAGAAATCCGGAGTAACTGTGGTTGCAAATGCCGAGAATGAGCTTGTTCCTACGCGCATTCAAACTGGTTGGAGGGTGTGCATCGACTATAGGAAGCTAAACGCCACCACGAGGAAGGATCACTTCCCATTGCCGTTCATTGACCAAATGCTTGAGAGGTTAGCCGGTTATGCTTTCTATTGTTTTCTTGATGGTCATTCCGGTTATAATCAAATTGTCATTGCACCCGAGGACCAAGAAAAAACCACTTTCACATGCCCTTTTGGTACATTTGCATATCGTCGCATGTCTTTTGGTTTATGTAATGCACCTGCCACATTTCAAAGATGCATGATGAGCATATTTTCCGATTATGTTGAGAAAATAATTGAAGTTTTTATGGATGATTTCAGTGTCTTTGGAGATTCCTTTGATGGTTGCTTGCATAATCTAAGTTTGATTCTAAAACGTTGTGTTGAAACTAACCTTGTTCTTAATTGGGAAAAATGTCATTTCATGGTTAAACAAGGCATAGTTTTAGGTCATATCATCAATGAAAACGGCATTGAAGTTGATAAGTCAAAGATAGATCTTGTACGTCACTTACCCTCTACGACTTCGGTTAGAGAGGTTCGTTCGTTTCTTGGCCATGCAGGTTTCTATCGTAGGTTTATCAAAGATTTCTCAAAAGTTGCACAACCTCTTTGCCGCCTCCTACAAAAAGACGTGGCGTTTGAATTCACTAAGGAGTGCACGGCATCATTCAACCAACTTAAGGAGTTGTTGACCACGGCACCCATTATTGTTCCCCCGGATTGGAGCCTCCCGTTCGAGCTTATGTGTGATGCGTCCGATTATGCTTTAGGGGCTGTTTTGGGACAAAGAAAGGACAAGAGGCCGCATGTCATCTACTATGCCTCATGGACGTTGAACGACGCCCAATTGAACTACTATACTACGGAAAAAGAACTTCTTGCCGTTGTCTTTGCTTTAGATAAATTTCGATCATATCTAATTAGTACTAAAGTAATTGTTTTCACTGATCATGCAGCTCTAAAGTACTTGCTCACCAAAAAGGAGGCCAAGCCCCGGCTAATTCGGTGGATGTTGTTACTTCAAGAGTTCGACATCAAGATTCGTGACAAGAAGGGAAGTGAAAACGTGGTGGCTGACCACCTAAGCCGAATGGTGCATAATGAGGAGTCCCTACCCATTGCAGAGACATTCCCCGATGAACAATTGCTGTCCATAAAGGTTAGTACACCTTGGTATGCCGATATAGTTAATTTTTTGGTGTCAAAACGTATTCCAAGTGAGTTCAATAGGCACCAACGTGACAAACTTAGGCATGATGCACGGTTTTATGTGTGGGATGATCCATACTTATGGAAATTTTGTCCCGATCAGATTATACGTCGTTGTGTGCATGATTCTGAATGTCATTCAATTTTGAGTTTTTGTCATACATATGCATGTGGAGGGCACTTTGGCACACAACGCACGGCCCTCAAAGTGTTACAATGTGGATTTTATTGGCCTAGTATTTTTAAGGATGCTAGAACGTTTTGCTTAACATGTGATAAATGCCAAAGAATGGGTGGTATTAGTGCAAAGGACCAAATGCCGCAGGTTTCTATCCTAAATGTTGAAATTTTTGATGTTTGGGGTATTGACTTTATGGGTCCCTTTCCGTCATCATATGGTTTTATGTATATTTTGCTTGCGGTTGATTATGTGTCGAAGTGGGTGGAAGCAAAAGTCACCCGGACTAATGATTCTAAAGTGGTTGCAGATTTTATTAGAACTAACATTTTTGCAAGGTTTGGCATGCCACGAGTGATCATTAGTGATGGAGGGTCCCATTTTTGCAACCGGACCATTGAGGCATTATTGAGGAAATACAGTGTCAACCATAAGGTTTCTACACCTTACCATCCTCAAACAAATGGCCAAGCCGAGGTTTCCAACTGAGAGATCAAGCAAATCCTAGAACAGATCGTTGGGCCAACAAGAAAGGATTGGAGTTTACGGTTAGATGATGCACTTTGGGCGTATCGTACGGCATACAAAACCCCCATTGGGATGTCCCCTTTTCGACTTGTCTATGGCAAGGCGTGCCATCTTCCCGTGGAGTTGGAGCATAAAGCTCTGATGCGAGATTTATACGCGCATAAATTAAACCCTCTTTTCGTCAAATTGTAGTATATGTATAAGTAGGGATCGTTCTAGACCGGGGATTAGGAGGGATTGTTAACCACTTGGATTTGACTCAAAAACGTAAAATAACAATATGAAACACTATACTAGACTCAAAGAATGCAAAACTAAACTTTAAAACACTAAGACAAACCAAAAGACTCAAAACAACACAAACACACTCAAATCTGCCTAAAAACCACTTTCTGGGCAGATTTGAGCACAAACACAAATTTGGACGAAATTAAGTAATAACTTGACTCAAGAACGTAAAAACACAATATAAAACACTAAACTAACTCAAAGAATGTAAAACTAAACACTTAAAACATTAAAACAAACCAAAAGACTCAAACATCACCCAAAACACTCAAAACTGCCTTAAAATCACTTTCTGGGCAGTTTTGAGCACTTTGGTGAATTTGGACGAATTTATGTAACAAAATGAATCAAAACACTTATAAACACAAACTAAGACACTTTCTAACTAAATTAGACAATAAAGTAAAGGGGGATTGAGTTTTGGACGAAATTAAATAAAATGTACAGATTGCAATTTAAAACAGAATGTAAATATGAAATTGATGGAATTGAATGGATGGGAACCTAGCTAAGGGGTTCATCTCCATACATGTTACACTTGCATAATAAAATGATTTCCAATTGCATTTCAATAAACCATGAATGCTCAACACCCCAAGTTAACCGTGATGCACTAATTAACCTTCAAATCTTCCTAACGTTATTGAATTGGATGGGTTAGCGCATACACAATTCAAAACATTCCCCACAAGTCCTCAACATGAATGCATAGAAGAGATACAAGCAAGAATCATTACGCTCTATGAAAATTATAAGTGTTGACGAGGCATTCGTTACTATGGATTGCATGAAACTTATGCCAAGAATTCGTTTAACGCGATTGTTTATAAGCAACCTCCACTACTTGTGAATATAAGTTCGTAACTATTAGGTGAAACTCACTTATATTCTAGCGTCATATTCATGCATGAAAATTAAGCGTGCACTCTCAATAAACATACATAAATAAGTTATCAATCAAACGGTTAAACAAATTGAATCCACAACTTATGAAACGCAATTAGAAGTAATCAAATCAAAATGCAAGCATAAACATATATTTCGAATCACCCCCTAGCTAAATGGGGGTTTAGTTTCTTATAACTTTGAAATCAAAGAAACACCTAAACATTCCAACAACTCAAACTTGAATTGTATGAACGTTTAGGCACTCTTCTCTTTCATTCCTCATACGTACAAAACAAAGAGAATTGAATTTAAACATTGAAATCAAAGAAACACCTAAACATTCCAACAACTCAAACTTGAATTGTATGAACGTTTAGGAACTCTTCTCTTCCTCGTTGTTGTAGCACAAGGTCTAAGGATAGTTTGATGGTGTGAATGGTTTGGGGAGTGGTGTAAATGGAAGGATGGTGTTTGGATTGTAAGGGAAACTCACGGCACAAAGGGGGAAGTGTTGGTGGTATGTACAATGGAATGGAAGTGTTTGTGACTGAAATTGAGGTGTGAATGAGAATGAATGAATTGTGGCTGCAATGCATGCTTATTTATAGGTAAATAAGAGGGAACATGACAGCTAGGAGGTGGGTGGATGCATGTGCAAAACAGCTAGGTTAAGTGAATGCATGTGCAAAGCTGGTTTATGAAGGGAATGCATGTGTTGGCTTCATTTCTGGAATGTTGAATGTGCATGTGAATTAAAGCTAGAGTGATGATGATGAATGCATGTGGAATGGCTGAAATGCAAGGAGAATGTGTAGGTTGTGTTGGTTGAATTAAAGAATGGGAATGCAATCTGAAATGCATGTGAATTATGTTGGAAAGAAAGAAAAGTCACGGCAAAGGAAAGTGAATGAATGTGTGGCTGATTTGTTTGTTGGTTAAAGATGCATGTGGATGAATTATACAATGGGAAAGTATGTGATTGACAACTAGGATGAATGGTGGCTGCAATGATGAATACATGTGGCTGAAATGAAAGGGAAATGCAAAGGAAAATCTGGAAATGGGATTGAAGAGTCACGGCACATGTGTAGGAATGATTATGGATGCATGTGTTGAATGATTTCTTGGTGAGGGATGTGGAGTGGCTGGAATGATGAAAGAATAAAGGGTGCATGTGGGTTAATTAATTAAGTGTATGATATGATAAGTGAATGATATGATAAGTGTATGATATGATAAGTGGTGAATGATATGATAAGTGAAAGATAAGTGTATGATATGATAAGTGGTGAATGATATGATAAGTGAAAGATATGATAAGTGGTGAATGATATGTGATTAGTGGTGATGAAAAGTAATGATATGTGGCTTAATTAATGAAGGAAATGCATGTGCAATGACAATGTGTTAGAATGGATGTGTGTTATGCATGGCATGATTGGGATTGGGAAAGGTTTAAATGTCCTAAAACTAAAGGGAACAAGGTTCCAACACTTGGGTCTTCAATTAGGTCTTCAATTTCGTCCAACACTTTGGCTCCAAGCATAAGCTATCCATCCTTAGCCCAAAAGTGCTCCAAAAGTCTCCAAAATGCATCTTTTTGCTCCTTTAGCCCTTTGGACCTACAAACACACGAAAATAGCTTAAAGTACTAAAATAACTAAAGAAACATAACGTAAATGCACGAGAACAAGCTATTTAAGTCGCATGAATATGCTCCTATCAAGCTCTTTGGGCCGTCAAGAAGTTCAACATGCACTTAGATGAAGCGGGAAGTCATAGGAAATTCCAATTGAATGAGCTTGATGAAATACGGCATGAGGCATACGAGAATGCAAGCATTTACAAGCAAAAGACCAAAGCTTTCCATGACAACATGATCCGTGGGAAATCCTTCTCCATTGGGCAAAAAGTGCTATTGTTCAATTCCCGTTTACGTTTGTTTCCCGGTAAGTTACGTTCCAAGTGGATTGGACCGTTTGTTATTACTAATGTTTTTGTTCATGGTGCAGTCCAAATCCAAAGCTTGAAAACGGGACATGAATTTAAGGTGAACGGGCATCGTTTGAAGCCCTATTATGAGAACTTTGTGGAGCACACCGTGGATGACACCCCCTTGGATGCCGTGGGCTCCAATCTGGAGTGATTGGGTTCTTCGTCCGGCTGTACGACGTTAAAGCAAGCGGTACTTGGGAGGCAACCCATGCATTCAACAAAGGAAGACCTAGAAAGCACTCCAATTCCATATTTGCTTTCCTAAACTCTTCTCTTTGTTGCTATTTCGTTTCTGCCATGTTAGGTTGTTTAGTTGTTGTTTTGTTTGTTTGTTTGTTAATTGTGTGAGTCTATGCTTGAAACATTGAGGACAATGTTTGATTTAAAGTGTTTTGATGCAAATTCGTAGGGTTTTATCCACCATAACTTCTAATGTTGTTTCTTGCTGTTTTTAAGTGTTTTTAAACTGTTTTAGTGTGTTTTGACTTAAAAAATTCAAAAATCCCATAAAAATTTGAAAAATTGTTTCAAAAAAACCCAAAAAGAGTTGTTTTTGTGTCTTAGGGTACCTTCCAACACAATGATGAGGATTCGGTTTGTAATTGCATGACTATTAAAGAGAGTTGTAAACATGGATGAAAGTTTGATTTACTCTTTGGTTCATGCTTGGTTGTGGTTATAATTTATGAATTCACATGCAATCATAAAAGAAAAAAATCAGTTTTTGTAACATGCTTGAAGGAAGGAACTCAAACTAACGCTACAACCTTGTGAGACTTGAGCCTAAACGTTTATTTGGAGAGTTAATAATCTGTGCATTGTTGTTTTCTAAAAGTCGTTGCATGATCTCATTATTCTTTGCTTGGTTGCTACTTAGAAGGCGTTTCATCATTTAGTTCCAAACACTAGAACTCATGCCCAATTCATTCAAAGCATGTTATTGATTTGCATAACACATATTCAAGATGAAGTTGTGTAGTGACCACCATAGCCAAATTGCCATATTTCCCTATTTCATTTGTTTTGTAGGATTTAACCCCGTTGAGCCTTGTGTAGCCTACTTTCTTTGTTAACCCACAATTATCCTCACCTAGCCTAGAGTAGGACCACCCATACCTTTGTTCTTGAAGCATAGTAAAAGCATAACTCAAGATGAATTCCTTTTGATTATTGCATTGCAGAAAACAAGTGTGGGGGAAGGATTCTTGATATATGGGTGTGCCAAAGTCTTGAATGAGGCACGGCAAAGAAAAGAAAAGAAAAGAAAAAAAAAAAAAAAAAAAGAAAAAAAATTTCGTGGAAAATAAGAAGAAAAAAAGAAAAGTTGTGAAAAGAATGAAAAAGGAGTTGAAAAGATGTGAAAAAGTGTTCTCAAGTGTTGTTTGTTGAAGGAAGGGTCCAAAACATTGAATTCGGCCCTAATTGATTGCTTGAACCTTCCCTTTGAGTTTAAAAGTTGATTTCGGCATTCTAAGGGGAATTCTAAGTTCAATTTCATTATGTTGCTTACTATTGCTTTAAAGAACGTTTGTTTTCCCTATCCTTTCGTTGTTAGCCAACTCCCCAAGCCCCGTTACAACCCTTGACTTTAATCTTGAGTGTTGTGTGTTTCAATTTGTGGAGTTTGAATTTGGTTTGAGCATATGGTGTCACTGGTTCTCGCATCTAAGTAGTAGCGTTCCATTCATGAGATCATATCTAAACATGTTATTAACTCCGGAAATTGCGTTCTTTGTTAAATATATATGTGAGCATTCGTTTTTATATTTACATCAATCTTCTCACATATAACTAAGTGTAGGGTGTGTAGTTAGAAAATCTGAGTGAAAATAGAGTGCATATCTTGTAAGGAATTGAGGAAATTCTCTAAGGCATGTTACTACATTCAAAACATCGTTTTAAGTGGTTATTTGTGAACTAGTAAGTAGTGACTATGATTAAGCATGTGCTCGAGTGTAAAGATGGCTAAAATCTGTGGGAATAATGATTTTTAACATGTCATGTGCATTGGAAATCCCTGAAACGATTGTTGGAAGGTTTAGGTTGTGTTTTACTTGTTTAGTGTCGTTTTGTTTGTTTTCGTTTTGTTTTGCTCGAGGACTAGCAAAAGCTAAGTGTGGGGGAATTTGATAGGGGCATATCTATGCACCTTAGTTTAGCTTGTTCTTGTGCATTTATAGTGTTTTTCCTTAGTAAAGTAGTCTTTTAAGCTAGTTTTATGTATTTTCAGGATTTAAGGGCAAAGTATGCAAAAGGATGCATTTTGGAGCCCTTTGGAGCAAATTAGATCTTGGAATGGATATCATATGCTTGGAGCCAAGAGGATGGACGAAATTGAAGACTTGAAGATGATAATTCCTACTTGAGCAAGGTTTCCTAGTTGAAGTAGGAAAGTCCCTAATGGAAGATGGTTTCCTAGTTGAAGTAGGATTCCTAGTTAAAATGGGTTTCCTAGTTGAATTAGGATTCCTAGAAGAACAAAGTTTCTTACTCAAACAAGGTTTCCTACTTGAAGTAGGAAAGTTAAATCCCAATGGCCTCAAGTTGCAGCAACAAAGAAGAATTCCAAGATGAAGAAGGATTAGCTTTCCTAATCCTAATGCACAAGGTTTTCAGCCACAAAGAGGAGTCCTAAACACTTTAGGACACCTTATCCTAATCCTATAGGGATGCCATGCACTTTACCATATCTTGGAGGGTTTCTAGAAGCCTTAGATGCCCTATCCTATCTTTGCCGTGGGTTTTATCCAACTCCCCTTAGTTTTTAGGCTTTCTAGAAGCCCTAACATTATCCCTAAGAAGGTGCCGCACCCTTATCTCTTTTTCCCTACAAATCTGGCACTTAAATCATGATTCTAGAAACCTTATCTTATCTCCTACAAAGGTGGCGCCCCAAATCCTTCTAGAAGTGCCAATTTCTGCCACAAAACACCTTGTTTCTAGAACCCTAAAAATCTGGCGCCTCTATTCCTTTTCCTTTAGGGTTTCCTACCTTCTAGATGGCCTATTCTTGATGGGTTTTGATTTCCTTGTCATCTTCAAATACTTAGTCCTTTTCCTTGCTGATTGAGAGGGATTTTGCACTATAAATAGACCCCCTTTGCCGCACCAATGGATGATCATTCACTCCTCCACATTCAGAAATTCGCCAGAAATACATTCCCAACCCTCTGCCGCAGCCATCCTTCACCATTCTCCATATTTTCCCACCTTGCCGCACTCCCCATCCCTCCTAAACAATACCCTACCATCACACATCCATTCCTCCATACAAATACCACCCAAAACCTGTCCCTAGACCTTGTGCCGCAACAAAGAGGAGGAGAAGAGGGCTTGGACGTTCATGTAATTCAAGTTCGAGTTGTTGGAATTTTTAGGTGTTTCCTCTCCTTTGATGTCAATGGTTAAATTTACTTCTCTTTGTCTTGTACGTATGAGGAACTAAACCCCCCCCCTTGGCTAGGGGGGGATTCGAAACCATGATCATGCTTGCTATATGATTTGATTACCTCTAATTGCGTTTCATAAGTTGTGACTTCAATTCACTTATCTATTTGAGTTAAACTGATTTGTGTGTGTTGGTTGAGAGTGCACGCTTAATTATCATGCATAAATCTAATGCTAGGATATAAGGAAGTTTCACCTAATCGTTACAAACTTATATTCACAAGTAGTAAAAGTTGATGATCTCAATTGCGTTAAGTAAATTCTTGGCATAAGTTTCATGCAATTCATAGTAACGAGTGCTTCGTCAATGCTTATGGTTTTCAAAGAACTTAATGATTCTTGCTTGTATCTCTATTATGCAATTCATGTAGGGAACTTGTGGGGGAATGCTTTGGGTTGTCGTATGCAATCATCCAATTCAATAACGTTAGGAAAATCTGAGGGTTAATTAGTGCAATTCACGGTTAATCTGGGGCGTTGAGAATTCATGGTTTATTGAAAAGCAATTAGAAATCGTTTTGTGTGCAAGTATGGCATGTGTGGAGATGAACCCCTTAGCTAGCCTTCATTCCATTCATTAAATCCAAATTCGTTTTAAAATCTGTTCGTTTTACAAAGTTTTAAGTTTTGTTTTCAAATTCGTCAAAATCAAAATCCCCCTTCACTTGGAGTGTCAAATTAGTTAGAAATCAATTTAGTTTGTGTTTTTAAAGTATCTTGAGTCAAGTTATAACTATTTTCGTCCAAATTCTTCTTTAGTGCTCAAAACTGCTCAGAAAGTAGTTTTAAGGCAGTTTTGAGTGTTTTCTTGCTGTTTTGAGTCTTTGGTTTGTCTTAGTGTTTTAAACTTTAGTTTTGCATTCTTTGGGTCTAGTTTGGTGTTTTATATTGTGTTTTTACGTTTTTGAGTCAAATCCAAGTGATTAACAATCCCTCCTAATCCCCGGTCCAGAACGATCCCTACTTACATTCTTCACTACAATTGATAAAAAGAGGGTTTAATTTGTGTGCGTATAATTCTCACATCAATACCCAAACACCCTTGTGCCGCAACAAAGAAAGAGAAAGAAGAGAGGAGAAGCCTTGGACGTTTTGGCCATTCAAGCTTGGATTGTTGGAGCGTTCCTAGGTGTATTCAATCTTTGTTTTCAATGTTTAATTTATATTCTCTTTGTTTTGTTGTAAACATAAGGAACTAAGCCTTTTGGCTAGGGGGCTATTCAATACCATGATTATGCTTGCAAGATGAATTGATTACATCCAATTGTTATTTCATAAGTTGTGAATTCAATTTGCTTAACTGTTTGATTCATAACTCATTCTTGTGTGTTGATTAAGGTGGCCACTTAGTTTTTCATGCAGGGATTTGAAGCGAAAATATAAGGGAATTTCACCTAATAGTTATAACCTTATATTTACTAGTAGTGGAGGTCGTTTATCGACGATCGCGTTAAGTGAATTCTTGGCAAAAGTTTCATGCTTTTCATAGTAACAATTGCCTCGTCAATACATATAGTTTTCATGAAACTTAATGATCTTTGATTGTACCTTTATTGTGCTTTTCACGTAAGGGACTTTTAGAGAATGTTTTGAGTTGTTGTATGCGCATTCCCATCCAATTCAATAACTTAAGGAAAACTTGAAAGTTAAAAAAGTGCTGCTCACGGTTAACTTGGGGTATTGAGTTTCATGATTTATTGAAAGAAGCAATTGGAAATCAATTTGAATGCAAGTGTGTCATGTGTGGAGAATAACCCTCTAGTTAGCCCATCATTCATCAATTCACCTAGTTTAGTCTAAAGAATCTGTTTTCTTTGTCCTTGTCTTAATTTACTTAATTTTCGTCAAAAACAATTCCCCCATTAATTTAAAGTGTTAGATTAGTTAGAAATCAATTTAGTTGATATTTTTAAGTGTTTTGAGTCAAGTGATAACTTAATTTCGTCCAGATTTGAGTATAGTGTTCAAAACTGCCCAGAAAGTGTTTTTAAGGCAGTTTTGAGTGTTTGTTTGCTGTTTTGAGTCTTTTGGTTTGTTTTGGTGTTTTATAGTTTAGTTTTGCATTCTTTGAGTCTAGTTTAGTGTTTAAACTTTGTTTTTACGATTTTGAGTCAGTTTAGAGTGTTTAGCAATCCCTCCTAATCCCCGGTTTAAGAACGATCCCTACTTACATATCTACTACAATTGTCAACAAGAGGGTTTAATTTGTGTGTTAAGTAATTTTCGCATCAAATAGCAAGCAAAGTAATAATTTAAGACTTAGAATTCACTTGGAATGCAAAAATCAACTTCGAGACATATAGGGAAGATTCAAGCAACTCTTAGGGCCTAATTCATTGTTTTTGGACCCTTGCTTCAACAACCAATACTTTGGAACTCTTTTCACCTCTTTTCAACTCTTTTTCACTTCTTTTTTTTTCTTTCTAGCCATGCCTATGGCACATAAACTCACATCAATAATCCTTCCCCCACACTTATTTTCTACAACACATTAATCAAAAGGAATTCAGGCATGCTTACTATGCTTCAAGAACAAGGGTACGGATGGTCCTAATCTAGGCTAGGTGAGGATAATATGGGATAACAAAGAATATGGGCTAACACGGCTCAATGGGGTTAACTTAAACACAAAATGAGTTAAGGGCACATGGCTATTTGGCTTCGATGGTGGTCACTACACAACTTCATCTTGAATATGTGTTATGCAATTCAATAACATGCTTTGAATGAAATGGGCATGAGTTCTAGCATTTGGAACTAAGTGATGAAACGCCTTCTAAGTAGTAACCAAGCAATGAATAATGAGATCATGCAACGACTTTAGAAAACAATGATGCACAGATTATTACTCTCCAAATAAATGTTTAGGCTCAAGTCTCACAGGGATGTAGCGTTAGTTTGAGTTCATTCCTTCAAGCATGTTACAAAAACTAATTTTCCTTTGTGATTACATGTGAATTCGTAAAATATAACTACAACCAAGCATAAACCAAAGAGTATATCAAACGTCCATCCATGTTTGTAACTTCTTTAACCATCATGCAATTAAAAACCAAATCCTCATCATTGTGTTGGAAGGTAACCTACGACACAAACAAACACACAAAAACAACTCTTTTTGGGTTTTTCAAAACAATTTTTCAAATTTTTATGGGATTTTCGGATTTTTAAGTCAACACACACTAAAACACTCTAAAATAGCTTAAAAACACTTAAAAATAGCAAGGAACAACATTGGAAGTTATGGGTGATAAAATCCCACGAATTTTCATCAACAACATTAGTTACTGATAGGAGCATATTCATGCGACTTAATTAGCTTGTTCTCGTGCATTTATGTTGTGTTTCCTTAGTTATTTTAGTGTTTAAAGTCACTTTTGTGTATTTTCAGATTATAAGGCCAAAGTGTGCAAGAAGATGCAAATTGGAATCTTTTGGAGCAAAAGAGGAATGAATGAGTTGAAGACTTGAAGAAACGATGAATTCCTACTCCAACGATGAATTCCTACTCAAACGAGGATTCCTACTCCAACAAGGATTCCTACTTGAAGTAGGAAAGTTAACCCTAGGTTTCCCGTTTTGGTAACCATTCCTAATCTTAAAAGCCCGTATTTTCTAGCCACTTTGAAGGCCTTGTAGGCACTTTAGGACACAAAACAAAGGCCCTAGCCCCCTTAACCTCTTTGTCGTGCCTTTTGATGTGAGAATTATACGCACACAAATTAAACCCTCTTTTTATCAATTGTAGTGAAGAATGTAAGTAGGGATCGTTCTGGACCGGGGATTAGGAGGGATTGTTAATCACTTGGATTTGACTCAAAAACGTAAAAACACAATATAAAACACCAACTAGACCCAAAGAATGCAAAACTAAAGTTTAAAACACTAAGACAAACCAAAAGACTCAAAACAGCAAGCAAACACTCAAAACTGCCTTAAAACTACTTTCTGAGCAGTTTTGAGCACTAAAGAAGAATTTGGACGAAAATAGTTATAACTTGATTCAAGATACTTTAAAAACACAAACTAAATTGATTTCTAACTAATTTGACACTCCAAGTGAAGGGGGATTTTGATTTTGACGAATTTGAAAACAAAACTTAAAACTTTGTAAAACAAACAGATTTTAAAACGAATTTGGATTTAATGAATGGATGAAGGCTAGCTAAGGGGTTCATCTCCACACATGCCATACTTGCACACAAAACGATTTCTAATTGCTTTTCAATAAACCATGAATTCTCAACGCCCCAGATTAACCGTGAATTGCACTAATTAACCCTCAGATTTTCCTAACGTTATTGAATTGGATGATTGCATACGACAACCCAAAGCATTCCCCACAAGTTCCCTACATGAATTGCATAATAGAGATACAAGCAAGAATCATTAAGTTCTTTGAAAACCATAAGCATTGACGAAGCACTCGTTACTATGAATTGCATGAAACTTATGCCAAGAATTTACTTAACGCAATTGAGATCATCAACTTTTACTACTTGTGAATATAAGTTTGTAACGATTAGGTGAAACTTCCTTATATCCTAGCATTAGATTTATGCATGATAATTAAGCGTGCACTCTCAACCAACACACACAAATCAGTTTAATTCAAATAGATAAGTGAATTGAAGTCACAACTTATGAAACGCAATTAGAGGTAATCAAATCATATAGCAAGCATGATCATGGTTTCGAATCCCCCCCTAGCCAAGGGGGGGGTTTAGTTCCTCATACGTACAAGACAAAGAAAAGTAAATTTAACCATTGAAATCAAAGGAAACGAAACACCTAAAAATTCCAGCAACTCGAACTTGAATTGCATGAACGTCCAAGCCCTCTTCTCCTCCTCTTTGTTGCGGCACAAGGTCTAAGGACAGGTTTTGGGTGGTATTTGTATGGAGGAATGGATGTGTGATGGTAGGGTAGTGTTTAGGAGGGATGGGGAGTGTGGCAAGGTGGGAAAATATGGAGAATGGTGAAGGATGGCTGCGGCAAAGGGTTGGGAATGTATTTCTAGCGACTTTCTGAATGTGGAGGAGTGAAAGATGATAATTGGGTTGGCAAGGGGGTCTATTTATAGTGCAAAATCCCTCTCAATCAGCAAGGAAAAGGACTAAGTATTTGAAGATGACAAGGAAATCAAAACCCATCAGGAATAGGCCATCTAGAAGGTAGGAAACTCCAAAGGAAAAGGAATAGAGGCGCCAGATTTTTAGGGTTCTAGAAACAAGGTGTTTTGTGGCAGAAATTGGCACTTCTAGAAGGATTTGGGGCGCCACCTTTGTAGGAGATAAGATAAGGTTTCTAGAATCATGATTTAAGTGCCAGATTTGTAGGGAAAAAGAGATAAGGGTGCGGCACCTTCTTAGGGATAATGTTAGGGCTTCTACAAAGCCTAAAAACTAAGGGGAGTTGGATAAAACCCACGGCAAAGATAGGATAGGGTATCTAAGGCTTCTAGAAACCCTCCAAGATAAGGTAAAGTGCATGGCATCCCTATAGGATTAGGATAAGGTGTCCTAAAGTGTTTAGGACTCCTCTTTGTGGCTGAAAACTGATAGGAGCATATTTAGGCGACTTACTTAGCTTGTTTTCATGCATTTATGTTAGTAATTCATAGTTGTTTTAGTCTTTTAAAGTATTTTCGTGTGTTTTTAGGTTCTAATGGCAAAGGGAGCAATAAAGTGCATTTTGTGGCTAGTTGGAGCATTTTTGGGCATGGATTGGATAGCTTAATCATGGAGCAAAGAGGATGGATGAAATTGAAGACTAGAAGAGCTAGGAAAGGCTACAAATCTGGTGGAAGAAGTTCTATTCCAATGAAGATAAGGAAGAAGCAAGAAACAAGGAACCTTATCCCACCTTATCCAAACCTTATCTTATCTAATCCTAGAAACCTTATCCTATCCTATCTCTAACACTATCCTTTTCTCTCCTATCCAAATCAGGTTAGACTCATTCCTAGCTAATAATAGGGAATTAACTACACATTTAAGCACATAATTCAGTTTCTAGAAGCCTTATCCACTAAATTGCCGCAAGAACTCCATTCCTTGTAGGTTTAGGAATTGCAATCCTTTTCCTACACAAATATCATGTATCCTTGGCCCTTTAGGTTTAGGAATCTGCCCTAAACCTTCCCTTCTAGAAACCTTATCTCAGCCCTATACATGTGCCGCACCAAAAACCTTCTAGAATCCCTAAATCCTAGCTGAATTCCCTATTCCCAATCCCCTTTGGTTTCTGCCTTAAGATACCCCTTTTTCAATAGGATTAGGCAATCCTTTTCCTACACTAAGTGTGCCAAAATAGCCTATATAAACAGCCTTGCCGTGCCATTTAATGACGACCACCCCTTCACACAACATTCATACATCCCTTCAGAAATCATCCTTTGCCGTGACCTAGCAAGGAGGAGGAGAAGGAAGACCAAGCCTTGGGCGTTTGTACATTCAAGTGGAGTGTTGGACGTGTCTAGGTGTAATCTATCTTTTATTTTCAATGTTTAAATCTATATTGCTTTGTTTTGTCATGAACATGAGAGGCTAAACTCGTTTTAGCCTAGGGATGCTTTGAAACCATGATTACATTTATAATATGAGTTGATTAAGTCCAGTTGTGATTTCATAAATTCTGAACGCAATTTACTTAACCGTTTGATGGATAACTTATTCTTGTATGTTTATTAGGGAGGCCTACTTAATTTGCATGCTTGAATTTGGGGCTAGAATATAAGGGTGTTTCACATAATCGTTACAAACTTATGTTCACAAGTAGTTAAGGTTGTTTTCACAATCATGTTAAGTAAATTCCTAGCATGCGTATCATGATGTCATAGTTACAAGTGCTTTGTCAATACTTATGATTTCCATTGAACGTAATGATCTTTGACCGTATCTCTATTATGATGTCATGTAGGGGACGTTTTGAGGAATGCTTTGGGTTGTCGTATGATGTCATCCAATCCACTAACTTAAGGGAAATCTAAGGGTTAATTAGTGATGTCACGGTTAATCTGGGGTGTTGAGGTTCATGGTTTATCGGAAAAGCAACTGGAAGTCAATTTATGTTAGAAAGTATCATGTGTGGAGAAGTATCCCTTGGCTATCCCATCATCCATTAGTTTTACTCAAATTCGTCCAAAAATCTGTTTTAAGTTTTAAGTTACTTGTTTTCTTTTAAATTCGTCCAAAAACAAATCCCCCTTTCTTATTTCTTCCAAATCTGTCCAAAAGAGTCTTTTTGAGTCTTTAGAGTCAAAACCAAGTGTATTTTCGTCCAAATTAAGTCCTAGAGTCTAAATTGAGTCTTTTTGGTTGTTTTAAGTTGTTTTGAGTCATACAAGTTAGTAAGAGTCTTGTGAGTTTATTTAAAGTGTTTTAAAGCCTATTTTCACTTCTTTGAGTCAATTTTCATTAGGTTAGCAATCCCTCCTAATCCCCGGCCTAGAACGATCCCTACTTATATCTATACTACAATTGTCAAAAATAGGGTTTAATTTGTGTGCTTATATAATTCACATCAAATTTTTGGCGCCGTTGCCAGGGATTAGCAAGTTTGCTAATCCCCCGTTGTTTCTTTTTGTTTCTTTTTGTTTTCTTTTTGTTTTAGCCACTGACCTAGTTTCTTTTCTTGTTTGTAGGTACTAGTTTATGACTCGTTGTTCTCAACCTATTAGTGCAAACATCTTGGATTTTGACGACGATTTTGAGCGCACTTTGAGGAAGAAGAAGAAGAACCCAGAATCTAGTACGGCTCCCAACCTTGAGGAGGAGGAAGAGCCAACGCCAAGGGAGGAAGAAGAACCCACGACACAAGAGGAAGAAACCATGGCAGTGGACAACCGTACGATCAGGGAGCTTTCCGCTTCGGGAATGGCCAATGCCGCACCCTTGTGCATCCAATACCCAAGGGCGGCTCAAGACAAGACCGACGAATTTGAATTGAAGTCAAGCTTGTTGCACCACATTCCAAAATTCCATGGATTATCCATGGAAGATCCCAACAAGCATTTGAAGGAGTTCGAGGTAGTGTGTTCAAGCATGACTCCAGTTAATGTTGATGGTAGTATTTTGAAGATGAAGGCTTTCCCGTTCTCACTATTGGAGAAGGCCAAAGATTGGTTATACGAGTTAGCACCCGGAACGGTCACTTCTTGGGAGAGCATGAAGAGGGCGTTTCTTGAAAAGTTTTTTCCTACTTCTGATAGGAGCATATTCATGCGACTTAAATGGCTTGTTCTCGTGCATTTACGTTATGTTTCTTTAGTTATTTTAGTACTTTAAGCTATTTTCGTGTGTTTGTAGGTCCAAAGGGCTAAAGGAGCAAAAAGATGCATTTTGGAGACTTTTGGAGCACTTTTGGGCTAAGGATGGATAGCTTATGCTTGGAGCCAAAGTGTTGGACGAAATTGAAGACCTAATTGAAGACCAAAGTGTTGGAACCTTGTTCCCTTTAGTTTTAGGACATTTAAACCTTTCCTTTATCCTTAGCCGTGCATAACATTCCAACATTCCACTCCTTCATTTCAGCCACACTCCCACTTATCATCACCACATATCACTTATCACATATCATTCACCACTTATCATATCATACACTCAATCACTTATCACATATCACTTATCACACACCACATATCACTTACCACATATCACTTACCACATATCACTTATCACATATCACTCATCAAACCACTCCCATCCATTTCATCATTGCAAACATTCAAACAAACACCACACATTGCCGTGACTCTTCACTCCCATTTCCAGCTTTTCCTTTGCATTCCCCCTTTAATCAACAGAGGAACAACGGACTTAAGGAAGCCGACTCTCGTTCTTTGGACCAACCTATGACCGACAAAAAAAATTGTACATACTGGAATACTGGTTCTCCCATGATAGCTTTGAGCTCAGCTTGCCTTGATAAAGCATCTGGTACAACATTGTGAGATCCAGACCTGTAAGAAAGAAAGCATTTCACATGCCCATATGCAGAACCATCGCATCTTAGGGCTAGTTCAGTGTAGTATAGTTCTAAAATAGTGGTCATGCATCCATTCACCAAGAAATCATTCATTCCACATGCACCCAGAAATCACTCAATGCCGTGAGTTCCCATTGCATTTCCAGCTTTGAACATGCATTCACTCACCACAAACAAGTCACATGCATTCATCAACATATCTAGCTGTCATTCACATGCATTTCATTCATCATTTCCACCCCCACATGTCCCTTTAATCCACATGCATTTCCACCTAGCTTTCCATCCCAAACACCACCAGAAATCATCATTGCCGTGGGTTCCTATCCCATTTCAGATTGTCATTCCACTTTATTGCACATGCATCTTCATAAATCAACACATGCATTCATTATTCATTTACTTTGCATCCTTTAATTTAATCACATGCACATTCAAACAAACACAATCATTTCAGCCAACACATGCACTTTAATCATCCACCACATATTCCCTTGCACACTCCACCTAGCCGTGCACATTCATACACTTCCATTTTCCATATTTTCCCCCATCTTGGCAGATTTCACATGCACACACATGCAATTCCAGCTTTCACATGCTTTCCTAGCTGTTTTTCATCATTAACCATCCACATGCATGCTTAAACAAACAGCCATATACACCTCCATTCCTCCTATATAAACCCTTGCATTCTCATTCATAAACACATCTCATTTTTCACACACTTCCATTTCAGAAATTCATCCATTGTACATACCACAAACACTTCCCCCATTGCCGTGAGTTTCTCCCTTATAATCCAAATACCACTCCTCTTCCATTTACACCATCCTTCCATTTCCACCACTCCCCCAAACCATTCACACCATCAAACTATCCCTAGACCTTGTGCTACAATGAAGAGGAAGAGAAGAGTGCCTAAACGTTCATACAATTCAAGTTTGAGTTGTTGGAATGTTTAGGTGTTTCTTTGATTTCAAGGTTTAATTTCAATACTCTTTGTTTTGTACGAATGAGGAATGGAAGATAAGAGGGCCTAAACGTTCATACAATTCAAGTTTGAGTTGTTGGAATGTTTAGGTGTTTCTTTGATTCTCTTTGTTTTGTACCATGAGGAACTAAAACCCCCTTGGTTAGGGGGTGATTCGAATATATGTTTATGCTTGCATTTTGATTTGAATACTTCTAATTGCGTTTCATAAGTTGTGGATTCAATTCGTTTAACTGTTTGATTGATAACTTATTTATGTATGTTTATTGAGAGTGCACACTTAATTTTCATGCATGAATATGACGCTAGAATATAAGTGAGTTTCACCTAATCGTTATGAACTTATATTCACAAGTAGTGGAGGTTGCTTATAAACAATCGCGTTAAACGAATTCTTGGCATAAGTTTCATGCGTATTCCATAGTAACGAATGCCTCGTCAATACTTATAATTTTCATGATGCTTAATGATCTTTGATTGTATCTTTATTGTGCTGTTCACGTAAAGGACTTTTGGAGAATGTTGTGGATTGCGTTGCGCTAACCCATCCAATTCATTAACTTAAGGAGAACTTGACGGTTAATTTAAGCGGACCTAATTAACCCGGGGTGTTGAGTTTCATGGTTTATTGAAATGCAATTGGAAATCATTTTATTATGCAAGTGTAACATATGTGAAGATGAACCCCATAGCTAGCATTCATTCATTTCAATTCCATTCATTCTATTTCAATTTCATATTTACATTCTGTCTAGTTTATTAACTTGTTTATGTTTTCATGTTTAATTTAACTTGTTGTTCAATTATGTTAGACATGTGAAACTAATTTCTTTTTAGTTAGAGGCGAATTTGAAGCCATGGACATATGTTGGTTATGATTTGATTTACTCCAGTTATGAATTCATGAACTTTAGATGTGGTTTACTTTTCTGTTTTGATTAAGAACTTGTTTATGTATGTGGGTTGAGGGTCGACACTTAATTTGCATGCCTAAACTTGATGCTAGGATATAAGGGAATTTCACCTAATCGTTATGAACCTATATTCATGAGTAGTAAAAATCGCTAGTCACGATTGTGTTTAGTAAACATATATTTCGAATTCCCCCCTAGCCAAGGGGGGTTTAGTTCCTCATGGTACAAAACAAAGAGAATCAAAGAAACACCTAAACATATAAATCAAAGAAACACCTAAACATTCCAACAACTCAAACTTGAATTGTATGAACGTTTAGGCACTCTTCTCTTCCTCTTCGTTGTAGCACAAGGTCTAAGGATAGTTTGATGGTGTGAATGGTTTGGGGAGTGGTGAAAATGGAAGGATGGTGGTGTTTGGATTAGTAGGGATACTCACGGCACAAGGGGATGATTTCTGGTGGTGTTTTGAATGATTTTCTGAATATGGACGAATTCAATGAATTGAGGTGTAATGCATGCTTATTTATAGGTGAAATGGGGGGAACATGACAGCTAGGAGGGAATGTGGCTGCATGTTTGAATGATTAAAGGATGCATGTGGGTTGGAAATGCATGTGTAAGCATGTGTTGGCTGAATTAAAGAATGTGAGGGAATGATGAAAGGGGAAACATGACAGCTAGGTTGGTTGAATGATTATGAGTGCATGTGGCTGATTTATGAAGGGAATGCATGTGATTTAAAGGGTGGGAGTGCATGTGATTTGGTTGGAATGATTGGAATGCAATCTGAAATGGGAGATGGAATGGCTGAATGTGGTGCAATGATAATGTCTTGTGGCTGAATGGATTAAAGAATGGGAGTGCATGTGGATGGAAATGCATGTGGATTAAAGAGTGAATGCATGTGCAATGACAGCTAGGTTGAATTAATTAAAGGGATTGCATGTGCAAGGTTTTGGTGTGAATGATTGAATGTGCATGTGGCTGATTTATGAAGAGTGAATGCATGTGGCTGCAAGGTGTGAATGATTATGGGTGCATGTGGCTGCAATGGATTAGGAATCCTTCAATTTCGTCCATTCCTTTTGCTCCAAACATAAGCTATCCATTCCAAGTCCAATATTGCTCCAAAATGCTCCAAAATGCATCTTTTTGCTTCCTTAGCCATATGAACCTAAAAACACACGAAAATGGCTTAAACTACTAAAACAACTATGAATTAACAATATAAATGCACGAAAACAAGCTAAGTAAGTCGCCTAAATATGCTCCTATCAAATTCCCCCACACTTATCTTTTGCTCGTCCTCGAGCAAAACAAAACAACAAAAGAACACGAAACTAGACAAAACGAAGAAAACACAACCTACACCTTCCAACAATCGTCTCACGGATTTCCAATGCACATGACATGTTAAAAATCATTATTCCCACAGATTTTAGCCATCTTTATACTTAAGTACATTCTTACTCATAGTCACCACATACTAATTCACAATTAAGCATTTAAAACACATTTCGAATGTAGTAACATGCCTTAGAGAATTTCCTCAATTCCTCACTAGAATGCACTCTATTTTTCACACAGATTTTCTGACTACACACCCTACACTAGTTATATATGAGAGAATGATGTAAACATGAAAGACTAGTATCTCACATATGTTATAACAAACAAAGCATTTTCTGGATTTACGACAATGACATGAATATGATCTCATGAATGGAAAGCTACTACTTAGAACGAGAACCAGTGATTCCATATGCTCATAGCAAATTCAAACTCCACATATTGAATACATAACATCAAGATAGAAGTTGAGGGTTGTAACGGGGCTAAGGGTAATGGTTTAACAAAGAAAGGTAAAGTAAAACAAAGGTTCTTAAAGTAATAGGAAGCGAAGTAATGAAATTGACACTTAAACTCACTTTTAATGGCAGAAATCAACTTTTAAACACAAGGGAAGATTCATGCAACAACTAGGGTCAAATTCACTCTTTTGGACCCTTCCTTCAATAACCAATGCTTGTGAGATCATTCTCACTTATTTTTCAACTCTTTTTTCTTTATTTCATTCTTTGGCCGTGCCCTATTATCTTCCCCCACACTTATTTTCTGCAGTATATTGATCAAAAGGAGTTCATTCTAAGTCATGCTTCACTATCCTTTAAGAACAAGGGGTTAACAAAGAAAATAAGCTTGAAAAGGCTCAAAAGGGTTAAAACTTACAACAAATAAGAAATATGAAAAGGGATAGGCTTTTTGGCTTTGGCTTGACTAACAACTTCATCTTATTGTATGTTATGCAAACAATATCATGCTTTGAATGAATTGGGCATGAGTTCTAGTATTTGGAACTATAATGAAATGCATTCCAAGTAGCAACCAAGCAAAGAATGATGAGATCATGCAACGACTTTAGAAAACAAGAAATCACAGAGAATAACTCTCCAAAGAAAGTAATGGCTCGAGTCTCACAGGGTTGTAGCGTTTGTTTTAGTTCCTTCCTTCAACATTTTACAAAAACGAATTTTTCTTTTATGATTGCATGTGAAGTCATACATTATAACCATAACCAAGCATATACCAAGAGTAAATCAAACTTTTCTCTATGTTTATAACTCTTTTTAACAGTCATGCAATTACAAACCAAATCCTTATCATTGTGTTGGAAGGTACCCTAAGACACAAACACACAAAAACGACTCAAAACACTCTTTTTAGGCTTTTCAAAACATGTTTTTCAAATTTTTATGTGATTTTCGGAGTTATAAAAACAAAACATAATAAAACACTCTAAAACAACTTAAAAACACCTTAAAACAGTAAGGAACAACATTTGAAGTAATGGGTGATAAAATCCCACGAATTTGTATTAACAACATTAGTTACCCCCCCACACTTAAATCAAACATTGTCCTCAATGTTTTAAGCATAGATTTACACAAAACATAAGTAAACACACAAAAAGCACTTAAACATATTAATATGGCAGAATGTAATTAACAAAGAGAAGAGTTTAGGGACGCAAATCTGGTTATGGAGTGTAAATTCCCTCTTCTCCTTGGTGATTGCATTGAGGCTTTGATTTTTGTGATTCCACAGGCTCATTCTTGAACTGGTTTCCTCCCATCGTTGATTTTCCTTTGTGCTACTCTTGAACTGGGCAGCAGGATTCTTTTGGTCTCCCCTGGAGGTCTGAGCTTTCCCCTTTTATCTGTTTCTTTGTTCAATCTTTGCAGGAGCGGTCCCTTCTCTGGAAGTGTATCAACCGTTGAAGATGACTACTCGAGAGCAACGCTAGGTAAGCAATCAGGAATAAATTCCAGGCAGTCTGATCCAGATCGGAAGACTGACTCCAAGTGCCGGCTGATTGCTTCTTTCACTTTGTCATGCGAGTAAGAACAAGGACAAAGAAAAAGACAGGGAAAGAGCATGATATGAGATACTTTTGCTTTTGACCTTGATGATATGAGATACCTTTGCTTTTGAAGAAGCGGTGAATGAATCAGCACACTTCAATCCGCCATTTCCTCCTGGGTCATCTGTACTCCAGGCATCTGGTATCATCTTTGGGGAAGAAGAAAGAATTGAGTATTTCGAAAGGCTTTGCTGGAAGTGCACCCTCAGAGGTGAGGGAGAGTTGGGCATTTTCTTCAGGTTTGCCTTGCCATAAAAGATGAAGGTCGACATATATAGAGATAATATCAAGTGGTGGTATTGTTCTTTTACCCTTGTCGACAAACGTTTTGATCCCGCAAATCCGGCTTTTTGAAATAATGGCGCCTCTTCGATTTCTGAACGACGCCCCTTCGATTTCTGAGCGATGCCCCTTCGATTTCTGAGCGACGCCCCTTCGCTTTCTGAACGACACGTAGTTGTGCGGATGCGGCTCCTTTTGACAAAGCTGCACGCGTTTTCTGAAAAGCAGAGAAAGCGTCGCCGGACTTTGCGCTTGTCGGCTAAAGATGTGTAGTTGCGATGATGGCCTCCACGTGTTGTCTGAAAAGAAGAAATCTTTTGACAAAGTTGAACGCGTCTTCTGAAAAGCCGAGAACGCGTCGCCTAACTTATGCCGGAAATTCCGGCTTTTTGAATCGGTGGACGCGTCGCCTTGGCTTTTTATAGAGCTATCGATCACCGCAACAAACACACTCTGAAGATTGCCCATTCTTGAAAATCGACTCCGGCCCTTTGAGAATTAACTCCATCCACCCCATCTCTTTGAACACTTTTGAAAAATGGTAAACCCATCGAACCTTAGCTTAGAATTGAGTCTCAGCAGTGATACGGGCGCGCCGCGTCAAGGTAACGTATGGCGCCCTTCTTTCTTATCTTCTAACAGTCCTCTCACAGGTGAAGACTCCGTGATGCAGGACGCCACAACAGCTACAATAGTAGCTAGGAACCTCCTCACTCCAAAAGATAGTAGGCTGCTGTCAGGACGGTCCGATGAGTTGGCCGTTCAAGAGTCCCTCGCACTTAGTGTTCAGTGTGCGAGTTCTGTGTCCAACATGGGCCAACGCCTGCTTGCCCGCTCCCGTCAGGTGGAATCATTGATGGCAGAGGTGGAAAGTCTTAAGCAGAAGATCAAACAGCTTAAGTACGAGAATAGAAGTTTGCATGTGCTTGCAAACAACTATTCGACGGGCATGAAGAGGAAGCTTGATGAGCTGCAAGAATCCAATGGTCGAATGCAAAATGACCGTCAAAGTGACCGTCAAAGGCTTGCGGCTTATTTCCAGAGGCACATTTTTCCTGGCTCATCAAGCGTTTGGCCAAGTATTGAGGCCTCGAATGCTCTATCTTCGATGCCTCCCGCTCCGATGCCTTCCGCTCCGATGCCTTCCGCTCCGATGCCTCGTAGTGGGGCTTCACGTAAACAACCTTTGTGAAGCTCCACCTTTCTCCATGTTTAGTATCTTTTTTTTTTTTTTTTTTTTTTTTTTTTTTTTTTAAAAAAAAAAAACAAATCAAACGGCATGGAATTGGTCCTTGAATGGAAGGTGATACTTGAAGTGAACCGGCATTGGTTTGAATTCTAGTGTAGGTGCCTGATTCATAAAAAACAGCAAGTTAGTATAAAATGTAATGGAATTTGGAAAAGATGACTTACTTGTTTTGTCCGACAAGAACTCAATGACAAACACCACTCCCTTGAAAGTTTCAGGGATATTGGACTTGGCCAGATTGCATGTGATGGTTATGACTTGTCCAATGTCATCAAATTCAACTTCTTTGGGTTTTGTGGTTTCAAGAACGTCCTCTTTGATGAATTCATGACATTCCCTACTTTTCACCTTTGGAAGGTCTTTTTCACCTTCTTCTTCCTTGGAAGTCATGAATCTGCAAGGAATAGGGATACTTGTTGGAACGGGGTTAAAAATAATGAAATTTGGAACAACCATACCTGAATTAGATGGCATAGGAGCAATAGGTGCCTCCGGTAAAGGTGTTTCCACCCTTGCCGTGGGTTGGGTGTATTCCTCTTCCTTGTAATTTGATTTTGATGGTTGAGGGTCCGTTCCAACCTCCTTGTCACATCTCAACATGATTTCCTTGGCAGTTTCAAATTCTTCCTTCGGATTTGCAATGGTTGAACTAGGGAGTTCGCCTTGGTCGCAAATTTGTTCTACAAACTCCGCTATCTGCCCAATTTGCTTTTCCAAGTAGTCCAACCTTTTGTCTTGATTTTCCCTCTCTTTGTTTTGAAGTTGGAGTCCCTGCGTCAAAGTAGTAAGTAATTGAACAATCTTATCATTATCACTTGAATTACCTACATTGCTTTGGGCAGGTTGTGGTGGCTGCATAGGCGTTGAATAGAATTCATCATATGGCTGCCAATATCCTTCTTCTTGAACATTTTGAGGTTCCCACCACATAGAGTTTGAATGATCACTCCAATCTGAATTGTAAGTATTGGAAAACATGTTATTCCTTGATTGAAGATCAAATGCACAAACGCTTTGCATTTGGGACCTTTCCATGAGCTGTGACAAAAGAGAAGCATTATCAAGTGCCATGTTATGTTTTTCTAGTACTTGAATTCAATAAACAAAACACAAATCACAAACTAAAACTAAAATATATATAACAGAGACGAAAACTAAAACTAATAAGAAAACGAAAATAACAATCCAATGGATTAGCAAAGTTGCTAATCCCCGGCAACGGCGCCAAAATTTGATGCGAGAATTATACGCACACAAATTAAACCCTCTTTTTGTCAATTGTAGTATAAGTATAAGTAGGGATCGTTCTAGACCGGGGATTAGGAGGGATTGTTAACCACTTGGATTTGACTCAAGAACGTAAAATAAAGTTTAAAACACTAAACTAGACTCAAAGAATGTAAAACTAAACACTTAAAACATTAAAACAAACCAAAAGACTCAAACATCACCCAAAACACTCAAAACTGCCTTAAAATCACTTTCTGGGCAGTTTTGAGCACTTTGGTGAATTTGGACGAATTTGTGTAACAAAATGAATTAAAACACTTATAAACTCAAACTAAAACACTTTCTAACTAAATTAGACAATAAAGTAAAGGGGGATTGAGTTTTGGACGAAATTAACTTAAATGGACAGATTGCAAATAAAACAGAATGTAAATATGAAATTGATGAAAATGAATGGATGGGAACCTAGCTAAGGGGTTCTTCTCCATACATGTTACACTTGCATAATAAAATGATTTCCAATTGCATTTCAATAAACCATGATGCTCAACACCCCAAGTTAACCGTGATGCACTAATTAACCTTCAAATCTTCCTAACGTTATTGAATTGGATGATGCATGCGACAATTCAAAACATTCCCCACAAGTCCTCAACATGAATGCATAGAAGAGGTACAAGCAAGAATCATTACGCTCTATGAAAATTATAAGTGTTGACGAGGCATTCGTTACTATGGATTGCATGAAACTTATGCCAAGAATTCGTTTAACGCGATTGTTAATAAGCAACCTCCACTACTTGTGAATATAAGTTCGTAACTATTAGGTGAAACGCACTTATATTCTAGCGTCATATTCATGCATGAAAATTAAGCGTGCACTCTCAATAAACATACATAAATAAGTTATCAATCAAACGGTTAAACAAATTGAATCCACAACTTATGAAACGCAATTAGAAGTAATCAAATCAAAATGCAAGCATAAACATATATTTCGAATTCCCCCCTAGCCAAGGGGGGTTTAGTTCCTCATGGTACAAAACAAAGAGAATCAAAGAAACACCTAAACATAGAAATCAAAGAAACACCTAAACATTCCAACAACTCAAACTTGAATTGTATGAACGTTTAGGCACTCTTCTCTTCCTCTTCGTTGTAGCACAAGGTCTAAGGATAGTTTGATGGTGTGAATGGTTTGGGGAGTGGTGAAAATGGAAGGATGGTGGTGTTTGGATTAGTAGGGATACTCACGGCACAAGGGGATGATTTCTGGTGGTGTTTTGAATGATTTTCTGAATATGGACGAATTCAATGAATTGAGGTGTAATGCATGCTTATTTATAGGTGAAATGGGGGGAACATGACAGCTAGGAGGGAATGTGGCTGCATGTTTGAATGATTAAAGGATGCATGTGGGTTGGAAATGCATGTGTAAGCATGTGTTGGCTGAATTAAAGAATGTGAGGGAATGATGAAAGGGGAAACATGACAGCTAGGTTGGTTGAATGATTATGAGTGCATGTGGCTGATTTATGAAGGGAATGCATGTGATTTAAAGGGTGGGAGTGCATGTGATTTGGTTGGAATGATTGGAATGCAATCTGAAATGGGAGATGGAATGGCTGAATGTGGTGCAATGATAATGTCTTGTGGCTGAATGGATTAAAGAATGGGAGTGCATGTGGGTGGAAATGCATGTGGATTAAAGAGTGAATGCAAGTGCAATGACAGCTAGGTTGAATTAATTAAAGGGATTGCATGTGCAAGGTTTTGGTGTGAATGATTGAATGTGCATGTGGCTGATTTATGAAGAGTGAATGCATGTGGCTGCAAGGTGTGAATGATTATGGGTGCATGTGGCTGCAATGGATTAGGAATCCTTCAATTTCGTCCATTCCTTTTGCTCCAAACATAAGCTATCCATTCCAAGTCCAATATTGCTCCAAAATGCTCCAAAATGCATCTTTTTGCTTCCTTAGCCATATGAACCTAAAAACACTCGAAAATGGCTTAAACTACTAAAACAACTATGAATTAACAATATAACTGCACGAAAACAAGCTAAGTAAGTCACCTAAATATGCTCCTATCACTCTTCACTCCCATTTCCAGCTTTTCCTTTGCATTCCCCCTTTAATCAACACATGCATCCATTCACCAAGAAATCATTCATTCCACATGCACCCAGAAATCACTCAATGCCGTGAGTTCCCATTGCATTTCCAGCTTTGCACATGCATTCACTCACCACAAACAAGTCACATGCATTCATCAACATATCTAGCTGTCATTCACATGCATTTCATTCATCATTTCCACCCCCACATGTCCCTTTAATCCACATGCATTTCCACCTAGCTTTCCATCCCAAACACCACCAGAAATCATCATTGCCGTGGGTTCCTATCCCATTTCAGATTGTCATTCCACTTTATTGCACATGCATCTTCATAAATCAACACATGCATTCATTATTCATTTACTTTGCATCCTTTAATTTAATCACATGCACATTCAAACAAACACAATCATTTCAGCCAACACATGCACTTTAATCATCCACCACATATTCCCTTGCACACTCCACCTAGCCGTGCACATTCATACACTTCCATTTTCCATATTTTCCCCCATCTTGGCAGATTTCACATGCACACACATGCAATTCCAGCTTTCACATGCTTTCCTAGCTGTTTTTCATCATTAACCATCCACATGCATGCTTAAACAAACAGCCATATACACCTCCATTCCTCCTATATAAACCCTTGCATTCTCATTCATAAACACATCTCATTTTTCACACACTTCCATTTCAGAAATTCATCCATTGTACATACCACAAACACTTCCCCCATTGCCGTGAGTTTCTCCCTTATAATCCAAATACCACTCCTCTTCCATTTACACCATCCTTCCATTTCCACCACTCCCCCAAACCATTCACACCATCAAACTATCCCTAGACCTTGTGCTACAACGAAGAGGAAGAGAAGAGTGCCTAAACGTTCATACAATTCAAGTTTGAGTTGTTGGAATGTTTAGGTGTTTCTTTGATTTCAAGGTTTAATTTCAATACTCTTTGTTTTGTACGAATGAGGAATGGAAGATAAGAGGGCCTAAACGTTCATACAATTCAAGTTTGAGTTGTTGGAATGTTTAGGTGTTTCTTTGATTCTCTTTGTTTTGTACCATGAGGAACTAAAACCCCCTTGGTTAGGGGGTGATTCGAATATATGTTTATGCTTGCATTTTGATTTGAATACTTCTAATTGCGTTTCATAAGTTGTGGATTCAATTCGTTTAACTGTTTGATTGATAACTTATTTATGTATGTTTATTGAGAGTGCACACTTAATTTTCATGCATGAATATGACGCTAGAATATAAGTGAGTTTCACCTAATCGTTATGAACTTATATTCACAAGTAGTGGAGGTTGCTTATAAACAATCGCGTTAAACGAATTCTTGGCATAAGTTTCATGCGTATTCCATAGTAACGAATGCCTCGTCAATACTTATAATTTTCATGATGCTTAATGATCTTTGATTGTATCTTTATTGTGCTGTTCACGTAAAGGACTTTTGGAGAATGTTGTGGATTGCGTTGCGCTAACCCATCCAATTCATTAACTTAAGGAGAACTTGACGGTTAATTTAAGCGGACCTAATTAACCCGGGGTGTTGAGTTTCATGGTTTATTGAAATGCAATTGGAAATCATTTTATTATGCAAGTGTAACATATGTGAAGATGAACCCCTTAGCTAGCATTCATTCATTTCAATTCCATTCATTCTATTTCAATTTCATATTTACATTCTGTCTAGTTTATTAACTTGTTTATGTTTTCATGTTTAATTTAACTTGTTGTTCAATTATGTTAGACATGTGAAACTAATTTCTTTTTAGTTAGAGGCGAATTTGAAGCCATGGACATATGTTGGTTATGATTTGATTTACTCCAGTTATGAATTCATGAACTTTAGATGTGGTTTACTTTTCTGTTTTGATTAAGAACTTGTTTATGTATGTGGGTTGAGGGTCGACACTTAATTTGCATGCCTAAACTTGATGCTAGGATATAAGGGAATTTCACCTAATCGTTATGAACCTATATTCATGAGTAGTAAAAATCGCTAGTCACGATTGTGTTTAGTAAACCCTAGGCTGGATTAACATGCGTATTCCATAGTTATGAATGCCTAGTCAATGTTTATGATTTCCGTTGAACTTAATGATCTTTGTTGAATGTCTCTATCATGCGTATTCCATGTTAGGGACTTTGATTAGGAATAATTTGGTTGTAATGCGTATCCCATTCAATCCAATGAATCTAGGGAAATCTGAAGGTTAATTTAAGCGTACCTAATTAACTTGGAGCATTGTCATTCATCGTTTGTTGAAGTCATAACTGGGAGTCAAATTATATGCTTATGTTCATGTGTGGATAAGGAACCCTCTAACTAGTTTTTCATCATTCTATTCCATCAATTTCGTTTGTACAATCTGTTTTGTTTCCAAGTTTCTATTTTAGTTTAATTTCATCCAAAACCAATCCCCCATTTATTTTAAAGTGTTAGATTAGTTAGAAATACACTTAGTTTATGTCTATAAGTGTTTTGATTCATTTTGTTTCCCAAATTCACCAAAGTGCTCAAAACTGCCCAGAAAGTGATTTTAAGGCAGTTTTGACTGTTTTGGGTGATGTTTGAGTCTTTTGGTTTGTTTTAATGTTTTAAAGTTTAGTTTTGCAATATTTGAGTCTAGTATAGTATTTTATTTTGTGTTTTTACGTTTTTGAGTCAAATCCAAGTGATTAACCATCCCTCCTAATCCCCGGTCCAGAACGATCCCTACTTACATACTTACTACAATTGTCAAAAAGAGGGTTAATTTATGTGCGTATAATTCTCGCATCAACTTCAAGAGTCATTCTCTTGAGAAAGAAGATTAGCGGAATTCAACAAAGTCAAGGGGAGTCTTTTCCAACATACTACGAGCGTTTTAAAACCCTTGTTGCATCATGTCCTCAACATCAAATGAAGGAGGAGCTTCTACTTCAATACTTCTATGAAGGTCTTCTTCCCATTGAAAGGCAAATGCTTGATGCTTCGGCAGGAGGAGCGTTGGTGGATAAAACCCCTATGGCAGCCAAGAACCTTATTGCAAACCGGGCTCTCAATGCACAACAATACGAAGGAATTGGGCAAAGGGACTCCCCACGGCAACAAGTGAATGAGGTAAGTTCTCAATCCGACATTCAAACTCAATTAGCTAATCTTACTTCTCTTGTGTCTCAGATGGCCGAAGGAATGAAGATCCAAAGTCCAATTGTATGTGGCGTATGTTCTATTCAAGGTCATCCTTCGGAAAAATGCCCTCAATTAATTGAGAATGGAGGATGGGAGAGTGCAAATGTCATTGGATTTCCAAGCCAAAATCAGCCAAGGAATGATCCATATTCCAATACATACAATCCGGGTTGGAGAGACCATCCAAATTTCAAGTGGAGGGAGCCTCAACAACCTTACCAACAAGGAGGCTTTAGGCAGCAACCCCCGGGGTTTTACACCAAAACCCACGGCCAAGACCAAAACCAACCCCAATCCGCCCAAAACCATCAAGGTACATCTTTAGATAATGCTACAATTCTTAAGTTACTTACTGGTTTGTCTCAGGGGCAAGAAAATCAAAACAAGGCAATGCAAAGCCAAGACAAAAGGGTGGACCACTTAGAAAAGAAAATAGGGCAGATTGCGGAGTTTGTGGGACAATTCCGAGACCAAGGCAAGCTTCCAAGTTCAACCATTGTCAATCCAAAGGGAGGGTTCGAATCTGCCAAAGCAATTACTTTGAGGAGTGGAAAAGAAGTTGGCACTACATCCACACCACCCAAAACAAGTCCTAATGAAGACGAGACGTTGCAACATGAAGAGGAGGCTGCAAACATGCCCACGGCAAGGACACAACATCCATTGCCACAAGCATCTAAGGACACTACTTCATCCAATACATCCCATTCGGCCAGCAAAGGTAAGTTAGGTTCAAATTTGATTAATTCTAACCCCGTTCCACCCAATGTTCCTTTTCCTCACAGATTTTTGCAAACAAAGAAGGAGGAGCATGAGAAGGACATTCTTGAGACATTTAGGAAAGTTCAAGTCAATATCCCACTCCTAGATGCCATAAAGCAAGTGCCCAAATACGCTAAGTTCTTGAAGGAATTGTGCACTACAAGGAAGAGGCCGTCACATAAAGAGGTAGTAAGGGTAAGTGAGAATGTTTCCGCTGTTTTACAAAGAAAATTACCACCAAAGTGCAAAGATCCAGGTAGCTTTACAATCCCTTGTATTATTGGTCAAACTAAGTTCGAACATGCTATGTTAGACTTAGGAGCTTCAATTAACGTCATGCCATACTCTATTTATGCTTCAATGAACCTTGGTGAATTGAAAAATGATGGTGTGATTATTCAATTAGCCGATAGATCTAATGCCTATCCAAAGGGAGTTTTGGAAGATGTTTTGGTGCAAGTGAACAATTTGATCTTCCCGACGGATTTCTATGTCCTTGAAATGGAGGAAACCACCCATGCTCCATCCTTGCCGATTCTTCTTGGGAGGCCATTCATGAAGACGGCACGAACTAAGATAGACGTGTTTAAAGGCACTTTAACCATGGAATTCGATGGGGAAGTGATTGATTTTAATATTTCTGAAACTATGAGATTTCCTAATGATGATCACTCATGTTTCTCTATTGATATTCTTGATTCTTTGGCGCAGGCACACCTTGATCAATTGCATGGCGATGCACTTGAAACGGTCCTTACAAATGGCATAGAATTGAAGGATCACATGGCTGCCACCATAGCAACCCACGGCACACAAGTGAACACCCATGCCGTGGCCTTAGATGAAGATATAATTGAGACCGTGGCATCCCTAGAGTCATTGCCACGGCTCCAAGGTAAGTCCCCTAGTCCAATTTCAATTCCAATTTCGACTAATAAGTTGCTTCCTTCTATAGAACAACCACCTACACTTGAGCTCAAACCATTGCCAAATCACTTGAAGTATGTGTTTTTGGGTGAGCAAGACACATTGCCCGTCATTATAGCTTCATCACTCACGGCACAAGAGGAGGAGAAATTGGTGAGGGTTCTCAAAGAGCACAAGACGGCCATTGGGTGGACTTTGGCCGATATCAAGGGTATAAGTCCTACCACGTGCATGCATCGAATTCTCATGGAAGAAGGCGCCAAACCATCAAGGGAAGCCCAACGTCGACTCAACCCACCAATGATGGAAGTAGTGAAGAAGGAAATCATCAAATTGCTTGATTGTGGCGTCATCTATCCCATCTCGGATAGTTGTTGGGTTTCACCGGTCCAAGTGGTTCCCAAGAAGTCCGGAGTCACGGTGGTGAAGAATGAAGAAGATGAACTTGTGCCTACACGCATTCAAACCGGTTGGAGGGTGTGCATTGACTATAGGAAGCTAAATGCCGCAACAAGGAAAGATCACTTCCCTTTGCCATTCATTGATCAAATGCTTGAAAGGTTAGCCGGTCATTCTTTTTATTGCTTTCTTGATGGTTATTCGGGATATAATCAAATTGTCATAGCGCCGGATGATCAAGAAAAGACCACCTTTACTTGTCCATTTGGTACTTTTGCATATCGTCGTATGCCATTTGGCTTATGCAATGCACCGGCCACTTTCCAACGATGCATGGTAAGTATATTCTCCGATTATGTTGAAAAGATAATTGAAGTATTTATGGACGATTTTAGTGTTTTTGGGGACTCATTTGATGATTGCTTGCATAATCTTACTTTAATCTTAAAAAGATGCATGGAAACTAACCTTGTTTTGAATTGGGAAAAATGTCATTTTATGGTTAAACAAGGCACAGTTTTGGGCCATATCATCTCTGAAAAAGGAATTGAAGTTGATAAGTCTAAAATAGATCTTGTACGCTACTTACCCTCTCCTACTTCGGTTAGAGAGGTTCGTTCTTTTCTTGGCCATGCAGGATTCTATAGGCGATTTATCAAGGATTTCTCCAAGATTGCACAACCCCTATGCCGTCTCCTACAAAAAGAAGTGGCGTTTGAGTTCAACGAGGAGTGTGAGAAGGCATTCAAGCTTCTCAAGGACAAGCTTACCACGGCACCTATCATCCTTCCACCTGATTGGACGTTGCCTTTTGAGCTCATGTGTGATGCATCTGATTATGCAATAGGGGCTGTTTTGGGTCAAAGGAAGAACAAGCATTCCCACGCCATCTACTATGCTTCTAGGACCTTGAACGATGCTCAATTAAACTATTCTACCACTGAAAAAGAACTTCTTGCCGTTGTATTTGCTTTAGATAAGTTTCGTTCATATTTACTTGGCACTAAAGTGATTGTATTTTCTGACCATGCAGCTCTTAGGTACTTATTCACTAAAAAGGAGGCTAAACCACGGCTCATTAGATGGATGCTTCTTCTCCAAGAGTTTGATATTGAAATTCGAGACAAGAAAGGGAGTGAGAACGTAGTTGCTGACCATTTAAGTCGTTTGGTGTGCAATGAGGACTCCTTACCCATCGAAGAGACTTTCCCCGATGAACAATTGCTGTCCATTAAGGTATGTGAACCTTGGTATGCCGATTTGGTCAATTTTTTGGTGTCAAAACATGTTCCAAGTACCCTAGCAAGGCACCAACGTGATAAGTTAAAGAAAGAGGCACGGTTTTATGTATGGGATGACCCATATTTGTGGAAGTTTTGTGCAGATCAGATTGTGCGTCGTTGTGTGCATGATTGTGAGTTTAATTCGATTCTAACATTTTGTCATACTTATGCTTGTGGTGGACACTTTGGCACACAACGCACTGCCCTTAAAGTGTTAGAATGTGGTTTTTATTGGCCAACAATCTTTAAAGATGCTAGAACATTTTGTTTAACTTGTGATCGTTGCCAACGAATGGGAAATATAGGTGCAAGGGACCAAATGCCGCAAACACCTATCTTTAACGTTGAAATTTTTGATGTTTGGGGCATTGATTTCATGGGTCCTTTCCCATCTTCGTTTGGCTTTACTTATATTTTGCTTGCGGTGGATTATGTCTCAAAATGGGTGGAAGCCAAAGCCACCCGTACTAATGATTCTAGAGTTGTTGCAGATTTTATAAAGACTAACATTTTTGCTAGATTTGGGATGCCTCGAGTGCTTATTAGTGATGGAGGCTCTCACTTTTGTAATCGTACCATTGAAGCACTACTCAAGAAGTATCAAGTCACACATAAGGTCTCAACACCTTACCATCCCCAAACCAATGGCCAAGCCGAGGTGTCCAATAGAGAAATCAAGCAAATCTTGGAGAAGACCGTTGGACCAACAAGAAAAGATTGGAGTGTGCGTTTGGAGGATGCATTATGGGCCTATAGGACGGCATACAAGACACCAATAGGCATGTCCCCTTTTCGGCTAGTTTATGGCAAGCCATGTCATCTCCCCGTGGAGTTGGAGCACAAGGCTCATTGGGCGATCAAGACATTCAATATGGACATAGATGCGGCTGGAATGCATAGGAAGTTGCAATTGAATGAACTTGAGGAACTTACGCGTGAAGCATATGAGAATGCTTGCATTTACAAGGAAAAGACCAAAGCTTTTCATGACAAGATGATCCGAAGCAAAACATTCTCCATAGGGCAAAAAGTTTTACTTTTTAATTCCCGCCTTCGTTTATTCCCTGGTAAGTTACGTTCTAAATGGATTGGACCTTTTGTTGTTACTAATGTTTTTTCACATGGCGCAGTTCAAATCCAAAGCTTGAGGAATGGCCACGAATTCAAGGTGAACGGGCATCGTTTGAAGCCCTATTATGCAAATGTTGAAGGGCAAGTTGTGGAGGATATCACACTCCATGCCGTGGGCTCCAAGTGAGAATATGAAGATGGCTCGTCCGGCTGCACGACGTTAAAAACAGCGCTTCTTGGGAGGCAACACATGCATTCAACGAGAGAGGAGGTGGGCAATTCACCAATTCGAGCTACAAAATCAGATTTGCGTTCCTCAATCTCTATCTCTTTATTATTTTTATTTTGTCATGTTCGTTTGTTTATATTGTTTGTGTGGATATGAGTCTTTGTGTGAAACATTGAGGACAATGTTTGATTTAAGTGTGGGGGGGTAAACAAAGTGTTTTTCATGCAAATTCGTGGGATTTTATCACCCATCATTTCTAAAGTTGTTTCACACTGTTTTTAAGTGTTTTTAGAGTGTTTTGAAGTGTTTTTATGTCTTTTGATAAGAAAATCCGAAAATTTACAAAAAAAACATTACAAAATAGTTTTGAAAAACCCAAAAAGAGTTGTTTTTAAGTTGTTTTTGTATGTTTGTTTGTGTCATAGGTCACCTTCCAACACAATGATGAGGATTTGGTTTTTAATTGCATGACTATTAAAGAATGTTGTAAACATGGCTGGAAGTTGATTTATGCTTTGGTTTATGCTTGGTTATGGTTATAATTTATGAATTCACATGTAATTACAAAGATAAAATCAATTTTTGTAACATGCTTGAAGGAAGAAACTCAAACTAACGCTACATCCTTGAGAGACTTGAGCCTATAAACGTTCTTTGGAGAGTATAATCTGTGATTTCTTGTTTTCTAAAGTCGTTGCATGATCTCATCATTCTTTGCTTGGTTGCTATTTAGAATGCATTTCATTATAGTTCCAACTACTAGAACTCATGCCCATTTCATTCAAAGCATGGTATTGATTGCATAACATACAATAAGATGAAGTTGTTAGTCAAGCCAGAGCCAAAAAGCCTATCCCTTTTCATATGTATTGTAGGATTAACCCTCTTGAGCCTTTTCAAAACCTATTTTCTTTGTTAGCCACATTATCCTCACCTAGCCTAGAATAGGACTTTCCATACCTTTGTTCTTAAAAGGATAGTAAAGCACAACTTAGGGTGAACGCCTTTGGTCAATTTATGGCAGAAAACGAGTGTGGGGGAAGATGATAGGGCACGAAAAAGAAAAAAAAAGAAGAAAAGAAGAAAAATTCGTGGAAAAATCAAAAGAAAATAGAAAAGTGTTCAAAAGAAAGAAAAAGAGTTGAAAAATAAGTGAGAATGAACTCACAAGTGTTGGTTGTTGAAGGAAGGGTCCAAAAGAGTGAAATTGACCCTAAATGTTGCATGAATCTTCCCTTGTGTGTACAAATTGATTTCGGCCATTTGAAGAGAGTTTAAGTGTCAAATTCATTACTTTGCTTACTATTGCTTTAAGAACTTTTGTTTATCCTTACCCTTCTTTGTTAGCCAATACCTTAGCCTCGTTACAACCCTCAACTTCTATCTTGATGTAATGTGTTCAATATGTGGAGTTTGAATTTGGTATGAGCATATGGAATCACTGGTTCTCGTTCTAAGTAGTAGCATTCCATTCATGAGATCATATTCATGTCATTGTCGTAAATCCAGAAAATGCTTTCTTTGATATAACATATGTGAGTATTAGTCTTCGTATCTACATCAATCTTCTCACATATACCTAGTGTAGGGTGTGAAGTTAGAAAATCTATGTGAAAATAGAGTGCATTCTAAGTGAGGAATTAAGGGAATTCTCTAAGGCATGTTACTACATTCAAAACATTGTTTTAATTGATTGTATGTGAACTAATAAGTAGTAACTATGATTAAATGTTTGTGAAGTGTAAAGAAAGCTAAAAACCGTGGGAATGATGTTCAATAATGTGTCATGTTCGTTGGAAATCCCTGAGGCAATTGTTGGAAGGCTTAGATTGTGTTTAGTTTGTTTTATTTATTTCGTTTTGCTCGAGGACTAGCAAAAGCTAAGTGTGGGGGAATTTGATAGGAGCATATTTAGGCGACTTACTTAGCTTGTTTTCATGCAATTATGTTAGTAATTCATAGTTGTTTTAGTCTTTTAAAGTATTTTCGTGTGTTTTTAGGTTCTAATGGCAAAGGGAGCAATAAAGTGCATTTTGAGGCTAGTTGGAGCATTTTTGGGCATGGATTGGATAGCTTAATCATGGAGCAAAGAGGATGGACGAAATTGAAGACTAGAAGAGCTAGGAAAGGCTACAAATCTGGTGGAAGAAGTTCTATTCCAATGAAGATAAGGAAGAAGCAAGAAACAAGGAACCTTATCCCACCTTATCCAAACCTTATCTTATCCTATCCTAGAAACCTTATCCTATCCTATCTCTAACATTATCCTTTTCTCTCCTATCCAAATCAGGTTAGACTCATTCCTAGCTAATAATAGGGAATTAACTACACATTTAAGCACATAATTCAGTTTCTAGAAGCCTTATCCACTAAATTGCCGCAAGAACTCCATTCCTTGTAGGTTTAGGAATTGCAATCCTTTTCCTACACAAATATCATGTATCCTTGGCCCTTTAGGTTTAGGAATCTGCCCTAAACCTTCCCTTCTAGAAACCTTATCTCAGCCCTATACATGTGCCGCACCAAAAACCTTCTAGAATCCCTAAATCCTAGCCGAATTCCCTATTCCCAATCCCCTTTGGTTTCTGCCTTAAGATACCCCTTTTTCAATAGGATTAGGCAATCCTTTTCCTACACTAAGTGTGCCAAAATAGCCTATATAAACAGCCTTGCCGTGCCATTTAATGACGACCACCCCTTCACACAACATTCATACATCCCTTCAGAAATCATCCTTTGGCGTGACCTAGCAAGGAGGAGGAGAAGGAAGACCAAGCCTTGGGCGTTTGTACATTCAAGTGGAGTGTTGGACGTGTCTAGGTGTAATCTATCTTTTATTTTCAATGTTTAAATCTATATTGCTTTGTTTTGTCATGAACATGAGAGGCTAAACTCGTTTTAGCCTAGGGATGCTTTGAAACCATGATTACATTTATAATATGAGTTGATTAAGTCCAGTTGTGATTTCATAAATTCTGAATGCAATTTACTTAACCGTTTGATGGATAACTTATTCTTGTATGTTTATTAGGGAGGCCTACTTAATTTGCATGCTTGAATTTGGGGCTAGAATATAAGGGTGTTTCACATAATCGTTACAAACTTATGTTCACAAGTAGTTAAGGTTGTTTTCACAATCATGTTAAGTAAATTCCTAGCATGCGTATCATGATGTCATAGTTACAAGTGCTTTGTCAATACTTATGATTTCCATTGAACGTAATGATCTTTGACCGTATCTCTATTATGATGTCATGTAGGGGACGTTTTGAGGAATGCTTTGGGTTGCCGTATGATGTCATCCAATCCACTAACTTAAGGGAAATCTGAGGGTTAATTAGTGATGTCACGGTTAATCTGGGGTGTTGAGGTTCATGGTTTATCGGAAAAGCAACTGGAAGTCAATTTATGTTAGAAAGTATCATGTGTGGAGAAGTATCCCTTGGCTATCCCATCATCCATTAGTTTTACTCAAATTCGTCCAAAAATCTGTTTTAAGTTTTAAGTTACTTGTTTTCTTTTAAATTCGTCCAAAAACAAATCCCCCTTTCTTATTTCTTCCAAATCTGTCCAAAAGAGTCTTTTTGAGTCTTTAGAGTCAAAACCAAGTGTATTTTCGTCCAAATTAAGTCCTAGAGTCTAAATTGAGTCTTTTTGGTTGTTTTAAGTTGTTTTGAGTCATACAAGTTAGTAAGAGTCTTGTGAGTTTATTTAAAGTGTTTTAAAGCCTATTTTCACTTCTTTGAGTCAATTTTCATTAGGTTAGCAATCCCTCCTAATCCCCGGCCTAGAACGATCCCTACTTATATCTATACTACAATTGTCAAAAAGAGGGTTTAATTTGTGTGCTTATATAATTCGCATCAAAAACCTTGTGCATTAGGATTAGGAAAGCTAATCCTTCTTCATCTTGGAATTCTTCTCCTTCTTGGACTTGGAAAACTTCTTTGGTGCTGCAACTTCAAGTAGGAAACCTTGTTTAAGTAGGAATCATCATCTTCAAGTCTTCAATTTCGTCCATCCTCTTGGCTCCAAGCATATGATATCCATTCCAAGCTCTAATTTGCATCAAAAGGTTCCAAAATGCATCCTTTTGCATACTTTGCCCTTAAATCCTGAAAATACATAAAACTAGCTTAAAAGACTACTTTACTAAGGAAAACGCTATAAATGCACAAGAACAAGCTAAACTAAGGTGCATAGATATGCCCCTATCAAATTCCCCCACACTTAGCTTTTGCTAGTCCTCGAGCAAAACAAAACGAAAACAAACAAACAAAACGATACTAAACAAGTAAAACACAACCTAAACCTTCCAACAATCGTCTCAGGGATTTCCAATGCACATGACATGTTAAAAATCATTATTCCCACAGATTTTAGCCATCTTTACACTCGAACACATGCTTAATCATAGTCACTACTTACTAGTTCACAAATAACCACTTAAAACGATGTGTTGAATGTAGTAACATGCCTTAGAGAATTTCCTCAATTCCTTACAAGATATGCACTCTATTTTCACTCAGATTTTCAAACTACACACCCTACACTTAGTTATATGTGAGAAGATTGATGAAAATATAAAAACGAATGCTCACATATATGTATAACAAAGAACGCAATTTCCGGAGTTAATAACATGTTTAGATATGATCTCATGAATGGAACGCTACTACTTAGATGCGAGAACCAGTGACACCATATGCTCAAACCAAATTCAAACTCCACAAATTGAAACACACAACACTCAAGATTAAAGTCAAGGGTTGTAACGGGGCTTGGGGAGTTGGCTAACAACGAAAGGATAGGGAAAACAAACGTTCTTTAAAGCAATAGTAAGCAACATAATGAAATTGAACTTAGAATTCCCCTTAGAATGCCGAAATCAACTTTTAAACTCAAAGGGAAGGTTCAAGCAATCAATTAGGGCCGAATTCAATGTTTTTGGACCCTTCCTTCAACAAACAACACTTGAGAACACTTTTTCACATCTTTTCAACTCCTTTTTCATTCTTTTCACAACTTTTCTTTTTTTCTTCTTATTTTCCACGAATTTTTTTTTTTTTCTTTTCTTTGCCGTGCCTCATTCAAGACTTTGGCACACCCATATATCAAGAATCCTTCCCCCACACTTGTTTTCTGCAATGCAATGATCAAAAGGAATTCATCTTGAGTTATGCTTTTACTATGCTTCAAGAACAAAGGTATGGGTGGTCCTACTCTAGGCTAGGTGAGGATAATTGTGGGTTAACAAAGAAAGTAGTCTACACAAGGCTCAACGGGGTTAAATCCTACAAAACAAATGAAATAGGGAAATATGGCAATTTGGCTATGGTGGTCACTACACAACTTCATCTTGAATATGTGTTATGCAAATCAATAACATGCTTTGAATGAATTGGGCATGAGTTCTAGTGTTTGGAACTAAATGATGAAACGCCTTCTAAGTAGCAACCAAGCAAAGAATAATGAGATCATGCAACGACTTTTTAGAAAACAACAATGCACAGATTATTAACTCTCCAAATAAACGTTTAGGCTCAAGTCTCACAAGGTTGTAGCGTTAGTTTGAGTTCCTTCCTTCAAGCATGTTACAAAAACTGATTTTTTTTCTTTTATGATTGCATGTGAATTCATAAGTTATAACCACAACCAAGCATGAACCAAAGAGTAAATCAAACTTTCATCCATGTTTACAACTCTCTTTAATAGTCATGCAATTACAAACCGAATCCTCATCATTGTGTTGGAAGGTACCCTAAGACACAAAAACAACTCTTTTTGGGTTTTTTTGAAACAATTTTTCAAATTTTTATGGGATTTTTGAATTTTTTAAGTCAAAACACACTAAAACAGTTTAAAAACACTTAAAAACAGCAAGAAACAACATTAGAAGTTATGGTGGATAAAACCCTACGAATTTGCATCAAAACACTTTAGTTACCCCCCCACACTTAAATCAAACATTGTCCTCAATGTTTCAAGCATGGACTCACACAATTAACAAACAAACAAAACAACAACTAAACAACCTAACATGGCAGAAATGAAATAGCAACAAAGAGAAGAGTTTAGGAACGCAAATCTGGAATTGGAGTGCTTTCTAGGTCTTCCTTTGTTGAATGCATGGGTTGCCTCCCAAGTAGCGCTTGCTTGAACGTCGTACAGCCGGACGAAGAACCCAATCACTCCAGATTGGAGCCCACGGCATCCAAGGGGGTGTCATCCACGGTGTGCTCCACAAAGTTCTCATAATAGGGCTTCAAACGATGCCCGTTCACCTTAAATTCATTGATGCGAAAATAGTTAAGCACACAAATTAACCCTCTTGTTGTCAAATTGTAGTAAGGATGCAAGTAGGGATCGTTCTGGACCGGGGATTAGGAGGCCTTGCTAAAACCTGTAAACTGACTCAAAAACATAAAAACGTTCTAGCATTTATCACATGTTAAGCAAAACGTTCTAGCATCCTTAAAAATACTAGGCCAATAAAATCCACATTGTAACACTTTGAGGGCCGTGCGTTGTGTGCCAAAGTGCCCTCCACAAGCATATGTATGACAAAAACTCAAAATTGAATGACATTCAGAATCATGCACACAACGACGTATAATCTGATTGGGACAAAATTTCCATAAGTATGGATCATCCCACACATAAAACCGTGCATCATGCCTAAGTTTGTCACGTTGGTGCCTATTGAACTCACTTGGAATACGTTTTGACACCAAAAAATTAACTATATCGGCATACCAAGGTGTACTAACCTTTATGGACAGCAATTGTTCATCGGGAAATGTCTCTGCAATGGGTAGGGACTCCTCATTATGCACCATTCGGCTTAGGTGGTCAGCCACCACGTTTTCACTTCCCTTCTTGTCACGAATCTCGATGTCGAACTCTTGAAGTAACAACATCCACCGAATTAGCCGGGGCTTGGCCTCCTTTTTGGTGAGCAAGTACTTTAGAGCTGCATGATCAGTGAAAACAATTACTTTAGTACCAATTAGATATGATCGAAATTTATCTAAAGCAAAGACAACAGCAAGAAGTTCTTTTTCCGTAGTGGAGTAGTTCAACTAGGCGTCGTTCAACGTCCGTGAGGCATAGTAGATGACATACGGCCTCTTGTCCTTTCTTTGTCCCAAAACAGCCCCTAAAGCATAATCGGACGCATCACACATAAGCTCGAACGGGAGGCTCCAATCCGGGGGAACAATAATGGGTGCCGTGGTCAACAACTCCTTGAGTTGGTTGAATGATGCCGTGCACTCCTTAGTGAATTCAAACACCACGTCTTTTTGTAGGAGGCGGCAAAGTGGTTGTGCAACTTTTGAGAAATCTTTGATAAACCTACGATAGAAACCTGCATGGCCAAGAAACGAACGAACCTCTCTAACCGAAGTCGGAGAGGGTAAGTGACGTACAAGATCTATCTTTGACTTATCAACTTCAATGCCGTTTTCAGAGATGATATGACCTAAAACTATGCCTTGTTTAACCATGAAATGACATTTTTCCCAATTAAGAACAAGGTTAGTTTCAACACAACGTTTTAGAATCAAACTTAGATTATGCAAGCAACCATCAAAGGAATCTCCAAAGACACTGAAATCATCCATAAAAACTTCAATTATTTTCTCAACATAATAGGAAAATATGCTCATCATGCATCTTTGAAATGTGGCAGGTGCATTACATAAACCAAAAGGCATGCGACGATATGCAAATGTACCAAAAGGGCATGTGAAAGTGGTTTTTTCTTGGTCCTCGGGTGCAATGACAATTTGATTATAACCGGAATAACCATCAAGAAAACAATAGAAAGCATAACCGGCTAACCTCTCAAGCATCTGGTCAATGAACGGCAATGGGAAGTGATCCTTCCTCGTGGTGGCGTTTAGCTTCCTATAGTCGATGCACACCCTCCAACCAGTTTGAATGCGCGTAGGAACAAGATCATTCTCGGCATTTGCAACCACAGTTATGATGCGAGATTTATACGCACACAAATTAAACCCTCTTTTTATCAATTGTAGTGAAGAATGTAAGTAGGGATCGTTCTGGACCGGGGATTAGGAGGGATTGTTAATCACTTGGATTTGACTCAAAAACGTAAAAACACAATATAAAACACTATACTAGACTCAAAGAATGCAAAACGAAATTTTAAAACACCAAAACAAACCAAAAGACTCAAAACAGCAAGAAAACACTCAAAACTGCCTTAAAAACACAATCTGGGCAGTTTTGAACACTAGACACAACTTTGGACGAAAATTGGTTTTACCTTGACCTAAGACACTCAAAACTACAAACTAAAGTGATTTCTAACTACTATGACTCAACAAAGTAAAGGGGGATTGGTTTTGGACGAATTTAAAAACAAAACAAACTTTTTAAATTAGAACAGATTGTAAAAACAAATTTGATGGAATTGAATAGATGGGAAGCTAGCTAAGGGGTTTCATCTCCACACATGTTATACTTGCATATAAAACGATTTCCAATTGCTTTTCAATAACCCATGAATTCTCAACGCCCCAGATTAACCGTGAATTGCACTAATTAACCCTCAGATTTTCCTAACGTTATTGAATTGGATGATTGCATACGACAACCCAAAGCATTCCCCACAAGTTCCCTACATGAATTGCATAATAGAGATACAAGCAAGAATCATTAAGTTCTTTGAAAACCATAAGCATTGACGAAGCACTCGTTACTATGAATTGCATGAAACTTATGCCAAGAATTTACTTAACGCAATTGAGATCATCAACTTTTACTACTTGTGAATATAATTCCATAACGATTAGGTGAAATTTCCTTATATCCTAGCATCCAATTTATGCATGATAATTAAGCGTGCACTCCCAACCAACACACACAAATCAATGTAATTCACATAGATAAGTAAATTGAATTCACAACTTATGAAACGCAATTAGAAGTAATCAAATCATATAGCAAGCATAAACATGTATTTCGAATCCCCCCCTAGCCAAGGGGGGGGGGGGTTTAGTTCCTCATGCGCACAAAACAAAGAGAATTGAAATTAAACATTGAAATCAAAGGAAAAGAAACACCTAGAAATTCCAACGACGCGAACTTGAATTGCATGAACTTCCGAGCTTCCTTCTCCTCCTCCTTGGTGTGGCAAAGGTCTAGGGACAGGTTTAGGGCCTTAGGTGTATGGATGCATGGTCATGGAGGGATGTAGTAGTGTTTAGGGGGAGAGGATGGTGCGGCAAAGCTTAAAACTAAGGAGAAAGGTGTTTGGTGGCTGCGGCAAGGGTGTGGAGAGGGTTGGACGAATTTCTGGAATGAATGAATGTGTATGAGAGGTGGTGATCTGATCTAGGGGTTAACATGAGTATATATAAGCACTTAAAACCCTAGTGTAATCAGATATGGACTTGAATAACCCAAATCCACAAGGAAATAGGCTTAGAAATCAGAAATAAAAAGGGATAATGCTTCCTAGGTGCGGCAGGTAAGGAGATGAGGTGATAAGGCTTCTAGAATGCCTTGCAAGGCAAGGGAAATCAGCTTTCTAGAAGGGATAGGTGCGGCACTAAAGGATAGGGCAGATTAGGGCTTCTAGAAACCCTCTAATGCAAGGAAAACTCACGGCAAGGATGGATAAGGTTTCTAGAACAAGGATAAGGTATCCTAAATGGATAAAGTGCCCTAAATGGATAAGGACTCCTCATTGCACTTGGAAACTTTGCCTATTAGGATTAGGAAACCTTGTCTTCATCATTCCTTCTTCATCTTGGACTCCTTTTCCTTCTTGGACTTGGAAAACTTCTTTGTTGCTTCACTTGAGACCATTTGGATTTTGACTTTCCTTCATCAAGTAGGAAACCTTATTTGAGTAGGAAACTTTGTTCTTCTAGGATTCCTAATTCAACTAGGAAACCCATTTTAACTAGGAATCCTATTTCAACTAGGAAACCATCTTCCATTAGGGACTTTCCTACTTCAACTAGGAAACCTTGCTCAAGTAGGAATCATCATCTTCAAGTCTTCAATTTCGTCCATCCTCTTGGCTCCAAGCATATTATATCCATTCCAAGCTCTAATTTGCTCCAAAAGGCTCCAAAATATATCCTTTTGCATACTTTGCCCTTAAATCCTGAAAATACATAAAACTAGCTTAAAAGACTACTTTACTAAGGAAAAACACTATAAATGCACAAGAACAAGCTAAACTAAGGTGCATAAATATGCCCCTATCAAGTTACACCGGATTTCTTTGGAACGCATTGCACGGGCGAAACCCACCTACTATCCGAGATTGGATAGATTACTCCACAATCCAAAAGCTTGATTATCTCCTTCTTCACAACTTCCATCATCGGAGGGTTGAGACGGCGTTGAGCCTCTCGAGATGTTTTGGACCCCTCCTCTAGAAGTATGCGATGCATGCACGTAGTAGGGCTAATTCCCTTTATGTCGGCCAATGTCCATCCAATTGCCGTTTTGTACTCTTTAAGCACTCGCACTAATTTGTTTTCTTCTTGTGCCGTGAGTGAGGATGAGATAATGAAGGCCAATGTCTCATCCTCGCCCAAGAAAACATACTTCAAATGACTAGGCAACGGCTTAAGTTCAAGTGTAGGTGGCTGCACAACTGAGGGAAGCATTTTATTAGCCGAAACTGAACTTAAAATAGGGTCCAAAAACTTACCCGATTGTGATAGCAATGACTCGAGGGCAGCCACCATCTCAATAATATCCTCATTAGGGGGCACGACCAAGGATTCCTCATGCATGCCGTGGGGTTCATTGGCGGTTGTTTCCATGTTTTGCATGTCCCTTCCTTGTGCAATGACCAATTCAAGTGCATCGTCCTTCAAATTGTCCAAATGGTTCTGCGCCAAAGAGTCAATTATATCAATAGCAAAACATGAATGATTCTCACTAGGGTACTTCATAGAATCAGAAAGATTGAAATTAATAACTGATGCGAGAATTATACGCGCATAAATTAAACCCTCTTTTTGTCAAATTGTAGTAAGTATGTAAGTAGGGATCGTTCTAGACCGGGGATTAGGAGGGATTGTTAATCACTTGGATTTGACTGAAAAACGTAAAATAACAATATGAAACACTAAACTAAACTCAAGGAATGCGAAGCTAAACGCTTAAAACACTAAAACAAACCAAAACACTAAAACATCACCCAAAACACTCAAAACTGCCTTAAAATCACTTTCTGGGCAGATTTGAGCACTTTGGTGAATTTGGACGAAATTGGGAATTAAAATGAATCAAAACACTTATAGACATAAACTAAATGTATTTCTAACTAATCTAACACTTTAAAATAAATGGGGGATTGGTTTTGGATGAAATTAAACTAAAATAGAAACTTGGAAACAAAACAGATTGTACAAACGAAATTGATGGAATAGAATGATGAAAAACTAGTTAGAGGGTTCCTTATCCACACATGAACATAAGCATATAATTTGACTCCCAGTTATTACTTCAACAAACGATGAATGACAATGTTCCAAGTTAATTAGGTCCGCTTAAACTAACTTTCAGATTTCCCTAGATTCATTGGATTGAATGGGATACGCATTACAACCAAATTATTCTTAATCAAAGTCCCTAACTATGGAATACGCATGATAGAGACAGTCAACAAAGATCATTAAGTTCAACGGAAATCATAAACATCGACTAGGCATTCATAACTATGGAATACGCATGTTAATCCCGCCTAGGGTTTACTAAACACAATCGTGACTAGCGATCTTTACTACTCATGAATATAAGTTCATACCGATTAGGTGAAATTCCCTTATATCCTAGCATCAAGTTTAGGCATGCAAATTAAGTGTCGACCCTCAACCCACATACATAAACAAGTTCTTAATCAAAACAGAAAAGTAACCCACATCTAAAGTTCATGAATTCATAACTGGAGTAAATCAAATCATAACCAACATATGTAAATAGCTTCAAATTCACCTCTAACTAAAAGAAGAAATTAGTTCCACATGTTTAACATAATTGAACAACAAGTTAAATTAAACATGAAAACATAAACAAGTTAATAAACGAGACAGAAAGTAAATATGAAATTGAAATAGAATGAATGGAATTGAAATGGATGAATGCTAGCTAAGGGGTTCATCTCACACATGTTACACTTGCATAATAAACTGATTTCCAATTGCATTTCAATAAACCATGAAACTCAACGCCCCGGGTCAATTAGGTCCGCTTAAATTAACCGTCAAGTTTTCCTTAAGTTAATGAATTGGATGGGTTAGCGCAACACAATTCACAACATTCTCCAAAAGTCCTTTACGTGAAAAGCACAATAAAGATACAATCAAAGATCATTAAGCATCATGAAAACTATAAGTGTTGACGAAGCATTCGTTACTATGGAATACGCATGAAACTTATGCTAAGAATTCGTTTAACGCGATTGTTTATAAGCAACCTCCACTACTTGTGAATATAAGTTCGTAACTATTAGGTGAAACTCACTCATATTCTAGCGTCATATTCATGCATGAAAATTAAGTGTGCACTCTCAATAAACATACATAAATAAGTTATCAATCAAACGGTTAAACAAATTGAATCCACAACTTATGAAACGCAATTAGAAGTAAGCAAATCAAAATGCAAGCATAAACATATATTCGAATCACCCCCTAGCTAAAGGGGATTTTAGTTCCTCATGGTACAAAACAAAGAGAAATCAAAGAAACACCTAAACATTCCAACAACTCAAACTTGAATTGTATGAACGTTTAGGCACTCTTCTCTTCCTTTCCTCATTCGTACAAAACACAGAGTATTGAAATTAAACATTGAAATCAAAGAAACACCTAAACATTCCAACAACTCAAACTTTGAATTGTATGAACGTTTAGGCACTCTTCTCTTCCTCTTCGTTGTAGCACAAGGTCTAAGGATAGTTTGATGGTGTGAATGGTTTGGGGAGTGGTGGAGGAATGGAAGAGGAGTGGTGGAAATTGAAGGATGGTGTTTGGATTGTAAGGGAGACTCACGGCACAAAGGGGGAAGTGTTTGTGGTATGTACAATGGATGAATTTCTGAAATGGAGGAGTGAATGAAATGTGTATGAATGGAATGTGTTAGAATGAATGCAATGGATGCTTATTTATAGGTGAAATGGGGGGAACATGACAGCTAGGAGGGAATGTGGCTGCATGTTTGAATGATTAAAGGATGCATGTGGGTTGGAATTGCATGTGCAATGAATATGTGGCTGCATGTGCAAGGGGACAATCTAAAAATGCATGTGAAAGCATGTGTTGGCTGCAATGATGAAATGGATGGGAGTGCATGTGGCTTAATTAATTAAAGGGAGTGCATGTGCAATGTTTTAAAGGATGGAATGCATGTGAATATGATGGAAATCTGATGGGAATGGGAGATGCATGTGCCACGGCAATGATGGTGTTTTTCTGTGGTGAATGGTAATGTAATTTGAAATGGGAGAGCATGTGGATTAAAGGGGGAATGATGATGAATGCATGTGGATTAAAGAGAGAGAATGTGGTGTAATGATGAAGTGGAATAAGTGCATGTGGATGTGGCTGATTTGATTTATGGAAGATGCATGTGGATTAAAGATGAGTGAATGATTATGGGTGCATGTGGATGAATGTGCATGTGCAAGGTTGTTGTTGTGATAAGTGATAAGTGTATGATATGATAAGTGAATGATATGATAAGTGGTGATAAGATAAGTGGTGAATGATAAGTGGATGATATGATAAGTGGTTATGATAAGTAATGGGAGCATGTGAGGGAATGAATAATGAATGCATGTGTATGGTTTTGGGAGAAAGGTGGAGATGCACGGCATAAGGGAATTTGAAAGGTTTAAATGTCCTAAAACTAAAGGGAACAAGGTTCCAACACTTTGGTCTTCAATTAGGTCTTCAATTTCGTCCAACACTTTGGCTCCAAGCATAAGCTATCCATCCTTAGCCCAAAAGTGCTCCAAAAGTCTCCAAAATGCATCTTTTTGCTCCTTTAGCCCTTTGGACCTACAAACACACGAAAATAGCTTAAAGTACTAACATAACTAAAGAAACATAACGTAAATGCACGAGAACAAGCTATTTAAGTCGCATGTGGCTGATTTAAAGAATGTGAGGGAATGATGAAAGGGGAAACATGACAGCTAGGTTATGATGATGAGTGCATGTGGCTGATTTATGAAGAGTGAATGCATGTGGCTGCAAGGTGTGAATGATTATGGGTGCATGTGGCTGCAATGGATTAGGAATCCTTCAATTTCGTCCATTCCTTTTGCACCAAACATAAGCTATCCATTCCAAGTCCAATTTTGCTCCAAAATGCTCCAAAATGCATCTTTTTGCTTCCTTAGCCATATGAACCTAAAAACACACGAAAATAGCTTAAAGTACTAAAATAACTAAAGAAACATAACGTAAATGCACGAGAACAAGCCATTTAAGTCGCATGAATATGCTCCTATCAAATACCCCCACACAACAAAACAAAACAACAAAAGAACACGAAACTAGACAAAACGAACAAAACACCACCTACACCTTCCAACAATCGTCTTATGGATTTCCAATGCACATGACAAGTTAAAAATCATTATTCCCACAGATTTTAGCCATCTTTACACTTAAATACATTCTTAATCATAGTCACCACATACTAGTTCACAATTAAGCATTTAAAACCATGATTTGAATGTAGTAACATGCCTTAGAGAATTTCCTCAATTCCTTACTAGAATGCACTCTATTTTCACACAGATTTTCTGACTACACACCCTACACTAGTTATATGTGAGAGATTGATGTGAACATGAAAGACTAGTATCTCACATATGTTATAACAAAGAAAGCATTTTCTGGATTTACGATAATGACATGAATATGATCTCATGAATGGAATGCTACTACTTAGAATGAGAACCAGTGATTCCATATGCTCATACCAAATTCAAACTCCACAAATTGAACACATAACATCAAGATAGAAGTTGAGGGTTGTAACGGGGCTAAGGGTAATGGTTTAACAAAGAAACGTAAAGTAAAACAAAGGTTCTTAAAGTAATAGGAAGCGAAGTAATGAAATTGACACTTAAACTCATTTTTAATGGCAGAAATCAACTTTTAAACACAAGGGAAGATTCATGCAACAACTAGGGTCAAATTCACTCTTTTGGACCCTTCCTTCAATAACCAATGCTTGTGAGATCATTCTCACTTATTTTTCAACTCTTTTTTCTTTCTTTTCAACAATTTTTTTCTTTATTTCATTCTTTGGCCGTGCCCTATTATCTTCCCCCACACTTATTTTCTGTAGTATATTGATCAAAAGGAGTTCATTCTAAGTCATGCTTCACTATCCTTTAAGAACAAGGGGTTAACAAAGAAAATAAGCTTGAAAAGGCTCAAAAGGGTTAAAACTTACAACAAATAAGAAATATGAAAAGGGATAGGCTTTTTGGCTTTGGCTTGACTAACAACTTCATCTTATTGTATGTTATGCAAACAATATCATGCTTTGAATGAATTGGGCATGAGTTCTAGTATTTGGAACTATAATGAAATGCATTCCAAGTAGCAACCAAGCAAAGAATGATGAGATCATGCAACGACTTTAGAAAACAAGAAATCACAGAGAATAACTCTCCAAAGAAAGTAATGGCTCGAGTCTCACAGGGTTGTAGCGTTTGTTTGAGTTCCTTCCTTCAAGCATGTTACAAAAACGAATTTTTCTTTTATGATTGCATGTGAAGTCATATATTATAACCATAACCAAGCATATACCAAGAGTAAATCAAACTTTTCTCTATGTTTATAACTCTTTTTAACAGTCATGCAATTACAAACCAAATCCTTATCATTGTGTTGGAAGGTACCCTAAGACACAAACACACAAAAATGACTCAAAACACTCTTTTTAGGCTTTTCAAAACATATTTTTCAAATTTTTATGTGATTTTCGGAGTTATAAAAACAAAACATACTAAAACACTCTAAAACAACTTAAAAACACCTTAAAACAGCAAGGAACAACATTTGAAGTTATGGGTGATAAAATCCCACGAATTTGCATTAACAACATTAGTTACCCCCCCACACTTAAATCAAACATTGTCCTCAATGTTTTAAGCATAGATTCACAGAAAACATAAGTAAACACACAAAAAGCACTTAAACATATTAAACATGGCAGAATGTAACTAACAAAGAGAAGAGTTTAGGGACGCAAATCTGGTTATGGAGTGTACATTCCATCTTCTCCTTGGTGATTGCACGGGTTGATCCTGGTGATTCCACAGGCTTACCCTTGAACTGGGTTTTCTCCCATCATTGATTTTCCACAGGCTACTCTTGAACTGGGTTGGAGGATTCTTTTGGTCTCCTCCACTCGTTGATTTTCCTTTGTGCTACTCTTGAACTGGGCAGCAGGATTCTTTTGGTCTCCCCCGAAGGTCTGAGCTTACTCCTTTGATCTGTTTCTTTGTTCAATCTTTCCAATTCGTATTGAAAAGGGTTGGAGGATAACTCAGCCTATGTTTGTCTCCACATGCTTCAATGTATCATTTTCACTTGCCTTGCTTGCTCCCCTTGCAGAAGTGGTCCCTTATCTGGAAGTGTGTCAACCGTTGAAGATGACTACTCGAGAGCAACTCTAGGTAAGCAATCAGGAATGGATTCCAGGCAGTCGGTTCCAGAACAGAAGACTGACTCCAAGTGCCTCTGATTGCTTTCGTTTACTTTGCCATGCGAGTAATAACAAGGACAAAGAAAAGGACAGGGAAAGAGCATGATATGAGATACTTTTGCTTTAGACCTTGATGATATGAGATACCTTTGCTTTTGAAGAAACGGCGAATGAAGCAGCACATGTATTTGTTGTGGTTGTCTCCACATGCTTCGATCGACCGTTTCCTTCTGCCTCATTTGTACTCCAGGTTTCTGGTATCTTCTTTGGGGGAGAAAAAATTGAGTATTTCAAGAGGCTTTGCTGGGAGTGCGCCCTCAGAGGTGAGGAAGAGTTGGGCATTTTCTTCAGGTCTGCCTTGCCATAAGAGATGAAGGTCGACATATATAGAGATAATATCAAGTGGTGGTACTGTTCTTTTACCCTTGTCGACAAACGTTTTGATCCCGCAAATCCGGCTTTTTGAAATAGTGGCGCCTCTTCGATTTCTGAACGACGCCCCTTCGCTTTTTGAACGACACGTAGTAGTGCGGATGCGGCTCCTTTTGACAAAGCTGCACGCGTTTTCTGAAAAGCAGAGAAAGCATCGCCGAACTTTGCGCTTGTCGGCTAAAGATGTGTAGTTGCGATGATGGCCTCCATGTGTTTTCGCCTTTGTCAGATATCTTTTGACAAAGTTGAACGCGTTTTCTGAAAAGCCGCGAACGCGTCGCCGAACTTCACGCAGGAAAATCCGGATTTTTGAATTGGTGGTCGTGTCGCCTTGGCTTTTTATTGCGGTATTGATCACCACTAACATACACACTCTGAAGATTTCCCATTTTTGAGAATCGTCTCCGGCCCTTTGAAAATTTACTCCATTCCTTCTCTTTGAACACCTTTGAAAAATGACTAACCCATCGAACCTTAGCTTAGATTTGAGTCTCAGCAACGATCCGGTTGCGCCCCGTCAAGGTAATGTATGGCGTCCTTCTTTTTTATCTTCTAACGGTCCTCTTACAGGTGAAGACTCCATGATGACGGATGCAACAACAGCTACAATAGTAGCTAGGAACTTCCTTACTCCTAAGGATAGTAGGCTGCTTTCAGGACGGTCCGATGAGTTGGCCGTTCAAGAGTCCTTAGCTCTCAGCGTTCAGTGTGCGGGCTCTGTGTCCAACATGGGCTAACGCCTACTAGCTCGCTCCCGTCAGGTTGAATCGTTGATGGCGGAGGTGGAAAGTCTCAAGCAAGAGATCAAGCAGCTGAAGTATGAGAATAGAAGTTTGCATGTGCTTGCAAATAACTATTCGTCGGGCATGAAGAGGAAGCTTGATGAGCTGCAAGAGTCTGAAAGTCGGATTCAAAGTGATCGTCAAAGGTTTTCGTCTTATCTCCAGAGGCACCTTTTCCCTGGGTCATCCAGCGTTTGGCCAAGTATTGAGGCTTGGAATGCTCTAGCTCCGATGCCTCCAGCTCCGACGCCTTCTGCTCCGATGCCTTCCGCTCCGATGCCTTCTGCTTCTATGCCTTCCGCTTCTATGCCTTCCGCTTCAAGAGTATTGCCACGTAGTGGGGCTTCAAGCAAACAACCTTTGTGAAGGCTACATCTGCTTTATTTTTTTTTTTTCTTTTTCTTTTTTTTTTTTTTTTTTTTTTTTTTTTCTGAATCAATCGGCATGGAATTTATCTTTGAATGGGCGGTGATACTTGAAATGATCCGATAATGGTTTAAATTCAAGATTGGATGCCTGAATCATTAACAACATGTTAGTATAAAAGAAAATTGAAATTGGAGGAGGTGGCTTACTTATGTGCTCCGACATGAACTCAAGGATAAACACATCTTCTTTGAACATTTCAGGAACTTTGCCCTTGGACAGATTTGATGTGAGGATTGGTCCTTGTCTTGTGTCATAAAATTCAACTTCTTTGGGGTTGTTTGCCTCAAGACCGTCCTCTTTGATGAATTCATGATATTCCCTACTTTGCACCTTTGGAAGTGCTTCCAAGATGTCTTTTTCACTTTCTTCTTCCTTGGAATTCATGAACCTACAAGGAATAGGGATATTAGGTGGAATGGGGTTAGAACTAATTAAATTTGGAACAACCTTACTTGAATTAGATGGCGTAGGAGCAATAGGTGCCTCCGACAAAGGTGTTTCCACCCTTTCCGTGGGTTGGGTGTATTCCTCTTCCTTGTGATTTGATTTTGATGGTCGAGGGTCCGTTCCAACCTCCTTTTCACTTCTCAACATGAAAGCATTGGCGGTTTCAAATTCTCCCTTCGGATTTGCAATGGTTGAACTAGGAAGTTCGCCTTGGTCACAAATTTGTTCTACAAACTCCGCTATCTGCCTAATTTGCTTTTCCAAGTAGTCCAACCTTTTGTCTTGATTTTCCCTCTCTTTGTTTTGAAGTTGGACTCCCTGCGTCAAAGTAGTAAGTAATTGAAAAATCTTATCATTATCACTTGAATTACCTACATCGCTTTGGGCAGGTTGTGGTGGCTGCATAGGCGTTGAATAGAACTCCTCATATGGCCGCCAATATCCTCCTTGTTGAGCCTCATTGTCTTGATTTTGTGAGCCCTGCACCAAACAAATTAATTCATTAAGCTTTTGATTATAATCTATTGACGAACTTGAGTTTGGTTGGGCATATTGAATATGAGGTTGTGGTGGCTACATAGGTTTTGAATAGAACTCCTCATATGGCTGCCAATATCCTTCTTGTTGAACATGTTGAGGTTCCCACCACATAGAGTTTGAATGATCACTCCAATCCGAATTGTAAGTATTGGAAAACCCATCATTCCTTGAAAATGTACCAACGCTTTGCATTTGGGACCTTTCCATGAGCTGTGACAAAAGAGAAGCATTATCTAGTGCCATGTTGTGCTTCTCTAGTACTTAAAATCGACAAACAAAATACAAATCAAAAACTAAAACTGAAATACATAACAGAAACTAAAACTAAAACTAATAAGAAAACGAAAATAACAATCCAAAGGATTAGCAAAGTTGCTAATCCCCGGCAACGGCGCCAAAATTTGATGCGTGATTTATACGCACACAAATTAAACCCTCTTTTTGTCAATTGTAGTATAAGTATAAGTAGGGATCGTTCTTAACCGGGGATTATGAGGGATTGCAAAATCACTTGGAAACTGACTCAAAAACGTAAAATAAAGTTTAAAACACTAAACTAGACTCAAAGAATGCAAAACTAAACACTTAAAACACTAAAACAAACCAAAAGACTCAAACAGCACCCAAAACACTCAAAACTGCCTTAAAATCACTTTCTGGGCAGATTTGAGCACTTTGGTTACTTTGGACGAAATTGGGTAATAAATTGACTCAAGACTCTTAAAAACACAAACTAAATTGATTTCTAACTAATTTGACATTAAAGTAAAGGGGGATTTAGGTTTTGAACGAATTGAAATAAATGCACAGATTCTAAACAAAACAGAATGTAAAAATGAAATTGATGAAATGGAATGAATGGATGCTAGCCAAGGGGTTCATCTCCATACATGTTACACTTGCATAATAAAATGATTTCCAATTGCATTTCAATAAACCATGAATTCTCAACACCCCAAGTTAACCGTGATGCACTAATTAACCTTCAAATCTTCCTAACGTTATTGAATTGGATGGGTTAGCGCATACAACAATTCAAAACATTCCCCACAAGTCCCCTACATGATTGCATAATAGAGATACAAGCAAGAATCATTACGCTCTATGAAAATTATAAGTGTTGACGAGGCATTCGTTACTATGGAATACGCATGAAACTTATGCCAAGAATTCGTTTAACGCGATTGTTTATAAGCAACCTCCACTACTTGTGAATATAAGTTCGTAACTATTAGGTGAAACTCACTTATATTCTAGCGTCATATTCATGCATGAAAATTAAGCGCGCATTCTCAATAAACATACATAAATAAGTTATCAATCAAACGGTTAAACAAATTGAATCCACAACTTATGAAACGCAATTAGAAGTAATCAAATCAAAATGCAAGCATAAACATATATTTCTAATCACCCCCTAGCTAAAGGGGAGTTTAGTTCCTCATGGTACAAAACAAAGAGTATTGAAATTAAACATTGAAATCAAAGAAACACCTAAACATTCCAACAACTCAAACTTGAATTGTATGAACGTTTAGGCCCTCTTATCTTCCTCTTCGTTGTAGCACAAGGTCTAAGGATAATTTGATGGTGTGAATGGTTTGGGGAGTGGTTGGAGTGGCTGCAATGGAGGAGAAAAGTGTTTTGGTGGCTGCTGCAAGGGTGTGGAGAGGTTTTGACGAATTTCTGGAATATGGAAGAGTGAATGAGAATGAATGAATGTTGTGTGAAGTGTGTATGGTTTTTATAGGGAGATGAATGGATGGGAGAGGGAACATGACAGCTAGGTTAAGTGAATGCATGTGCAAAACAGCTAGGATGGCTGAAATTGTAAGGGGAATGCATGTGCAATGGTGGAAATCTGATGGGAGAAAGGTGGATGCATGTGTTGGCTGATTTAAAGAATGTGAGGGAATGATGAAAGGGGAAACATGACAGCTAGGTTATGATGATGAGTGCATGTGGCTGATTTATGAAGAGTGAATGCATGTGGCTGCAAGGTGTGAATGATTATGGGTGCATGTGGCTGCAATGGATTAAGAATCCTTCAATTTCGTCCATTCCTTTTGCACCAAACATAAGCTATCCATTCCAAGTCCAATTTTGCTCCAAAATGCATCTTTTTGCTTCCTTAGCCATATGAACCTAAAAACACACGAAAATAGCTTAAAGTACTAAAATAACTAAAGAAACATAACGTAAATGCACGAGAACAAGCCATTTAAGTCGCATGAATATGCTCCTATCAATGTCCTTGCATGGAGCACACACCACAAGAAGCAACGGTTTGGACTTTTGGACCGTCCATCACCTGAGAAAGCAAAGTAGTGAGGTTAGCCATTTGATTTTGAAGTTCGGTTATGGCACTTACCTCATTGACTTGGTGTTGCCATGGGGTACTCCTCTGTCCAACGCCTTCGTATTGTTGAGCGTTCAATGCTCGATTAGCAATCAAGGTCTTTGCAGCCGTGGGGGTCTTGTCCACCAAGGCTCTTCCCGCTGAGGCATCTAGCATTTGACGTTCGATTGGTAGAAGTCCCTCGTAGAAGTATTGTAAAAGAAGTTCCTCCTTCATCTGATGTTGTGGACATGAGGCAACAAGAGATTTAAAACGTTCATAATAAGTAGGAAAAGATTCACCTTCATCTTGTTGAATTCCACTTATCCTTTTTCGTAGGAGGATGATTCGAGAAGTTGGGAAAAGATTCACCTTCATCTTGTTGAATTTCACTTGATTCACTAGGTTCCGGGTTCTTCCTCTTACGTCTCAACTCACGCTCAAAATCGTCGTCAAAGTCTAAAATATGTTCGTGAACCGGATTAGAACTCCGAGTCATAAACAAGTACCTAAAACAAGAAACAACATAAGAATCTGATCTAATAAGAAAAACGAAAATAACAATCCAAGGGATTAGCAAAGTTGCTAATCCCTGGCAACGGCGCCAAAATTTGATGCGAGAATTATACGCACACAAATTAAACCCTCTTTTTATCAATTGTAGTGAAGAATGTAAGTAGGGATCGTTCTGGACCGGGGATTAGGAGGGATTGTTAATCACTTGGATTTGACTCAAAAACGTAAAAACACAATATAAAACACCAAACTAGACTCAAAGAATGCAAAACTAAACTTTAAAACACCAAAACAAACCAAAAGACTCAAAACAGCACCAAAACACTCAAAACTGCCTTAAAAACACAATCTGGGCAGTTTTGCACACTAGACACAACTTGGACGAAAATTGGTTTTAACTTGACCTAAGACACTTAAAAACACAAACTAAAGTGATTTCTAACTACTATGACTCAACAAAGTAAAGGGGGATTGGTTTTGGACGAAATTAAAAACAAAACAAACTTTTTAAATTAGAACAGATTGTAAAAACGAATTTGATGGAATTGAATGGATGGGAAGCTAGCTAAGGGGTTCATCTCCACACATGTTATACTTGCATATAAAACGATTTCCAATTGCTTTTCAATAACCCATGAATTCTCAACGCCCTAAGTTAATTAGGTTCGCTTAAATTAACCTTCAGATTTTCCTAACGTTATTGAATTGGATGATTGCATACGACAACCAAAAACATTCCCCACAAGTCCCCTACATGATTGCATAATAGAGATACAAGCAAGAATCATTAAGTTCTATGAAAACCATAAGCATTGACGAAGCACTTATTACTATGATTGCATGAAACTTATGCCAAGAATTTACTTAACGCGATTGAGATCATCAACCTTTACTACTTGTGAATATAATTCCATAACGATTAGGTGAAATTTCCTTATATCCTAGCATCCAATTTATGCATGATAATTAAGTGTGCACTCTCAACCAACACACACAAATCAATGTAATTCACATAGATAAGTAAATTGAATTCACAACTTATGAAACGCAATTAGAAGTAATCAAATCATATCGCAAGCATAAACATGTATTTCGAATCCCCCCCTAGCCAAGGGGGGTTTAGTTCCTCATACGCACAACACAAAGAGAATTGAAATTAAACATTGAAATCAAAGGAAAAGAAACACCTAGAAATTCCAGCGACGCGAACTCGAATTGCATGAACCTCCGAGCTTCCTTCTCCTCCTCCTTGGTGCGGCAAAGGTCTAGGGACAGGTTTAGGGCCTTAGGTGTATGGATGCATGGTCATGGAGGGATGTAGTAGTGTTTAGGGGAAGGGGATGGTGCGGCAAAGCTTAAAACTAAGGAGAAAGGTGTTTGGTGGCTGCGACAAAGGTGTGGAGAGGGTTGGACGAATTTCTGGAATGAATGAATGTGTATGAGAGGTGCTGATGATTAAATGGCACGGCAAGGCTGTTTATATAGGCTAGTTTGGCACACTTAGTGTAGGAAAAGGATTGCCTAATCCCATTGGAAAAAGGTTAACTCAAGGCAGAAATCAAGTGGGATTTGGAATAGGGAATTCGGCTAGGATTTAGGGATTCTAGAAGGTTTTGGTGCGGCACATTAATAGGGCTGAGATAAGGTTTCTAGAAGGGAAGGTTTAGGGCAGATTCCTAAACCTAAAGGGCCAAGGATACATGATATTTGTATAGGAAAAGGATTGCAATTCCTAAACCTACAAGGAATGGAGTTCTTGCGCAATTGAGTGGATAAGGCTTCTAGAAATTGAATTATGTGCTTAAATGTGTATTTTAATTCCTTATTATTAGCTAGGAATAAGTCTAACCTGATTTGGATAGGAGAGAAAAGGATAATGTTAGAGATAGGATAGGATAAGGTTTCTTGGATAGGATAAGATAAGGTTTGGATAAGGTTCCTTGTTTCTTGCTTCTTCCTTATCTTCATTGGAATAGAACTTCTTCCACCAGATTTGTAGCCTTTCCTAGCTCTTCTAGTCTTCAATTTCGTCCATCCTCTTTGCTCCATGATTAAGCTATCCAATCCATGCCCAAAAATGCTCCAAATAGCCTCAAAATGCACTTTATTGCTCCATTTGCCATTAGAACCTAAAAACACACGAAAATACTTTAAAAGACTAAAACAACTATGAATTACTAACATAAATGCATGAAAACAAGCTAAGTAAGTCGCCTAAATATGCTCCTATCAAATTCCCCCACACTTAGCTTTTGCTAGTCCTCGAGCAAAACGAAATAAATAAAACAAACTAAACACAATCTAAGCCTTCCAACAATTGCCTCAGGGATTTCCAACGAACATGACACATTATTGAACATCATTCCCACGGTTTTTAGCTTTCTTTACACTTTACAAACACTTAATCATAGTTACTACTTATTAGTTCACATACAATCAATTAAAACAATGTTTTGAATGTAGTAACATGCCTTAGAGAATTCCCTCAATTCCTCACTAGAATGCACTCTATTTTCACACAGATTTTCTAACTTCACACCCTACACTAGGTATATGTGAGAAGATTGATGTAGATATAAAAACGAATGCTCACATATATGTATAACAAAGAACGCAATTTCCGGAGTTAATAACATGTTTAGATATGATCTCATCAATGGAACGCTACTACTTAGAATGAGAACCAGTGATTCCATATGCTCATACCAAATTCAAACTCCACATATTGAACACATAACATCAAGATAGGAGTTGAGGGTTGTAACGAGGCTAAGGTATTGGCTAACAAAGAAAGGTAAGGATAAACAAACGTTCTTAAAGCAATAGTAAGCAAAGTAATGAATTTGACACTTAAACTCTCTTCAAATGGCTGAAATCAACTTGTACACACAAGGGAAGATTCATGCAACATTTAGGGTCAATTTCACTCTTTTGGACCCTTCCTTCAACAACCAACACTTGTGAGTTCATTCTCACTTATTTTTCAACTCTTTTTCTTTCTTTTGAACACTTTTCTATTTTCTTTTGATTTTTCCACGAATTTTTCTTCTTTTCTTCTTTTTTTCCTTTTTTTTTTCTTTTCCGTGCCCTTTCATCTTCTCCCACACTCGTTTTCTGCCATAAATTGACCAAAGGAGTTCACCCTAAGTCATGCTTTACTATCCTTTTAAGAACAAAGGTATGGAAAGTCCTAATCTAGGCTAGGTGAGGATAATGTGGCTAACAAAGAAAATAGGCTTTGAAAAGGCTCAAGAGGGTTAATCCTATAATACATATGAAAAGGGATAGGCTTTTTGGCTCTGGCTTGACTAACAACTTCATCTTATTGTATGTTATGCAATCAATACCATGCTTTGAATGAAATGGGCATGAGTTCTAGTATTTGGAACTATAATGAGATGCATTCCAAGTAGTAACCAAGCATAGAATGATGAGATCATGCAACGACTTTAGAAAACAAGAAATCACAGATTATACTCTCCAAAGAACGTTATAGGCTCAAGTCTCTCAGGGTTGTAACGTTAGTTTGAGTTTCTTCCTTCAAGCATGTTACAAGAATTGAATTTTTTTCCTTTGTGATTACATGTGAATTCATAAGCTATAACCATAACCAAGCATAAACCAAAGCACAAATCAACTTCCAGCCATGTTTACAACATTCTTTAATAGTCATGCAATTAAAACCAAATCCTCATCATTGTGTTGGAAGGTACCCTAAGACACAAACACACACACAAAAACAACTTTAAAACAACTCTTTTTGGGTTTTTTGAAACAATTTTTCAAATTTTTATGGGATTTTCGAATTTTTAAGTCAAAACATACTAAAACAGTTTAAAAACACTTAAAAACAGCAAGAAACAACATTAGAAGTGATGGTGGATAAAACCCTACGAATTTGCATCAAAACACTTTAGTTACCCCCCCACACTTAAATCAAACATTGTCCTCAATGTTTCAAGCATAGACTCACACAATTAACAAACAAACAAACAAAACAGTAACTAAACATCCTAACATGGCAGAAACGAAATAGCAACAAAGAGAAGAGTTTAGGAACGCAAATCTGGAATTGGAGTGCTTTCTAAGTCTTCCTTTGTTGAATGCATGGGTTGCCTCCCAAGTAGCGCTTGCTTTACCATCGTACAGCCGGACGAATAACTCTTTCATTCCAAGTTAGAACCCATGGCATCCAAGGGGGTGTCATCCACGGTGTGCTCCACAAAGGTGTCATAATAGGGCTTCAAACGATGCCCGTTCACCTTGAATTCTTGTCCCGTTTTCAAGCTTTGGATTTGGACTGCACCATGAACAAAAACATTAGTAATAACAAACGGTCCAATCTACTTGGAACGTAACTTACCGGGAAACAAACGTAAACGGGAATTGAACAATAGCACTTTCTGCCCAATGGAGAAGGATTTCCCACGGATCATGTTGTCATGGAAAGCTTTGGTCTTTTGCTTGTAAATGCTTGCATTCTCGTACGCCTCGTGCCGTATTTCATCAAGCTCATTCAATTGGAATTTCCTAAGACTTCCCGCTTCATCTAAGTGCATGTTGAACTTCTTGACGGCCCAAAGAGCTTTATGCTCCAACTCCACGGGAAGATGGCACGCCTTGCCATAGACAAGTCGAAAGGGGGACATCCCAATGGGGGTTTTGTACGCCGTACGATATGCCCAAAGTGCATCATCTAACCGTAAGCGCCAATCCTTCCTTGTTGGCCCAACGGTCTTCTCAAGTATTTGCTTGATCTCTTGGTTGGAAACCTCGGCTTGGCCATTCGTTTGAGGATTGTAAGGTGTAGAAACCTTATGGGTGACATGGTATTTCCTCAATAACGCTTCAATGGTCCGATTGCAAAAGTGTGACCCTCCATCACTAATGATCACTCGTGGCATTCCAAACCTTGCAAAAATGTGAGTTCTAATAAAATCTGCAACCACTTTAGAATCATTAGTCCGGGTGGCCTTTGCTTCCACCCACTTCGACACATAATCAACCGCAAGCAAAATATACATAAAACCATATGATGACGGAAAGGGACCCATAAAGTCAATACCCCAAACATAAAAAATTTCAACATTTAGGATAGAAACCTGCGGCATTTGGTCCTTTGCACTAATACCACCCATTCTTTGGCATTTATCACATGTTAAGCAAAACGTTCTAGCATCCTTAAAAATACTAGGCCAATAAAATCCACATTGTAACACTTTGAGGGCCGTGCGTTGTGTGCCAAAGTGCCCTCCACATGCATATGTATGACAAAAACTCAAAATTGAATAACATTCAGAATCATGCACACAACGACGTATAATCTGATCGGGACAAAATTTCCATAAGTACGGATCATCCCACACATAAAACCGTGCATCATGCCTAAGTTTATCACGTTGGTGCCTAGTGAACTCACTTGGAATACGTTTTGACACCAAAAAATTAACAATATCGGCATACCAAGGTGCACTAACCTTAATGGACAACAATTGTTCATCGGGGAATGTCTCGGCAATGGGTAGGGCCTCTTCATTGTGCACCATTCGGTTTAGGTGGTCAGCCACCACGTTTTCACTTCCCTTCTTGTCCCGAATCTCTATGTTGAACTCTTGAAGTAGCAACATCCATCGAATTAGCCGTGGCTTGGCCTCCTTTTTAGTGAGCAAGTACTTCAGAGCTGCATGATCAGTGAAAACAATTACTTTAGTACCAATTAGATATGATCGAAATTTATCTAAAGCAAAGTCGGATGCATCACACATGAGCTCGAAAGGTAGACTCCAATCCGGTGGAACAATGATGGGTGCCGTAGTCAACAACTCCTTAAGTTGGTTGAATGATGCCGTACACTCCTTGGTGAATTCAAACGTCACGTCTTTTTGTAGCAGACGGCAAAGAGGTTGTGCAACCTTCGAGAAATCCTTGATAAACCTACGATAGAATCCTGCATGGCCAAGAAAAGAACGAACCTCTCTAACCGAAGTTGGAGAGGGTAAGTGACGTACAAGATCTATTTTCGACTTATCAACCTCAATACCGTTTTCAAAGACTATATGACCTAAAACTATGCCTTGTTTAACCATGAAATGGCATTTTTCCCAATTAAGAACAAGGTTAGTTTCAACGCAACGTTTTAAGATTAAACTAAGATTATGCAAGCAACCATCAAAAGAATCACCAAACACGCTAAAATCATCCATAAACACTTCAATGATTTTCTCAACATAATCAGAAAATATGCTCATCATGCATCGTTGGAATGTAGCAGGTGCATTACATAAACCAAAAGGCATGCGACGATATGCAAAAGTACCAAAGGGGCATGTAAAAGTGGTTTTTTCTTGATCTTCGGGTGTTATGACAATTTGATTATAACCAGAATAACCATCAAGAAAACAATAGAAAGCATAACCGGCTAACCTCTCAAGCATTTGGTCGATGAACGGCAATGGGAAGTGATCCTTCCTTGTTGTGGCGTTTAGCTTCCTATAATCGATGCACACCCTCCAACCGGTTTGAATGCGTTGAGGAACAAGTTCATTCTCGGCATTTGCAACCACAGTCACTCCAGATTTCTTCGGAACACATTGCACGGGTGAGACCCACTTACTATCCGAGATTGGATAGATTACTCCACAATCCAAAAGCTTGATTACCTCCTTCTTCACAACTTCCATCATCGGAGGGTTGAGACGACGTTGAGCCTCTCGGGATGTTTTGGACCCCTCCTCTAGAAGTATGCGATGCATGCATGTAGTAGGGCTAATTCCCTTGATGTCGGCCAAGGTCCATCCAAGTGCCGTTTTGTACTCCCTAAGCACTCGCACCAATTTGCTCTCTTCTTGTGCCGTGAGTGAGGATGAAATAATGACGGGCAACGTGTCATCCTCGCCCAAGAAAACGTACTTCAAATGACTAGGCAACGGCTTAAGTTCAAGTGTAGGTGGCTGCACAACTGAGGGAAGCATTTTATTAGCCGAAACTGAATTTAAAATAGGGTCCGAATACTTACCCGATTGTGATGGCAATGACTCGAGGGCAGCCACCATCTCAATGACCTCATCATTAGGGGGCACGGCAAAAGAATGATCATGCATGCCGTGGGTTCCTATGGTTGTGGCTTCAATGTTTTGCTTGTCCATGCCTTGTGCAATGACCAATTCAAGTGCATCGTTGTTCAATTTGTCAAAATAGTCCTGCGACAAAGAGTCAATTACATCAATAGCAAAACATGAATGATTCTCACTAGGGTACTTCATAGAATTAGAAAGATTAAAATTAATAACTTCCCCATCAAATTCCATCGTCAACGTGCCATTATAGACGTCAATCTTCGTCCGAGCAGTTTTCATGAATGGCCTTCCAAGGAGAATGGGTAATGACGGGGCATGGTCCGATTCATCCATCTCAAGTACGTAGAAGTCCGCGGGGAAGATCAAATGATTAACCTGCACTAACACATCTTCCAAAACTCCCTTTGGATAGGCATTAGATCTATCGGCTAATTGTATGATCACACCATCGTTTTTCAACGCTCCTAGGTTCAAAGATGCATAAATTGAATATGGCATGACATTTATAGATGCACCTAGGTCTAACATGGCAGATTCAAACCTAGAATTACCAATAACACACGGAATTGTAAAACTACCCGGATCTTTGCATTTTGGGGGCAGCTTGCGTTGTAAGATGGCTGAGACGTTTTCACCCATTTTTACAACCTCCTTGGTCGAAATCCTCCTCCTATTGGTGCAAAGTTCCTTCAAGAACTTGGCGTACCTCGGGACTTGCTTGATTGCATCCAAAAGGGGGATATTGACTTGAACTTTCCGAAACGTCTCCAAAATGTCTTTTTCCGCTTCTTCTTTCTTTGTTTGCTTAAACCTACTAGGAAAAGGAACATTCGTAGGAAAATCATTAGTAGGAACTGAACTTGACACGTTTTTACCTTTATTGGATGAATTGGACGACTTGGGATCACTTGGAACTTGCGGCATATTTGGTTCCACCTTGGCCGTGAGTGGCCTTTGCTCCTCCTCTTCAATTCTCAACTCGTCCTCCTCCTTGGAACGTGATTTGGATGGTTTGAGGTCAGATCCGACTTGCTTTCCACTTCGCAAATGCATAGCTTTTGCAGATTCGAATCCACCTTTCGGATTGACCACCGTTGAGCTAGGCAACCTTCCTTGCTCACGAAATTGCCCCATGAACTCGGCAATTTGTCCCACTTGTTTCTCCAAGTTGTCCACCCTCTTGTCTTGGATTTGCCTCTCTTTGTTTTGAGTTTGGACTTCCTGCGTCAAAGTCGTAAGTAATTGAAAAATCTTATCATTATCACTTGAATTACCTACATTGCTTTGGGCAGGTTGTGCTTGGGCTTGTGGTGGTGCCAACGGCTTTTGATAGAAACCCGGGGGTTGTTGCCTAAATCCGCTTTGTTGTTGACCTTGTTGGGGGTCTCGCCATTTGAAATTCGGATGATCACGCCAACCGGGATTGTAAGTATTAGAGAACAGATCACCACGTGATTGGTATTGGTTGCCATATCCCACGGCATTGAGTGTCTCCCACCCTCCATTCTCGATTAATTGTGGGCACTTGTCCGTAGGGTGTTCTTGCATGGAGCATACGCCACAAGAAGCTACGGTTTTGACTTTTGGACCTTCCACCACCTGAGAAAGCAACGTAGTAAGGTTAGCCATTTGATTTTGAAGTTCGGTTATGGCACTTACCTCATTGACTTGGTGTTGCCGTGGGGTACTCCTCTGTCCAACGCCTTCGTATTGTTGAGCGTTCAATGCTCGATTAGCAATCAAGGACTTTGCAGCCGTGGGGGTCTTGTCCACCAAGGCTCCTCCCGCTGAGGCATCTAGCATTTGACGTTCAATAGGTAGAAGTCCCTCGTAAAAGTATTGTAGAAGTAGTTCCTCCTTCATTTGATGTTGTGGACATGAAGCAACAAGAGATTTAAAACGTTCATAATAAGTAGGAAAGGATTCACCTTCATCTTGTTGAATTCCACTTATCCTTTTTCGTAGGAGGATGACTCGAGAAGTTGGGAAAAACTTCTCCAAGTAAGCTCGTTTCATGCTCTCCCATGATGTGACAGTTCCGGGAGCCAATTCGTACAATTTCGTCCATCCTCTTTGCTCCATGATTAAGCTATCCAATCCATGCCCAAAAATGCTCCAAATAGCCTCAAAATGCACTTTATTGCTCCCTTTGCCATTAGAACCTAAAAACACACGAAAATACTTTAAAAGACTAAAACAACTATGAGTTACTAACATAAATGCATGAAAACAAGCTAAGTAAGTCGCCTAAATATGCTCCTATCACTTCCCATCCATTCAATTCCATCAAATTCGTTTTTACAATCTGTTCTAATTTAAAAAGTTTGTTTTGTTTTTAAATTCGTCCAAAACCAATCCCCCTTTACTTTGTTGAGTCATAGTAGTTAGAAATCACTTTAGTTTGTGTTTTTAAGTGTCTTAGGTGAAGTTAAAACCAATTTTCGTCCAAAGTTGTGTCTAGTGTTCAAAACTGCCCAGATTGTGTTTTTAAGGTAGTTTTGAGTGTTTTGGGTGCTGTTTTGAGTCTTTTGGTTTGTTTTGGTGTTTTAAAGTTTAGTTTTGCATTCTTTGAGTCTAGTATAATGTTTTAAACTTGTTTTTACGTATTTGAGTCAAATCCAAGTGATTAACAATCCCTCCTAATCCCCGGTCCAGAACGATCCCTACTTACATTCTTCACTACAATTGATAAAAAGAGGGTTTAATTTGGGTGCGTATAATTATCACATCAAATTTTGGCGCCGTTGCCGGGGATTAGCAACTTTTCTAATCCCTTGGATTGTTATTTTCGTTTTCTTATTAGATCAGATTCTTATGTTATTTTGTTTCTTGTTTTAGGTACTTGTTTATGACTCGGAGTTCTAATCCGGTTCACGAACATATTTTAGACTTTGACGACGATTTTGAGCGTGAGTTGAGACGTAAGAGGAAGAACCCGGAACCTAGTGAATCAAGTGCAAGTTCCGAGTCCGTTTCTGAATTTGAAGAAGAAGTGGAAGACATGGCAGCGGACAACCAAACAATCAAGGAGCTTTCCGCTTCGGGATTAGCCAATGCCGCACCCTTGTGCATCCAATACCCAAGGGCGGCTCAAGACAAGACTGCCGAGTTCGAATTGAAGTCAAGCCTGTTACATCACATTCCGAAGTACCATGGGCTATCCATGGAAGATCCGAACAAGCACTTGAAGGAGTTTGAAGTCGTTTGCTCAAGCATGACTCCGGTGAACGTGGATGAGAGCATCTTGAAGATGAAGGCCTTTCCCTTTTCTCTCCAAGAGAAAGTGAAAGATTGGTTGTACAAATTGGCTCGCGGAACTGTCACATCATGGGAGAGCATGAAACGAACTTACTTGGAGAAGTTTTTCCCAACTTCTCAAGTCATCCTCCTACGAAAAAGGATAAGTGGAATTCAACAAGATGAAGGTGAATCCTTTCCTACTTATTATGAACGTTTTAAATCTCTTGTTGCTTCATGTCCACAACATCAAATGAAGGAGGAACTACTTCTACAATACTTTTACGAGGGACTTCTACCTATTGAACGTCAAATGCTAAATGCCTCAGCGGGAGGAGCATTGGTGGACAAGACCCCTACGGCTGCAAAGATGTTGATTGCTAATCGAGCGTTGAACGCTCAACAATACGAAGGTGTTGGACAAAGGAGCATGCCACGGCAACATCAAGTCAATGAGGTAAGTGTCATAACCGAACTTCAAAATCAAATGGCTAACCTTACTACGTTGCTTTCTCAGGTGGTGGAAGGTCCAAAAGTCAAAACCGTAGCTTCTTGTGGCGTATGTTCCGTGCAAGGACACCCTACGGACAAGTGCCCACAATTGATCGACAATGGAGGGTGGGAGACACTCAATGCCGTGGGATATGGCAACCAATACCAAACACGTGGTGATCCGTTTTCTAATACTTACAATCCCAGTTGGCGT